>NC_141324.1:24293125-24893125 GCF_037954235.1 Aulostomus chinensis
TGTTTGCCCCACTGCTTAATTTCTCCCTTTGTAGCAGCGGCGTGGCTCAGAGGTAGAGCGGCCGTCTAGCAACCGAAGAGTTGTTGGTTCGATCCTCACTTCCCCCGGTGACCATGTCCATGTTGAGCAAGATACTGAACCCCTAATGGCTCCTGTGATGGACAGGGTGAACCCCGCCTCTCACCCAATGTCAGCTGGGATAGGCTCCAGCCCCCCCCCCCCCCCCCCCCATGACCCTTAATGGATGGATGGATGGATATTTTGGAACAAATAAAAAGCAAAGAAAAAAAATCACAATTTACACAAAAATTGTGTTTTTCCCCCCAGTTGAGAACGCTTGAGCGTCGCACAGCCGAATGTTCTTTGTGCGGATTTTGACTCTGCTTTCATTTGCCTCGGTGAAAGTGTGAGCACGCAGAGGAATTCAAAGAGGCGGTCCTACGAGCAGGATTTGTGACATCACAAATATTTTTGCAGCTGATCCTGATCCAACATTCAAAACACGCCAATATGTCGGTGATGATTATGCGGAACTTTGAATCCTTCAATAGGCGAACGAGCGAGAGTGGACTTTAGGGAGACGCAGGAAACATCTTATGTCTGGCAATCAAACACGTGAAATGAACAGTGTTTGTGTTTTCATGTAATTTGTGATTTTGAGGGAGAAGAGAAGGTGGAGTTTGAAGGATTTTGTATGTGGTAGTTTTTTTCCCCCTTGCAAAACCAATATCAGACAGTGTACTTTAATAGTATTTTTATACCTCAATACAAGTCAGTAGTCACAGTTGAATATTGAATATTCAACACTGACCAGCGCTCTTCCCCCAATAAATGCTTGAAAATATATTTAAAAACTTTATCGTGAAAACTTTTTGCTGATTTCATTTGATTGGCAACTCATTCAGTTGGCGGATGAACATGTTGCTGATTTTATTAGAAGCATTTTCCAACACAGCAGAAGCTTGTGTGGAACATTTTGATGCAATTGAAAATAATAATAATAATAATAATAATAAAAATCGTAATAATTGGAAATAAATTCTAACGTTATAATTCAATAAGAAATGTGCAAAAAAAAAACAAGATTCAAAAAAATAATGTTTGACATACGCAAAAATCTACATTATAACTGACATTTGTTTCAACGACGTTTGGGAGAAACAAGTATTGTATATATACTCTAGTTTCATGTGGAGAGTGGTATGATTTACTACAGCAGTTCTACACTTATAAAGAATCAGTCGGGAGAAAACTAAGTACCCCCCCCCCCCCCCCAGTGAAGGTGCGCAGAAGAGGGCTGAGGATTGTGGGACTGATTACCAGAGGCCAAGTCCTGGACTGGTGTCCTCCAGCTGTGCTGTTCTACCCAATTAGAAACTCCATATGCTGCCCCACTCAGCTGCTGAGTGGCCACACCTCCCACACACACAGGTGGAGCTAGTTTGTGTGTGTGTGTGTGTGTGTGTGTGTGTGTGTGTGTGTGTGTGTGTGTGTGTGTGTAGTAAGTGTAGCTGTGTTGCTTTTGTGTATCAGCACTCTTGCACAAACACTCCACTGAGAGACGAAAAAGGGACATTTCTCCCGTTTGCGCGTGAATCCAGGATTTCAGGGTTGGCGGTGGAGCAAAGCTCTGAGTCCTGGAGGGGTCCAGTAGTCTTCAGCCGCGACTCCTTCCCTGATACACAAAGTGACTCCGACTGTCACTTTGATAAGACACACTCAGGTATTTAGGTGGGTGGCATAGATGTGCTAATAGTATTAAAATATGGGAATATGAATAATGGATATGTTTTTGAAAATGTATAATGTAAAGATGTTAGTCCTGTTTTCAGACAGAGATGGGATGCAGACGAGAAATGTTGCTGGGGGCATGCGTCTCTCTTTCAAAGCACAATCTGTTCGCACACGTTCAAAGTTCCTGTGACAATCTGTTGTGGTAGAATACGACACTTCCATACGCTCAAAGTGATAAGATAAATAACAATGTGTCAGATTTTATATTTAAGTAGTGTCACAGCTTTAGTTTTATACATAGATAAAATGGCAGATAAACTGCAGTGTAAAACACGCACGGCAATGTGTGTGTGTGTGTGTGTGACTATATATAAAAACAAAAACTACGTGTCACTATAGTGACATTTACATAGGCTTTGCTTTAAGTTTTAAGCCAATACTACTAACTAAATACTACTGACTGAACTTTTTTTTTTTTTTTGGCCTTTTTTTTTTTAATTGCAGTTCCATAATTTCCAGACACGATGCTGAGATGATTGACAGCGCTGACATGCCGTTTTCTCACCTAATCGACACTTTCGGTGTTGATATGATTTCTTTCTCCCACTTCCCTCATCAACTGTCCTCAACTAGCTGCCGTCTCGCTACCTTGGAACCAGCTTCTTATTTTGAACCGAAGCCTGGCAAAAAAAAAAAAAAAGAGAGCGTTTTTAACGTTCTGCAGACGTGACTGAAAAATGGTTCAATGATGCACCTGCATGTGACAAAAGAGGAAGCCACAAACCTGGAGGGTAGATCTGAATCACTGGGACGGAATGTTTATTATTATTATTATTATTATTTTTATTTTCACATTCAATTTGCAGTGTGTCTGAGGGCCAGCGCCGGTGACATCATACAGAGTGGGAGGTGTTAAACTGTCTCATAAACTTACCCTCAATTTTCACCCCCCCCCCCACACACACCCTTTTTCTTCCACAACGTAGGCAAGTTGTCTTCTTTCAGCTCTCTAAGCAAAAAAGATTCACAAGCTTAACTCCATGATCCTCAAAATGACAGGAATGAGCTCTTGAAATGCCAATAAATAAGTTACAAATCACCGTTTTCAAACATCTAAAGTCTAGACAACACTTTGCATGCCTTATATAATGTTACAGGAGGGGTTTCTTAGATTGCAAACACCGATTTCAGTGTCTACGAGTGCATAGTCTGTTGCTCTCCTGCTAAATACTCACAATTTTTTTCCTGCAAAGACTCTTAATCGGGAATGTTTAGGAGCAGAGGTGCATTCCCACTTGTGTAAAATATGCTGCAAACTAAATATAAATATGTTTCCTGTGACAATCTGGCAATTCTGAGAAATCCCAGATGGGCCAGTTTCACCTACGGGGCTACAAGGCAGCCACCACCAGCAATGTGGGAAAAGAAAAAAAAAAAGGTAGGAAAGAGAAACCAGACCTGCTGCCGCCGTGGCACACTTGATGTTGGTACAGCCCAGTGCAGTGGTACTAGTTGTTGGCACCCCCCTCCCCCGACAGATTGCCTTCAAGTGGATCTGTCTGTGTAATGTCAAAGGTCAACAGGTCTACACAGAATCCTCCTGGCTGGAACATTACCGGGGTCAGGTGAGGAGGAATGGGGAAGGGTACAGACAAGCAGCAGCAGGCTGAGAGGAGAGGCGAGACGAGGAGGGGTCTGCTGAGGACCCCCCCCCCCCCCCGGGGGGAGGGACACAACAAGAAACCGCCCAGGTCTCAGTTCAGCTCTTGTCATCGCAGAGCTAGCAGAGCTAGCCAGGTAGCAGCAGCTCTTCTCTGTTGGTCTCTCGTGGTGATTGAAAGAGGTGAATTTGGTTAAGCCGGTCCAGACGACTGATTGATCAGCTGATCGCTCATGTTTCAGTGATATCGGCTCAGTATTCAGTAATTTTCTTTAGTTGCTGGTGGAGGCCAAAGCAGAGCTGGAAGATCTAAACTTGAATTCATGGGGTGACACAAACCCAACTAAATGTAGTACGACTGCGTTTGCTGGGAGTGCAGGGAATTGCACTCAGTATGTCATTGATTCTGTGTTTTGTTCGATTTTATAACCTCAAAAAAAACCAACAACTTTTTATGCAAGTGTACGCCAATCAGGTGCTGATTAGGGGCGTGACGTATAGTGGGGTTGAAAATGAAACATGAAAAAAGTTTATTTGAATCAATCAAATTATTTAAATTAAATCAGCTGATTCCAAACATTGACTTTTATCTCAGGATTTAAACTTTAAAATATTTATTTAATTTTTTTTTATTCCAACATAACAGCCTACTTTTCTTCTGTAGGGTGGTGTGTGTGTGTGTGTGTGTTTGATTAAATTAAGTATTTTTGTGAATATATATATATATATAAAATGTTCACTGTATATTGATTATATGTTACAGATACTTGTGTTGAAAACATCCAATCAGAGTACAGTTTGACGATGGTGTATTTTTAACAGGTTTATTAGTTGTTGTAAATTTCTAAAAGATGATCAAATTCTTCATCGTTCCGAAAGAGAACGAGAGAAGAAGGCGTGTGCTTCTAACGAGTCGGTTCACCGCTGGATTCCCGCTCTCTCCAGTGTATTCCCACTTCTGCACTCTGTTCAACTCCACTGTAACGTTGCTGGAAATATCTCAACATGACACCACGCCATCTGTGTTTAACCAGTTTTAGCAAGAACAGGCAACATGGTGTTACAGTGTTAAATTAGTTTTGGGTTGGTTGATTTAAAGGGAAACGTGTCACACAATACAGTAAACACGACACGACAAAGAGAATACGACATCTGGAACAGGTGCTTCTTTTTAACGATACCGGGACAAAGTTAAGAGAGATATTTGGAGGCTTTTGTTATGAAAAAAAAAAAGGATCTGTAAAATAGCCGATACAACAATGACATTTCAAAGTAAAGTTCTCGGAAAAATCTTCTTCAAATCGTGAACAAACGGGAGATTGGAGCTTCATATTTATAGTCATTCATTTCTGTAATTAAGACCTCAAATCAAATGTTGAATTTGAAACTATGAATCTCTCTCATACTGACTTTTAATTTTGAATCGCTAGTGTTTAAAAATGTCCACTGAGCTGGGTGCGTACACCTTGGATGGACAACAGATACAATGAAGAAATTTTTTTGTGATATTCTTTAGAGAATTTATCGTTCATTTATTTTTACCAATTTCCAAAATAAAAAAACAGAAATCGAAACTGGTTCCACATTACTTGTTAAAAGGGAAATTTGTGTTTGTATGAAAAATAATTTGCAAAATAATGAATAACCTTAGCGGTGCAGCGAACGTGTGGCATGCAGTGAAGTCTAAATGATTCCTTTTAGTCCGTCCGCGCAGTGGAAGCCTCAGTGGATCGTAGTCTGGGGACGTCAGGAGCCTCGGGCCCTCCACGACTTCCATCATCTGCTGTGTGCTACTATAGGGGCCAGGATGGAGGGGGTGGGGGTGGGGGGTCCTGCCCTGCCCTGCATGCCCACCAACAGGAAGGGGTGGTGGAGGCTGGGGAGGGGGTTACAGTTGGCAGCAGAGATGCTCACCTGACAAGCTTCCAGAAAGAAACCACATGGCTGCCAGCAGAAATAGCTTTTTCCTATTTGGGGGTCGGCCCCCAGTCAAGATGAGGGAAGCTTGGCTCTTTAAGAGTTGGGCCAATTCCCAGACACACTAGCAGTTCCTGCCACAGGGCCCTTTGATTCTGGGCTCTCGATCAGTCACTCTAAATAGAGTTCTGTGGTCTTTCCAGTATAGACGGGGTTTCATTTTTATTAAACAGCTTGATAAGAAATGTCTACTGTACGTGAGTGTACTGAGTTGAAGGATTTCCCCAAAGGCTCGTCCTGTTGTGGCCTCTGTGTGACAGCAGCACATTTTAGTTTAATCTTTGTGCTTCAGAGATGAAACTGATCAACACACCAGTCATCAGATACATCCTCTGATTCCTACTTCTCAAATGTGAGGGTTTGCTGCTTCTCGTCCCTCTTACATGACAACGACCTGCACGTCGGGGTTCAGCATAATCTCCTCCTTCACCTGTTAGACGTCTGGATGTTCATGTCTGATGCAGCCGTCATCAACTCAAAATATGAGGTGTCAGGGCTTCTGAACTGCATCTTGGTTTTCATTGAGAAGGTCGACTGTTGGCTCAGACAGGTGTTTTGTATCTTTGTGTTTGTGTGTGTGTGTATGTGTGATGCTAGCAATTTTTCAGAACCAGGAGGAAGGCCTGTGCTGCGGCGAGCTGAGTATCTGCTTTTTTAGCTGCTGCGCTAACATCAAGGCTATCCTAAAACCTCACCTGAGCAGTTCCGTCCATGAGGGCGGTGACGTATTGAAATTCATGTGCAAATACAGCATGAATGCACCTCCACGAGTGGAATTATGCTGGAGTCCAAAAAAAAGAGGGAACTTTTGCTGCAGTTACATTGCTGATCCTGTGCTAATAAGTTCCACCCATCCATCCATCCATCCATCGATCCATCCATTTAAGTTAAGGGTCCCGGGGGGCTGGAGCCTATCCTAGCAGCCTTCAGGTGTGAGGCAGGGTTCACCCTGGACAGGTCACCAGTCCATCACAGGACCAACACATGTAGACAGACAACCATTCACACTCACAGTCACACCTACGGTCAATTTAGGGTATCAATCAGCCTCGTCCCCTCTTGATGTCTTTGGACTGTGGGAGGAAGCTGGAGTACCAGAGAGAACCCACACAGGAACAGGGAGAACATGGAGACTCCACACAGACAGACCTGGGGGTCGAACCCAGAACCTTCTTGCTGTGAGGCGTGCTAATAAATTGAATAAGCTAAATAAGACATGGGAACAGAGGTGTTTCCATGCAGATACTCACATGTAGGCGTCAAAAACAGACTGAAATACAGACACCAGACATCCATGTATAGAAACAAGGCAGTAAGCGGCGCACTGGTGGCTGCAAGGTTAAGGACATCTTGCTTACTCCGCAGCATGTTGCCGAGTAACCACACGTTTAGAAATGGAAATAATATTTTCTGACATTTAATAAAGCAAACTGATCAACTGGGAGAATTATCAAAAGATGAAGCCACTTGATTCATTCATCCATTAGTTTCTCATCGTTAGGGAGGCAGTTGATGAGTGAGTCACTCTGGACGATAACGGGTGTGGAGACAAACTCACATCCACTCTCATCGAGCAGC
Source organism: Aulostomus chinensis (assembly GCF_037954235.1). Taxonomy (NCBI): domain Eukaryota; kingdom Metazoa; phylum Chordata; class Actinopteri; order Syngnathiformes; family Aulostomidae; genus Aulostomus; species Aulostomus chinensis. The sequence goes on from NC_141324.1 coordinate 24,300,075, forward strand.
GCCTGTCAACTAACTTCCATGTTTTTGGTTTGTGGGAGGAGAAAAGCAGGGGATACTTTCTGAGTGGTGACGGTGCTAACTTTTTCATTCCATGCTAACCTCTGCCGCGTCCTCTATGTGTGTTAGGAGCACATTTAGGAAACTCTTTAGTTCCGTCTCTGAGTCTGTGTGCTCTTGCATGAGTGCATATATTATACATATTTAATTTGCAGTTGAGTGCAGCCAGCCCACAGGTGCGGCTGATTTTCGTTTGATGAAGGAAAAGCAAACTGATTAGCAAGTCCAGGTAACATCAGAGCAGCAGTTCCCGCAAGTGGCCGTGTGATTAAATCACACAAACACAGTCGAAGGGAGATGGATAATGAAGGGACAGACTGGCAGCTCCTCAGTGTACCCCCTCCTCACACACACGCACACGCACACACACACACACACACACACACACACACACACACACACACACACACACAAAAACCCTCCCTCGTACTTTTTCGCTTCTGAGCAGTACTGGAGCTCATCTCTAGCCAGGACAGGAGGTGGGGTGGAGCACAAATACCAACACACACTCACACGCATGGATAAACTGCATTTGCACATGTAAAGGAGCAACGGAGGACTTGACATATGTGTTGTCTTTTTCTAGTACGAATACACACACACACACACACACACACACACACACACACACACACGGAGGAAGAAAAAGACATACAGGACATTCAGCCTTGTCTCTCCAACGACTCTTGACTGGAATTAACTGCAGAAATGCATTTGCTCATTTCACTTGCAAGCAGATTGACTATTAAAGAGAGTAATGGCCAAAAACAAAAGCTCTGTAAATCAACAGTGAGCCAAAAGAAAAACAAAACAAACAAAAAAAACAACCCTGAAATTTAGCATCCTCACCAGATTTCTCATTCAAGTCAAAAATAAGCATTAAAAGCTATTTAAAATGCTGTTGATAGCTTTTGGTTACAGGCAGTCCCCATTCTCGTGCCTGGCAATGGTCTTTTATGGCGAGGGACCTAATACAAGATTTCTGTTCTAGTGCAAACATAGTGGCCATGGGCACCAAGGAACAGCTGCCGTATAATTGAATTAACATTCGCCTTCTGCTTCAGCACTGCTGAGAACTCATACACATCCCTCCATGAGCTCCATCAACCTGCCCATGAATATGCATGCTAGCTGTGATAGATATGTGTTGTGTCTAATGTTGCCGGAGCTTCCTGTATGGCCCGTGAAGGGCTATTCTCTGACAATATTGGGAAAGTGACACCTTATACGTCAAGTCTGTTGATCATTTTTAGTGCTACAGGCCCTCGGAGGATTGCGGCGGTTGCGTTGGTGGAGCGTCGGAGGAATCTGAGGTCTCACAGAGACATCTAGTGGAAGCTTTCTGTTTATTACAGCACTGGATTTGAAGTTTGGGGGCTGAAAAGTGGAGGCGTCACTTCAAACGTTGCAGCTGAGCAAACAGAAGAGCTGCATCAGAGGTGGCGGGGGCAGGTCTCCTCTTCGACAAAGCTTAAGTCGTGATTCACTCCTCCATGCAGTGCTAATAGGACTGCTCAAGAAGGGGACTGACAGCCAAATTTGGCCGGCCATAAGGTTCAATTTGGCCAGCGAGATGTAAAATAAATTAAAAAGAAAAGGATGTAAAAGAATATTTAATTCCCTGTTGGTGCTTTTTTTCTCAGTGAGGAAAAATACCCATTAAAAGTGTTGGATACTGAATACTTGATCATTTATTCAGAGTTTGATCAGGTAGAAAAGAAAGAAGACAAAACACATTTTAACAATTCAGGTTTGCTTTTGTCAGACGGTTCACGGTCCAGTTTCTCACTGATAGGATGATTTGAATATTTGATCCTTAGACGGTCAACTATTTAGTCACATTAGGCCCATATTGCTCGTTACGTAACCTCAGAATCATCAAATATACGAAAATAATGACTTGAGTCATTTATCAGTCTCTGACTCTTGAAAAGGAAGAAAAATTGTAAAATATCACCGAACTACTGTAACTCACGAACACGTCTCTAAGCAAGTCCCATACATTTAGGCTGTTCCATGCATTCCCCATTGACCACTAATATCATTCTCATCTGAAACTCTCTGGAGCCCACCTGAGGAGGCCCACCTCACACATCTGACAAAAAAAAATGCTATAATTTGCAAAGCAGTCAAATGTTGGGAGTGAAAAGTACAACATTTGCCTCTAACAGAGCCCCGAGTGAAAGTGTAAAGTAGCTAAAAGCAGGTAAAAACTAGCTTGTATGATTGTGTTTTGGGAGAAATGAAGACAAGCAAACATGATCTGAGCCCTTTGAATCCAGATTTATTGATACAGCTGTGCAGTCACATAGCATGGTGGCACACGCGGCCGCCTGGCCGGCATGGAACAGTGACACGCACATGCATGCACATACATGCACACGCTCACCCACACACACACACACACACACACACGCATGCGCGCGCGCTCTCACACACCGCAGGTCATTCTTTTCAGGGAGGCAGTGGACTGCTTAGCATGTTATTTTTGTAATAATCTGAGCCAAATGAAGAGCACTGCTGTTTCACAATGATTGATCGATCCTATGTGGCTTCTCTATGCTGCGTCTGTGATTTAGACTTCCACCATGTTAGAGACGGCGAGAATTGTTTGTGCATTTTACACAGTTCACTGCATCCCTTCACAAGTTTCTCTCTCACTCTCTCACCAACACACACACACACACACACACACACACACACACACTCACCCACACATACATCTCACCACTCTCAATAGAGCAGGTCACAGTGAGGAGATCAGAAATACATGTTAAGTATTTTCTGGCGTTTCACACACACACACACACACACACACACACACACACAAACACACACACACACACACACACACAATCACTCACTCACTCACTCGCACACACACACATGCACACACACACCCTTTACATCCATCTAGAACAGTTTGAGATCTGTTGTATTAAGTGATTCAGACGAAACAAGGAAACAAAGCATTAAACAAACAGCAATAATCAGTTCCATAGTAACCGTTACAAAACACCATGTTTAGAGGTCTTTACATGTCATAAATACAGCTATGATTCTGATTATGGTTGGTATAAATTGCAGTTAATATTCTTACATTAGGCCTTCACAGTAGCGTGTCAAAGATAGAGCAGGAATATAATCCTCGTTATCAGGCAGGTTATTGAAGGATGCAATAAGTCTGGTGTTTGTTCTACTTGTGGATCTAATTCTGTTTATACTCTGTTCAATTTGGAGACACTTGAGTATTTCTGACGTCAGAGATTGGAGAGTGAAACGTTATCCAACAGACACACAGGACAAATAAAACCAAGATATAGACAGAAATGAAGACCATCACTCCTCTGAGTCAAACATGAGCGGACGATTTAACAAAAAAAAAATATCACAATACAGCACAAAAACAAATAAATTTAAAAAAAAAACAACGAAGAAGCAAAACATACCATTATAAATACAACATCAAACTGCTGACTTTACATACAGACTGTAGATTTGTGTCTAAAACTTGAGCGTGTAACATTGTAGGAAGTTTACTGGTTTCTTTGACTGCACCTGGATCAGCACAGGTTCATATGACATCACAGATTCAGTTTTCCTACAGGTGAGCGATGTGAACTGGTGAGTACATAGAGAGGCACACATTCAGCCAGCAGGCTTGCTAACTACTGACTGGATTTTAGGTAGAAAGTAGCATGGTTACATTGCGTGATATATCCCAGCATGATGCTATCATCTCGTTTGCAATAGAAAAAAGAGAAAAAAAAAGGGTGTGTTAAATTAAAAAAAAAAGCTAAAAAATAATAAGGTTCCATAATTTCCATTTATATAAATTTGTAGTGAAATTATTTACTCCTTTTGAACTGATATATTCTCTCTCTATATATTAGTATATGCAGCAGTATATACAGTATAGGTGAAAGTAAGCAAAACCAAGAAGTTGATCTTGGCACTATGAATTTTGGGAGATCCATACCAAAGAAAAGGAAAATAAAGTGCACAATTTCAGGCAAGCATCTCCATCATTATGCAAATACTGCTAAAAGGTTGTTGTTGTTTTTTTCCAGTTACACATATATAGTAAAAGCTGAAGCAGCGTTGCAGAGGTTCCGTATGTTACATATGCACAGAAAGCAATGTTTGCATCTTATATTTGCAACATTACAAGCCTTAAAAACCTGGCGGAACAACCATGAAGCAGGTACAGTTTGGACTCAGCCTGGGACACACAGCCATCACGTTAGCATGATGGAGTCAACAGGCTAGAAGGTGTACGAGCGCACTGTAAACACGTTGATTTAACATCACACCAACAACCTAGAAGGTGAAGCCGCTGCAACAGAACGCTTCAGCAAAAGTAAAATTCTACACACAGGCTTGTCTAATCCGATGATAACGTGGACTTTTTGCTACAGCCGAAACACATAAGAAGGCATCGAGTCTTGACATAGAAATGCTTCGAGTGACAAACAGAGTGAGGATATCAGACACGTGTGGAGCGCGACTCCCATCGGACAATGCCAAACAGACGATGATGTTACAAAAAAAGGTAAACAAAAAGATTTGTATATATTACAAAACTTGAATGTATTTGTGTATGTGATATGTTTCAAATGCAGTAGTTGCATTCTAATTTTTGGACTTTTTTTGTTGTTGTTTTTGTTCTTTTCTTTATTTACTTCCACTACAATATCTTACATTATATCCAAAACTATCTGTCGGTGGATCGTTGAATCAAAGGATTTCTATTCCTCCTGAGATCCACTCATATAGAAACTTTCAATATATACAATAACAAGGACAAAAAAACACTAACACACACATACAAAAGGATAAAAACAACAGTGGCAAAAACATAAAAGCATTAGAGATGCACAAAGAAGCAAAGCACGAGGAAAGTAAAAATGCTGAGGGGAAGAAGTGAGCCACGAACGGTGGTGAAAGACTCCAAACAGGAGCTCTGAAAGCACAGGAAACAAACGATCTGTGGACACTTCCTCAAGAGCAGATTGCTGAGGGAGCACTTGCTATCTAAACAGGCTCGTTATTACTGTACACAACTATGCAGCAGCTGTAAAAGTCTCTCTTCATGTGAGTCTATTCTGCAGTCCACATAAATCTGTAACTTCTCTAAATACACATTTTCAAACTACTTTGTGTTGCCCGACGTCACTGACAGGAAATCATGAAGCAGCAAATGGGACTTTTACAATGGTGACAGGAGGTTGAATTAAACATACATCTTAAGAGTGCAGTAAAATAAAGTAAAAGTAGCCTATGAAAGGCACCTCCTCATCTTCCCCTTTCTTGATGCCAACTTAAGGTTTTTCATTTTCATCAATAAGGAGCAGAGAGGAGTAATGCACATGGATAGAGCTCCGTGCAGCAGAACCTGGGAGCACAAACATGCTAGAAATCAAAAGCAGTTGATCATAACGGAGCTAAAAAGAAAGTTAAGGTTTCTTGCTTTCCTGTAGGGGGCGACACAGTCCAACGAATGGCCTTTCCCTCTGGTGATTCTGAGCACCCCCATGAGGGTAGAAAGAGGTTCAGGTCAACAGCAGCAAAGCAAAGATGCAGCAGTCAGGCTGGGAGCGGCTCATTCCATTGAAACCTCAGCTTTAGAAAAACAAAAGAGAAACATGTCAGCAGTGATGAGCAAGTGTCTGGTACCATGCTGGTTTAGAACAGTCTTTGAATTAAAATGCCACCGCCATTTTTGATGTTTCTATAATTCCATACAAACACTTCATATCAAAGATGAGTGTGAGATGAATAAGTGGAGCATTGTCTGATAAGGTCTTGGAATCCCTTCTTCCTGTTACTGATCGATTGTACACAACTTTTTTGTGCAGCTCCATTGACATTCTTTTTTTTTATTTTATTTTTTTAGGTTACATACTTACTGATTACTAAACGACTATCACTTCTTGTGGATAGATTTGAGTCTGGAATGACTTTATGGTGACAAAGTAGTTGTAACTAAAGAAAAACAATACATTTTGAAGTTAAGGTACCAAATACTGGGAATTACAGCAGCATTACGACATAGTTTTGGGGAGCTGCAGCAGCATCAGATGATTCTGAGTAGTAAAGCGATCATGGAGCCTTAGCAGAGTCCTGCACTACTGTGACATGTTTGAAATGAAACAGCGGATTTTGACAACGAGGCTCCTTCAGAGAGGAAGAGAAACACGAGGTAAAAAACTTTTGGTTCTACGGTGACATCCTGACAGTCAATCTGGAACAACAGCAACTGCCTCAGTGTTAAAATGCAGCCGCTAACGGCTAGCTTAACACTGACTGAGTGCAACTAAATGACACTAAGCTCTTGCTCTGCTCCTTTCCTCTTCGGAGCTTCCTCCATACAGGTTCTGTTGCAACTCTTTTCACCTCTGGAATAATTTCTGTTCTGAGAATGCCGAGGTAGCTTCATGCGCCTGAAAGCAGCACTACAAGCTGCAGGAGTTTCGTACATGTTCAGCAACAATTCTAAAATGACCTGTAGGTGAGCTATAAATGCTGCATGTAAATGTTGCTTCGATACACATTAGGCTTATTCATGGGTGCAGTGAAAAAGTAACCAGATTCTAAAGTTTAGTTATGCGTGAGGCAGTAAACTCACCATCAACTCCTGTTGTCTTGTTTTCAACACTCTCTGGAGACTCCGCCCCTTCAGACAACTCTCCTGAAGAGTCACAATAGTCTTCATGTTATATTAGACAAACCTATATTAATGTCATAGACACATTCTCAGAAATTTGTGTCATTTTATGGGTATGAACACTGGAGGTTCATACAGATCTAGTGTTTCAGAGATGATAGCATGAAACAGGGTTACGTAACATGAATGGCTGTCATGATCACTTGGAGAATTACTTCAGTAGAAGTAGACTTCATCATGTCTTCTTTAAAAGGCCATGCTATGGTGTTATACAGTACCATTCTGCAGTGGTGGGTTCTGGTGTGCAGCGTTCCCAGGTGCTGCCCCCTGCTCTGGTTCCTCTGTGTTATTTTCTGGTGGTATGCTGACCTCTGAAGACTCTGGTTCCTCCTCAGATTTGTCCTCTTTGGGTTCAGGCTGCTCTGATTCCGCGCAGAGCTCCTGGGGCTCCATTTCCTCTTCCTGCTGGGCTCGCTCCTCCGCTTCCCTTTTAGCTCTCTCCTCAGCCTCTGAGGTCAAACGCAGCGCAGCGGCAGGTTGGCATGAGTGACAGTTTAAAAGTGTGTTCATGTAAATCAATGCATAATTTATCATTAATAACGACATTCCATTTGCTTTGAATAAGCAAACGTTGATGAGAGAGCTGGGTTCTGTTATGCCGATGTTACAAAGCAGCTTTTTTGCATGTTTCATATTTACCTCCACTGGAGAGGTAACGTGATCACTGGCGCGCGCTCGTGTGTGTGTGTGTGTGTTTGTTAACAGCCTATCTCAAAAATGAAAGGGGGAGCTATTTCATTAAAATGTAGTAGAGAGATAAGAAAATGTACAAGGAAAAAGTTATAATGTTTTCAAGGATATCTGGATCAGACAGGAGAGGTTCTAACCTCATTGGTGGAGGTATACGCTCTCGGGCTGGCTCTGGTTATATAAATGGGATGGACAAAATGCTAGGAACACTTCTCAGTACGGCCCAGTGCAGTTCAACAGCACCACAAATGTACAGGCTCCAAAATGACCGTTAAAATAAATCGACAGCTCTTTCAATGTCACTGCAATGATGTGTGTGCATGCGTGTGCATGTGTGCGCGTGTGTGTTGTAGATATGCAAATTGCCATATGCTACAAATGCAAATACTAAATGTGCATATCAAGTATAAAGGCTCATTAATTTCATTGTAATAAAACACTATATAGCAGTAATTAATGTTGAAAAAATACTACTTTAATGCTTTGTACAGTATTCTAATATTTAATCAGCCGTATATTTTAAGAAATTGTGGCTAAATGGATTCTTAATTAACTTGATAAATTAGGAGTATAGATACCACTCACAGGGACTTTCATGGCTTGACTGGCATTATTATGTGTGCCTTCAAACACCTCCAACTTAATATCAAATGCAACTTATGTATGTTACGGCACTCATCAGCTCAGCTTCATTTGCACATTCTAGATCCCCTCAGAAAATGTTACTGTGCATCCCGTAAAATCTAACACTAATACATGTGAAAATCCCCTCGGCGTAAACTGCTGATGCTAAGAGCATTGCAGCTTTATAAGCCAATTTCCTACATTCTGATGAATCTCCTGTTCTGTGTAGACAGGGCTTTTCCAGGGCTTAATATTCCCAGAGTCTCCAAATCACCAGCATTTGACCAATTTAAACGTTGTATAAATCTATCGTACCTTTAGCAGCCTGTGCTTTCCACCTCTCTCTGTTCTGATAAACCTCTTCATTCCACAACGCTTTGAAGTTCTTCATGTCCACCGTCAGCAAAGAGCTCTGGCCCGACGAGCAGCTGTCGGAGCCCATGCTCTTCACGCTGTGCCTCTTGGCTTCATCGGAGCTAATACTGTTCAGACTGGGCAGAGCAAAAGGGAAGACATTTTTTTTTAACAAGTCCACATGTCACCAACAGTACTGTGTGGATGTACTGGTCACACAAAGACCACAATACTGACATGCCCATCAGCCTCGGTCATTTACAGAGGCATTTCACCCAAAACTATTAAAATAAACCTGATAATGAATCTTGTACCTTTTTAACAAAACCGTGTAGTATTACTGCTGCTGGGGAGGTGACAGGATTACTGGCACTGGTTTGATTGCTAGGTGATTAACTCAAAAATTTGAGGAATGATTTTGATGGAATGCGGTCGATAGATGGAACTTAGATTGAGGAACAATCAGTCACATTTTGAAAAGTAATCTGTAACTGGATTCAGGTCTGATTATGCCAAATTTCCTTGAAGACATTATGTGCTCTCCAAGTGCCCTGATGTAGATGGAAATGCAATAAGTTGTATTTCTGAGAGCCCGAGAGTGCTGTGGGTGGTGCTCAGCCCAGGATACAGCAACAGGACCCCTGCAAAATATCGTCAAGGCTACATTTTGGGGGGGGGACTTTTTAAATGCAGGTTTGTTGCATTCCCTATTCACCCCACCACACAAAATGCATAAAGGGTGGAGAATGCTGACTGAAATAAATCAACCAATGGCAAGCATACACTTGGAACAGGTGAGGAAGAATTTAACATCCCACCCAAATATTGTGTGACAAACATCAATTTGTATCAATTTTATGCCAATCCATCTGACAGAGTTTTTTTGTGTGAAAACTTGAAACTGCTGTAGGCAACAGATGAAAAGTCTAGGGATCATTGAAGTCAGTAGAATTCATCCTGTGTGGCTCATGAATGTCTGTACTGAACGGTGATCAATCCTGTACAGTAACTGCTGAGATAATTGAGTCTAGATCACAGTGTTCGACTGACCAGTGAGAGTGGAGAGAGACAGAGGCAGGCAGAGAGCAGACAGTTAGAAATGATTGAGAGCAGCTATAAAAGCTGTGAAGGAACCTCCTAAAATACCCATAAGCACCCAGGTGTGTGCAGAGACAAGAAGAAAGCACAAGTGGCAACGATATCTGCTATTTCCACTTGGTTAGCTCCGACTGGAGCCCACTGTGTGATGCTAATGACTGCTTTTGGGCAGAGTGGCGAGGTTGATATTGATGTGCAGGTGTAGAGCAAGACTACGAAGCACACTTTCAAGACACAAAGTTTAAACAAATAATAGACAAACTTTTTAAATTACATTTCCTTGGATATTGGATATCAGTAACGCAACAGCAGCTGCTTTGAAATCCTTGAATCACGACAAGCTGCACATAGCTGATTTACTTGGCTGTTAGAAAAGCGCTGAGCTCATCCTTTAAGCCAATGAGGACAACAGTACTTCACTCTTTACTTCAAGAGGCAATTGTGTATGCCAGTCAAGAACTGTGCTCACTCTTGATCAGGGGTGGTGAGGCAAACTTGAGTAGAATCTCTTAAATGTCAATTTCAAGGTGCGTGACTCTGCCAGATGAAAGGTGGACACATTTCCACGCAATAAAATTGATTATGCATGGAAGACTCATCTGCTGTTCTTCCATTGGATACACAGTTATTGCAGAGAAGCTGTTGTGGTTTAATCACGTCACTGATAGTGTTGTCATTGTAGGAAGTATAAAGATTTGTTTTGAGGTGGTAAAGAAAACAGTTCATTTTCTATTCTTTTTGAAACTTGCCTGGTGTATTATAAACAGTCACCCACCTCCATCTGCTCCAGCCACCTACAGATCATCTTGCCAAAGATTTCATTTCTACATTATTTCTCAGTTTTAAGAGGAAGCTCACCTTGAGCGCCGGAAGCCTGTAAAACCTGAATGGGAGGCTTCGTCAATGAGTGGTGTTACAATGCGTTCCATCATGTCTGTCAGTACAGTGAAGGTGGGCACCACAATGAAGTCGATGAACCCTGGAGACAAGGGTATTAGCATTTTCAAAACATGCTGTCAGGTCAAACAAATCCACATTTTCTAAAGTATTAAACCCGGATAGGAGAATAAGTGCTCAGAGCACAATCACAGATATTTGATTGAATTTAGTTTGTTCAGATATGAAACATTTAGTCTTTGAGGAAACAATGTCAACCAACCAAATTTCATTTTCTAAAAATTTACCATTTTTAAGGCAGTCATTTTGTTCTGCACAAACTAGCGCTGAACTGTCATGTCTTGTTATACCACTTTGTTCCTCTTGAGGCAACAGTGAGTCACTTTGGCGCAAAAGCACAGTGCCTCCTCTCCGATCTCTCTCTGGGGCTTGTCAATGTAACATGTGGATGTGGGAGCTGAATCAAAGTGCTGCACCTCTACTCACGGAGTTAACTATCTCTCTCCTGAGCTCTACACCTGACTATGGCATGGAATCAGAGACAATACAAAAGCAGCAGTAGGTTCAGGGCTGTGGGAAGGAGCAGCGGTCCTGATCAACCACCTTAATGAAGGAACTAATTCCAGCCTCAACAATCCAATGCTTTCGTTTTTAATCAAAATTGAGTGCTGGAATGTAAATCGATTGGTAAACTGAGCATTCCTCCCCTTCAGCTCATGCTAGGCAAGTGGATCCTTTTTTCTTACAATCGTAGTGGACATGACTTATGTCTGATGACAAACTACCCCTGAAATATGAAGCACTTACTTGTTTAGAATGACTGCAAATTGTACAAGTATCAATAACAGTTGAGGATTTTCATGAAATGTAAGGAGTAAGAGATACACGGTGCACCACAGGAAAAATTAAGTTTTGCGTTTCATTTGAATCGACCAGCTAAAATCTCTATACAGCATTCTCCAACTGTCCAGCTGCCAGACGGGAGAAGTTATCAGTCGATGAAAATGATGACAGGCTCATCTTGATTGCCTTCCAATGTTACCACACACTCATAGCAATTGAGATTCATGGCATGTTTTGAAAAAAAATTTTGGCTCTGGATTTTGTTACGTCCAGGCGGCCCAATCACATCTTGTCTGCTGAATGCAACCCGAGATGGAAACTGCTGCCAAGGCTGAACAATGTCCTGCCACTTTCTCTGCAAATTCTTCAATCAAATCTCTTTTATTATTTATTGTCACTACCTGACTAAAATGATTCTGCAATTGAGCATGAATCAAAGGATAAAGCTCTTCATATGAAGTAGCGGGCTTCTATCAAGGAAACTAAATGTGTCAGTGAATTAATATGCACAGCAGATGTTATTATGGAAGGGACAATAGCTTCCCAGCTACCTGCAAAATCAAACTGCCATCTCACATTCAATTAATTATGGAACAGAACTTCTCGATCCGTACAGCCATATTTGAAGACTCACCTATCTGGGACTGTGCCACCATTGTGGACTTTCGGTCACAGAGTGGGGAGAACGGCAGCCCGAGCTCAGCTTCTTTGTCCCCCTGGAAGAGGATCAGCTTTCTCAGTCAAAAATGACACAGCCAAGTTTTCAGTAAAATGCACACCTACACTCACTAACAGCACCGTACACCATATGGTCACACTTCTTTCAACAGGTTCTGGATTTGTCTGACCTTTGCCCAGAGTTCTTTGTGCCACAGAAGTGTTTCATTTTCTCTTCTGATTTGTCATAAACCCATGAGAAATAGAGCTGGCATCTTTGGAGAAGCTATTTATTGACTATCCACATCCTGAGAGACAAAGGCCTCGGATGATGATGGAAGAATGTGGTTTGATAATGGATGACGTGACAGAACCATGGCGCTGAATTCAGACCAAATGCGTTTTGTTTACATCTGCTTCCTACATTCCTGTTGGTGTGCTACTTTTAGACACCATGAATGAAATCTACTTCTGATATAGAGTTTCAATTTTTGCAACAAAAAAAACCTAAAAAAATCCCATGCGTTAACAATAACATTACTCAGAGTGTCTTTCTAGGTGTTCCCATTCATGATCTTGCCCTTGATTTTCACAGTTTACTATCTACCTATATCAGCCAGACAACCTACATTTGACAGGTTTACAACAAAAGCAGAGCATGGTGTCAAGGCACAGACCTCAAGACCTGTTTACATGAATATATTGAAGAGTGATGACTAAATGCAACCTGCTGGAACCTGCAGGTTGTAATGGGGCTGTATCAGAGGCATGATGCAGAGCAGCAGAGGCCGCAGTGTTAGACAATGTGGGGAGAGAGACATGTCACAGGTTTAGTTGTTTAGCACCAAGCTGAATAAGCTCACAGGAGTCACTCCATTTACAATAAAGAAGCTTTAAAAAAAAGTAGAAGACCAATTTCTAGGAAGAAAACAACTTAATATCAATGACTTCCAACTCAGGTCTAACAGGGTACTTAATTTATAAGAATTAAGTCCCCTGTAGGTTTTGTCATGGTCTAGAAATATATTGTTTGTTTACATGTCTTCTTCTACCAGTCATTAAAAATAGGAGTGTGAGGATTTCTCTCAGGTGACAAATATACATTCATAACTTGCCATCATGTATATTATGACTCTACTGGTGCCTGATGTTTGATTGATCTTCATGTAGATATCTTATATAACAACTGGCTCCTCACCTGTCTGAAGAACTCCTCCAGTAGAGAGGTGGTCCAGCGGTGATGGAGGTCCCAGCTCTTGGCCGGGTGGCTGATGTCAGCTGTGTGCAGCAGTAACGACAGGGCTTTGGGCTTGTCGATGCTACAGAACAGAGCAGATACACACTTTCACAAACTCAAGTTCTGTTTCCTTAAAAAGTTTTGTGAAGTGGCTTTAAGCCCCCCCCCCCAAAATGCAATCAAATATAACGTCAAAATACTAACCAATTATTTAACTCTAATGATGTACGACAGTAAATTCATCCACACAGCAGTTATTTGTGAGTAGAACTCATATTAAACATGAACATAGTCGCCTTCTTAAAATAATCCCCTAAGTCATTTTTTTTCAACTTTTTCAGACAATACAAAAAAAAAAAAACGTCAAAAATGACTTAGGCAATTATTTTAAGAAGATGAGGATATGAGATTATATAGTATGTGTAAGTTTGGCAAGTGATTTCAGGTCAAGTCCATGTGGATCTGGAGGGTCTAATCATTGGATAGTCAGTCTGCAGGCAAAACACATCACAAAGACAAACAGAATACCAGACAAATTTGCAACACTGGGGAAAGCAAATTGTGGAAAGGATACATTAAAACTTCAAAGGCACTGAGTATCCCTTGGAAGACACTGGGAATGGAAAATAATGTGAGCTAGAACTCAGTCTGAGGCAATTTCTCTGTAACAGTTGACAGTCTGTGCAGAGGGAGCCCAATAAAACATGAGAAATACGTGTGGTTCTTTTTAGCAAGCACACGTTCATAAATCAAGCTGCCTCACTGGAACATCAATAGGTATACTTTTTGGAGACAAAATTATTATACTGGTGCTGGTCATATTTGGCCTCTTTACTTCAAATGCCATGCCAGTGAAACACCATCAGCACACTCGAAACATCATACTTACAGTTCTCCACCAGTTTATGGAGACAGCCATTAGCGTCTGCATATAAATACAACCATGAGGCTACATTTCCAAACAGAATGATGCCTCCATCCCACAAGAAAGCCAAAACATATTTTTGCCATGTTGCCTCCATCAGGCTAATCAGTCTAATTCACTGGAACACAGTGTGAAGTGTCATTTCACCTCATCAGAGATCAGTGGTGTCTGAGATGTCAACTGATACCACATCAAACTACCCTGCTTAATGAATGCATGAATGAACGCGCATACAAACACGCAAGGTAGACAAATGAAAATACACACAAACACAAACACACACACACACACACAGATCAAGGTTAAAGAGAGGTGAGAGACGCTAACTCAAATTTCGCCTCATTCCATTTCAAACAGATTGGGTCTTAAAGTGCACTCCAGGCCTGCAGCCGACTGGTTTGAATTACTTCACATTATAGTCTATTCAGCATTACCACCTCCTGCAGACTGCAATCTCACATTCGTGCGTCTGTGTACCTTCTACTATAGCTTCATGAATACCCCTTTCATCAGCTCGCTCTCTGCTTCTGAGGTATATTCACAAATAGAACAGAGGAAAGTTAGCGCTGATTTTGACATACACAGGACACTATTTATCACCACGTCACTGCTTTCAGAGCAGTTTTCTAATTGTGGCGACGAGGGTCCGTGCATTATCACGATGAAAATAATACCCTGAAGGTCAACATGTTCTTCACAGCCTTCTCTTGTCAGTGTTGCTGCTACAGGAGCAGCGATGACTCACTGCTCGAATGATAGTTTACTTGATAGCCGTTTTTACTGCAGTTAGTGAGCTGCAGCTCTACTGGAGCTCCAGCTATCAGCCTCTACAGAGGGTGCCGGGCTCTAAATTTATGGACAGAATGTGTCACAGTCCCATTTGGAATGTTAATGTACAGCTTTGCTCTGGACTTTCAGTTTTGGACTATACTTTTATCACTCTTTAGTTTTGAGCTTAGTGATGTTCCTGGCTTTCTCCTCGTGTTTTGCTGTGTGCTTTTTGTGTATGATTCATCCGTCTTTCTACTTTATTGTTCCTTGTCAGCTCCATTCCAGCCTTCGTATTCTCCCACCTGTTTCCTGTGTGATTAGATCAGTTTGTTTGTTGTTCCTGTTTTTCTTGTCAATCATAGTCTGATCATATGTTACATTTTAATACGTGTTTTTGGTGCTTTGTCTTGGGTTGATTTTCCCAGCGAAATTCATTCATTTACTCAGTTTAGCCAGTCATGATTGATCCAGCAGGACATATCGTTTCATCAGTCTCCCTGTATTTTGGTCCACGTTCCTCTTCTCCAAAGCTGTTAACAACCTAACTTTATAACCATTTACATCCAAGTATATTATCACATGACCTCTCGTGACACTTATGCTTGAAAGAGTACAATAATAAATGCAACATTTATTGATTTCCCTTCATGCTAAATGACAGTTTAATAGATAGAAAGGACATTCGTTTTTTTGCGTGTTTTTTTTTTTTAATTCACTCTGTTGCTACTGTTGTTGATTAGGTCATTGTTTATGTCAATATGTTGCAGGCTTGAAGTGTAATTTTATAAGAACTAGAATGTCTTATTATAGTAGACTCCCATAGTTGTGACACTGGTATTTCATCTTGTTGTGAAGGTTCTGGACATAACCCAAGGAATAATAATTTCTCGTTTTATTGCTAAGAGGTCAAACTGTGTGCTTTGCCCCAAGAAAATGAGGTTGAATTTGTTTATGTTTTTGTCAATGATGTTTTTGCTTGATCAGCACCTAAGTAAATCTATCTTTTCTTTCACTGAAATTGAATGGAATTGCTCATTCTCATCCAACATGATTAAATTAAGGCTGAGGAAGTATTCAGCAGCTGTTTCAGGGTATAAGTCAATACAGGCACCTAAGCAGAAATGCTGGTAAAAAGAAGCACTGAAGATACTCCACTGTACATTCTTCTGTGGAGGGTTTGTTTGTTCTAGCGGGTAGCTAGTGGAGCCTGTGCTTGCAAAGCTGCCAGCAATATTTCTCATGCTGGCTGTTATTCTCCGCTGTGTGCAAACAAATGTAACCCTGCCACATCTGGTGTTACTGCACTATAACTCCTCTGCAGACCTGAAACACTTTTTGCAGTAACACCCTGCTGTATATCAGTACTGTATAATGCATGCTGGATATACTTAACCCATTTCCATCCTAAGTAAACAATACATGGGCTGCAAAGATCATCAATTGTCTCTTTTCAAAAGTCAACCTTGTATAAAACATTGCTTTTAGTCATGCTGTTATTTGACTCTACCCTCTTCAGCAGGGTTAATTGGGTTGTAAAAAGCAGTTGGTTAGTAATGGAGGTTAATGGAGATGTAAATTGCTGTGGTGAGGGCAACGAGTGCAAAGAGTGATGGAAATTGTAGCGGTGAGAGATACGAGTGTAAATAACAGGAAAGGAAAAAGGCAACTGACCCTTCAGGCTGTTGCAGGAAGTTCTTCATGGCCTTGACCTGCTGAAAGTGGCATGACATATCTGTGGCCAGCACCATTTCCACCACCAGAGCCCTCAACTCTCTGGAGGGAAGCAGAGGAAAGAGAGACATAATGTGCTGTATAATGAAGTGTCAAATGCACAGGTAATAAAAGACAACTTATTCCGGAAGTTGGTAAAGTAAAAGAAGGCAGCCAACAAACTTTTTGAGAACTATTTATAATATCTGCTTTGACAAGTCCCAGCTCATGCCATGAAAAATTGGATTGCAGCTGTCTCCTTTAATGTATTATCACACATAACAGTTCCATTTAGTACAAAGTTGTTGGACCTTGAATGAAATCCAACTTTTTTTGATTTTTCCACAGAGCGCAGCTGTTAATCTTGAGAAGTACTGTACGAGATAAGTTCACTTTTGGATTTAAATGTGTAATGGGTACTTTCTGTTGTGGGACGATTCTACTTCACCAGCTTGGGTTTCATCTTTCATTCCTTGCCTGTCAAACTGTTTCTATCTGTCCTCGACAACATTGCCGTTTTATTTCCTTTGCTCTCACTCAGATCTTTCATCTTTATGCCTCTCTTTCTGTTATTGTCCTCCTCTCTGACCTCCAGTCATCCTTGGAAAGGTTGTACAGGATGTTCATCTCATCGTCGTCCTGCAGAAGGCGGTAGGCTGCGCTGACATGGTGACTCTCCAACACTGAGCGGTCATTATACAGGATAGCTGTGTCTGACCTGCCAGTTAAAGAGGGGGAAAAGCAATAGTTTTTGGTAGCAGTAAATTCTCAAGAGGGGCTTCAAACTGACTAAACCAAAAAAGCAAAAGATCTTTGTAGGGGTTAAAATCGTGTAGTATTACAAGAAAAATGCAAGTGAGCCTAAAGGTCCCAATGAGGATGATCAATTATTGTTAAAGCTGAAGGTGAGATGTTTGGTTCAATAAGAAGAGTTATGCATGCAAATTTGTAAGATTATTTCATGACTGATTTTCAAAGTCTGTTCCTTCTTTAGTGGCATCCCTAATACAGCCCTAATAAAAGAGCACTTTTTTTTTAAGTAGCTGCAAACAATCCTCATTTTGAGTCGAAAGGATTAACTTAGAAACACAATTTGTTGTTTCTTTATGGAAAGAATCTATTATCTCCGTTTCAAGTATCTGTCAGTGAGGCTTCTGAAGAGGTTTATCAAACATCCACACAGACCAAATGCTTCACTCCTAGGCATGAAATTCGGTGTTCATTTGGACTCTCGTCCCGCCTCAGTGTTATTACTGCACTACAGGTGATCTCGGTGTGAATTTAAAGACCCCTTGCCGTAAATGGAAACATTGATTGTTGAGTCAGTGCCATGCATTTTTGATTTTATGATCCATTACCTTGTCTGAATGTGGAAGTTGTTTGTAGTCCCTGTGTGCTCATAGTCATGCACCGCCGCGGCAAAGATCATGGCAAAGATCTCCAGCTCTGTCAACCAATGCTGGAGACAAATAAAGGAAGAGGAGGAGAAGAAAGAGGGGGTGAAAGAACCGCAGCAAGTGAGGATAAGGAGGAGGAAGATTTTAAAGAAAGGGTGTTGAAGAGGGGAGGCAACAGCATGGAAAAGACAGGTAGCAATGAGAAAGAAGGGAAGTAAAATACAATAAAGGACAGAATGGACAGAAATTAGAGAAAAGAAATGAGAAAGCAGCAAATGGAAAAAGGGGAATACAGGGAATGGTGCATCATGAAGATGTATAGGAGGAAGCAGCGTAGATGATGCAGAGAAAAGGATTTGGCGTGCAGAATACATTACCGTCAAGGATGAAAGGAAACAAATGGGAATGAGGGGATAGAGGAAAGGTCAGAAAAGTGAAAAGGAAACTTTAGATAAGGCAAGTTTAATTTAGAATCGCATTTGAAACTGTCAGTTTAAAGCCCCCCCTCCCTTTTTCTCTTAAGACAATGCCTTGTTTGTCACTGTTACCAAATATAAGTGGGAGTCATTGCTCTCTTTAATTTCATTATGAGCTCACATTGTCACGAGGTAAGAATCCACATCATGCACTCCTATTTAAGTTTTTTTTAGGTCAAACCTTTTTTAGGTGTCATTTTTCACTAGAGCAAAGAGGAGAGTGATGAGAATGTGCCAACACACTTTTAAAGGTTTGATATTTTGGGACATTTTTTGGCTCCCTGCTTGGGAAATATCAATAGCCTATCAATCATGTCTGTTTGGTACATATGACGCGAGCACCAGCTGCTGGTTATCTTAGCATAAACACATACAGAACACAAACACCCAGCAACTACAGTCACACTTGTGACTCTGTTAGGGTATATGTGGGTGGTCTAGGCTGCTAAATATGTACACATGTTGGTGTAGCATGCCATCATTTGTATAATCCATAATATTAGACTTATTAAAATAATGAACTGATTATGGTGCTAAATGAGAGGTCATAAGAATGAAGTCTAAATGGGACATGAATGTTTGTGCCAAATTTCACAGCAAAACATTTCATACAAGTGGGCTACTTTACAGAGTTCATGAAGGGAAGAAGATGGAAAGTATACTCTTGCTGATGATGTTCAGATGTTCAGTGAGAGGGGTCATCAAACTCCTTGGAATTCTTCCTCTAAAGATAGAGAACTAATTTTAATCTGTCCAACAATTGCTCACACATCTCTCTCTAAACCAAACTGCTAGCGGCGCAATACCTCCTGGCTCAGCTACCAGAAAGGCTGGTTGGAAGGTTTTTTTGCGTTTGGACAGAGTCAGCTGCCAGCTGCTTCTCCCTGTTTCTAGTTGACTTGCTGGATTCATATTTACCTACAAACATGACAATGGAACTGCGGTTCTCGCTCTCAATAAGACATTGAATAGGCATAGATTTCTAAATAGCAGTACACAGTGTCTTGGACAGAGTTTTTTTCATTAAAACACAATGTGAATGCTTAAAATAAAGAACTGATTACATAAAGAATGTTCACCTTTTTGTGCGTGCGTGCGTGCGTGCGTGCGTGCGTGCGTGTGTGTGAAGCCTGTGTCCAGCCTTGCCTTTTATTTATGGGCATTCATGTTTAATCTGTGTGTGTATATGGTGCATGCACACAAACACAATGGTGGGTGTGCATTTTCCTCTGAGATTCAAGTGGATCTGAGTGCACTCATGTAGACAGAGTGGGGATTTAGCTCAGGAAACTCGGTCGATATTGGTGACTAATCAACAGTGGGGGATGGGAAAGTCATTAAGTACAAGGGTGGAGCAAGATGGCCGATCTATTCCTCAGTATATTTCCTCATGGGCCTGCTTTATGAATGACCTGTTGATTGTTGATTTAATGGAGTCTGGAGGGCCTGTGAAATGATAGATGCTGCTCTCCTGCTCTCCCTGGAGCCTCTGATTCTAGCAGTAATGTGGTTTACTCTGTGAGGCACAGCCCAAAGAAACACACCGTGTCGACAGCTGTCGCAGCCACCTTATTAAGGTGATTAAATAAAAACACTGGAAGCAGGGGCAGCCGGCTGGGTGGGGACTTTGAACTAAAGCAAGGCAAGGCTTGGGGTTTTGTTTTGTTTTTCAAATACAGCATCAGAAATAGCCAAAAGTCACTCCGGTGGAATGGAGCAAAATATAGGTTATAAATGGAAAAACAACATAAGCAGCATAAAATATGAGTAGTACATGATGTAACATTATAGCAAAAGGGACACGTAATGTTTGACTAGAAATTTTGATAAATGAGGGATAAGTGTCAAATTTCATAATCCATCCTTAGTTGTTTAGTTGGCCCTATTCGAAGCTGCTGAGGAACGAGTCTGCCGGGTTTCTTGTTCTTTCCCACGAAGGAGAAGGTCTTGGAGCTTACAAGACAAAATAAACCATACTTCGAAGGTGCATGTCAGGCAAAGCTGCAATTAGGCTGTGATAGTGCAGGTGACAGACATGTCCTGAACACTATGCAGATCAAATTGTCTTCGCTTCAGTGAGCCGTTCTCCTCAAGACCAAAACAACTGGTTTCTGTCACTTTTTGAAATGTGTGTTGTAGAAAATTGAGCGATCACGTCAGTGTGAACATATTCACCTACTTACCACCATGCCAGTCTTGAGTAGTAAGTAGTGTACGGTCTGTGTGACATCGGCGGCGTGCATCAGATTGTGGTAAGGGTTTTTGTGTTTGCTGTATCCTACTTCCAGGGCCTCTACAAAGGACACGACTGCTGAAATCGGGATCTGATGGCGAATGGAAGAATAGTTAGTGACTGCATGCAGAAACACTGCAGACAGGGAGAATTCTTCATGCTGTTTGATGATTTAAACAATGAGTGGAGGCAATTTTTATACAGTCAGTGTCAACAAAGCAGTTGAAGTTGATGTCATGAAATAGATTGTGCATCATTTAGGCTTCTGATTTCTATGATTACATATTCAACTCAGCTTCATTGCCCATATCATTTACTCTCCGATGCTGTCACTTCAAGTAGAGTGCCCTCAGCTGTAAGACACTTTAGAAAATGAGCTTCACAAGAATCACACGAGATGTAGTGTTCAACCCTCGCAAAAGATGGTTATTACTGAAATACGAGACAATCGAACACTTCAAAAACAGACATGAGAGTGGGTTGGGCTCCTTTTCTGTGAAATCAAGCATGATGTTACTATGTCTACTGAATATTTAGTTTTAATTACACAAACAAAGGGGGCAACAGCAGCCAGTGATGCATGACATCCTGGTTTCTTTACCTTGAAACGGCTAATGAGGTCATATCTTGTGAGCAGCTCATAGAAAATAAATTTAAGCGCGTGATCCCCGCTGGCCTCGTTGAGAGCGAAAACGTCGAATGACCACTTGTCAACATTCTGTATGAGAGAGAAAGTTCAATTAATGGCATCCTCCTTCTCCTCCTCTGCTTCTGCTTGGATGTGTGAGCACGTTAATACCTTAAGTACAGATATGACAGAAGGGGGGTAGCTGAGTCCCACCAAGTTGGAGGTACGTCTGTACATCCTGTTTGGATGAGATAAAAAACATCAAATGAAGCGTACTGCTGGGTGCAAATGCCAGAGGTTAACTCACTGGTCCAAAACCCTAGCCTGGAGGCTTCCCCTCCAAGTCTCCCTTTAAACCTTCATAGCAGCATGAAACTGTAAGGATGGTTGCAAAGTGGGTGTGCATTGCTTCACAATTCAATTAAAAAAGAAAAAAAAATCTGTCATAATTTTAAAAAATGCAAGTCAGACGTTTACCTTTGTATTCATTATAAATGTCTGAAAAACAGACTGCTCTCTGTAAAAATAGATTAAAAAAGATTATGGCTTACATGTTTGAGGCTTACTGATTTGAACAAATGCATATTGCATGTTAGAGTGTGATAAAGCGCAATCCTGGAGCAGGAGCTGCTTCTAACTTTCAGAATGATTGTGCTTCACCAGGCTTGCCAAGGCCATTACGATGTATCGTCTACTCAGGTGAATGAGTCACGGTGCAGAGGATGCACATGTACTGGATTTCCAGAGGGTCCTTCGACTCAACAATTTAGAGGACTGAGGCAATATTTCAACTAACTGTCGAGATTTTCCATTCATGTCAGTAAACACAAACATTTAGGAAGATTTGAAAAACTGTAGCTGTTTTACCAACCAAAAAAAGACAGTGAACTCTGTCCTCTGATCTCTGAGAGTCCTCGGCCCCATTTAGCAAATTTTGAATTGTTTACATCATGAATGTTTGCATACTTGTAGCAAATAGTTTGCCTTTCGACTGTCATTCATGGTCGTTTCTTTTTTAATATACTGAAAAGCTACTCTGCTGACAACATCAATATCAATATACAGGAGTTATTTTATGTTTAATTTGTCATCTTTTCACTTGTTTTTCTAGTGCTATACTTTTGTGTGTGGTTTTATTATTCTTCATTGTGCATAGATTCTTTAGGGCATCCTCATGAGTACACCAGCTCCTGGAGAATGTGACAAATAAAATCTTAAATAAACAATCACTCGAAATGTGTAGGAAGAGATTGCTGCCAGAAAAAACAACAACAAAGCTTTGGTAAATGCCACAAATTTAAATTGGGTGTGTGCAGAGAAAGCACATCTTTGTTAGTTAAAAAAGATGGAATTCCTTTGAGTTGCCTGGGGCTACAGTGGTTAGGTTAATGGTAGACGGACAAATTTAGTCTGGCAAATATAATTATTTCCAGATCAGAGACTAAATGTCTTTCTGTGACGGTGGTGATGTGCTTGTACGTTTGATAATGTAACAGAATTTACCTCTCGACAAAAATTCCTGCCTGGACAGCATGGACAATGCTGCGGAAACGAGGTTTCTCCTCATTGCGTCGCAGCATCAAGCCCATCTGGCGCGTAAAGGTGGAGGCCAGCCAGTCCCGCACCTCTGAGGGTACCGACTCTGACTGGATGTCACTAAGCTCATCCTCTGTGTCTACCAAGCGCCTGAAAGAGGGCATAAACAAGAGATGGGAGGGTGAAAGACAGGGAAAAAAATGTAAAAGAAAGAAACAAAGAGGAATCATTTAGATGCAGAAACTAAATGCATACTGAAATATCACAGCTCTAATAAGGGATCAAACCAAAATCCCAGTGCTGTCCATCAAATATCATAACATTTTATGTAACATCGAAACATCCCAGGCTTCTTGAAGCGCCATGATGTGCTATTCAAATCCAATTGTGTGATATAATTCTCCACAGCAACTCTGTTGTGTTGACATGTTCGAGGGATCAACGGCAAAGCCTGTTGGTCTCCACCCTCTGAACTGAATACATGCTCTTATGGCAAAGAGAAAGCATTCACATCACACCGATAATCATGGTGCTACATGAATTTTGCACTGGATAGTTCATCATCCTCCATCCTGGACTGGTCATACTATCACCGGCCCTAATCTGGTTGGATCTAGATGACGAGGGGCTTACATAATTCCATAATCCTGGTGGACGTTGAACCTGCATTCAACCACTGACATACATCGATGCATTCTCTTACCACACTTCATGACATCAAAATAACCAATGTTTTGTGCGCAGTTTCACGGATGAAGGAGATGCAGCCAGTATTGCAGCTTTCATTGATTCAGGTTAGAGTCATCTGTAATTGTTGGATATGTGTCACCTGTACAGTAACTGATAATTACAGCTGTGAAATACTGCAGCTAAATTTGAACATGTCTGAAACATGGGGTAAGTACAGTACTTATTCTATGTTTCCTACACACTCACCTCATTTAAAACAAACAAACAATGAAAATACCATAGATCAATTGATGCATTTATGATCAAATCAATGTCATCCTGTTCTCCATAAATGACCCGTGTGAACACCTTTCCCGGTTTTCTTACCTCGTCTCCTCGATGTAAACTGATTCAAGCACTGATGCCGCGTACTCGAGGTTCTTCTTGAGGTCGGCGAGGGAAGCCTCTCCTCTCTCCAGTTGTTTCACCAGACATCTTAATCTAAAACAGAGATCCAATATTCATTTAACAAATGGAATTACTCCCCTGCCATCTTGACATGATAAATTAATTGCATGTGATATTAGATTAATAAGATCTGTGTTGCTGCACATCACTAGATTCTTTTGCCTACTAAAATCACATGTATTCTCAGTCTAAATCAGGAAACGAGGCAATAAAATTCATTTGACAATGATGTTTGAACTTTTGGCTGAATATAATCATGGTTTGGGATATGAATACATTCACCAACAAACTAACAAGGGAAAAGCCAGCAGAGAGTCGGAGCAAACTGGCCTCTTTTAGATATTCAGCACATTCTCCTTTTTGAGGAGACTGAATCAGCTAATGTTGAAGTTAGGGTGGGACATACTGCATTGATTCAATTCATTACTCTAATTACAGTGCCATTGTCAAATGTTTTAAATGGCAATAAACAGACATCTTGACCTATGAAACAGGTGTAATTAGTGAAATAAATAATGACTCGATTCCATCTGCTTGCATTAACTACGATGGCATCACGCACGCTGGCTCGCTGTCATGGCCTACTGGCTGACTTCATTACAAGTTAAAGAAATGTCTATTCATTCTGAAAATTACGAATCTTTGATATCCACAGACTCTTTTCAGCCGCGGTTGGATGTGTCTTCATGCTCAATATTTAAAATCCAATTAACTTTAAAATGTCAGATCTGGGTACACCCACAAGGTGGCTTCTGGCACCACCAACAACTTTAATTAGATTTTCTGCATAACCGGGGCCAAAGTAACTGTCTTTTACTGGTTCAGATCCTGACTTTAATCTTCGACAATATATTGAGAAAATTACTTCATCAAGATAATATTATTATGACAAGAGATTTTAGGGTGGAAGAAAGCTGCTGGATTGGAGATTATTAATAATTCCCTCAAAATACCATTCAATTAAGTCCAGATAAACCATTTTCTGTCCTCATATTCCCTTTGTAAATTTGCGATGTTAATATCAGATTGAAAATTAACTTCAGTCTTATATAGAGTCACTGATCTACATATACATTACACAAACTTAATATTTTGAACACGTGGTTAAATCATCACTGAAGGAATCAAACACTACCTTCTTCCAAATATTATTTCACGTTTGGCTATAGATTTTCATGTGTGAATTCAAACATATTCAAACTCGAAAAAATGGCGACAAAAATAGTTTTAAAAGCGAAAAAGCAACGAGATTGTGTACTCTGCAACCTCTTGGAGAGTACCACCTGCTGCTGTGTTGGAGGTCATGCGCTCTTTCCCAGTGAATGCCCACAGAGGCTAGGTTTGTTGTTGAATTATTAAGCAGAAAGGTGGGAGAGTAGATGGTTTCAGATGCTCTCATTGATTACATTCACTGGCAGTGGTTGGATTTATCCCAAGTAAAGGCACCAAAATGTTTCTGTGAGAGAACCCCTGTACTGTCAAGGAAAAAATATCTTCAAGATAAATATTTAAAGCTTTCTTGAGACTCATTTCTTCCCCTTTACTGCCATGCATTTTGTGTAAAAGAACCCACCGGTCCCCAGTCAAATGACTTCTTCCTCCACTTTAATAGATTGGCGTTTTCATTTTGAAAAAAAAAAAAGGGTGAACGCTCACACCTGCGTATGGGTGTAAAGTGTGTAACAGCACAACTTTAAAAAGGAAAGAAATTAAATGTGAATGAACACAAATACATAGATAGAATATCCCAAGAATCTTCATTGTTTCTTCAACTATGACCACAGCTGCTGACTATTGTAAGAATCATAAGGAAGTGAATGGATGAAGGCTGCTGCAACTCTAGAATCACTGCATATGTGATTTGGTTGGCACTAATGACGGTTATTAAGAACAGCTGTGCAACAGTGAGCTCCCCTTATACACAGGAATAGAAACTACCCAAACTCCCTCAAAAGACACTGTAATTCACAATATAAGATGCTGAAATGTATTCAAATATTCATTGATATTCTGTTAATACATGCTGTGCTTACTTGTAAAGTAACTGATAAATGATACATGCACACATACTAAAAGAAACGTGTCTCCTCTGAGCTCTGCTGTGAAAATCTGTCACCAGTTCCCAGCTTTTGTTTGTCTGACAAAGGCCTAAACTAAATGCCAACTAGACATAGAGCAACCAGGAGGGCTTAATTCTGGTGGGAATTGAGGCTTTTTCATTGTGTTGACATGACAGAAGAATCGATTTAGAAACGTATTTTGTTTTCCTAACATCTCTTTGAGCACTGCAGGATGTAGAAATAAGAAACTTTGCTGCATCCGTGCAATTTTGAGTCACCAGGGACGCTTTTTAAAACCTAAAAGAAAAACTTGTGGGATGACGAGATGAGTGCCAGGACATCTGATAAGTCGATGTCTCTGCCAACCAAAACAAAATTGTCTCATTTCACCTGCTGTCTTTACCAAGGGAGGCAACAAGCTGGGTTAATAGGCCCAAGCCCCGAGTAACTCCTGGGCTTGGAGCCAAGTGGGAAAATCAGTTTAGCCCAGAGAAAAAGCTGGTAGGGTGGAAGAGCAATAGCCATATAATTTGCTACGGCTGAACACTTACTGGTGAACTGATGAACTGTTTTCTTAATTCCTGCCATTATCAGATTCTCACTCTGGCTACAGAACAACATAGCTTGATCGACTATCACATCACCCATACGCATTGAGGGTTCTCGAAGCCTACAACGTTATAAAATGGAAGAAATACATCAAGCAAACCAACATTAAAAGAACAAGAGAAGAGAAATAGACCTCTGGGGAGCTATAATGCATGTGAAATGAATGGATTCATTTTTGATTAATATGTTAGATTATGGCCAAATTATGTTTCCTAGTACCAATGAAGCAGCTGCATGTGCACATAAATATATAAATATAAAAACTGGCAATAGTGAATGTTAGAATATGAATGTACAGTATAGAGTACTGCCTTGAAAAAAACAGTCCCAAGAATATTGCTAATACATATACATGAGATACATTTGACAGTGGTGATAAAGATGATGAACTGGACTGATTTACTACAATATGTGACCTTCGCCATATATTTATATTCGTAAGCACCAGCTACAGTGCAACACAAGTCAAAATGTGGATTAACTATGAACAGCTGACTCATACTGGGCATTACAACACGCAGAAATGGAATATTTTAATCATTTAAATTTTGTGGGGTTTTTTCTGTATAAATTGGTCACAATCAGAAATATTCTCTCAAATTAAGCAAAGCCAAAGCAGCTGTTATCTGTGAAGGTAAATAGAAAGAAAAGAAATGACGGAGAATCATTTTAAGATGTAGCGGTGGGGACTTATTGCCTCTCAATTAAATATTTAATCACCTACTGTATATGATTGTAAGCGCAGTAATCTGTCAAATGTGAAAAATGTGGGGTTCGGGGCCAAAAAACAAACCAAAATCCAAAACAACTTCCCTTGTCGTGGCAGCACAATCATACAGCATTGACTTATTTCCCCATTCTGTCTCAACAGCATCGTGTCATCAGTACATTTGTGTACTTTAGCAGAGTTCCTTGCAGATAGGACATTTCCCAGTACAAGCATGAGTTTCTGGCCTTTCCTGGGTGTTCTTCGCTGCCCATTTGGTGTCTCCTGTGTGACCGGTCAATATTTCACTGACAGCTAGAGTCAGCCAGGGTCAGCTGACAATGCGTGACCTGTAGTAGGTTTGGTTCAATGGTGTTGAATAATGTGATGTATCCACGCCTGAGATGTCATGGTGCTGGAATTCGAGGGGCAGTCTAGTGGTAAATATGTCATTGTGACCTTTGTATGTGAACTGTAGTGGTCTAGCTGTAAGTCTTTGCTGGCTAAGAGGGGGATTAGCACAAATTTTCCAAAGCAATTGCTGCTGGCACAGCAGTCACGATTTGTTCCCTTCTCCATTGAGATAAAAAAAAAAAAACAAAGTATGCAGAATACTAAATTGATCCACCAAGCCTGTTAAAAATTTACTTTACAGTTATAATATCAGATATCGGTTTCCCATGTTCAGACTTTAATGTTTCATTGTAAACAGAATAACCAATGGACTTTCAAATGTTTATTATAGACAGGGGTGAAACATGAATTGTCAGTTGCTAGTACCCCCTTGATAAACAGCATAACTCTTTAAATTCTATTACTGTCTGACACACTCACACACACACACACACACACACACACACACACACACACACACACACACACACACACACACACACACACCTTCTACATTAACAAAATCTTCTGGAAGCAGGATTAACAGAGAGTAAGTAAAGGCATCTCTCCCCTCGAAGGAGTGAAACGAGAGAACAGAGGGGAGATTAACATTGGAATCTAGGTTCAGAGTGTTTTCCTCATCCATTCTTATTGCCTCCAGTTCTTTGGCCTGGACTGACCTGTTCAGAAAGAGGGATGCAAAAAAATGAAAGGATTTTAGCAACCTAGTCAAACTACATTGGCTTGCGGTGTAAAGACGGGCTCCGCAACGTTCGGTCTCTCCTCAGATGTTGTAACAGCAAGAAGTGAACAGAAAAAAAAGGGGAATTAAACAGCAGAGGGCAACGTAGCAACAGATTTCTTCCTCCTCTAACAATTGCTTTGTCACTCAAGCAAAAGAAAAACTCTACAGATCCTCACTGGGGGGAAAAAAGAAAATAAATCGTCCCTAAAATTGCCACAACTCATAATAAAAACAGACCAATTTCTGCCCTGAGATGCTGTAGCAACAATCAGAACCTATTTTCCACACAGCTGAAAGACGAGGAGATAAAAGGACTGTTTGAGCAGAAGGGAATGAGAGCACTGCCAGGATGCAAAAATTGGTCACCGCCTGTGTTCAAATGACATTCTAGCCTAGACGGTGTGTAATCAATGGCCTGGGGTCAATGTAATCACCCGGGGAGATTAGCTTGCTTTCAGGGAACACACACAGGTTTTGGGTTGATAAGCGGAACAAGGCCTGTAAAAACATGATGACTCAGTTAAGCTGTAGTACCACAGATCCTGCAGCCTCCTCGACTGTGATTGTAACTGCAGTAGGATCGTCAATAAAATACTCGAGTTCTGGAACATCTTCATTTTGACAAGACAGATGAGAGGAAGAAGGAAAGAAAGAGGAACCGTTAAATCTGAGGCTGGCCTCCAATCAACAGAAAGTAGAGTCGAGGGATGTTTTCTATTCATATTTATTATGCAAAACGACAGTGGTGCTCTTCTCTAATTTATGAATTTTCTTTTAAATTATACAAACCCTTTGGGAATTTGTTTGCTGTTGAAATTGGACTGATGTGAAGTTATTATCATTGATTTTTAAGTGACTTAAGCTGTGACCGGTCTGCTTCATAACACAGCATTTCCT
The DNA here is from genome assembly GCF_037954235.1 of Aulostomus chinensis. Taxonomy (NCBI): domain Eukaryota; kingdom Metazoa; phylum Chordata; class Actinopteri; order Syngnathiformes; family Aulostomidae; genus Aulostomus; species Aulostomus chinensis. Next base: position 24,329,482 of record NC_141324.1, read on the forward strand.
CCAACCCAATTTACATTCATTTCAACACCATCTCCTCCTCTAGTTGGAGTCTTGTTCCAAGCCAGTATGTTCTGAGTAGATATCACTGTTCTCAAACTCCAAAATAATTTGCTTCATTTAAGCTACCATTGTTTGAAGTATGCAAAGAAACTCAGCACATTAGCATAAAAGCTCTGCTGCACACCAGCGTTAAGGCAGCGTACAGTAACTGCAGCGTCACGCCACTGCTGAATTATATAAATGGCATGGGTGTAGAATGTAGGGTCTGTGTAAACACACACAAAAGTATAAATCAAGCTTCAGTTTTCAGCATTAATCGCTGCAAAACAGCAAAGAGCAGTGTGAGAGTGTGAAGTGAATACTTACACCATATAGAAGCACTACTGGTGCTGTGACCCCTAACACTGATTTCTCACAGTTTGGGGAGGAACATTTACAAGGAGCTAAATGTTTCTGCTCCTGCTAATGGCTCTAATTAAAACTACAACCACGTGGTGCGGTGCAAGCAAGTATACTCTTTGAACAATATTGGTAACTCCTTCAAAATTTCTGATATCTGTTCTAAACAAAGCCTTCCCCCGTGGGAGGCTGCAAAATGACAGATGTGACAAGAATGGCGGAGTACAGAAGAATCCTTAAAAAAGATCAGTGCTTGGCTGAAAGCAGCCCACTCATGTCAAAGCCTCAATCAAATGCACCACAAGCCGTTAAAAAAAACACACAAAAAAACTTCAGTGACGGCATGAGCACCACAGGAGAGAGAGAGAGCGAGAGAGAGAGAGAGAGCGAGAGAGAAAGAGAGAGAGAGAGTGTGTTTTAGGTCATATTGTAAAAGGTAAAATTAATTCAGTGTTTGCCATTTCAAAGACAGAAACAGAACAACACAGTGTGTCCCAAACACTGTGAGAGCGATGGTAGCTGCACCCTCACAACAAATCCAGAATAAAACCAGACCCCTGCAATAAACTCTCCCTTCAGGAGGGTTATAATATTCAGTTTTTATTAAAACTGATTGAGATTTTGCAGGCTGTAGAGCAGCTAAACATTACTGGGACTTATACTAAATGTTCTATTAGCAGAAAGCTTATAAAAGACACCAAAGGCATTTTGAGAAACTGCAATCACTGAAAAAGAATAAATATAGAGGTGCTACAACATGTGATTCACTCAATGTGCAAACAATTCGTATGGATATTTAGCAAGAATGTGATGTTGCTATAGCAGCACATAATGAACATGAAACCCAAATCACACACCAGTATTTCCTATTACGTGACTTCAACCTTGCATTCCTCTACCTCCAGTGTGCTTCCTTATACGAATGACTAAGATTTTCTCGAGCCTTTGATGGAAGTCTTTGAAGCATCTGTGTTGCATTTGAACCGGGTTTAAAGGTGCTCTGGGAATGACATTTGTGTGACTTTTTTTTTATTTCCAAAAAAAAAAAAGGTCTTCTAAAAAGGACTGAAGGGCACAAAAGGTCAACTTTCCTCAGATGCTGTTCATTTTCCCTCTGTCCACATATACCTCAATATATCAGATTTCATGTCTTTTGACTCTAACATGCAAGTATGTTTGCACACTTCAATCCTACAATGATTCAACAACAAGTCACTACTCCGTAGATGTTGTTATGAAGCTTATTTACTCATGTTGCTTTCTTGGGTGGGTGCATTCTGACATGACACAGTTATGTATGATACATATACCTGTACGCTTGTCAGTGCAGCATTTAGAGTGCTGGAATGAATGTTTTATAAAAAAAATTATCACCAGATCAGCAATCTGAACCATTTGGGGGGAAAAAAAATGCATGGGATCGTATTTTAGAGCTCTGGAGACGGGCCAACATTAAGGCAGATGTGCATCTGCTCATCTTTCTATGTCCACGGTCACATAAAAGAGAATGAACTTCAGCAGATACTAGCCTGCATACTATGAGTCAATGAAAGGCAATGGACCATTTGGCACCAGCAGAGGGTGGGTGTTTGATTTACCAGCAGCCAAGTGATCATTTTAAAAGGTTGAAGCATTCCTCCGCCATATGGGCTTTTATCGTCCTGCTGAACTCCATGTATTTCCACGCTCCATGTGAAGTAAGGAGCCATAAATCTGACGGAACCCAAGAATCTTAATTTAGGTAGAAGTTCTGATGGGTTTACCTCGCGGTGGATGATAAAAATGAGACTGGTTTGAACTTAGTCCCTATGTAACTTTTGTAGTTATTGCATCTATTGATTAGGGTTACATAAGATTTACAAAAATAATTGATGAAATCTGAAAAAGCTCAGTGTGAGTAGAGAGATGATCAGACAGACTGCAATGGTGAGATTGACCACTTGACCGGGACTGCATTGGAAATGTTGATTAAAAAAAAGGCTTCCATGCAGTTGAAAACTGGAACCACAACTACAGAAACGACTGTCAGTAAACAATGATTTCTTGTACCTCTGTGATTTGTCACATAAAAAGACCTGGGGAGTGTCATGTTATTATAACCAAAACCAATGAGGCAAAAGCTTAAAAGTATTAGACGTAAAATGGCCTTCAAGCTTAAGTCAATTAAAAGGACACAACTCCTAATAATCAAACTAAATTTTCCACAACATCTTCAAAAAAAGTGTGTGTGTGTGTGTGTGTGTGTGTGTGTTAGAGGCTGTATGTGCGTCACAGGGAAAGCGTAAATACATTTGTGTGGTGTCTGCAAGAATCTAAAGCCTGTCTAAATCCAAACTGCATTTCCTTTAATCCCAGCGAGCAATTTGTGAGTTCTGGGAATTCATTTGTTTTACCGGGAACTAAAACAAAGCCAACAGCTTAATGGAGCGCAGCCACTCTGCACATGAGCAGCATTACAATGTGACAACAGCGGATCGATAACGGAATATAAATCCTTCCCATCCAACCAGCTCTACATTTGGTTGCGATAATCGAAGATCATCATCTCAACTCAGTATTTCTGTCAAACACAAAGAGAGTAAAGACTAAAAGCATCAGGCTACAACAGCATGATATCAGTCCATTAATGCAAATGTGCATTTAACTCCCAACTGCAATGCAACAGGCATCTTTTATTTCCATGAAGACCTTGAAAACGCCAAAACAACCCACAGATATATTAAGAAAGTGTTACGCCCTCTGTTATACTTGATTAACAAATCCGGCAGAAAAGAGAAGAGAGAAACCAAAGCGATACAGACTGGGTCAATTTCTTGGTGTGTTTATTTACTTAAGATGTTCGACACACTTGTACTATGTCCCTGGAGTTTTTCATGTTGTGAGATGTTGTGTAAAAATGAATATGCTACTGTTGCTGCACAAAAGAGTAGATATTTCTACATGAACGGAGGACATAAGGGGTTGCTGCAGCCCTACAATGTGGCCCAGGTCACGTTTGCCTTCACACCGCTACAAGACTGTGGCCATGTGCCCGAGTCCACCTCCAGATGTGTCATCAGATCTGAATGTGTCCCGAGTTGGTTCACACTTGTGCTCACCCAGGAAACCGAGTCAGAGCTGGACCAAAGTTCAGTGACCAGACACAAAACAAGCCAAGTGCATTAATTGACCTCAGTGAGGATCTGGACAGCTTTAGTCATTCCAACAACTAACACACATACACACACTGTTAAGGGACATCAAATCCCCATCCGTCCATGTCTATAGTATGTCTTCCACTATATCAACAGCTTGAAACCCCCTTGCGCTCCCAATGCATGTTTGTATAGTACGAAACATGTTTCACTGTCGACGTAACTAAAACTTAATACATGTGTGAAAATACAACATTTAAAAACAAGAAGTAAAAAACTAAATAGAAGGCATTAGCAATCCCACTATCAAATCCCTGTCCTGATTTCCTCCATACCTACAATGCTAGCTTTCCTGTCAAACACTTTCTCCAATGATGTGTGTCAGTGCTGGAGTATAATCCTAAAGCACAGTGGCGCAAGAGTTACATAATCTAACAGATTAAAATATGCATGGCGAGGGCAGGTCTGGAAACCAGAGGGAATGTAAGATTGGACTCAAATGTGGATTTTACTCCATGACAATATGATGCCAATGACAGGGAGGCACATGAAGAAGCTTTTAAGTTGCATTATTATGATCAATAAACCAAGTATTATTTGTAGGTTGAAACCTAGCACTTTTTTTTTTAAGACAAAGGACTGTCTTTATTTCTTCCAAACCAGTAACAAACTTCCAGCTAGACTAAATATGTGGTTTATTGTAAAATAATGTATATGAGAAGAGCATAATTGAGTTTTTGCTAAGCTTTGTGCCTTTATGTCATTAAAGCTTTCTAATCTACAATGACACAAATTGTACGAAATTTGCAATTTGGTGTTACGCAAAGTAAACGTGAGTAAAAACAGATGGAATTGCATCTTCTTTTCATTAAATTCACATTTGCAATTTGTGCTGACAAGACCATATAATAAATGTGAAATAAAAATAAATGTGACATTTCAGAAAAAACTTTTATGCTTGATTCACGTGCAAATGTTTGAATATCGACATAAGCATTTAGCTATTGTGACGAGGTACAATGGAAACAGACAGTACAAGCATTCTGCTGGGGTACATACAACCCAGCCTCCATCCCTCCGCTGTTTCCCTGCAGCTGGATGCTTATCAGCTCACCTTGAACTCTGCTCACACAATAACCTCTGTTACTTTTCTGTTTTGTCAGCAACTGCATGCTACACACGGGAAATGGTAATTTCAGACATACATGTTGGAGGCAGAAGCTGATCCCTGAGAAGAACAAATTGTACAAGGTGGCCTGCAAGTGGAAGTTTTAGAATAGAAAATACTTACATGTGACTCTCTACAAAAACATAAGTAATGATAAAATGATCCTGTCGCTTGGGTAGCTCATCAGCCATAATGTGTTGCTAACGTTAGATAAACCTCAGTTACAATCACAAGGCTGATAAGTTGGCTTCTTTGCAAAGATTTCCCAGATGCACTGTTGGGAGGAGATGAACAACAATTACTGAACAATACAACACCTTCAGACTCTGTTAGTATACCTGACTATGCTGATATCAAAAGCACGAAAAAGCACAAGCATCCCAATGGGATTGCTTTTTTGTGTGAGCTCTCAGGTTTTTGAGACTGTTCTTGGACCCACAGCAGTTTCATAGTGGTATCACTGACTGATTATGTCTTGAAGGATACAAAAAGACGGCGGCATGCTTTTAACCGTTCATATGAACTGCTTAGTTTAGTGAAGCAATCTTTGGTAGACTTCCCCAAATCCAAAAGAGAATAACATGACCATTGTATGGACTTGTTTGATTCGATAGCTAGGAAACGGCCATCATAAACGACGAGTCTCTTGTGGGTTAGCTGCAGCATAGGCCACCATATCAACGAGGCATAACATGGACAGTATATGCCAGTAATTCACTTACCTCAGTCTAATAAAATAAAAACCAGATTTTCAAAGGTCATTGAATTCCCATGTCAGATGAGTCATACAGGCTTCAGATTAAAAGGGTTTCTGTCTGTCTGCATCTGCCACAAAAAAAGACACAAACACAAACAAACAGAAGACGCACACATTCACATAAACAGTTTACAAAAGCTCTTTCGAAAGCATGTTTCAAGGATAAAAATCCCTCCCCACATTGGAGGAGATTGGTTTCCCAGCCCGAAACTGAATTCAGAATGCCCTTGAGGAAACCATTAAACCTCAAAACAGGTGAGGAATATGTTGGGCATCTCGGTCATGGTATGTCTTAGAGCAGTACAACAGCAAGATTACCTCTCATTCTAAGGCATCTTCTCTGCACTATCCAACTTCCTGAATCACAAGGGTCACAGGAGTCAAGGTGTGACTGTATCTACTGCATATCCACCGCCCTCACTGAGCAAGTACAGGCATTTGGCAATGGTGGGGATGAATGGCTGAAAAGGCAGCGGCTATGTTTGTTTACTCATTCCAGCTCAGTATGAGTGTCTCTGGGGATGTGTTTCTTCTCCTTAATGTAGCAAACAAACCAAACAGAAACCTCAATACAGACTAAACCCTTTCAACCATAATGCAAGCAGCCATGACAATAAACAAATTTAAAAAAATTACCATCTGGTTCTCAATCTAAGTAAAATAAATCCTTACATCAAGTGTGAGATTAGGATTACTTTGCAATTGCTTCATTTAACTCTCAAGTTGAAATAAAATTTGACAAGTGCTGAGAAAGTTTAACGATAGAGTGTCTTATAGAGGAGGTGATGTGGTAGACCACTTGTTTGAAATTGCAAAACATGACATGACGGAGGAGTTTGACACGCAGCTTATCAGGCACTTACGATGCAGACTCACACACACACACACACACACACACACACACACACACACACACACACACAGCCAGGTAGGTCAATGACTCACACACGACCTCACTGACTTGCCGAGGTTTTAATTAGCCCAAAAGAGATTAAGAATCTGGGACTCCTCACGAGTCACAAGCCTTTCGGGTGAGTGAAACATCTCCAAGAAACTCCAGCGAACCCCACTGTCTTTGTACAACACTTTAACCTCATGCTGCTTCAAGGCCAACAGTGTAAAACTGGAGAAATATCAAGTAGCAGCCCAAAGTCAAATATGTATAATGACACGGATGTTAAGAACCTGAAAAGTCCTACTTTGTAAACCACAGAACTAATTATGGTGTAAAACAGATGCTCCTCCTGTCAAATGCATTCAGCAGATTCACATTCTACAATTAGATCTCATTACTGTGTAACACTTAAACCTTCTTAATGACTCAAGAATAGTGTTTAACCACGTGGTTTCACCATCAGACGTTATATTTAGCAATCTTTCCAACACAGATTAGCTGGATGCCAGCAGCAGGTGTAGTCACTGCCAAAATCTACAGCCAGGCTAATGATTTTAAGATGGATTTTTTTTTATCTGACAAGCACATGAGGGCACAGCAAACTCAAATCTCTGAACTATATACACATCTTAATTGCCCCAGATTGGTTGTTAAAGAACATTTTTGCACTGTGTAAAGTGTAGATGACTTGAAGAGCAATTCGAAACACACAATTGAAAAACTATGAGTAAATTAGATGAAAGAGCTAACTGAGTAAAACTTCATAAGCAGTTTATGGAAGGTAGGACATGGGGCATGCACTGATATGAACTAGTGCAGTTCCCGGTCTGATGTTAAGTAATTTCTTTGATCATAGATTTGATTAAATAAATTTACCATGGAAAGAATGGACTTATACAGTTCTGAGCAGAAGGATACATCAACGGTACAGTGATTTCCCTGTATATACATGGATATTAATAAAAGCCTTCAGTACTTTGATCCTGTTTGACCCACTTACAACATAGAAATGTTCAAGAGTGTATTATGTATCTACGTATGCTATTGCAACACACTCTCACAATGTCAAATAATGCTACCAGCTCATCTGATAGGAGGCTGTCTCACTGCTCATGTGTCTTGCATGCAAAAGGCAGACTTTGAGTCTCACATACACCGGACCTACAGCAGGACGTGGATGTTTGGTCTTTATTTGCCACCATAGATGTAAGTTGCTCGTTTGCATCAAGTTGATGCTGTCTCAATAAGTGATGTCACCACACGGACCTGTGTATGTGCACAGTTGAGGCGCCAGTCATTTCAAACCTGCTGTTTTACAGCCTAAGTGGCTGATATGTGATGGTTATTTATCAGTTAAGGAATGCAAAAAATACATATATGATCAAACTCTAACAAGAAACGGTTAAAAACGGTAACAATAATATGCACAACAAAACAGGATAACAGAGTAAATTTGAACATTTTGTGTTACATTTTGTCAAATCAAATTTAAGTATGCCATCTCGTGTATAAGGAAACTAAAAGCCTGGAAGCCCTGAGAAGTGCAGATGTGAAGGTTATAGAAATAGATGGGACATAACTTTAAATAATATATAGAGGTAATCACATCCCTGAAGCAAAGAATGGCATAGGTGAATAGTGATGTTCTCTCTCTCTCTCTCTCTCTCTCCCTCTCACACACACACACACACAGACACACACACACACAAAGGCCATTGAGTTAAATTGATGAAACAGGAGAGGCCGAGAAAACAGAGCTTTCAATTAGATTATGCAGTTGACTCTAATCCAAAGCACTAACATAATAAAAGATAGAGTATAACTCCCTGAGTCTATCAGATTATTACAGCAGTAATCCAGACATTGTGATAGCCAACTATGGCTGCCGCCGTATTACTCTGACAATGACAGCAGGAGCACTGATACAGAAACAAATACGGTGTCAGATCCTCTTAGGTAAATAGATATATTTGTTCCAAACAGACTGGAGATATTATTCAGGCTGATAATTGCTCAAAAAGACAGTAAACAGGAGACAATAAGAAATGAAGAGAAGGACATACACAGACACAGACACAGACACACACACATTAATCAATAAAAGCTGAAAAGTGGTGCTCTGTGGTGAGTGAGGTCATCACTGGTATGTCCTTCAACCTCCGGACAAACAAGGACATCGAAGTGCACTTTATTTGGCAATGGGCCACTTCACACAATACAGACACACATGAACACACACACACACACACACACAAACACACACACACACACACACACACACACACAGAAAGAGAAAAGACCTTGTAAACGCAGTCTTTATTTCCAGTAAACCATTTTTCAATCCTGTGGCAGTGCCTCACATGCCGTCACTGGTACAAAAACATGAACTGTACCAAATTCAGTTATGTATTTTACCCTTCAAAAATGCAGTTGTTCTGATGTAGTACTGTATGTGTGTAACAATGTGTGTCCAGTATCCTTCTCTGTCACAACACATGTGGCTTTATCTTTGGCTCTATTTAAGCTAAAACTGAATTGAGGCACAATATGTTGGTAGAAGGTACAACCATGAATGCGTTAAACACTGAAAGATAGGAGAGATCTTCAATCATCTCTAATTTTCTTTTTCCACTCATGATTTATCTCCTCACACCTTCCCAAATAAACATTGTCATTTTATGAGAAGAGTGTCCTCTGCGGTGATACAATGCAATAGGGCAGATAAACAATGCAGTCAATTTATTAATTGCATAATCAACTACTTGTTTTAAAACAAATGGCAACAACACTTGGGTTTCAGCTTCTCATATAAAATCATTTACTTCGTCTCTGTCTTCTGTGATAGTAAACTGAACACAATTTGACTTGGAACTGTTAGTCAACAAAATAAAACACTGCGCAATGCAAACTTATGAGTTTTCCCATATTTTCAGGCATTTAAAAACTAACAAATGATTCAATAATCCAGTTACTATCTGCAGTGAAAGTAAGCATTATCATGAAAATAACAACACCGAGTGTTTGGTGTCAGTGTCTGAGCCTCAGAGATTCCAGAAGAGAAAGAAAGAACTTCAAAACTGAATTCCAAGAAGCAGTTCTAGCGAAAGGAGAGTGCAGAGAGTCTGCAGAGAGTGCACACCATGTTTTTTTTTTAATATGTTGCATGTTCTGTACCTGAGGCTGATCAGAACAGTGCATACAACTCCTCTCTACCTTGACTAGTTATCTATTAAAGCTACTGCAGAACATGAGCTCATAAGCGCCGAAGCAGACGACTCAGTTGTTGAACAGAGCCATGTGATTACATGATTTAGCCACATTCATGCCCTCTAGAGGGCTAACCTGGATGTAGCTAGAAGAAGTCTCTGATGAGCACCACGTGACATCATTTGGAAAGTGAATTTAAGGGATGTTCATTCACCACTTATATGAGAATATGATGCGCTATAGCTTTAATTAGTGGGATGCACCCTGGGGTAACGTCATAGAATCACAGTCCTGACAACGCAGATGCATGAGCTCAACTTCCAAAAGCCAGAAATTTGCCATTCTGCACTTCTGCTTATGAATACATGAAAGAGAGGCACCTCAGAATCAAGAATAGATCACTGTTGATAAAAACAAGGTCCTGTTAGCTAGCCAGAATTGCAATTATGTTGTGACACAGTTTCAATTGAAAACAGCCACTGGCCACACTTTGAAACCTTGACAGTTATACATTTTTCAACTGAAGATTTCTAGCTCCCCTCCCTCTACTACATTTCTTCCTTGCCAGTTGCCATGGTGAATCATAGTATCAGAGCCCCATTGACGATGTCTTTTTATAGTCGCCACACACTTAGTTAACATACTCAGAGTTGACTGAACCAAGTTGGATCAGCTGTTCTGGAATTGAACACTAATATTTCCATCTCATGGTTAATCAACTCAGTGTTCATGAGTTTATTCGAAATAGACTCCTGCATACTCTCAGCACTTCTGATTGAAATATCATTTAAAATGTAATTATTAGTGAAGACAGTGTGGGATTACTTTCTTTTCAGATGATTTAATTCTCATACACCCCTGTCAATCAAATGCGCAATAGGGTGAACATTGTATTCTCTTTAGATTCAGACATTTTTCAAACACCCTACCGGGGGGCATCTATTATGATTTTTTTTTTCTCCACAAATCACAGTCATATGCAATCATGATACATCATGCAATATGACTCATGTCATTTTTCTATTCCTGTCTTTCTCTTCTACAGCTGCAGGTTATAAATATGTAGAGCCGTACGTTCAGGCCCATTTTCAGGAGGTGTCAGCAATCACTCATGGTGGCGTAGGGAACTGAGGCACATAAACAACAATTAAGGTACACAGAGAGGAGTGGAAATACCACAGAAGTATTTCCTTACATTTAGTGTCCAAAGCGGTATAATGGTTTAATGGAGTAGATAATTGATTAGGTCATAGTAAATTGATGGCTCCACCTGCTTTGGGAGTTGGTAAAAATATCTCATCTATTGCCGTTACCATCTCTGGAGCAAAAGCTAGACAATGTTTTGTGTTGATGGTCCCTCCAGATTTCACTCATACAAAGAATGAAAATTTGTTTCCACGGGTGGTAAAATAGCTGGCCACAAAAAAGATCCCATTGGAGAACAGTGGCTTGGAGGATGATCCACGTGATGCATTTGTCAACATGTGGGTTCAGGGAATTCCCTCAGATTTTCTACGAGCTCGTCCATCTTATTGTCCAGTGACTTCACACTGGCCATAATAAAGGAGGGGAACTATGGTTGAAATCTCCTCCTCTCCATCAGCCTGGCACCAGCTCATTGCTTGGTTCCTTCACTGCCTCCTCTGTGTCCTATAATTTCTCTTATGGTGTCCATTGTGGTTACCCTGTGGGCTCGCGCTGGCCAGCTTCAGCGAAATCAGCTGGTCCCACAGCGACCGTAGATTTGCTGAGCAATGACATTCAGTGAATGAAAAAGTAATAAATATATCAAATACAGAGACATTGTATATATAATATCACACAGAAAAAAAGGAGAAAAAAAAACACTCCCTACCAGTATGTTTAGAGAGAGTGCAGCTCAAATATGCAGTGTTTGTATGTTAGGGGCTACTGCAATTGTAACATGTGAGCTTAATGGAGAAGGGTCGCTTCCTGAAGTAGATACAGATGGCTCTTTCTCTCATACAAATCCATTCATGTTATACACTCGTGAAAACACCGTGATGACTATTATATAAAGACCACTCTAAATTTTTCAAACTAACTCTTTACCATCATGTGGCAGAACACATAAGAGATGTTGAGGTCATGACTCCACGGTGCGGTTCCTTCATTGCAACATGTTTGTTTTTGAAGACGCAATCACTAGAAGTAAAAACCTGTCATAAGTCAAAGACAATTGATTAAAGATCATCTTGTTAAACAAAGGGTGTAAGTCTCAAGCATTTGGTCAGTTTCTTTTCAGCAGTGAACCAAAATCCTGAGCAAATATTCCATCAGCTTTGAGGAAACCCATTGTGATGCTACGTCCAGGGCTGGCCTACAAAAATATATCATCCCTGGAGCACTCTGTAGTTACCTGGTTTTAGAAATATTCCATATTTCACTTGTAAATGTTCATTCTATTGAAAAATAATGGTGTAGCTGGAAATTATGCAAAGCAGAAACTTCCCAAACCTTAATTTTGCCATCTAGTAACACTGAATGCCTCAAGCAAAGGCTGCAAAACGTAGTGTTCTATTATGACTCAATTGAGCTTCGTAATATTGAGCAGGAACAGCGTGATGAGAGGATTGTTGAGCGGGCTAAAAACACCTCTCCATCTCCATTGCTCACCTGAAGTCCCCTTATTTACTTCTGATTGTTGGAGTGGGAGAGGCGGTCCAGAGCCACAAGAGCCATCACTAATGAAGTGTGTAATATAGAGGACTTCACCTTCTGTACACACGCACACACACACACAAACACACAGCTCTCATCTTATAAAATGATACTCTTCATTTGTAATAAGATGCCTCCTCACTTAAGATAAGAAGACCTAACAATAAATAAACTTTGAATGATTTAAGCTGTCCTGAGACTAACAGTATTACTGGGAGCTACCTTCTATGAAAAGACATTCAGTGCCTACTGCCTAAACATTTCCTCACTTAGTCCTGTATTTCTATATATATGTGAGGCGGCGTGACTCAGGGGTAGAGTGGCCATCTAGCAACCAAAGGGTCGCTGGTTCGATCCTCAACCCCGGTGACCATGTCGAAGTGTCCTTGAGCAAGATACTGAACCCATAATTGCTCCTGATGAGTAGGTTGGCGCCTTGCATGGCAGCCTCCACCATCAGTGTGTGAGTGTGTGTGTGTGTGAATGGGTGAATGAGATGACACTGTAAAGCGCTTTGAGTGCTGCTAAGGTAGAAAAGCGCTATATGAAATTGAGTCCATTTACCATATATATGTCCTTGGGAGTGTAAATACATGACAGTGCATATCATCAGTATGGCAGGTTATTATTGGATTAATCTGGTTATCAACCATCCCTTGTAGTATGCTCTAACATGGATCAATTAGAAGAGAAATATACATCACATAATGGAGGAACATCATTAAATACCAACGAGTATTTGTGACAGCACTCTTATCAACTTATAACAGGCCGAGTTTTAAAAATGCACATTTGTAATTGGGTGTGTTGACATTTTAAACTTAGGCAGAGTATGGTTGTCAAAGACAGAAAGCAAACAATTCACATCTTTACGAGAGTTCTTGCAGTAAATCTGTAACAATTGAGAAGAATGAACAATTATGGTACAGGATATGATGGAAGAGGTGCACGGTATCTTGGCCGGAGGTATGTACAAAAGCAAAAAATTCACAGTGTCACAGGGATGTACTGTACTCACAGTTTATTTTCTGGAGAGGATGTTTCGTCTAGCATGTCCTAAGAGCACTAAAAAAACCTGACAGAAAACAGACTCGATAATGTGTCACTCGTGTTATGCCCACTATCCCATTTAAACATCAACACAGGAAAAAAAAAATTTAAAATTTGTACACAAAACAATCAGGCATGATGAATGCTTGCAAACACGTTTCTCTGTCTCGTACACACAGAATCACACCGCTAGTGTATCACTCTTTGATATTTGACAAAGGAACTTTCTGCCAAGTGATAAACGGCCTTTTTCACATCACAACGCCAAACATTCACTGTCCGGCGTTTACGAAACAGCTAAGCAGCAACAAGCTTCACATCACCAAGCCATTATCTACATGGCCTCCACCCAACAGCGGCCAAGAGCTGCACCCACAAAATTCCCTTGCTACCTTATTTATGTATAATTTCATGTGTTCTGTAGGATGTACGGGAGGGTGACAGATGAAAGGAAAAGTGTATAAGCCTGAGCCCCCACAGCAGCTGCCTGTATCAATGTGTCATTCAGCCGGAGGGGTGAACATCATTCCTCTAAAAGATCCTCCATTTGGTGGTTTGATAGAGGTGGAGTTTTATACAAAAATCTCAAATTGAAGTGCACCGAGGCTGAGATGTGGGGAAGGCTAAATTTGTAGGAAAAAGAAGGTTCAAATCATTTTCATTCTCATGCCTCGTATTCTCCCTCTGTTCTGTGCGAAATCATCTGCACTCATTGTTACTACGCTGATGTATTTTAGTTCAGGACACATTTCTGTAGCAGAATGGCAGCAGAGCAAGTGGATAAACTGGCAGGAGTATGCGAGTGATTTTCTGATTCAGACTATGCATATTGAACTGTTGGTGTAAATTACAGGTGGAATTTTTGCACGGTATTGAGGAGTACAGTACAAGTTTCACGTCTTTGTTTCTGGTAGTAGTGCCATATTTCTGATTTCTTCAAAAATGATTGATCTGTTATGCCTGTAGTTGGTTCTCCACCGGCTTTGTCAGCTGCTCCTCCCCTGATTTCTGCTTCAGAGCAGAATAAAGCAGCTTCAAGACACCAGTCTCTTGACAGCTGGTCAGCTGGATGAGATATGGTGTGGTGCTGGTCTCTTTTCCCCTCCATTCCACTCTATCAACCTCAAACTGGGGTTTGATACAGCCTGAGGTTTCTCGCTGTAAAAAATATTATTTTTCCTTGTGAGTCACCAAGTTCTTGCTCATGGGGGAATGTTGGCTTACGGTAAATAAGACTATGAAATACAGTATTAGAACTGCTCCAGCGTTCAAGTCATCTGTTGTGATTTTGTGCTACAATACATGAAACAGACAAAGTCATCAATGGCAAAGAATATCAATAGTCAGAATCAATTAGGGCCACCTATTCTCCAGTTGCAGGTCACAGAAATCTACCCAATGATATTTGGACTCGTATCTGAAGGTGAAATTGATTTTTACCAGCTTCATCCCAAAACACTGGTTAAAAAACAAAAAACAGTTTAAACTCAGGGCAAAATCCTAAAGGTTAACAGGTTTCTGGTAGTGAAATGCTAAAATTCTCTGGCATCCAAAAGCTCAGTATACACCGGTTTTCCTCATAATATTCCCCTGCATTCTGCTTGGCCTTCTTCATCTCCTCTAGCAAGAAAACCCCATTTTGAAAACACAGCCTTTCACATTGGTTACGACAGAAGCTAGGGGCCACAGGGCGGATCTGAATTCAGTATATGTGAAGCCTGTGACTCCCACTAAGACTGAAATGACTTGGATAACTTGAGATGAATGAGGGGAGACGACAGATAGCTGAATGGGGGGGGGGGGGGGGGGCGCGCAAGCTGCACACAAACATACACGCAGATGGCTGCCGAGCATCACACACTCTCAGTATATGAAACACTGGAGGAGGCCCATTTCTTTAACATTACCACATACTGTGACCAAATATTTCACTACCTCTCTCACACACTCAAGCCGTGACTAGACAATAGTAATGAATTCCTCTTCTATCTGGAGGTTTACCTGCTTCTGTCCTGGGGTGATATACCCTTTGGACAAACAGAACCAGGGAAGAGGTGGGATGGAGAGGAAAGTGGTTAGAGGAAGGTGTGTGCGTGCGTGTGTGTGTGTGTGGGGGGGGGGGGGTAAAAAAAAAAAAGAGATTAAGGAGACAATCTGCACCATAAATCTGAAATATTCTCAACTGCAGGCAGCAGGAAGGAGAGGCTTTGTGAGCCGGGCAAGCACCAAGAAAGACTGTGACGTTTATGTTCTCATCCATGTATTAGCCTCATCCTTGGATTTAAAAAAAAAAAAAAGGTAATTAAGGTTTCGAAATCAATCAAGAGAGCAGCATTACACTTAGCTCAATAATGCTTTCAGAGGTAAGTAAAGAGGGTTAAAAGGGTGTCGAGGAAATGCCGCACTTGGGCATCTATTTCAAATCTATAAGAAAGCGATTTGCCTCATGGCATTCAGCTATTGATTTCTTTGTTATCAATCATACGCACGTATATGTTGATCTGTTGAAGAGCTACGTCCGTGTAATCCAGTAATGTACAAGTGGTGAATCAGGAGTGAACTTGTTTTTTCTTTCCGTTTGTGCATGTGTAGTGATGCACACACAGAAGGGCATCTCTTAGCACCTGTGCAGTTTAAAAACTGTGACGCAGAGGGAATCATGGTAACTGAGGCGGTTATCTCCAAAAAGAAAGGAGCACCTGATGTGGAGTGGAGGGTAAGGAAAAGGGGGGGAAAAAAAGGATCAGTTGAGGACAATGTAATTATTCCAAGCTTGGAGATTCATTTGAGTTGGGCAATTACCTCTCCAATCATCAGGTAGTGAGAGAGGAGGAGACGGGGAGAGGGGAGGAAGGAGGAAGGAGGAGAGGATGGAGGAGACTCAAGAAACCACAAGAGAAGTGTACGTTGCTTTAAACTAGAGAATAAAAACACAAACACATTTTCACATGCACAAAACATCAGAATGCAGTGGTTTTACACTATTTTAAATATATTTTAAATCAAAACAGATTTACTGCTAACTTTGATAACAAGATAAAAGGAAGAGAGATTTACTGCTTCGCGTTGTGGATGTTGCTCACAAACTCAGGACTAAAACACAGAGTCACGAAAGCAAAGCAGAAAAAACATAAATAAAAAAACAACTCCATATCTCATTACCACAACTAGAAAACAATTACAGATGCGAGACAGAGTCATTCATGGCTGAAATTGAGGTCTTGGGCTTGCACAGCTTGTCTGTTGTTGATCTGAACCCTTCAAACTGAAATGAGTAACAGACACCACTGTTCCAGATCAGCTTTTCTGAAAAAAAAAAGAAAAAAAAGAATTCCTCTCGCTGGGTAGATTGCTCCTTAAGTGATGTTAGAGATTCATGATAGAGTCACAGCCAAGAAAAGTACAATGAAGTAACAAAACATTCTGTTTTATTGGTGAGGATCTTTTAGATAAAAGGGTGCATGACAAGATACTATCATCCATCCATCGAAGGCTTATCCTGGGGCCGATCCCAAGCTGACTTCAGGCCAGATGCAGCCAGGTCATCAGTCAGTCACAGCATTGACACACAGACTGGAAACATCAGGCTGCAATTTTAGAAGTACAACTAACTGCACTTGCGGCAATTTGAATAGAAGCAATCAGAGCTGATGTGATTTGTAGCAATAGTCAGTGTTTAAACTGCATTTCTCTGAGTGAGTGTAAGGTGACATCTGTGCTTCTCATGCTTATCTTTCAAGGTGTGTTTCATCCAAATATTCTCATTCATTATCGGCAGGCATCATTTCTTTCTTATCTTTTATTGCCAATGTCTTTACTGCTCCTTTGTTCTCATGATAAAACATATTTGTTTTATGCGATGTAATTGCATTTGCTCAAGTATATTCAGCTAATCCACACGTGAAACCCAAAGCATATTGTATTGTTGTCCCCAATGAATCATCTCCAATAAACAGCCCAATAGCTGTGATGACTGACCAATGGCCCCCGAGCACACAAAAGAGACAGAGGCTGGAGTAATGGCATCTAATGGACTGTTCTTGAAAGGCAGCCAATGCCTGGAGGATTGTCTCCCTGATTACTGACATTAACCGAAGAGTTCAATTTTCCCTTGTGACTCCTCTTTCCTACTCACCATTGTTTAAGTTTTGCTCCCCCTCAGTCAATGCACTGATTTGCCTCATTCAGTTTTCCCACTATTGAAATTTTTATGCAATGCATATTCCAGAGAGTGAAATCAGTGGGTTTTTATTTAGATAAAAATATGCTATTTCTTCAGAGATTGGAAATAAATTCAAACAAATCTTCAAAGCCTCCAATTTTCACAATACAATTTGGTTCCATGGATATAAACAGTTTGTGTTCCAAGATTTTAATCCATTCAATAAACCTGCAAGACAACTCTTAAAAAAAAAAAAAATGTCCCCGTTTTTTTTTTTTAACCGAATTAAATTTGACTTCTACTGTATATCATCTGTTACATTCATATTTTCTGTAAATGACAACCATCCAAATATAAAAAGTTTTTAGGTATCTTTAGGTTTTAGGTATCTTTAAAGCTAGGAAAAAATATTTTTGTTTGCCAAAAAATTCCTTGTAAAATACTTGCCACGTGTACAGAAACATACAAGACCTCTGTGCTGGCACATGATGTTTTCCAGCGTCCGCGCCAGTCAAACTGTGCGACCATATGTCTTTTCATTTCTTACCTCCACTACTAAGATTACCTTTTTACCCGTGCTGTCTGGTTTGTTCTATCGGCTGGATTACTGAAGAACTATCAGTACAAAATTAAACCGACAGTCTTGAGCATGTTTTATGTAGCAGGAAAAAAAAGTGATATTCACAGGACAGTTTTAATGTAAGCGTCAATGGTTATTTTAGTAGTTCTTTTGTTGCTGAGGAGAATGCTTTTAATACAGTAAAAGACATGAAAATGAAAACCCTAAAATCGGATGCAAATCAGTCCAGACATACAGCACAAACTTGAGATTTGACTTGTTTTCTTGTCGAAGACTTAATTTCCTAGGAACTCGATTAAAGTTTCAACAGTGTCACAAAATTGATTCTAAGTGGTCTGAAAGGAAATGTTGAAATTTTGTCAATTTCATTGTACATATTCGCACAACTTGATTCAGAAGAAGACCACCAGGCTGAAGGTTCACATGATTGTTTGACAAGATTGTTTCAAATGTTGAAATTCAGATTAGCAACTTTGTCCTAAAAGGTTTGTTTTCCACATATTTATCCTGAGGTATTCAGAATTGGAATTACCTGCTAATAACTGCCATCTAATTTGAATTGGACTTAGCCAGAAAGACTCGGGCCTTCATTTTTCATGACAATACTTGACTTGTACTTGGCTGTGTTGAGACTTGAACAAATCCACAATGAAGTGAAGAAAAAACACACGCTGGAGCATTGTGAAGCTGAGGAGTTCAAGAATGGGCACTCACACACACTCAAACGCACTTACACACGCGCGCCTCTTGTGCTCATACGTCTGTCAAAAACATAGTTATAAGGAGTGAGTGAAAACCTTAGGTGACCACATTCTAAATGCCTGAGCAGAGTCAAGACTGCAACTGAAAACATCAAGTGTAGCCCCGTAGCTTCCAATCCTGCCCTCTGAGCAACCCCCAGAAGAGATGGAGTACATACAAAAACTCTCTCTCTCTCTCTCACACACACACACACACACACACACACACACACACACACACACACACACACACACACACACACACACACACACACACACACACACACACACAGACTCCCAAGAGTTGGCAGCTGGGAAGACTACATAAGGCCATTTAAGTCCTGGAGGCCTGCCTGCATCTGAGGGCAAAACACTTGAGGCTTTTAAAAGCTGGACCGCTATAAATGATCACCTTAGCATATTTGCAAGCTTAAGTAAAAGGCTGTTACATCCCGTGCAGAATTCAGACATTTGTGAGGGAATACAAAGAGATCCATAAATCATCGACTTGTTTCTTTGTTGGTGAAAAATAGCTAAGTGCCTCTGCAGTGGTGATCAATGCGTTTTTGTAAACACGAGAAAGTGTCTGATTGTTCTTTCTTTTCAAGTAGATAGAGACAAATCGCTTTGTGCTGCATTGTGAAGTACAAATTACAGCTCAATACTTATTGAAGAAGCCACACGTGCTGAAGTCATTAAACCACTCCCCTGATCAGCAACTGTCCAATCACAGCTGAGCAACTCTAATGACGCTTGCATGCTTTAGTTCTCTCCACTGGAAGAAGCTGTGCCGGGGGCTTTGGAAAGAGAAATGTTTGGCATTCGGAGGTCAATTTAAATTTTTTCATTTAGCCTTCCAAATCCAAAACTGAGCGCAGGATCGTGAGATATGGATTAAGTAATGTTTATCTGATCTGATGTATGCCACAAACATTAGAATACCAACTAGATTACGAACCCAAGCCAAAAGTAGTATTCATCATTTTTCAGAGCATTTTGTTTTTAATAGCTGCTGCTGCAAAGAGAGTGTGTGATATCTAGGGGCAGAGTACGATGATGCAACATTCAGGGCTCAGCCCAAATTTATGGGATGTCTGGGATCAGGCACACGCTATATTTCGGAGCTAATTGGATAATAAAATACCTAAAACTGTGTCTATCATTTAGAAAATATGGAAAAGATATCTGCCAGGATGAAAAAAAACTGTAGCATTTGTTTACTTTTTTGTGACAAATTGTTCTCCAACTGTTTTCATCATTATGAAACCAAAAAAACAACAAACACACTGATGTTATGTTTACCTTACGTAACACAGGTAGGACATGAATTTGGCATGAACAGCGTTACTATCTTGGAACCCAACTTTGTTATACAACACCAGAGGAACGTTCACAGAATCAAAGTTCAGCTGGCAAATCATCTCCAACTGAATCCAGCCCATAACAATCTGTTTTAATTGCACATCAATAATGCCAAGAAAATGTGGTCTTCAATCCTCTTAATCAAGCGTTAATGATTATTTTACAGCAATTTCTACTTGTGGTCTCTCTTTTCTTCTTTCCTTCTCTTGTATTTCAGCTCAGGGCGCTCACATTTATCCCTGGAAATGTCTTTAAGAAGAAATCTAAAACGATGAAGTGTTCCAATTCTGATCCTAAATTACGATAGCTCTGCCCTCCTTTTCTCTTCTGTTCTTCTCTAGTCTCTATTCCTCGTCACCTTTTTTTTCAACAAGGTTTCACGTCTCATTTTGTATTCTATCCTTCACTCTTTTCTGAAAACCTATTTGTTCTCTCCTCACTCCTCAAATCCAGACTTTCAGCTTGTCATCTTTTCACTAATTCTCCACTGGCACCTCATCACACAGTTTCTTATCTCTCCTCCCTTCCTCCTCTCCTTAACTTTTGCCTCTCACTCCTTTCTCATTTCACCTCATCATTTCTCCCCCTCGTCTTGCTTCCTGCGCCTGCTCCTCAGGTTTTTATCTTGGTTTTACCTCCTGGCTCTCTCACTTTATTCACCTGAGAATGAGTCCTCTCTTCACTCTGCCGCGGTGATTACTGGTTGCAACTGGATCAGCACTGCTTCAGCACACAGTTGAGAGGAGTGGTTGCGAGCAGCAGTTGTAGTTTGGCCGTGTGGAACTGAACTATTAGCTATTGATTTGTCAGAGACATCGAGGGAGAATTACACAAAGGACAAGTTGAGAAATGTGGCGCTTTCGAGCACAAAATCTTTTAAAGTAGTGGAGGTTGTGACCTTCTGTTTGGGAATTGGTTGGAATTCACAACAGAGCTGCAATAGCAATAATGATACCATATGACATCACCAGCCCAGCATCCATATCTGAAATATCTGGGTTTCGTATGTTCCTACGTATGTTGGTGGACATTATTTTGTAGGGTTGTGCATTAGACTAAAAAGGACTAAAGGTTTTCTTACATCCGTCTTGAATCGAGAACAAAATTAACTACATGGAGTAGTAAATATGTCACCATCATCACTGCGAACTGAATTAATGCTGACGTGTGTAGTGACAGCCGCTACAGTGGGTGAAGCTTGGAAGGCTGTATAGTGTTAAAAGAGCAGATACAAGAGTGACCATATGACCAAAGAACCAAACTCAAAATAGTAACTGTTTTATATGTAGGTGTGGTGGTGGGAGAAGTGAACCACACAAACACAGGCCCACACTCAACATCAATCCTTTCTTTCCATCCTAACATCCATCTGTCTTAACTCTCCCTCCATACAAACGTTGCTCTCCCCCATCCCTCCATCCCTCCCACTGTAAGGAGGGCTATCTCTCTCTTTCCATCTGCATGTGTGAGGGGTTGTCCTGGTGTGTCAGTAATGACAATGTCCCAGTGTTCCTCTCTGCCAATTAGCCCGGCCGTAATTACACAGACACATATGGAGCTGTCAATCACCCGGCTCCTCCACACAGGAACTCACCCACCCAGCCGAGAGAGCGAGACAGAGAGAGACGGAGAGACACTGATAGAGAATCACTTTCTCACAGCTTGCTCTATACCCCTGCACAAGACCACAGGCTGTGCAAATAACTAGCACGAGTAGAGTTTTGTTCAATTAATCTGACTTTGCCGCAATCCCACAGTTCACGAAAAAGCAAAAAAAAAACAAAAAAAAAAGCTGCATCAGAGCAGCCACCCTTAATTGTTTTAAGTTGTTTTTTTGATAGATTTGTGTGTTCATCTACAGGATTACCCAAAAGCTACATGACCCCTTTTCAGGGGGTAACCTGGGCCAAGCAACAACCCACTAAAATTCAGGGTAGATCCCAGAGAAAAATGTTGTTTTATGACATTGTTTTAGGGCTTCAGTCCTCAAACATCTATCTCTCAGCAAGAGAACTTTGTTGAGGTGTGTGTTCTCCAACTACCCTCAGTTCAGTGGTTATTTCATAAACAAGCTTGTAGGTTTATGAATAAATTTAAAAATAATCTTGGATCTGCCCCTTGATCTGGATCCATCGCCAAAATTAAATGGGTTCCATCTTGGCTCATCCTCAACCCCAGCAAGTTCTATGAAAATAAGCCAAAGGTTGATTCATACACTTCCCATCTCACCATTGTTGTACAAACTCTTAAGATGTTTTAGTGTGCTACTTCCTTACAGGGGGTAGTGAATGTGACTTTTCCTCATTAACATGTACATCTAGGCATCAGTTCATTCTGAGATGATCTCACATAAACTGTCCCTGTGACGTAAATACTTCCCTGAGAACCACACACGTATTAATCCTGACTGAAAATAGCCCCAACGTATGATTTACAATGAGTGAAGAGCATTATGAGTACTGCTCTGACCCTATTTACCGTTTAAGCAACATTTGCTAAAAACAAACAAACTGCAGAGCTCGACTGTTCAAGGAAATGATGGAGCCTTTTTTAAAAAAAAATATGAAACTGTATTCATAATCTCTTTTAAAATATTTATATCTTTGGTGTGAAGGCCTAGGGGCCAGAAAACAGACAGTCTGAAAGAACTGACAGATGCTATAATGCATTTCTAGTTTTATGGAATTAGTTTTCAGAAAAGCCACACTATGTGTCCCGTTAGCTCCACATAACAGGTCCCTGTTAAAGAATTCAACTTGGCTTTGTTTTGAATAAAAGCATCAGTGAAGCAAATATTTTCTTGCCGTTTTATTTTGTTTTGAGTATCAAATAGGGTTCCTTAGATGCTCAAGTTTGCATCGCTTGGTGCATAAATCTATTATCAAATTCATTAATTTATTCATGCACTGTCAGTCATGCATTTATATTGTCAGATACGCTTTAACATGAGGGATATACAAACAGTAATTTTTTTTGAAAAAACTCTGACGCAGAGTTGTACTTAAACTATGATTAAACACTAACAACAGAAAAATCTTTGAGCATGTTGAAGAGTGTTTTATTACTACAAGTATCTTGTCTATTGCCAAGCAGATACTAGAAAACACTTGACAGTCTCGGAGGGTGTCTTATGTCCTAAAGCGATCAAATGTTGTTTGCATCAGAAAAAGTAATCACTTGAGAATCTGAAAAGAGTAATAGACATGACATGTTTCAGATCAATAGAGAAACAGCTTTAAAATGATACTAAGATCCATTACCCTCTCATTCAGTGTCATTAATTAATCCCTGCTTTTCTGCTTGTAACTAAATTCATTTCACTCCAAGTTAATAGAGGGTTTGATTTCCCCTGAGCCTCTGCTGCAGAACTAAACAAATGAAAGTTTCATACTGAAGTCAATAACACGGCACTTAAGTTATTCGTCAGGCTTCACTGAGGTGTCTGTTGGGCCCAAACAAATGCACCCACAGAACTTCAACCCAGCAGATCACCATTTGTCTGGAGAGGACTTGAATCAACACCAAAGACAGAGTGAGTATTTGTGAATGCGTTTGTGTGTGAGATGATGTATTTGACTTGTTCAACTCTGCCTAACTGCCCTCAGGAAGAAAAATAAAGTCATTGTACAGAATTTAACAATATTTATTCTATTTATTTAACCCATCCTCTAGCACAGGGGTAGGCAACCATGTGCCATGGAGAGCCGTGTGTATGCAAGTTTTCCTTCCAAACAAACACTTTCACAGGTGACCTCACTGATTAACACACTTTCAGCCACAGAAGAGTGTTAATCAGTGAGGTCACCTGTTAAAGTGTTGGGCTGGAAGGAAAACCTGCATACACACGGCCCTCCATGGCACATGGTTGCCTACCCCTGCTCTAATACATCAAGTTAATTCTACCAAGGCCTTGGTCACAGGCAGGAGTTTTCATATCTAACACAAACTGGTGTTTGAACGAGGCGCCTTTTTACCAGGTGAATGTGATAATAACCATAACAAACATCATGATGAAAACTTTTATTCAATCTGAACTTGACTGTCGTAGTTAGAGAGTGGTTTTAGTCAAGGACAAGCCTGGGTGATACAAGAGAGCAGAGGGAGGCAACACCAACACAGGGGAAGAATACGGAGGAGGAGGAGGTGGTTAATAGAGAGAGTAGGAGGAGGCAGTCCTGTCCAAGCATCTAGCCTTACCTCTGGGACGTCTTCTTGTACTTGCGCCTGCAAGACAACACATAAAAGATCCTCAAATCATACTTCATAACATATTTCAGGACAGACAGATAGAGCTGACAGATATTTGGCCTCATGCAAGAACAAGTTGAACAAACAAATTGTATACTTGGCATATGTAAATAGGTTTACAAGCATGTCTTATATTCGCCAAGTTTTTAAATATCAAAATCTTGTATGAATGATTCATGCGTACAGAGTCTTCATAGGGGAAAACTGTTTTACTAAGAAGTTGTAAATTTTGAGTGTAAACATGATACAAATTGCATGGGTGTAATTTAAACAATCCTAAACATAAATTAAGAATTCAACCACTGACCACCAATTTACTGGCTAATTTTTTTCAATTTCTCTCTTATGTTATTTGTTTTGGCAGGAAGCTATCAAGGATCATCTTCGATCCATGCAAATTTTGGGTATTTTCATGTAAATCGTTCCCTCTTTGACAAATGCTCCAATAGTAGCTCAGTGCAAGACATGAAGCTCTACGGGGTAAAATCTTCTTTCAGTAATAATTCTCTTAGGAAGACAAGGACAAACAGGTGAACAAGTAGCTTTATGTAAAGACTTCAGGAATAAATATTGCAAACTCACCCCTCATAAGAAATGAGAGGAATCTGGTGAATTCAACTCCAAACAGTTGTATAAAAACCCCTCACAAGCAGAGTAAGGTGTAAGATTATTGTTCATGTTGTTCTTGCATAGGGGCCATGTGACTTCAAAAAAAATGAACAATGACAGCAAATTTTGCATATAAAAAGGTTAATTTTGGTTATGCTCTGAAAGTGTATTTAGTAAAACAGTGCGACTTAAATTATGCTGTACACACACACACACACCACTCTACTTCATGACATCCCACCTACACACCTGGAGCCCACACATTCGCATTAAAAACACACCTACAATCTCTTACCCAAACATTTGGCCTTAAACACACCTACATCTCAATAAGGAGAGAACAGTGTGGCTCTAAAAGCTGATTTCTCTCTCTCACACACACACACACACACACACACACACACACAGAGCACCCATCATAGTGGCAGGAAGGATGTTCCCATTCGACTACATGCGGGCGTGAATTTAAATTCCAGTCAGGCAGAATTCACAGCACTTAGCTTGATTTGTTTCTCCATCGTTCTGTGTATCAATCTTTCATCGAGCTTGGTGTAAAACTGCAAGCTAAGGAATTCATTTTCTGTGGAGCAATGCTAAGAACTCTCCCGAGATTAAAGAAAAAATGTCGCTAGATTACATCTATTATTTGGGGTCCATCAAGATATTAAAATTTGATAGACACTTGGTGCCAGTCAGGTGGTTCTCTTACAGAAAGCTGGGCGTTTTGGCAAGAGGAAGTAATTGATATATATAGAGCCGAGGGGATAAACAAGATACGGATGACAAAAGTACAGATAACCCTATCTGTCCCTGTTCCTATCAGCAAAAACTAAATTGTAGCTGGAAGGTCCGAGAGAAGAGCACTGATGTATCTTCACCCTTACTTCCTCTATGCTATGTAGCCTCCCCCCCAACCCACTGAGCTTGCTTTACCTACACGTGTGTCAACAACACAGCATCTTCTAATTAAACGGCTTTAATGCAATGTCCTCCGCATAATGAGGATGTGGGTTGAAAGGGGTCATGGAAACTCCAGGAATTATTATAATTACAAAGGTCACGTGGAGTAACTAAGATACATATAACCCCTGTACAATAGTGTTTAGAAAGGCTGGCAAGATAGATGATTATATCACCAGTTTCACTGGCCTACCACATCAGATGAGGCGGTCATCTGACCTCCTTAGGCCAACACAGTTATCCTTCCCTTAAGGGAGTTTTCTGTGTTGATCAAGTGATTAAATAATTCATTGATTTCCATTAATCAGTGGGTGACAGAGAGGTCGCTCTGTCCCAGTGATGTAATTTATTTATAGAAATCCATTGGAATCCATTCGCTGATGCAAAAACATAAAGGGGCGATTTGTCAGAGGGAAGTAATAAACACAACATGCTGTTCATGCTCTGATCAGTAGATGTCACCGAGCTCGCCACTGCATAAATGACTGTTGCGCAAAAGGGGAAACTGTCCACAGCTCTCTCTGTCTATCCATGGGTGATTGGTGTATACTGAGCTACAGAGAGTACTGCTGTGATAGCCATTCAGCACACACACACACACACACACACACACACAAATCGCGCAGCTGCCAAACAAATCTCCTAGGATAAGCTGACAGCACATATAGTAAATGTCACCAAGCCACCATACACACGCTCAAAAACACAACCAATCTATATCATCCATCCACACAAGCCTATACCCTTAACCTCTCCCTGTTGCGCGCGCGCACATGCACGCACACACACACACACACACACACACACACACACACTATACACTGCCAGTCCCTTCCTAGCAAACATAGACTATGTGAATCATCCACATCTGAGGGGGACTGGCTGTCAGTTCTTCAGACGGAGGCTCTTTGTGAGATTAAAGGCTAAAGTGATCTCTGACATGCAACGGGAACCCTCAGACTAGTGCTGCACCTTTTGAAGAAAGAGGCATATATTGCGATTATTGCGTGCAATATAGAGTACTGCAGGGATGAGAACCCTGATGTTAGCATCAACATGAGTCAAAAAGCCAGAGGGATTTTTAAATTGGATTTTTTTGGTCATTGACAGAAATAAGCGCCATGGTTAAAAGTTGAGAGCTTGTGAAATTTGTTGTGTTTTTTCATTATCATAATCAACAAAAAAGCACAACAAATTTTATGATTTCTGAAGTTTAAATGCAATCGTTAGAGGTACAAAGCTAACTGTATTCTACCCAAAAACCACACACACACATAAAAAAACAATGTCACTACAACTAGCTTCTTCTGGTTTTGGTGTGATGACCTTCTTAGTGTCGTTTGGCCACTTGTTAGCAACCACTGACCACTGTTTTTAGGACATATAAAAAGATTTGGAATTCACGAGATTAGTATTTCCTGACATATTTTATTTCGTAGAACTAGTACTAGTATGCTAGTGATCAGTCTGCTGAACCACTGACATTGTGTCAGACATTTAATTTAAAGCCCATTCAAAAATCCCACTGACTTTGAGGTGAGGGGAATGCATGTTCAACATTGATAACTTTTTTGGGACTCTTTCCTTTGGCACTCTGTTGCATTTGCTATGTAATAAACAAACAGTATCATAAGTTACTTGCCAAGAAAATGCACACAAATGACTGATACTGTCTTGTGTGTATTTCTCAACTCAAAGATTTGAACTTACCCTAGTTCAAAAAAATAAACAAATTTTTGCCCTGTATTTTTTTTCAAACGAGCAATGTTTTTTAGTGAATCAATATCGCAATAACAAAAATATTTCACGAGTAGTTCCGCAACATGCTCCAAGGTTTAAAATGCTAATTGCTTTATTTTTGGTGTTACATAATTGCACAAGCTGATGTCGCAGTTTTGATTCCATAAATCGTGCAACACTACCTCAGACCAGCCAGTCAGCTGGATGGGGGGAAAAAAAGGTCCGACAATCCATCAAATATCCAGAAGGACAGATGGTTATGATAGTAAATTTATGATGGTGACAAGATGGAGGAGACAATGAAGTCATCCGAGGAAACTAAATGTGGCAGAGGGTGATGGTGGGGGGACCCACATATTGGGCTTCTGACACAGGAGCAAGGAAGAATGACTAATCATGGAAGAACAAATATACTGTGACATAGAAATAACTAAAAATAAGTTGGAGTGATGTGAGAGGAGCTTCAGCAGTTAAAACAAAGAGGCCTGATTGATAGAATCATCAACAACCTCATGCACAGTTCATTCACTCACTCCATCTATGGTGCACGCAGCATTTCATTCAGACGACTCTCCCGCAACACCACACTGTTTCCTGCCCCTGCTGGTAAAGAATAATGATGACTAAAAATGGAAATAATTCCCACTTCGTCTTGTTTGAACGGCATGTGGGGCTGCCCTCTCAAAGTGAGAGGTCAGAGAGGTGTTGATTAGTGTGTGGAAATAGGAAACTAATATTGGGGTTTCAACAAATCTAGTAAAAATGTTCAAATGTCAAGTTCTGATGCTGTTCTGTGTGTTATTTCAAGGGAGATGGCATGGAGATAAAATAAGCAAAAACACATTTCCTAAAATGCACAAAAAGCGGTTATTCAAATTCCAAGTGTTATCATCTCACAGCAACAACAGGTGTGAAGACACTTCTTCCTTTCTGTTTGAATAGATCAGAATTTAATTCCAAGCTCTGGATATTTTCTTTCTTCTTTTAAGTGTCTCTCCACATCTCAAGTCTGTCCCTACAGTGCTCAATTTCTCTTCCACAGTAAATTCATCATAATCGGAGTGCAGTTAACACCTGCGAACTGTCTTGTATCCTTCACACATACATATTGAAAGCCTATTTTATACACAAAAGTCACTCACACCTTGCTTTACACACTTGTTGAAAACATTAAAACGGATATACTCACAGTCCCCGGAGCCTGAGCCAAATCTTTTCAATCTGTTCTGGCTGGAGGTACTTCAAGGCCGTGCTTTCAAACTCCTCGATCTCTTTGGTGGGAGACTCCATGTCAAAGGCTCAGAGTTACGGATGTGCCAACAGGAGAGGAAAAAAAAAGTTTAATCCCTCCTAAGAGTGAGTGGATGAGGAAGACACAACACAGAGTAGAAAGGAGGTTGCGGTGTGGTGGAGCCCAGGTTGTGAACGAGGTTTCTTCATTCACATTTGCAAGAACAGCTGCGACAAACTGGTGGTCATCCTTCCTTTTTCGTTCCTTTCTCTCCCCCCTCTTGTTTATGTGAGTGTGCGTGTGGAACTAAAGCGGCTGTGACAGTCATGAAACAGCCCAACTGTGACTCTCTCCTCTCTCCCTCTGGGTCTCTCTCGCGCTCTCGTTCACTTCTCTCCTGTGTGAGCACAGGGGTCCTGGAGCCGTGCCATGCTCTCCCAGCAACAACGGGATGCAGACGGCAGGGCAGCGCAATCCGGGATTAATGCTCACTGCCGAGCTCTCCACACAAGAGGGAGGGAGGAGACACACCACCAGTCAAAGAGTGGGAGGAGTCTGGCTGATAATGAGAAACCATGTTCTGTTTCATCCACGGGAAACCATGGGAAGTGAAGGAGGAAGGCGAGAGGGGATGAAGGGAAACAGGGGGGTGAGACCTTTAGAATAGTCGATGAGGGTATGAGTGACATGGATTAATGTGACATATAGGAACAGAATAAATCAAAAGACTCCTTCCCCCTCCTTTCTATTCATAGATACACTTAGGTACAGTACATACAGTTGCTTACATTGTGAGGATTGCAAATTAGAAAAGGCAGACTTGACCAGAGGTGAAGTTCAACCTTTTAAGTGCAATAAAAATTAAAATCCCAGCAGATGTAGCAGCTACTATGATGTATGCATCAGAACATGTTGATAATTCCTTTGCTGTACAACATATCAAGCAGGATTAAATAGCATGCAGACAGAGTGGTGACACTGATTTGACTGAGATTACACTGATCCACTGAGAGCATCAGGACATTCCACATTCAATCCAGCCCAAATACAAGTATTGCAAGTACATAACCATTTCAATCTCTCATTTTCTCCTCCTCTCTTGATACTTATACGACAGCACAGCACCGAGAAGTCACCTTCTTCCTCTGGACCATCAGATTTGTGTTGAAATTTCAAATTGGAGGCAACTTTTTTTTACGCAGTTTACGAGCCATGAAACTGGATCAGTAACTTTATATGAATGCTAAGCTGTTTCCATGTTTGAAAGCAGACGACTGCATTCATACTTTTGCCACGGAGGTCTTTTTTTTTTGTCAGCATGACAATGCAGAAACACGTTAAGCCAAACGGGGGAGGGGTGTAGCATGGCGCAAAGAAGAACACATTAAATTTTGTTGCAGCTTAGTCATAGCGCCACCTAATGACAAAGGGAAATGACACGTCAGGTTTTTCTTTGCATTTTGACGTACTATTTCTAGAGGGTTGACTAGATCAACCTCATATTTGGGCAAAATGGCTTTTAGAACTTGGTGATGGGTTACTGTGAAGAGTTTTCATGAAGCGGTGTTCCTGTGGCAAGGTGGCAGACGGTTTTTGCATGACTCACTGGCCAGATATATACCAAACATCATGGTCAAATCATTGCACCACCAAGATGTCACAGGAAGTAAACCTGATGTAACATATTTACATAATCATTTTCTTGTGTCAAAATGACACATTATTGTCTTCACGTAATGTATGGAAAAAAATATAATGCAAATTGGTGTTCTTTGGCACCACCTAGTGGACACAGGATGTTGTACTTGCATCGAGTGCACACAATAGTTTGCTCATCCTTGCAGGTTTCAGGTTTCACCATTTGACTCCACAGAGCAGCCATACACTGATACACACAAAGTTGCAAGGGTCCGCTCATTGCCACTTGTTTACATTGGGTTTGGCTCCCCTTTGCAGGGGTAGTAGTGTGCACCTTCAGAGTGTCATCTAGTTTCATATTTTCCAAAGAATCCAGCTATACTTTTCTACCATTTCTGCTTCTCCCCTTTGGTCTCCATAAGTCCACTAAAGACCCACAAGGACACAGAGCTTTATCTTCTCATTTTCTGCAAGTCCAAAACTTGCATGGATGACTCAGCCCCTCCTTTCCCTTCACCCCCTACCATACTCTCAGGTCTTTCAATTACTTGATGCAGGATGCAGAGATAATGCCCGGGCGCCACCTCAAAGAGGCTCCTGCTTTCATCTGCTGAGATGGGTCCTCTGTGAGGAGGGAGGAGATACGTTTGCCTGAGTGCCATGACGCCTGCTGATGTTCTCTTCAAAGGCTCACTTGTGTCTCCCTCTCAGTCTGTCTTTGGTCTTTCAGTTTCTTTCCCTCTCCGGCTGCGTTTTCTAAATGCACTATTCATCACTGGATTTCTCCCTTTTTTGTGGAGGTATGCTTACCCCCAGGAGATTCTATGTCACAGGCAGAGTCGACAGGTCAACTTGAGGGGAAATCAAAACAGTTAACTTCACATTTCATTGCTCGCTGTTCACAGGTTTACACTCCAGGGGCCTGATTTACCATGTCAACTGTATGTGTAAATGTGACACAGAGCAAGGTTGAGCCTGAATGTTCTGTCAAAAACTCTGCAAGGACTGGAGGGTTAGTCCAGCTACACTGCACTTAGAATCAAGGCTTTTTGAGGCAACAAAGTAAAAGCACAGCAAATGCAGACTGATAAATCAGGTGACGCTACAGAAGCTCCTGCACCCTGACATCCACAGATTTTCATACAGAGGCAGTTGTTGACAGCTGATTTCAATCATGTGGAGTAAATTCATCCAATATGGATAGTGGGTTGAACGATCCTCATCCGTTCTTGTTAAATATTATCTGATTTAGTTTAATATCCCATTGAGAAATTGATGAGAATATATTTTTTCCCCTCTGATGTCTCTGGTGACATTTGATTGCCCGACAACTTTAATTAACACGATTTTTGATTATCTCAGAACGCCAAGCTCTAATAGCTAACTACAAGGATAAAGTGAAAATATTCATAATATCCTTCAGTTAAAGGGAGGCAAAAAAAAAGTTCTCTGATGCATAAAATAGCAGGATCAAGAATGCCGTCTTGTTGAGGGAGATGTGGCCTGGAGCCTGTGCACCTTAGGAATCTCAGAACACTTTAATTACATTGCCGGCTGATGAATGAAACACCTTACGGGAGAAAAGAACAACTGCAGCAATGTGGCTAATTTGTAACACAGGATTGTGAGAGGGCATAAAACAATGCTGAGTATGTGGAAAAACTGGGATACATAGAAGTCTTTAGCTTGTGGCTTGATCTGAAATTACCTCTAAAATTGAGTGTAATTACCTGTTTTAAGGAGATTTTCAAATAGATACATAAAAAACAAAATTTGCGGAACAGACATTTTACAACAGATTTCAAAGAAGGGGCAGAAAATACAGCTGTATAAATTAAAAACTTTGCCTCAGGGGCAACAACAATACTGCACATTTGAGTAAGCGATCATGAAACCTTAAATTTACCTGTTTTTAAGGTTGTGTTTAATGTTGTTGGATAAAAACATGAGCCAAAACTGATCATTTCACTTTATGGGTACCTAACCAATATATGTGTGTGATTAATTGAGATAACTGGTTACAAAAAAGACCTCTTCATGAATTGTTCAGACTGTGACATAGGGACTAGTTGGAAATTACTCTCTGAGGTATCGGCTCCCTCAAAACTCACACACTGAAATCAAGACATTAGCAGGCCCAGTCATTTGGAGGTACATGAAAAATTCAGATCTCATTTAAATTTCCAAGCAAGTCGATCAGGATATCTATGCATCAAAATAGCAATTGCCGTTGCAGTAATAACCACATTTTGGTGACCATCATCCATCACAAAATATAATTTTTTCCATCTATACTTCATTTCTCCTTTTGAATTGGATGGAGTGGAGATGGGAGGATGGGTGGGAGAAATTGAGGACACCTGCCCATAAAGTTATATTTATTTGCAAAGTAACAGAGGTGGAGTGACACTTCCTATTACTTTATACAGATTCCTACAGGTCAAAGGTGACAGTACAACAGCTGAACTGTGGGCAGACCTGAGAGGAAAACCATTCAGGCTTAATGGTGGAAGAAGCTCTCTTATAAACCTGTAGTCTATCCTGTAGTTCAAGTCCAAACTTAATGCCTTCTGCTGCTTGGTTTAGACTTTATTATAATTATTTTTCAGTAGCTTTTGGACAGAAATATATGCTATGTAATCACAAAAAAGAAATCCTCTTTCCCTACTCTGTAACATCAAAATATTATATGACTTAGAAGATGAAAAAACCTCTCAACCGAAACCTGATATTAATTAGTGCAGCTTGACTGTTGATTGTTTCCTCTCAATCATTGTGTAGCGCTTCGCACACACACCAACCAATTGTCCACTCCCACAGTCGTAAATTGAGGTCGACATACCAATTATTAGCTCATTTCCATATAAATCTCTGTTGCTGTTCAATAATTTTTTAGACATGGCATTGACAAAGACAGAGGACAAACGTAATTTCTCTTGGTAGAAAATTGAAGCAATGGTTGAGTGGTATTTTGTCTGACTTCTCAGCAGTGGTACCACCACAAAAATGAAATATGTAGAGTATCAAAAACTGACTGAAGCCATCTATTCATTTAGGTCTGTGCTGCGGATGCTGGATTAAATCAAAAGGAAATGAAGGAGGGCATTAGTGTGTACAATGCAAGAGTGGAAACCACAAGTAGATAAGAGAGGACATCAGCTTACTCTAGAATGCATTGGCACATTGTTTCCATTCGCATTGGTATGACACAACGCAAAAGCTTCCATTACTGGCAGTACGCACAGCATTGTGCACAGCTTTACCAATTTATAGTGCTCACACCACCACTATCACAGGTATTTATTGTGCCACAGTGCAAAAAATGTATCACAGTATTAAAAGAAGGCCTGCACAAAAGTAAACCACACCATATGAAGGTCGAATTAATAATGCAAACATGTAAATTCCAGTTTCATGTTACTTTCTGCTATCACCCACCTGCCGGAAACAAATGCACACATGGTGTGAAGTATGAGTAGAGGTATACACATGCTTTTATAATGTTATTTTCATGTATAATACAAGCATGTGCCTGTTTGTGTGCACACACAGCATTAATGTATCTGGGCATGGAGTTCAGAAAATGTATTGACCTTCAAATTATTTATCAAATGTTGCCTAATTCAAAACAAAATAAGACCAACACATTTCACTTAGAAAATGTATTATTTATATCAGTGTTTGCCATCCATTTCAAACGGGACTATTTCTATGTATTACTATATACTATTCTGTGGGGCTATGACATTAAACATTGTCACGTTGTGACATCACAGCTGATTTGGTGCTATTAATTAATATTGTGTGTGGAAAAATCATATCTGACATCAGTATTCAAAGAAGTGTAGTTGTATGTATAACAAAGCCTGACTGACTGAGGGTTTCAGTTCTAACAAACCTATCAAGCAATATACTTGGGGGTTTCTCCAGCAGTTTTGAGATGGGTTTGATAACCAGAGGCAGTGAGGAAAAATACTCAGTGAACAATATTGTCTTTAGAAGTCATTCAGTTATAATGAGTATTACTGTACGCCTGCATGCTGGATTGTAATTCTGTCTCTTATCTCTGTTGTCATCAACTGATGGCCCTGGTGTGTGTGCCAGAGTTCATTTCAGGGTCAAGGCTTAGCAAACATCACACTTGCTGTAACTCAAACAGCTAAAGGTGACAAACATCCCAATAGATTTATGCTGTGGAGAGAAAAGACTTCCACCTTAAGTGACTCCCAGCCCGCAACTACTCTGATCCCATTCCTTTTTTAACCCGACAGGAAGATGTATGCAAAGAAGTGGCAACGCCAACAAAGAGAGGACAACATATGTCACGGGTGAGCAGTTTGCAATTCAGACAGTGTATTGAAAGGCTGCTGTGTGGAAAATGTGAATACACTGTTACTGAGAGAGGTCAGGAGGTAGTAGGTAAGGGTGACAGCAGCACCAAAGAAATCCTGTTAATGTGTTTTTTGCCATTTGTGAACGCTGTTAAAGAAAATGGGCTCATCTTAGTGAAGGAGAAATCTTTGAGGAAGCATGTTACAGCACAACTTGCAGTCTCTTTTTAAATCAATAAACCATGAATAAAAGAGCAGCCACAAAAGGCTGATGTATAAACATGAAATGTACAGCTTTTCATAAATTTCATTATAGTTTGTTGTAAGCCTTTTATTACATGTTATATACTGTTATGAAGGCTAAATACTGTATACGGACTGAAAATAAAGTATTTTTTTCTAACATCTGATTGGAACCTTTGTGACAGCTGATGTGTTTCAATTAATAAAGATATTGATAAAGCAAACAGTTATAAAGCCAAACAATAAAATAAGAATAAATTCAAACATTGATTGTAACCGTATGCTGCCAAAATAAAAACTGCTACTACCAAAGGGGCAGTGGCAGGTCCAGAGGTCTTCTGTTACTGGAGTTTTGAGGTCTTTGGACTGTTACGCGAGGTGCTCTGAAGTTTAGTGTTTCCCATTAATGTGCAGCTTGCCACTGTTATACATAGACTGCAACACCCCTAACACACATACACACTTACAACTGCTAGAAGATCAAGAGGAGCAAAAACAATTTCATGCACATTTCTGGCTAACAGCCAGGAAATCGACCCAAGGTCAAAGATTCAATGTGCAGCTGCGCCCACTGGCTGTATTAGATCATGGTGCCATTAAGTAGCGTAGCACAGGTAGAATTAGAAGTTTCTTCTGATTCCTGTTGCTGCAAATGTGCCCCTTTCTTTTAGTACAGTCTGATTATAAAAGCTTAATCCATAGTCATGTGGCAGACACCAGTGACACGGCTCTTTAAGATCATAACTTAGGTCATGCCTCAATCGTTTTGATGAATAGCTCTGACATTTGTCCATGGGCTTCCAGTCATACTGGCCAGTGGAGGCTCATTAGCTGGCTAGTGAGGCTACTGATGGAAGCTGCCACTACTCAAGAGATGTCAGTGGGGGTGTCTGAACCTGCAGCTGCAGCCAAAGGAGGGGGTCAGCCTCTTAAACTGTAGGCTTCCGAGGAGAGACAGCCATCTTAATCAACTGCAAAGTTCACAGCGGCACATGGAACCCAATTAACCAGCAGATAAATCACACTTCTGACCACAGAACAGTGGGAGTCTTATGTGTGCATGGCTGTTGAATTTTAGTGTGTTAGCCTCCATGCTGCTGTGTAAAATTGTTTGGTAACACTAAAGTTCAGCTGCTGTTTGTGCTGTCTTACTGTTGGTGAACATGAAAAGCTACCAAAATGGATTCAAAAGATTTCTGTGTTAGATAGTGACATACAAAATTCTTGCGTGCTTCTTGTTGAACTAAATTAGACATTTTTTTATAATTTCTTTCATCTTTCCCTCAATCATTACGTTTCCAGGAGTTATTAAGCATTCATTAACCATTCTATTTGTTCTACTTATAACATTTGCAATTAAGCTTAATCTATTCCAAATTATATTGTTTGTTTGTTCTGACAGCACTTGTTGATCATACACAACTCCAACCCTATTAAAATGCTTATTTACAAATGTGCTGGCCTCTCATGCACATCAAATCACAAAGGAACATTAATTTTCTATAGAAAGTGGCAATTACTTTCTAATCAAAAGTTAATTTTTACTAATGAGAAATAACTTGTCCCAGGCCCAAAACCTTTCCTGTCCTCTTCTCTTGGGAACAGAATGAAATAACATTAATGGCTTTTTGTGCTCTAGGCATTAAAAAGGTTACACAACAAAGCTGTCATTTAAATAGAAATTAAAATTAATCAAACTATTTGAGTCCATAAGAGAAAACTGTTGACAACAATGAATGGCTTATTCACAAGCAAAAACATGTTACAACAACTAATGGAATCTATTAGTTGCTGACTACAGTTACATGGACATCATTCATAAAAAGAAAATAGTCTGATTCAAGCATTTACATGAGTTTCTGATATCATGTCCCACTCACATTCATGTTTACAAGCTACAGTGAAGACACCTGCCCACATCACACCCCTACGTTCTATGTCACACTTTCAGTCAGGTTGCCATCAAGGTATAGTTATACTGTTGTCTAAAGTAGCCTGATAGCTAGTAGCATCAGCTAGAACTATCTCATACCTGAAAACTACTCAAATAAAGCAGGTGGTGCAAATATTATAACTTGGAAGAATTATAGAAACAGAAACACAAAGAAAAAGAGCTTGAATTTACAACAAAGCAAGTTTACTTGCTAGTGACACACTTTCAGTGCTTTTGGAATGAGGTAAACAATTATACCATTACAATTCAGAATCCCACTCAAAAAAATATACCTCGTTTCACCTTCAGCATAAAGGTGCCATAAAGCCCATCAAATCAGATTCAGTGTTCTAAAATGTAGAGGACACCCCAAATGAGCAGAAACAATAGCATAAAACCAGGCACATAGATGAGTCAGTGAGTGTTTAGACACTAATGGCTCCATGTTGTTTTCGGTCACTTGCTGCGTGACTAGGAATGAACTCAATTGTGTTGTCCCAGCAGCTGTAAACTATCACAATTTTAGCATCTGCTTCGTATCTAAAGAATTTGGCAGCCATTCAGCTGAACAAAAGAGGTGCTGTAGATAGAAGCTTTACAAAATGAGGAATAAATTGAAAGCTGCAACCAGCCAAGTATGTTAAACCGGCTATTACTTGGAGGTACTAAGAAATCGAATTGCTTAAATGTTTAACAAAATAACATAGGTCTTTCATAATATTCACATGACTTCTTTTCATGAAACTAGTCAATATCCCCTCTCTTTTAACTCACTGACTCGTGTCCAACCTGCTACATATCAAGTGAACCTTCTCTGTTCTTCAATAAAATCTAATTATCATCCCCTGGAGGGTAACGGCCAGTTCTGGCCTTGGAGGTGACATCGTACTTACATAATTTTATGGATTACTGCGAATTCTATGCTCATTTAATCACCCTGTGCCATAATTTCACCATTTGTCATTCAGCTGTAGATCCCTGTAGCTCCCCATGGATTTACCCTCCATTAACTACTGTTGGCCTGGTTAAAGACATCCCCTGACCTTAACAGGATTTCCTAGACAAAGATGCAAGGAAGAAAATGGCAGCATTAAGGAGTATACTGGTATGGATTCACAACTAAACCAAACAGGTCTACTAAGCTCTTTACTATGGGCAGATTTCTAGTAAATCCCTGAATACTCCGACTGCATCATTTCTACCAATGAAACAACCTTACAAACAAGAAATTGGCAGTGAGGGTATTTTTAAGCAGATTAACTTTATTTAAACTGTGCTACTGAAATTAATCATTCCCTTCGAGGCCAGAAGACAGTTATGCAAATTTTGTTCAGTCTCAGCCAAAGATTTGGCAGTATTTGGCATGTACTCGGCATTTATTCCCCACTCTGATAAAAGCTAAAGCCACTGTATGTCTTAATATATGGCAGTGAAATAAATTTCATCTGAACAAATGAACTGTTTCCTCAGTGAAAATGAGCTACCTTACACTGGTTATGTTTTACTTTTAAAATCTGGACTGTAGGTTTTAAATGAAGGAACAGGCAACATCCAGTCAAGTGGAAAATCACTTTTTCCTTGTCACCACCTGACTGTGGCAAAACAAAGCCCAGAGTTCTGGGGTGGACTGGGAGAGATCAACAGCACTGTAACTTGAGATAGCACAGAGAAGGTGCAAGTGGGGTGAGTTTGGAAAGTAAAAAAAAAAAAAAAAAAATCAAGACATGGGATTTCCAGAAACACATCCAACTTTGATTGTCAGAATGTCCTATAAAAACACATTTACAAAAATCTGGTGATAATAACTCTTCTTCTATTTTGCATACTATCAAAAGCTTGTTATAGCGTAATTGAGGCTTTTTTAGAATCCTCTGACAAATGCTCACTTCTCACCACCTGCGGCATTTGTATCGGTCTCCAGAGCCATCAAGGTTAATTGGAATCAGGCGTTAAAAGACATTCAATATTCTAAAAGTGACAACAAATTATGTTAATGGTGGTTTGAAGTCCTTGTTATCAAGGTGGAATCAATCATGCCCACGTCCCTGGAGGTCAGCAGCCATACATAGCAATTAGCAGTGTGTGTGTGTGTGTGTTTATGCATGTATGCGAGTGAATCAAGGATGCTAAATGTCAGACAGAAGATAATCCTCTAAGTACACAGCAAGCTGAGGTTCCTCTTTAAATGTTGCAAAGTTAAAAATCAACTGAATAAGTGACTAAACAACAAAACAAATACAAAAAGCACAATCTCCTTTGTTCCCCCATATACTAAAACTATTGAAAAAAAGGGTCTTGATAGTATGTAAATAACATCAGTTTAAGTATATATGTCCAGTATATGTCTCATTGCTGCCTGATCACTGCAAGATAGTTTTTGCTTGACTGCTGAAGTGGCTGGACAGCACCAAACCTGATGGCAGTTTTCTCCGTAGCATCTGGTTCATCTGCTGCAGGAAGATCATCAGCCAGAATCTCCTCAGGACTTCGAGGGTCATTCGAGGGAGCCTTATGCTCTTTGCCTTTGATCCCCATCCCTGCCGTGATGGCATTCCACAAAGCACTCTGGGACTTTGAGCCTGCCAGAAAAAAAAACAAACAAAAAACAAACAAAAATAAATGAAAGCATTTATTTTTATGGTACCATGAAAAAAACTGTTTATTAGCTGCACTTGTGGTTTGTATACATTATTTCAAAAATATCTAATTCAATCCTCCACTGAATGCACATGAGGGTCAAGATCTCTGTTAAAGAGGGGGAGAACTGAACACCTTTCTAATGCTGCCACCGTGTGGGTGGAAGCTGTCAATGCTTGTTTATCCTCTAATTAAACCATCCAATGTACTTGCCACACATAAGGGTGGTTTTGTTCTCCTTAAACAAATTCAGAAACCAACTTTTTAAACAAAATATATTCAAAAAGACAGTCCAATGTCTAATAAGTGTTACACTCACAAGTTAAACAGTGAATAAATGTGATCAACTGTTTAATAATTAAGCGTTAACAATCGTGTCAGTATTGTACTTACGGGCTAAACTGCCTTGTGGTCTGCTGCAGCTCTCTGCATCTTCATTTGCAACTGAAAAAAAAAAAAAAGGTAATCAAAAAGAGCAAAGAAACAAGCTATTCTTTAAGAATCACACCTTTGTATGTATAATGATACTTTCATACTCCTCGCTGTTGACCATTACTACAAATATTCAGCAAATCAATATCATAAAATACACGAAACATTGTATTTCTAGAGGAGCGAGAGATAATGGCCACAAAAGTAAAGAGCAGTCAAACTTTTTGGAACACAAGAGAAACTTAACTTTCTTTTATTTCTTGCCCCTGAACCCCACTGTAGACCAACTTGGCTGAATAAACACTTTGCTTCACCCTGAATGGACATGATGAGGTGTAAACAATCTTGGACCACTGACCATTACATGACCACCAAGCATCATAAAAGCTACTGCACACCAACAACATTAACTGTGTGCAGTACAAGTTATTTATGCTACTGCACGCTCAGAAAAATGTGTTCTGAGGGTAAATCTGAACGTTTAGTTTTTCACAATAAAATAACATGCCCCAAATGAATTGCTTGTTTTTTAAAAGTATACTTCCAAGTAGACTGTGCTTCACAATATACAGTAGCACTAGCAACCATAACAACCGAGGAGTGTTTATTTAGATGGCAGTATTCAGACAAATGATTATTCACAGTGCTTCAACGGGGCATCAGAATAAGATTTCAAGAGAATAAAAACAGGAATTAAAATTACATTT
Organism: Aulostomus chinensis; assembly: GCF_037954235.1. NCBI lineage: Eukaryota > Metazoa > Chordata > Actinopteri > Syngnathiformes > Aulostomidae > Aulostomus > Aulostomus chinensis. The sequence goes on from NC_141324.1 coordinate 24,370,327, forward strand.
TCATTTGGGCCTCATTTATGATATATTCTTATGCATGGAGTGGCATGGAGCAGAGGGTAGAAAGGCTCTCTAGTAAATGAAGGGTCCCCACTTCTCCCAAAAGACCATGTCAAAGTGTCATCAAGCAAGAAACAGAATCTCCAATTGTAAAGCAATTTGAGTATCTCTAAAAGGTGCATTTGCTAACCTCATTTAGCCCTTTTCACAGCTGCCATTTTGACATGCTTTTGCAGAGGTAGACACAGGTGTATCGGATCTAATTAATTATGGCCATGTCCTATTAATTGTCTCACAGCCATTCCTGTGAGCAAGCACACAATACCAGAGCCTCGATTCCCCTAATGGAATGGGGCCATAATTAATGTGATTAATTACACCTGTGTCTTCCCTGCAATTACATGTCAGAATAGGTTCTGTGAAAAGGTCCTTTTTAGTCTTACAGAAATGAAGTACGACGACTGTATATGTACCTTACATAACATTAAAGTCTTTGCAAGCTTGGCTGATTGTTACCAACAAGGAATTCACTAAAGATGTCAGAAACAAAGAGACTAACGCCAACACGACTAAACTGAGGGCTAACCAAGCGCTACAGAGACTATGAACAAATTTGTGAGTAAAACCTTGATGCCTTAAAAGAGAGATGTATTTAAAATCGAGACCTGTTAGTGCTTAATAGACAAGTAAAGTATCTGTTGACACACCGCTGCAGTGATTTAATAAGAGGTAGAATGTGCTCCACTTTCTTGGTGATGTTGAGTACTCCCGCAGCAGCATCATTCTGGCTGAGCTGCAGCTGTCTGACTGATTTCTTGCTCAGACCTGTGAAGACACCATTACAACAGTCAAGCCTGCTGAAACAAAGAACAAGTTCAGACCAATGTGAGAGCGCTTCAAGAAGCGGTTCCCATATCTGACCACTTACTACTGGCTCCAGCAGGCACAAGGGGGAAAAAAAAGCTTAACTCAAATAACATGTAAACTGATTTTTTTTTTTTTTTTACCTACCAAAACCTTTATGGTATGTGTCTGCTTCACTTTCCAGAAATATAATTGTGAGAGTACTTGAGTTAAGTGTGTATTCCCATGTGCTCCAGACAGCAGTGGTTATACTATTATTATTTTAGAGGTAGAAGTTAATCATAAACAAAAGCTCCAGGTTCATGTCAATAACCTTCCCTCAAGTGAGAAACTCATCTTTTCAATCGAAGCACATAACACTTTCACTACTTGACTTGTGCGGACTTGCCTTCCTTTAAGAAACAGCATCTAGAGTTTATTGAGCAGACTCCTGTCATTCAGGGGCAATATGCAACAGACCTTGAAATCTTGTCTATAGCACTGGAGATGCAGACAAAATTGCAAAAGTTCATGTGCAATTTATACTGTACTCACACACTCACATATATATATACTGTGTATGTATATGTGTATATATATATATATATATATATATATATATATATATATATATGGGCAGGAACCAATGAAGCTTCTCAAATAAGAAAATTCTTCCATACTTGAGCAAGAATGTGAGAGCATGATTCGTGAATTAATTTTCAGGGTTTTTCAATTCCATATGTGTGGAAGGGAAGCTTTCATGAATGGACACAGATACTGAGAGCTATCAAATTCCAGTAAAAGCTTAATTTCTCACTTCTCTTATGACTCCTCTGTATTAGCACAATGAAATGGGACGCTGCCTTCATCATCATGTATGTTGAAGCCACGAACAGAAATTAAAGGAAATTTAACTGCTGTATTGTTTTGATTTTAGGTTTTACAGATATTCAAAATTTGCTCACATGAAACAGTGTTGCATCCTAATCTGTGGCAGGTGGTACCTCTGCCATCCCCTGTGAGTGAGCCCCGACCCTAAACCTGGCCCTCAGCAACATTATGACCTGGTCCACCAATGGACTGAATTCAGGTTGATGTGACCATCTGCATCGGGTACAGGTTACGGAGAGGGAAAAAAATACTCTTTATCTGGTCAGTCTGAAATTATTTATTTAGCATTTGAATTGGTCATTTGTGATATTTAAGGTCACAGTCCCTTTGTCATCTTCCTGTGATTATGAGCAGCATTAATGTTCAATGCAGCCTAATAGTAATAATCACTCTGTTCACACAGTGTGCATATAAATGACACCATCAAGTCTTTGTTGTAAAATGTATGAGATTAGACATCAACGCCAATGTTCCAAATTGTGTCAGATGTACACGGGGGGTCCAGGCAGTGAATACTGGAACAGGGATAAAGCAACCTTAATTAGGCTTTTCACACAGGAAATGACAATAATCCTGCATTTCTATACATGAACACACTAGATGAGCTGCCATCAGCGAACACGCCAAACTGATTAGATGTCAGCATAGTTAATTAGTCAAGTATTCCAAAGATCTTCAAGGAAAAGAAAATGGAAAAAATATTTTGGTTGAGCAAAAAATCACTTATTTAACCTTTACTTACCATCAAATTTACATCATAAAAATCAGATGACAGACGATAACAATCAATACCATCATATTCCATTTACCCCTGTTGTATAGCTAGGGTTGTCAAAGGTCAGTCTAGTAGGGTTGCCATCAACATATTTTGATGCACATTTTTAAACATCATATTAGAAAAGGTTGAAGGTTGAATTCTTAAATATTCAACCATCAATTTATAAAAATACGAATATGGGAGCTGAACCCACTTTGAGAACATGCACTAACATAGTGGATTTTTCACTCATGTGACCGACCAGTTTACTGTCTGTGTCTTCCCTCTTACTTTCAAACTTTGTCTCTGTCTCCAGACAGTAGCAACATGTCCAACAATAGTTGGTTCTCATGAGCAATTATAACTTGCTCAACTGAAGTTAACTCCTCAGTGTCTCTATTCTTTGTTGGTAGGTAGCCAAAATGACCTCTTCTACTGTCATACATTTTCTGACAGCATTACGTGTCTAATTTCAATCGCTCTGAAACATTTGATAGAAAAACACCTCTAACGCATATTTCTTTTGTTTGCAACAATTCCACAATCCCTTTTAAATCCACTTGACAATTAAATTGAAACTACTGATTGCATTGTTTTTCAAGGCAGTCAAGAAGCTCTTTCAACTGTTACTGTTCGATATTTTTCAAGTCTGGATATACACATTAATGATTAATGAGGTCCACTCTGGTGATATGGGAAGATATGTCAAATTTCACACCCTCAGTTGTGTTACAGGTACTGAGTTGACAGTGTTTTGTGCTCATGGTGAATGAGAATTCATTAGACAGAACAAACTCTTGTTCAGAATATGAATGTGCTTTATCAACTCATTTATGGATATTCTGCTTGAAATCTCAGGATGTAAAATTTCCACGAGAAACACTGATGTGCAAATACAAACTACACTAAATCCTACAGTTGGAAGGAAGAACAGAACAACAGTCTTGAATCCAAGAAGCATGAAAAAAAGTATGAAAAAAAACAGGAGCTGGTTGCTCCAGATGATCGGGAAATTTAGGAAATGTAATACATCATTAAATGTGTAATGGTCACATGAGCTGCGTGGCATCAATAAAAGAAAGCAAAGCTAACAGGCATAACTCATGACAACACTTCAGTTGGAATCCAAGCTGAGCTCGGTGTTTAATAGTGGAGTGAACACAAGATGTCCAGCCAGGCAATGAGGTACCAGCGCTTAGGAGTCACGCTTCAGAGGAGGTGATTGGCAAAATGCTGTGGAGACTAAAACCTAGGCCCAGTGAGCAATTGATTGTGACACTTGAAGGTTACCATGACAACTGCCATGCTTGTGGGTAGTATGGCTGTGATAGGCCAAATGTGATAGAGGCAGGTTTTTAAAAAAGGAGCAGGATGTGTCCATGCAAGCAGAAAATAAAGGGCTACTTTCTTTGGGATCATAAAATCTTTTAAGCCAGCCTTAATGGCTTTTAAAATTAGATTTTTAGGGCATGGCTCTGTTCCTGTTTTTGTGCTCGTCCTGAACCCTGAAACACCCTTTTCTTATCAGTTCATCACTACATTTGCATCTTAATAAGAAAAGTCTAAATGCTTGATGGTATGCAGGTGTGTGCCCTATACCACACTGTCCAGTGTCTCATCCAGGCCACCATAATGCTTAGAATTGGATTTAAAATTTAGCATCAACATATTTTCTATCAAGTGAGAATTGCAATGCATCTACTGGAAGTTCCAATTTGTTCCCCTAGTAGTAGGTTGACTCAGACTAGAGGGAGAGTAGAGGGTCCCAGAGGACCCAGCAGTCAAGCTCACTAATGGTGGGTGTGTCTCTGCTACTTAAGCACATCCCACCACTGTGTTCCTTTCTGAAACATGAATGCAATCTGGTGGAGAAATGACAGACAGATGTCGGACTGAAATAGAACAGTGCTATGTTATTCTGTATCAGTGGAAAAAATGTCTTACTGCTGGAAAGGTCATTCATGATATGTTCAGTAATACCTTCAATCAATAGTTAACGCTATTAAATGCAAAGCAAAGCAACAAATGGCACTACAAAGCCAAAGAGGATGTTTATGGAGGAAGCTAAGAAGACTCAAGGAGATCTCTACTTACTGCTCGCCACTCAGTACAGGTAATACTGTATTTTAACACTTGCACAACTGCTGTGGGTTCTGCAATTGGTTTGTGTAAATGTTTTTAAATTATGTTAAAATCTGTTTCCGTTCTTCTTGGGCCCCAGTCTCAAACTCACATTACAATAGTGCAGTCCTCTGCCCAGTGTCATGTGGATAATTTAGAACACACTGGTGTCCTGTGTTTTACTTGCTGCTGCTGAGAAGATGCATAATATTGCCTTCAGAATAGAATAGAATAGAAAGCCTTTATTGTCATTATACACAGTACAATGAGATTTGAAAAATAGAACAATAGCTGCATACGTCCAAAGTCATCCTGAAATAAAGGTGCACTTGCATTTCTGACTGTATACTGAAAATCTGACCTCAATATGGCGACGTCACAGAAGGTGTTCTCTATCAACTGTGCCAACACCGTTTGGGGTATGGCCTGAAGTGGAGCAACAGCTCTCTGGTGTATGTGGTTTAGGGTTGACTTACTGTGTAACGCTTATGTACATTCATTTTATTCTCTAATTTCGAGGTTTAAAGTGATCTCATGCAAGAACATCATCAAATTGAACAAGCCTATTTCAACACCAAAACTTGCTTACTTCTGACATCAGAACTATGATGCACATGACAAAACCATCAAGCAACTTCTGAACTAACACCCAATTTGAGGACCAGATGAAATACACCTGCTCTATGCGCCATTTCTATCAGTTTCAACACACACTCCTATGAAAGACTTTTTCCTAAGCAATACAACAAAAACAAGACAAGTAACACCGAAGTTGATCAAGGCTGGTTGTCAAGACAATAGAGCAAATTCCTGGTGACGTCAGTAGCACAGAGCTATAGTCTGAAGCCCCCTTGTTTCCATGGTGTACTTGCATTTCATAGGCAAGCATCAACTTCAGTGGAATGGACTAATGTGGTGAGTTGTGCAGCAAGGCTGAAATGTGATGTGCTTAACGATGTTGCTATGTTGGTGCCAAACGCTTCATTGCTCTGCCTCACACTCTCACCTCACACAAATGCATTCTGCTCCGTTCACACACACTTTTGTGCATTTGGCATGCAAACACACTTAACCTTCCTTCATGCTCTCCACTCAGTCTACCCAAAGTCTTACCTATAGTGATATTGAAGCCATCAATACTGAAGGTGGCACTCCGACCCTTTCTAAAGCGATGCTTCTTAGAGTTAGCTTCCATTACGTAGACTTCCTCTGGTCACCCTTGCGCACTTGATCTGCTTTTAATACCTCGTGCCAGTTGTCGTAACTCTCCGTGTGGTAAGAAAATGGATAGTCCTCTGACTCCAGTTCGTGCTCAGTGCTGGCGGAGAACTGTCAAAGACTTCTCGCTACAGAGCTGGAGTAATTCTCTCAAGTCCTTGTCCACCCCCTTGTCTTTGTTACACATATCTTTTCACTCCCTTTCACTGTTTCTCACACCTCAACAAGCTCATTTCAAGGAGCATATGGCTCTTGAATTGTGTTTCTTCTCTGGATCTCCCTCCTCCCCTCCCTCCCCGCTCTCTCTCTTCGTCCCTCTGCCTAAGAGGTACAGTAGGTGTGTGTAGTGGGAGGTGGTGGTTGGGAGGAGAGGGCATCTCTAGAGGTCTTGAAATGAGCATGACTCCTCCTACTATCAAGAATTTATAGCAAAAGCATTGGAAGCTCAGAGTTGGCATGACAGTCTTTTTGTAGTTTATTCTAGTTTTGCTCGCAGTCACACCAACATATAAAAATGAACTGTTGTGTCAAACATTCACTGGAGTGTGAGCACCGAGAGAAAAGCAGACAGATAGCATGTGTATTGAGCCACAACGAGTCATTAAATCAATGCTGCTGCTTTTCATTTTACAGGAGCTATTTACTCAGGCAGAGTGATGAAGCCCATTAACAGTGTACAGTCTGTTCAGACTAAAAAAAGTGCTCTGTGTTACGCAAGTGAATGGTTTTATTTGAGTACACAAACAGACTCAAACGCATGGATGTTTTTCCATTCAGTGTTGAATTCACAAGAGGGACAGCATTTCTTCATTACTGTTATCGCAATAATATCCTCCCTTTGTGCTTATTTAAATGGTGTTCCTTTAAACACTACACATCCCTGACCTATGCACACACAAAATCAACAAAGATAAAGAGCTCCGCTTATTAGCACCACCTGACATTTAGCTATGGAATTTTCCCCCTGATTAGTTCCTACGAGTGCTCTTTATGGATGCTTTTGGCTTGTTCTCACACCTTCTCTCAAACAGAATAGATTTACTGTAATTGCAGCTGCACAGATCAGAACACCTAATGGGTTTAGTCATTTCATACTTTATTAAGCTTCTAATCAGTGCACTCCTGCTTTTCAGCACTCTATAGTAAAATAGAGAGGCAAACCAAATATATATTTTTCTCACCACTCATTTTTCGATCTTGTTCAATGTTTAAGATAATACTGAACTAGAGGCTATTAGTTATCATTCAAATCTCTTTCTGCTCTGTTTCCTAAAGCTACTTTTCTAATAACAGCTTAAAAATTATGTAAACTGTCCGTGGTGTCATATAATTTAATCAATGTGACGTAACCTATGCAAAGGCAGGAGTGCAATAATCAACAAAATCCAGCAATAATAAATAATGGATAAAAGCTACATGGCATGAGGCTGACTGGCTGTGTGGCTACAAATATCAGGGGTGACACCCACTTCAAAGATCTGCACTCCAATCATACATTGTTGAGTGATCAAACATGAACTGAGTGTGTAATCTGAATGAGACCGCTATCATCAGTTATTAAATAACACCTGATCTTTCATACAGCGACCTAGACAGTTACTGATGCATACGTTCTCAACGATGCAGTAGTCAAGGTGTCTAAGGACAACGAAATCAATCACAATCAAGAGATGTATCCAATTATAACCCAGGCAGTTTGAGTAACTCGGTGCAGTTCCAGGAGGCACATTATAGCCTACACTTGTTAGATAATTACACTCATCTCATTTTGTTTGCGAGCTACAGGATAAGACCTCTTTCTGCTCTCCTTCTGCTGTAAGAAGTCTCTCCCTGGTCTCTAGTTCATGAGTAGCAATTTGCGAGGGTCCTAATTTCGCAACACCCTCAATGTGCAACACCAAGTGCCTGTTCCGGGTAGCTTTTATGATAATAAGGGCATGAGTGGGAATATTGGAACGTTTTTTCTTCCTTTCTGCCAACATACACCCATGTAACCTTTTGTTTGACAGGCTCAAACTGGTTAAAAAAGGGCTTATTAAGCATCTTATTAGCCTCATTTTTATGATTAGCTGGTTGAATACACATTTATGTCAACAGGATTAATGATCTCACCACATTACAGCAGAGCACACTCACAATTATTTAATTCATCTGTATCAACAGTGAATGTAAAAAAAAAAAAAGAGAATTGGATTGTTATTTTCTTGAAGGAAACTCAGTGTGAGTGCTGAAAGCTGCTAATGCTTGCACAGCTGCAGGCTCTTGGCCACTCAAGGTTGAACTAGGTGGGTATTGAAGGACTCTGCTCACAGGATATGTGATATGCAGCCAAACCACTTGGCTATCCCATCACGCGACCATGATATTTGTTTGTTTGATGAGCTTAAGTCTTTCAGTGACTTGAGCGACCAGTGCAATAAACCATAAATGGCTGCCACACCAGTTTTGCTTACCAATCACATTTGTAAGAATACGTGAGTGAAAAAAACGAACTGGTATTCATGTGGCTAACCTTTACATTTGAAAGGACAGAACAGATGTATGTTAATTCCAAGTTTATCTACTGACAACAATTAGTCAACTCAACATTGTTTTAGCCCTCATTAAACAGAAACACTGAACATCTGTGTGAGCTACAAAGTCCTGTTAAAATCAGCTGCCCGGGCTGATGTACAAATTGACAACCTCTTGCACGCTAAAAAGCTTCCTTGCCAGCAGGTGTGCTGTACACACCTGGACAACTGTTGAACTACACAACTTCAGTTTGAACTCTGATCACCGACATTGGTTTTTCTGTCTGTTTGAATGATAACTCAAAACCTCTCACATGGATTTTATTAAATTTGGTAAAATTGTAGAATTTAGCTTGAGAATAATCTATTTAAAATTTTGAAATTATTTGGATCTGATGATGTCATATTGATGAGGTAATGTTCTTCAGTTTAGAAGCAAAGATCTCTAAAAGATGTTTAGCTCACACACAGCACAGTACTGACAGCTCAAAACAATGTAATTTCAAATTGATTGGAGTTTTGTGGGTCCATGTATCTTACGACATGAAGTTTGGGAAAATGAGTTGCTTCTCAGAAAGATAATGGTGTACCATGTCTCCACATGCAAGCGTGTAGAACTAGTAGCCTGTCAAGATTTTAAGGCTACAAAAAGGGGAAGAATAACAAAGAGTGAAGGTAATGGGACCGTGACAACTGTAATCTGTGAGGAAGAGCAACTGCTCAAGTGTCCAGTGGTCAAAGTTTATTGCAGCATTTTCAAAGCTTCCCATTTAATGCATTTGGGGTTACAGAAGTTTAAAGTTAGAGAGGAGATTACATAAAACACTCGACTGAATGAGTGTGCCTCTGCTTTTATTTCCAGGATGCTTTAGAAGGCTACATGATGTCCTAAAACTGTGTGCACTATTCAACTATAAATTATACAGGCTTAAGTTAAACATCATGCTTCTTAAAGTCTTGCTACTGAATTACTTTTGAATTTGCTTCAATCATGAAAAAGGACCTAATACTCTTATCTCCATTATTCCAATAAGTGTATTCAATTTGAGGACGATTTGGAACAAATCTTATGCAAGTAACTTGAAATCTTGGTATACAGTATATGTCTGTCAGCTCAACAGTGTGATCTTTGGCTGCCTGGTGCTTGTTCATCATGCAGTTCAGCTTAATTCTAATACTAAAGGCAAGCATCAAGCAATTTAGAATGCATACAGAATGCCTTTAGTGCCTTTCTTTTTTTGAACCTCAAGGGGTGAGAAAGCAAAGCCATCTACAGAGTGTGTATACAAAGAAACCCATAGACAGCAAATTTATTACCAGTGGTTAACCACTCACCACTGGATTCTCCTGACAGGTCATCTAAAGAATTACTCCAACTGCAACTAGCTGCTATTATTAATTAGTATTCAGGTTTGCATTCAACATCCTTGTTATTCATCTGTGCTAGTTTTTGATTTATATGATGACATTTTTTTAATGACTCTTTATTCTACCTTTTAGGGAAACAGAATCAGCACAGCGACGAGGTACCGGGGGATTCAGGAAAATGCATTGAGTGCATTTTTTTCATTCACTTCTACATTAATGATTCAGTAAAACACCTTAAAAGACTAATCATACTCATGAATGACACACTGGACATACAGATGAACAAACATGCAAACAGATGCAGGCGAAGTTTAATTCATTAATCCAGCAGAACGTGCTGCTACCCCTGAGGATGATGCAGGCCTGGTGCATCAAACACTACCTGGAGTGGACACTCTTTCAGTTTTCATGAATGAGAGCCTGGACAGCTGGCATGAACAACTGCACAAATGTGCAGTCGATGGCATTTGGAACCCCTGGGAATCCCCTTTTGAGCATAAAGTCTTGCTGAATGGCTTCCAGACAGGTCTTTGAAGGAGCAATTATGTAGCCATTTGAATTTCCAGTAGACAAGATGAACCTCCCTGTTTTGCCAAGCACACAGCCGTCTGGCCAACTCTTATAACTCAGCCCATGATGTTCTGAAAAGGCAAAGTACTGAGGAGAACCAGAGCTGCATCACAGGCATTGGATGAGATCAGAGTATGTTTGTTTTTGTTTTTTTCAGATGGTGCAGATAACATGGTGCTTATGGCTATCTGTATGACCACTAATTAATATTTACCTGCAGCATTAATCTCAAAATCTGGGCCATAATCCAACACATCAGATCATACACCCATGGGGGAAAAGCATCCCAGGAGATTTATCTGGCATTTTCCTAAATTACTGACATGATTTACACAAGCAAAAACTAAAGTGTGGCTGACAATCAGATTCCTATCAACTTGAGCTGAACTCAGTATGGCATTTTGTTATCTTGCTGTCTGACAGTTACCCAGGTGGAACTCATATCTGTTTTTGCATTCATCATTCCTCACATATACTGTAGCCTGTAATCTCTAAGCTGAAGCACTGAGCTGCAATTGTCTGGAGAAGGGAGGGAAAGAAGAGAGCTAAAGGAGAAGAAGCTTCAGACACTGAAATGATCAGGTTTAATGCTCCTGCCTTGCAAAATCGCGGTAACCCTGTGTGAACTCATTAAAGTTTCAGACTGGAATAGACAAACTCACAATTCAAGGTGTCACAAGGAATATCGGCTATTGATCTGCCAGTGCAATTTTCAACAAAACAACTTTAAAGTACTAGTGGCTGATTGGTTGAGCAAAGTTACCTGTCACTGCACAAATCCACCATTTAAATGGTGAAGCATGCCATTTCCAACTCTGAATGTAAGTGAATTGGTAGATGAGGGCCAATATAGTAAAGCTTGTAATTACCTCTCCTTTGTTTATTATCTAACTTGCGATGTTGTGCTCAAATGTGTCATTTGATTGATGATTTACAGTTAAAACCTCACCCCTTCACCTTGCATATATGATAGAAAAAAATGCCATTCATTGTCCTTTATCTTCCAAGAGCCTCTAAACAAAATTACGCCCTTCAGGATAAATAAATAACATATGATCCACAATGTATTTAGATTTACATGTACAATTAAAAAGGCATGTTGTACAACCACGGTTCTAAGAGGTGTACCCTATACCTCATTTATCTGTCGAAACCTTGTCAAAATCCATTTTCTTCAAGGGTCATTAGTAGGGTGACATCACTGTCGCTAGGCAACGGGAAGACCTCTCTGACATATATCGCATACATTACACAGTTGATGACAAGGGGTTAATATGGCAAACAGCGCTCATTAGGCTACTGTCTTTTTTATACATTAAGTTATTCCCATCATTTCTCCCCTTCACCAAAATCTGTACAGTTAGCGTTCATTGGAACAATGCAAAAGAGAAAGAAGCAGTCCAGCTTTGACAAAACAATTTTTCAATGAATATGCACAGTTTAACAAACCTTAATGAACACTTTTTTAAGCAAACTGTGTGGTATTGTAGATTGTTTTTACAAAACACACACCTGCTTGATTTAGCCGTATGTCCATTGAGGCTGAACTATTGCTCAACCTTTGATCTGGGCATCAAACACCAGCACAGGACATGAGCAACCCACATTCATTAGTTGAAAAAGATAAAGGGGATAAATTTAGGGGGTTGGAATCAGCATGTTGCAACAAAATAATGCTACATTTAAAATGAATGCAAATCAATCTAAACTATAAGCATTTTTCACTTTACGGATGCTAACAAACTGAAATTTCATCACACTTTATTGCATAATTGACCCTTCAACTAACATAAATTAAAGACGTTTTTGAACAGTGCAATGTGTCCCAACAGCACATCACTAATCAAGACAACAACTACACGATGAGACAGAAAAACAAGCTCATTAGACGTCTCTCCTAGACTGCAGAACGACACACCACTTGTCAGTCCCCACACCACTGTCACCACAGTGACACAGTCATGTAATTAAGACACATATGGTGCTTGGGAGCTTGCCCTCTCCCCTGCTAAATACTCATTAGTGGCACCTTTAAGGGTAATGTTAGTGTGTGTTTCCCAAAACCTGAGGGAAAGGAGAAGACAAGAGAAAGAGCTCCAAGGAGCTGTCACCTGAATCCCGCAGTAGAGAATGGTGTGGATGAACAGTTTCCAGCTCGAGTACGGCAAATGACATTTGCACCAGCATGGCTCCAGATCAAAAAGATGAAACCCATTGGGTGACAGTTAGGTCAGCAGGGTAGATAAATGTAAACCTTATGATCATAACGAGGAATCTTTGACTCCTCAGATATGAAAAAAGTCGTATGTGATGCTGAAGACTGATCAGACTGTGCTAATTAGGGTGCAGGGGTCACAGCAGTGATTCAGAATGTACTCATTTGGAAAGTTCCTTTCCTTCAATCAACAGGAATGTAGCCTCAACAGGAATGCAAATGTACCAATCTCAATTTTTTTCCCCCCTAATACCAATTCTGGTGCTTCGCCTCAAATAAGCTATGTTGATAGCTACCATTCGCCAACACACACAGTTGGCTATAAAATACACAACTATTCATCAACACGCTAGATTGGCTATAATGGTGGCTACCACTGGCCAACACCCAAGGTTTGCTATAATGCTAGCAACCATTTACCAACACGTTAGATTGGCTATAATGTTCCCCACCATTACCAATACTAGATTGGAAGTTGGGGGAACAGGCTAACTGCCAAAATGGTTAATGCTAAGATTTGAAGGACCAAAAATTTGTATGGGCTTCTACAGAAAATACAACACAATTAAATGAGTGAATAAAATCAATAGCACTGTAGCTGTGTGCATTTCTCAGCCATTTACCAGATGATAACACTTTTTTCAGTTTTTTTTTCAGTCAACTTGTCCACACATGAGGGATGAATGACTGTTTGGGGGTTCAATCAGAAATTTCCAAATGGGAAATCAGAAATTCCGACTATAATAATCCCCACTTTCAGCAGTGGAAGGGAAGAGAATACAGAACTACCAAGGTAGCTAGTTGGTGCCACAAGTTACAACTATGCACATCATATGGACATGCATTATTTTAGGTCATGTATCCACACTTCAAAGCCAGCTTTTTACCAATGCAAGCAAGAACAGCGCACATTAAACCCATCATATTTTATATAGATTGATAAAACTTTACTCTCATATTACATATACAAATATATATGTTTAAAGTTCTTTATTTGTTCATCCCTCCTCACAGTGTGACGCAGACTTCACACTGAGCAGATCGGTTGAAGGGGCAACTTGTGAAGATGAAGGAATAGATGGAAAACGTATTTGCCATATGGGGCACACATACTGGATGTCATTTTAAATTGCCATCAATTACTTATGACGTGTCACAGCTGCAGCACATGTCACTGAGTTTGTGGCGTGTTTTTTTCCACTGTCGCACAGCTTGATTTTCCTTTTGGTTTAACCAATGCAGTGTCATTTTGTATTACCCAAAAAGGAGACATTACTTGAATTTTTGACAGAATGTGATGTATCGATTATATATTTTGTCAGTTAAAATGTTTTCACCTCTTGGGGGTAGCAGAATCAAGTTGTGACATACCATTATCTTGACTAATTACCTGTCAGAGTTTTTATTCATTTGATGTTACGTTTCTGTCCATCGAGTGACTTCAAGTGTAATATTCACTCTTTTGGCTGTTTATAATTTCTATCAGCACCTGAAACGAGATAAGCATCCAAAGCCGCTATACATCCGCCGATATGTAGATATTAAAATTGTTTCTTTCTCCAACAAGGGAAACTTCATCTGCCCCAAAAATCAAACATTGGTCAGACGCTACTATTTTATAATTATTGCTTGCACTGCCTCATTAAGTGAGCTACCTGTTAGCTATATTTTAGATGTTTCTATCTCACCTAAATAATTTGTTTCACTTTGTTGTTCGATATTTTTGTTGTTTGTTGTTTTATGTTGGTTTTCCTTTGACTGGAGATTCAAAACTTGTTTATGCACTCTTGATTGCTCAAACACACTTGGCATTGCATCCGTTTTATTTGTCAGTGTGTGTGTTACTTTACATCACAACTCAAATAAGAGCTATAGTCAAACCATGTTAGTGCTGATGTCTCTGCAGTGTCTTGATCTGAACACCGCTGGGACTGACTGACACTAAAGGGACTCAACCAGAAAAACTAGTGAGGTAGGTGTCTGTGTTTGTTCCTCTGCAGGAAACAGATGAGGAATACAGTCAGCTGAGAGTCAGGGGGGAGACTCCTAAACACACATGAGCATCACTGGAGACAAGGGAGGAAACTCAGCGGGAGTCTACGCTGTCACACGGTCATGGAAACACCACAGTACAAATGATATTTTAGGAGTTGGCCAGGGAGAGGTATTTTCCTCTGGGAGAGAGATGCAGGCTGGTAGAACTCGAGGCAGCAGCAGCAATAGAGGCAGTTGAAGATAAACCGGTTGAACTGAATGAGAATCAGTTCACACATTAGGTTTTTGAAGAATTACAGAAGTGAACTTCCACATCTGCAGCAGCAGAAAATGTCACGGGGCTTTGTTCACCTACAGTTGACAATTAGAGCTGGACAGCTAGTGAAGCATTGTGCCTTCCTTTGAAAAACAGAAGATAACACAAAATTGCAGCTTGGCACATGAATGCAAAATTAATTGGACTGTTATTTTTGTTTATATGTCAGTCTGGGGGACATGACAGATCAAAGAGATGCCTTGCTAGTGGAGATATGTTGCATTGAGGCTGGCCTTCAAAGAGCTCAGCATTCATCCAGTGAATACCTATTTTCAGGGGCATAATCACAGCAATCCTCTGAAGTGACAACTTGCTCTCATCTACAGATAAACCCATGACCTGCAGAGTATGAAATAACAGAGCAGCTGTATTTGAGTCCAGAAAACAAGAAAAGAGAAGGTTTTATTTCAAAATAACCCTGTGGGAAAAGGTTCTACA
Source organism: Aulostomus chinensis (assembly GCF_037954235.1). Taxonomy (NCBI): domain Eukaryota; kingdom Metazoa; phylum Chordata; class Actinopteri; order Syngnathiformes; family Aulostomidae; genus Aulostomus; species Aulostomus chinensis. Next base: position 24,385,569 of record NC_141324.1, read on the forward strand.
TCTACCCAGCTGAAAAGCTGACAGATTGGTTTGTCCAGTAAGTCTTACTTTTTTTTTGTCTTTTGCAATTTTACTTTTCTGTCTGAGGTCAGATCAATATGACGTTGAGGAAAACACAGAGCCAGAGAGATATTTTTGAGTACTCCGTGTGGAAAGAGGTGGAAAGCATATCTCAACACTGCACTGAAGAAAAACTTAGAGCTAATTCTACAATACTTGAGAATATAGCCCTTTTCATAGAGTAATACCGTGTGTGTTAATTTGTCTTTCCATTGGCCCGATTAAACCAAAATTATCAGGCCAATTTTCAGCTAATTTGGTTGAGCAGTGGAGCATGGCCCAAGAGAGAACCCATTATATTTTGGGCGAATCTGAATATTCTCATTAATTTCTCATACATGGACCAACTATGTCAAAAGTTGGTAGACCAAAAGTTGAGGATCTCAATGTAGATGCATATAACCAAGCAGATGACCATTATCTACTGACACAGCCAGGTTTAATGGTCTAAGTCTGTTTTTCATGTTTGGTTGATCATGACATGATTATTGAAAGGACGTATAATTTGAAAGGTAAATTGATGTGAATTTGTGATTCATTTGTAGAGATTCACCATCAGCAATCGTATCGGCTTAGCAAACAATTGTTTTTTTATATATATATACTGGTATTGGTCAGATGAGCAAAAGTGATCCAGTGTAAACAACCGAAAATCGTTTCTGTCTGGCTGCCATCGTTTGTGTGTTGTGTGCGTGTGTGTTTGTGCTTTGTAAGGCTATCTTGACTAATAACTGGACTTTCAGGAAGTTGTCCATTTCCTACAAGGATTTACTTGTGTGCCCTGTGTTTTTCTATAATTGTCCTGTAACCCGAGGAGAGGAAACAAGGCAGAAAATGCATGATTTATGGGCTAATCAAAAATATTTTGGAAAGAAAATCTTAGCTTTTTCAAATCCACAATGCTTACATGTGCTTTTTAAGTATCTTCAAAAAAGGAACATGTCTTTATACAGAGTATATGGACATCGGTTATTATCAAGTGAAAGCACTGATTCACATTCTGCGGGCTGGCATCGAGCTCTTTTTTTCCCATGATGTTGCTATATGTCTAAGGTTACATCACGAAACTGTAACAAACCACACAACACTCTTTTTCTCATTAAAGAGAGCAAAAATTATCGACAAATGTATTCAATTTAAATGTATTCCGTAGAAAAAAAATATATATTTTGAACTGTGCATGGATCGGTGACATCAGATGGATTAGCAACATTATTCCAATGTCAGATCTGTGCATGCAGTTTGGCCAGATGTCAATAACCTCATCCCCAATCCGGTATCCCATCGCTAACACCAATCACCAGCATTGGAGGCAATGTTCATAAAAGTGCATCCTTATTAATTTCTGATTAGTTCTTCTGTTCATACAAAACTGAGCAGGCGTGTACAGTAAAATATGACACAGAAATATGATTATTTGGCGCATTTGTAGCAGAAATGTTCGGCTATATGTGCTCCAGCATGCTGCAAAGTTCATGTTACACCTCAATTTTATTATCAGGTGCACAGAACTGATTTTTTTTTTTTTTTTGGGTAACAGGTGAAGTTTACGGCATCAGGTTGCAAAGTTTGCAGGCGTTGTATTGAACTCACCGGTCGCAGGACCCTCTCCAGCCTTCTTCACGGCAGTTTGCTTGGTTCCGTCCGAGTCCTGCCTACTCAGGACCTCAGACAGCGACTGGCGGGAACTCTGACATCCGGCTTGGTTGGAGACGTTGAACCTAGCGCTCTTCTTCCTGGCTCGGTCCGACTCAGGAGCGGACTGGCTCCTCTCTGGGTCATGACTCTCCGGTTCTGAACCCACTTTCACCAAAGCATTTCTGGTTCTTGTTAACGCAGAAGTTACCGAACCCATAGCCGAAAAAGGGTCGACAAGCTCACGAGGAACCGGTTGCTCTGAGTTTATCTTTCATTTTGAATCAAAAACTTAGGACAGTTTTTTTTTTTATTATTATTCGACCCGCCACAACAACAACCTGTTCAGGCTCCTGCTCGTCACAAACCGAAATACTTAACTTTAGCAACGCTAACTGACGGCGAGGCGTGGAAACAATTATAGAGCCGAATCCCGGAGTTGAGACGGGTCATGTCGGCGTCTCCCTCGGTTTGTGTTTCCTCTGACAAACACGTCACGCGGTGAAAGCTGCTCACCGATCCCAGGAGGTGGGGGGGGGGCTCACCGGCGAAAACAAGACATATTTATTCACCACCGACCATTAAAATCAGCTCACATCCACCTACGCTGGCATTTAAAATAAAAACCAGCTCTCCAATAAAATAATTATTAAAATAAAGACGTTACCTGCGGTAGAATCCCACATTTGTGCAATTTAAGGAAGTGATCGCGAGATTTGGGCTTATTGGCCGTAATTAAAAATGTGATTTCATAAAGTTTGGCATGTTTGACTAAAAACCCGCTGCCGTAGTTCAGTAGATGGATCTGTTGGCATTAATCACCGACAGATGTCAGTAAAATACCGTAATGTTTGAGCTACACTATAAAAATGTAAATAAATCGAAAAGAAAAACAAAATAGATATATGGATGTTTAAAAAAATACTTTTAGGGTTTTATTTAAAGTTAAAGGGAAATGTGTGTTTATTGAAAAGGCTAATATATATACTGGCCTTGAGGAAGCATATGAAAATGGTTGGTGCTGTTATATATGAGGACACAACCGTTTTCATGCGCCTCCTCAATTAGACCTCTCAACTTGCCCCTGAATTTAATTCACATCATGCCAATGATTCATCCTTTAAAAAATTAAATTATTGAACTTAATTTTAATTTACTGTATTTCGTGTACCTCATTTCTTTGTATATGTTTATCTTTATTTTAATATTGAGTTTGTTCCATTATGTCAAGTGCCTCTTTGTAATGCCTTAAATGAAATACACCTTTTACTATAATAATTCTTTACATTTCCAACTAATTCCATTTAAATATAAATCCTCACCACCTTCCCTTCATACTTAAATGTGTCCCCAAAATATTACACCTTATCCAAAGTATGGAGTCTCAATAGTTTATTGCCGCATACAAGCATCTGTGACATCTCTTAGCATTCAGAATTACTGGGAGTGTGCATGCTGTATGGATCAAAAATACTACTTGAGATTAGCAGTACTACTTCGATATTTGTAGACCTCTGTAGGGATGTCTACTGTATGTTGTGTGGATTTCATTATTACGTCTAAACAACTGTGACAAAAAAAGAATACTTTCAACGGAGAAGGAAGCAAAATACAGTCTGTCGACTAACAAGCGCATCATCACATATAAAGGCACTTTTAGAAGCTTTTCGCATGTTGCTGGTTTGTTTGCTTGCTTGTGGAGAAGTGAGTTTCTTCTTATTGCTTTTTGTTGGTTGTTTGGCAAAAGAAATAAGGTTATTACTCCAAGTCATCGTGGTTCTGGGTTGACTCGTTGATCACCTGAACAAGGATGTGGAGGACACAGAGAAGATGATGAGAAGAAGAAGAAGAAGAAGGTGCATGAGCTCGAGTTATCAATTTGTTTTGTTTCGTTTTTGGTTTTTTTTCAGAATGACTTTAAACTGATTGTACCTGACCGTCTCTAGTCTCAATGGTCTTGATGAGAACCTTCTTAGTTGTTGTGGTTTCAAAATGAGGTTTGGAATCAATCATGGTTTCTGGCACAGAAAAATGAGGCGTAATCAACTTGCAATCTAATCATAAATACCAACAACAATGCTGCAAAATGACATTGAACGGTGATCATACCTCTCAGGTTTAGGGAGGAGAAGTTTGGAAGTGGAGTGGAGATTCTGTAAATGGAGCAGAAGTACACAAACCAATCAAAATCTGCATTACTGCTGAGTGGTGGGATGTCCTGATTGCCAAATGGGTTCACACAACGCTCATTAAGCTCATCATCATCGCGTTAATCCCCCTGCATTTCACACTAGATGGAGTTTGTTTCTGTGACGACATTCCCACGCTGCAGGAAGGATGTTGTATTAGGGGAGCTGGCTTCCTCCAGTTAGCCATTTGCCAAATTCAATGTGGCTAAATGACTTTGTGGGTGAAATTGTGCCTCTGATTTAATCATAGATTTCCCAAATGTTATTCCGATAATGAAACAAATCATTTGCATCATTCTGGGGGCAGCATGGCTCAGAGGTAACGTGGCAGCCTAACAACCCAAGGGTCGCTGGTTCGATCCTCACTACTGAACCCCTATTTGCTCCTGATGCCCCCCCCCCCCCGCGACCCTTAACAGGATTTGCATTGTGTTCCAAATGATTTATTCACTGTTTTATAGTCAAAAATAGTAACACCAGATTTGGGAACGACCAGTTAGCCCTCTTCCAAATTAAATAATATAACTATGTGCGTTGTCTAGACTTCACAGCACAATCAGACCAAATAGATCAAATTCCAGTAGTTAAACAAGTTATTTTGCGAGGTTTGTGACTCTAAATATGATTGATCTTTCATTTTACAGCCTAAACCATGACAGTAAGCCATGGCCTGGACATTAACTTTCTGCTAGCCCTCTGCTGACTTGAATGTAGATTCATAGTTTAATCGTGTGCCTCTAACTTCCCAAATGTTATCATACTAACATGGCGTACAGCAGAGTCTACGGAATAATGTTCTGCACTATAAAAAGTTCAACTCTGATCAGTTAAAAATCCTAGTAGCAACCCAGCTTCCCATCTTTGAGATCGGATCGGGACATCCGAAATGTTCCAAGTCTTAATCAATTACCTGCTCTCCTCTCCTTCCAGCAGCTTCCTGTAGGTGGCGATCTCAATGTCCAGGGCCATCTTAACATTTAGGAGGTCCTGGTATTCCCGGAGGTGACGGGCCATCTCATCCTTCATGTTGTGAATGTCCTCCTCCAAATGGCTGATGGTGTCCTGGTAAGTGTTGTTCTCCAGAGAGAAGTTTTCCTCCACCTCCCTCATCTGGCGCTCCAAGGACTCATTCTGGGATGGCAGCCAAGAAGGACCATATGACACTTAGTGAAAATAACTGATTTAAAATTAAAAAAAATAGAGATGAATTTGCTCTTTGACTTGCAAAAAATGAATCGTCCTTTGATATCTGCCCATTTACATATACTTCAATGTTGTACTCACAGTTCCTTTAAGGGCATCCACCTCACAGGTAAGTGCCTGAACTTGGCGTCTATAATCATTGGCCTCCTGCTTGGCAACTCTCAAAGCGTCATTATTACGGGCAGCAGCTTCGGTAAGGTCGGCAAACTGGCCATCACATGAGGAGAGGTGGAAGAGAGCAGAGAAATCAGCTTCAACTAATGATGAGTCACAGAATGATACTGTGATGTGTTTAAATCATAGAGGAGGCAGCTGTGATGGTGAAGACACTTTCAGTGAGGCGGCTGACTCAGTTTCAAAACAGAAACTGTAACCCTGGTTACTGGCGTCTGTGCCAAGGTCGTACAGAAAGTTAAGGTTCACCACACTGCTTTTCAGTCTTTGGGGACATGATTTAATTCCTTTTAGGGGAATTTATGTTAAATTTAAACCTGTATTATTCCCTCTCACCACAGGGGGAAGCAGAAACAAGCTGCAACGGTGACACAGCTTTGAAGTGGATGTGTCTTCAGCAGTCCAACACAGCTGGGGATGTGGTAGTCTAATATTAAAGCAGGGGGCTTATCACTGGAGCGTTGCAGGATCAATCTGGATGAGGAAAGTGACGAAGCAGCTCCCTCTTTCATCACTACCACTGCTGTGCCGTCGAGCCTTTAACCTCAGCAGCTCAAGTGAAGCTTCCAGGTGTGTTTAACTGTGTGAATGTGATCAGGCCGTTCCTATAAAAAGGTTCATGCACAGTGAATCTTCTCTGATTAAATAAAGGTTAAACGATTCATTCATTGAAAGTTGTATGCTGATGTCAATACTAAAATCTGATCAAAAATATGATTTTTTTAATTGAATCATTTCAGTATAAGTATTTGTTTTTTTAGTTTTTGTTTGATATTTGGTGGTTACTGCTGACTTGTTTTTGCCAACCGTGTGTTCTCAGCGGTGGCGTACCGCTTTCAGGAATCCAACTGGAGTGCTGAGCCACACATTTGTTCCACCTTTCACATCAGCACTTTTGCTAGAAGCTATAGCCTCCTTTTATTACTATTACACAGGGGGGGTGGGGCACAAGGGGGTTTACACTCAGTGATACGGGGGCACCTTGCATCCCCTCCTTGACCTAGGCAGGAAAGTCAAAGCAATAAAGATGAAGATTCTGCTTCAAACATTCACAGTATCTAGCTACGAGTAAAATCCTAACCTTTGACTTGTACCATTCCTCGGACTCCTGGATATTTTTGGAGGCCAGGTTCTCATACTGCAGGCGGACATCCCTCAGAGCTGCTGTCAGGTCAGGTTTGGCCACTTCCATGTCCACCTGCACATGCTGCTGCTGGAACTGGCTCTGCAGTTCCATCATTTCCTGTAACAGCATCAACAGAACTGGAATGTACAAATATCTTGTTAAAATGAATGTTCTTTCGGAACACTTTCCAGGCCCTTTCAAGCTGTACTGGATTTTCCCTAATGAACTCAACTCTGAGCAGATTAATTAAAATGATTTGGCCCTGTTTTGTGTGTGTGTGTGTGTGTGTGTATGTGTGTGTGTGTGCGCCTTTAGCTCATTAGCTGTATAGGCATTGTTTCCACATTAGAAAGAGCTTCAGCCACAACAAAAGGAAGTTTACCTCATCATGCAGCTTCTTGAGGAAGTTGATTTCATCCTGGAGGGATTCCATCTTCCGCTCCAGGTCCAGTCTGGTGAGGGCAGCATTGTCCACATCCTGTGGGTCATGACACTGACTCTTAATAAGGGGACTTATGAAGGTGACATGAATTATGGCTTTTACCTTTGCTGACACGGACACAGGCTGCACACACCCACAACATGACCTACTGTGTGGTCCTTACAGGGTCGCAATCACATGCCTCCAACCCAAACCAGCACATGGTTAAGTGTCAGTACTGATGAAGGTTAGGTGTTTCCTCGTGAGTTTAATATGTACACTAATAGACCGCAGGCAGACTTACATGGCTTTTCTTATCTGTGGAAACAGGTGGAGAAATGTCAGTGTTTGTTTCCATCCCCAGTATAAATGGATTGGTAGAGCACCCAGAATCATAACATATTACTCAAGAATCACTAAAATCCCATTTAATATGACCGAACCGCATTCTTGACCTAAATCTCTGCTGTTTCATTTTAAATTCAGCTCTTTTACTGGATGTCGTGTTACAGTGGTTTGAATTATATCCCCCGATGTTATTTTGCTCTCACTCGCGGTGACACGATAGCGCCGGGCTTTGTCAGGGTATTGGCAGGGTGGTAAATGAGGTATCAGCAAATGAAGCAGCTTTGCCTTGCTCTAATGCCACAAACAAAGTAGGCTATTCAGCAGGGTCTCCCACACAGACCCGAGGCTGGAAGAGTGACTGTCTGCCTGACTGAGCGAGTGGCGGCTGCAGACACTGCATTGTTGTGTGAGTGCCATAGTGGCATGCCACGGGTACTTCCTTCCTGCCATTCATCTATACAAGGTCATGATTGTATAATGTATTGGTATACTGGTGCGTGATCTATGAACACCACAAAACTTCTATCTGCATTTCTGCAGTAACAATAATAATGAAGCCATTTAAATATTTGTTCTTAGGCCTTTTTGGGTGATACTCATTTGCATGACTCATCATCACGTCGTTATTCACCCTGAACCCAGTGATAAGGAATAATCTCTGAAAGGACCACAACAAAGTGAGCTTCCCAAATGCTGTTGCTCCCACAGAATGAGGTCCGGATCACATGGCGGTTCTTTTCTCGCTCTGATAACCTCATTGGGTCCACACTGTTGTACCTCCTGAGTCCAGCTCATTCAGTGTGACCAGTCAAACTTAAAAAGATTTCCTCTCATTGCAGGCCTGATTTAACTCAACAGCCACAACTTGGCCTTTTGTACCACGGGCCTGGGTCACTTCTGCTCTACTCGCTATTTTGGATCATGGGTAGAATCTGCTGTTGTGCCATCAGGAGGGTGCATTCCTGTCTAGCCAGCTCATGAACGGTAATTAGGTAAAGATCACATAGGAGAGGAGGGATAGTTGCACTGGATGAGCCTTGTTTAGCTGTGTCATGTGTTTCCAGATTACATATCGGGGTTTTGTTATTGATCAGAGGCAGTCAACTATTTAGCCCAGCTAGATTAATATTTCTGTTTTACAACATTACTTTTAATCACAAAATGCTTAAAAACATCCTGTACTGCGTCATTTATGAGTTTAAAGACTGCAAAAGAAGGAAAAACAGTGCCCCCCCCCCCCAAAAAAAACTGACTGTATAATTAACCAAATCACATACATTCAGGCTGATGTCCTGCTTACAACTAATAGCATTTCACCTGTACTCCCTGAGTCTCCCCTGAAACTGTCTGGAGCCTCCAAGGGGAAACCCGATTGATGCTTTGAAAACTTCTGAATTAATGCTGGGGTTTGTTTTTTTAGCCAGAAAAGTCTGGGTGTGCGAGCAGGAGGGTTGTGAACCCCGCATCAACATCTGACAGCAAAATCAGAGCACATTATTTTTTGGAAGACTTTCATATGGTTGGTGTCACGAGGTGGATGATACCGTACCTGTCTGAAGCTCTGCATGTTGGCCTCAGCCTCCTCCCGCTGGGCTATCTCATCCTGCAACCTGCAGAGACATAGAGGAACATTTTAGCAGCTTCTGCCACCTTAAGAACTGTTATATAACTCCCTCTTTTCTGTGCCTTCACTTCTTCTTGATGTTCCCAAACCTTTCAGTGAATAAAACTACGTTCAAACTGCTAAATTAGGTTTTAACCCTGGTTAACATTTTAATTTAATAAAGTCTTGTTAGTTTAGGGAGGTTCTCTGACACAAACATGATAATGGATTTCATTCAGAAGTGTATAACTAATCATTAGCTATAAATAGTTTCTATAACATCACATGGAGAAGTGCCACGCCTACTTCTCTCTCAGCCTGTCGATGTCATCCGCCAGGTTATCCCGGTGCACCTCCACCCGGGCCTTCTCGTTAGTCAGCTGGTCCACCTGGCGCCTCAGCTCCCGCATCTCATCCTCGTACAGGTCCCCGACCCGGGACGTGCCTTTGCCCCGCAGCTGCTCCAGCTCAGCCAGCAGGATCTTGTTCTGCTGCTCCAAGAAACGGACCTTCTCGATGTAGCTGGCGAAGCGGTCGTTGAGCGACTGCATCTGCGCTTTCTCGTTGGTGCGGTTGGTCATGAACTCGGTGTTAATAGCGTCGGACAAGGAGAAGTCCAGGTTCTCAGAGGCCAGCCGGGGCATGGCTGCGCTGCTCCGGAGCCGCTGGGTCTTCGTTGCGTAGATGGCGGTGGGTGCGGAGGAGAGCCCGTAGGATACCCGGGAGGAGCGCACCGGACTGGAGTACATGCGGGTGGAGTAGCTGCCCCTCGCCGAGAGTCTGTCCCCGCCAAACATCTTCTTATAAGAGGAGTGTGGAGCTGCTCTGTAAGACATGTTGGCTCTGTTTCTCCCGACCACAACTCGCTGCTGCTGCTCACTCTGTCCCAACTGCATCAGTGGAGTTGGTTTGAAAAGGCGTTTCCGAAACCATTACTTATTTATAGTCTCCTCCCCATGCAAATTAGCCAACTGGGATTGGAGTGACACCTGGACTGTCCAATCACAAGCCGGCCCATTGCACCCTGATCTGGATCAATACTCGGGCCAGACCACAGCCTCACGTTAGCAAGAAATCTCTTGTTCAAGCTGGAATCTTAATTAGATAAGAAATTGTTTTACTAGAACAGCATGTGAGTGCCAGGAGATGTAGACTGGGTCCATTAAATGTATTTGTAAAAGCAAAACCCTGAAATGTTTGTGTAGGATCCAAAAGAATTCAAACTCTGCAAGAATTCGCCTCATAAGTTAAAAATAACATTGACATTTGAGTTGTGATGTTATCTTTTGCCACCACTAATATGCGCTAAACAATCAGGGGAGGCTCAATGATTGTAAGGAAAAGAACATTACATTAATAATCACATGCCTTTAAATCACATAGAATAGCCTCTATGCATGTGATTTAGAGTATTTCGAGGGATTAATTTTGCCGTTTTTCCACTTTCCAAGAACCTTAAACGACCTTCCAGAAGCTTCCACCGCTGTTATCTTGGCTCAAATAAGCAAGTAATATAAAAGAAGGTATTTCAAGCTTTGTGTGAGGGGAGGCGCACAGTCTCTGTCTTTGAAAACCCCTTGGAGGCCCCTGTCAGTAGAACTGTCGAAATGAACCCCACCCCCCACCATGTTGGAACCTTTTACATAAAGAGAAGGGAGATTTACAACAGCAGTAGTTTATATATTAATCAATTCATGTAATCCCATTCATTTTCTTGTCTCTCATGACAAGCCTCGATAGACTCTTCCCTGTGTCATTTTTTTGCAATCAACTTTATGAAGCCTTGTATCATGAGACCCTGTGATTATTATCCCAGCAGATTGTTCGTCAGTGCGCTGCATATGTTGAAGTAGATCATGTGTGTAGCTAAGGCGGTATGAAATAAAATTTAAAAAGGACAACAAAAATAAAACACCATCACAGTTGACAATGAAGGTCCACTCTGCTGCGCACACACACACACACACACACACACACACACACACACACACACACACACACACACACACACACACACACACACACACACACTGGAGGTTGAGTTGGGTTGCATGTCAAAGTCATCCAGCACTGGTAGATTTGCTGCAACTTCAAAGCACATAAATGCACCCGGCTGTATCAGTAGAGATTGATTTTCATGTCCAAAGAGACCCCCCACACACACACACACACACACACACACACACACACACACTCACCCCCCCCCCCCCCCCCCCCCCACTGCATCCACAGCCGTCGGTGCTGCAGTGCAGATGATTTGCTGAGAGCGGGTGATTCAGAAGGCAGACGCAGAGCAGGAGAGCTGAGCCGGTGACACACAACACCTCTCACCCACGTTGCTGCTGCTGCTGCTGCTGCACTGCTGCTGGGGTCGATACTTTGCTCTTTACAAAACATGAGAGAGTCACTTAGGAATATTTGGTTGAGTATAATAACACTATGAATGCACAGCTGTTTCTTTCAAAGAGGATTTTCTAATTTTTTGGGGGGGTGGTTGGCACGTTTCCACTGATATATGACTGTGCAGGAGTCACTCAGTGAGCTGCTTTGACAGGGTCTGAGTTTGTGAGAGCATTTAGAGTGCATTTAGTGTGAATTAATAAAACAACGCCTTGCCACATTACTACATAATAGCTTTATTTTAAAGAAATAATTCCATGCTTTCAAGCTGGACTTAAAGAAATCCTTTATCCCAAAAGTGTTTTTACCTAGCAAGTACTCACAAATATGGCTCTCAAGCTCCCAAAGATGTTTACTAAGTGCTGCATCACTTCTTTGTCACTCCAGAATGCAGAAAGAGCCAGCCATGTATATTTAGCTTGAAGCTAATAGAGTCTGATAGCTAACAACAGCTTGAGGAACAAAACAAAGGCAAAACTGTCCAAAACCATCTCTTCTACAAAACGAAAATAAAATGAAATGAAATGAAATGTTACGGTTAGATTTTACACTTTACACATGTGTTTAGCAGTAAGTCACTCTTAGCTTCAAGCTGAATATACATGGCTGGCTCTTTCACACTTTTAGGTGTGGATCCTGATGTAAAGTGGTGCACAATTTATTTTGAAAACAAAGCTGTTGTAAAAAGTCATATTTGTCACAGTAAAGCAAAGATTTCCCAGTATAGCTGGGCGGTGATGTCTTAAAAGTAAGCCAAGTAAAACATCTCACGCTAAGTCAAGTCAAATTTTATGAATACTCATCAACACAAAAATCACAATAACTGAGGGAACTTTGCATCCGTCTTTAGACTGAAGAACAAATAACCAATAAAAATCATTTAACAGGGAAAAAATGGCAAAGTATAAAGCAGAAAATCACACTGTAAGCAACATCTGATTGAAAAAAAATCGATAAAGGTAAATTTTACAGTAAAGGCCTTTAATGCGACGTGTGTATTTTTAAAAAATTTCACTTGAATTAATTGATTTTCTGTGCTTGTTTGAACGTGATACTATCGAGTTCAAAAAATAGGACAGTGGACTTGAGTTGATGTATTTTATTCCATTCTACGACTGGCATAAGTGGATGGATGATGACAGAAAAGAAAAGTTGGAAGACACGAGTGCAAAACTGGTACAAATGCATCAAGAGCCATTAAGCTTGCGGGCCCACACTGGGGCTGCAGTATGAGTAAACAGTGGAACCCCATTGCTAAAACTGGCAATGCAAATCCACATGACCAACACTCCCTTAGAGGCAGGGGGGTGTAAAAATTCCTGCTCCCAGGCCCATTATGAGCCAGCTCTGCCGGTGTTGGCCAGAAAGACAGACAGAGGAGGCCGGGATTGTCACAGACAGAGCAGGGATTGTGTATTGCTGATCTGTCACCTAACTGCTGCAACAGAATGCAGACAGTAGGCGGTAATTATTGTTTGTAGCCCGGTGTTTGCCAGTGCCATCCTTTGGGCCAAATAGCTTACATTCCTTGCAAATAATTTGTTCCTATTATTTATGTTGCTGAGGTTCCTATTTTCTCCGGCGAAGCAGCGCAGCAGGGGTGTAAGACTCAAATATGAGTCATTCGGCCTGTGATGGGACATAGCAACAGATAATCCTGGTTCTGAGTGTCGTCACTTCAAAACTGCAGGCACTTGGACGGCAAAAAGGCATCCTTTGTTTCATCTCCCATGATGGTGAATCACCGAGCCGCGTGCCCGGTAGCCTTAGCAATCATCCCCAACATTATTTGACAGATCTGGAACTCAGACAAAGACATATTCAGGGGCTGTCCTGTTCACCCAAATGAATTTTCACAACATAGTAAGGATGCCCTTTCTTCATTCAGGAGTTGAAATCTACAGAGCTCTCAAAACATATCTATCGTCCACCCTGAGTGAAAAAAACATATGTTTTGGCCTCAAGATATAATTTGTTCCCTTGACTTAGTGAAGCTGTGATCACGAGAAGGAACTCCTCAACTTTGTTATTATGAGGTCACAAGATACAATTTGTTCCCTGAATGTAATTATTTTTTGCCAACAATTTATCTTGTTATCCAGTGGCCAAAAAATTTAATCAAACAGTTGGTACAAGTAATATCTTGTGGCCAAAATAATAATAATAAAAAAAAGAACTCTACTTATGGCCACAAAAAAAGGAGAAAAAGAAAAGAACTTCTCTCAATGACCACTGTGGGCTCTGTAGTAGTGTGAGACTGTAGTGTGAAATTTGTAGCTCTCTCATCTGTGCTGGTGCAGTCTGATGTATCGTGGTTTCTTTGTGGGTCTTAATGTGGCTGATTCCTTTGGGGAAGCACCCAAACACAATGGAGCTCAGAATGATGTGAAATCTTAATGTGAGAAAGAAAGGTTGTAAATCCAGGCCAGGGCGCCAGCCAGCTTCTGTTGGGTCCGAGTGTGATGGCAGCAGAGGTTCGTCATCACAGGGAGGCTTCTTCTTTCTCCTGTTGCACCTGCGGGAATCAATGCTGGAACTTCCCCACCATGTGGAGCAGCAGTCAGAGGAAAGATGGTTGTTCATTTTTGGGAAATGGAACTTTCACTGTCCACCTTTTGACCAGACTAACAACAGAGGAATTAAAATACTGAAGCTTTTTCACAAATCTCCATAGTGACTGACTAAAGCCTTGGAAAGAATCCAGAACAGACCTCTCGCTCTCTCTCACTTTCTTTGTCTGGTGCTCTGTGTGTGTGTGTGTGTGTGTGTGTGTGTGTGTGTGTGTGTGTGTGTGTGTGTGTGTGTGTGTGTGCGCGCGGGCGCGAGGGGAGCGACTGGGTCAGGGACAGGGAGGAGTGACTCTCTGCACATACCAGACCCTTCACTCCAGAGAATAATTCCCCAGCGTTTGCTTTAGCATAAAAATCATCACGTATAATTCGTCAAGCATATATACAGTACATAGTACATATAGTACATTCTCAGATTAAATATACCTCATCAAATTATTTGGTTGCAGTCATTTGAAGGAGTTTGTTTCCTTCGGTCACACACACGCCCTTCTGTCACTTACCATCACATCAAGTATCACTTGCATCACCCAGACGAGTGACAGCTGCTGATGACACTCATTCTCTCTTGAGTGGCCACCTGCCTTGGGACCAGCAGCTCAGACTGGAACAAACGCTCCAGCGGAGAAGAGGGAAGATTTCTGTTCCCATTTCCAAATGAAAATAAAGTTCATCGTCTATTTTGACGAATTGCAGGGGTTACTTTGAAACAAACGCTTACAGTGGGATGCCACTTAAGTTGGAAGAATTATCTGGAACAAACACTTTAATTGAAGCGTTATTCTGAATCCAGTTCACATGCTTCTCTTATGAAAGTCACCACAGTCCAGACATTCCTCCAGGCATCGATGCTTGGCTTTTCATTTTTTTCTTTGATAAGAAAAATGGTCTTTTTACAACAGAGACAAGTTAAAAAACAAAAATGTAAGAATTGTATATTTCTTGTAAACCTTTAAGTCGACTTCAATGCTGCGGTTACAGTTTCAGTAAAATTAATATCTACATGCAAGATTGCGAACCAAAACTTTTTTCTACAAAGAACAACTGACTGATAGACTGACGGAATTAATGAATGATATCATTAAGTCACATTTTTGCTAAATTTTGAAAATAAATTTAAATTTTTGCTGTTAAAATGAATTGCAAATTGAAATTGCAACTTCTCTCCACTCTGACTGGAACATTTGCTTTTAGAGGCGGAAGCTGATCAATTTCTTACACCAACCATGTCAAACCAACCACAGATCTACACATTAAACCTTGGCTCCCTGGTTGTGAAAATTGAAACTTGTAATGAAAAATGAAATCCTGAAAGGAGTAAAAACCTCAGTTACGCGCAATATACTTGCTTTTATTGAATACTAAACGTACCCGCACAACCAAAACTGCGTCTGAACTTCCTTTCAAATACTCCAAGGATTTTGTTTTCACAGGGTAATCCAATTTCAATTCACATCAAAACACATGAGCCTTTGATGACCCTGCAGCACATGAATGAATACTCCAGCAACCTCAGGAGGAACCCAAACCAATAAAATGAAATTGAACAGGCAGTAAAATCTGCTCCCCTCCACAGACAGAGCCACTGCACTGATGAATTCCATCTCTAACAGAGGGTGTAATTGTGTACTGTTAGGAGCGGGGATGCGAGATAATATCGCCACGTTATCGGAATCCACAGATATCGGCCATTCTTGAAATATCTCGGTAAGTTTCAAGACAGAAAACAAACGGCATTGAAATGAACATCTGTAAACTTATGTCTTTATTATGTTTGAAAATAAATAAGAGGCACAACTCTGGAACGCTGGAATTGTGGGAAATGGGCTGCAAATCTTGTGATTAATTGACAATTCACAAAACACGTCTGGCTATGCAGCTGGCACCGGGCTTCAGTTTAACCTCAGTAAAACATTGGATATTTAAGATGAGTTAAAGATGAAGAGTGGGTTGATGAAGAGTAAATCTGGGTCGGACATCAGACTCAAACACTGGGCCTAAACAGCAAAATATCAACGTCTACTACTTTGAAAGATGTGTGGGTGGGCATGAATATTCTGAAGTTTGAGGTCAGCGTGAGAATTTGGAGGAAATTGGACTTGACAACAAAACAAAACCAACTAAGTACCCATGTCACCTTTTGTCTAGATCAGAATTTCACTGGCATTAGACATTCTAACACTGAATTACCAACCAGTTATAAACATTTACCAACCATGGAGGCTACAACAAAATCATCTTAGTCCAGATCAACGGCACATCCAGCATGTGGGAATATTTCTGTGACCTATGAGGAACCTTCTCTCATAAAATTGGACAGTATTGACCACATCTGACGTGCAGCGTGTCCAGGGAGTCCTGTGGTTGCAGTACCCTCCCTCCTACACTAGATGTCCTTCTTGCCTGTGACACAACTGCGGACTCCCCTTCAGGATGCACTTTACTGTCTGGTAGTTTAAACTCCACTGATGCAAATGAAGAAAGGCTGCCATTTTTATTTGCCCAGTTTTTAGAAGTATCAATAGTAGGCGATACCCTGAACCCTCGCCCTTTAAAGCTGATGGTATCTCTTTTCCCACTTGTAACACTTGTATCATCTAGAAAAGGGTCTGAATCGCTCCCATGGGGCATGTTGTAGTAGGTGCACTTGACAGTTTGAGGTTTAGCCATTTCCTCGAGCTCTGACGAGGATATGGCAGCAAGAGGATCGTGCTGGATCTTGTGAGATGGGGAATCTTCGCTAGTGTCCACGGACGTACTGTCCAGATTACCGTACATACCGTGAGGAACTGGAGGAGATTTTCTAATGAGGTGATTCTCCTTTAGCAGCCATCTACCCTGGTCAATCAGAACCCCGTCATTTGAATTCTGTTCTGAGGGGGTAGACAAGCACAGCGGGGCCTCTGTTACAGGGTCCGCCTTTGATGACCCCGCAGCGCTGAAATAAGACAGATCCTCCTTTGAGGCGTTTGTGCCAGAGGAAGAGAAACTTTTCACACTTTTTAATTGGGAACTTTGCAAAGTTACTGAATTACTTGGAGATACTTTGGAGTTTGGCCTGTGGACTGAATGTCTGTAGATGGGACAAGGTCTCTCTGAATCCTCTTCTCCACTCTCTGAGACAATATCTACAGACTCCTGAGTTTTATACCCACCGCTCTCTGAAGTTTCTGGTCTATAGTCGGATAAATCCGAAGTGCTGGGGCTGTTGAGCTGTTTGAAGCCATATGAACAATCTTTCATTCTCTTGGGAATTAAAGTTTGTATTGTCTGGCAGACTCGAGCGTTATCTGGCTCTAGTCTAATGTTACCCCGATCATCAAATGTGAATATAAGCGAAGAAGACTGAAGGGCAGAGTTAACAAAGTCAAGTAATTCCTGTGATATTTCAACCGGGTGTGGAAGGCTGTCCTCGTGTTGATCCCCTGCCTCGTCCGTTTCATTAACCGTGTCCGTTCCGTTGCCTTTGTCATCCTCACAGTGACCCTCAGAGGAATATTCAGTGCTAGGTTCTGTTTCTTTAGTATCTGTATTTGCTTCCCTGTAGTTCTCATCATCACAACTACCATCAGGAAAACCGCCACCATCCTCACTTGCATTTTCTCCTTCTACTTCCCTGCGCGATTCTTTGTGAGATTCATCGTCTTCATCGCCCTCGCTGTCCACTTCAGCTAACGTCTGGCCTTCTTCGATACTTTTGTCCATCTCTATTTCCTCTTTGGTCTCTTCTGCTGATTCCAGCTCTAGACTAGTTTGTGATTTCTCCAACTCTTCCTCATCACACTCATCAGTTTTTTCACTTTCCTCTATATCCTGATCACTTTCTCCCTTTTCCTGTCCCTCATTATCATCTTCCTCATCTTCCCGATCCCTCTCGACCATATCCTCAGCTTCTCCCTTTTCCTCTTCCTCATTATCATCTTCCTCATCTTCCTGATCCCTCTCGACCGTAACCTCAGCTTCTCCCTTTTCCTCTTCCTCATTATCATCTTCCTCATCTTCCTGATCCCTCTCGACCGTATCCTCAGCTTCTCCCTTTTCCTCTTCCTCATTATCATCTTCCTCATCTTCCTGATCCCTCTCGACCGTAACCTCAGCTTCTCCCTTTTCCTCTTCCTCATTATCATCTTCCTCATCTTCCTGATCCCTCTCGACCGTATCCTCAGCTTCTCCCTTTTCCTCTTCCTCATTATCATCTTCCTCATCTTCCTGATCCCTCTCGACCGTATCCTCAGCTTCTCCCTTTTCCTCTTCCTCATTATCTTCCCGATCTTCCCCATTCTTTTCGACCGTAACCTCAGCTTCTCCCTTTTCCTCTTCCTCATTATCATCTCCCTCATCTTCCTGATCCCTCTCGACCGTAACCTCAGCTTCTCCCTTTTCCTCTTCCTCATCTGTCATTATGCTTTCTTTAAGTGCAACAACCGCACCATCCTCCTCCTGTTCACTCTCTTTCTCCTCCTCCACTTTCTCCTCCACTTCATCTTCCTCATCTTGTCCTTCTCCCTCTTCATCTTCCTCCCCCTCTTCAGTATTATGTTCTCCCTCATCCACCTCAGTTAATTCCCCAGTTTCTTCCTCTACGCGCTCCTCCTCAACATCCTCTTCCTCCTCTATATCTTCCATGATATTTTCTGCCTCCTCATCTGTTGCCTCAATAACTGCATCATCCTCTTCATCATTTGTAGTGGTATCCCCATCTTGCCCTTCAGTGATACTCCCTTCTTCATCCTTCTCTACATCCGCTTCTTCCTCCTCCTCCTCAGATTCCTCCTCACCCTCCCTTGCATCTGTCTCTTCAACACTGCTGTCCTCTCGTCCTCCCTTATCCTCCTCCACTATCAATCCATCCCCTGTCTCTTCGATCAAATCTTTCTCTACCTCCTCTATATTCCCTCTCTCCTCCTCTTCCTCATGCACTATCATTTCTTCCTCTTCTTTCTCAACAGACTCTTCTTCACTTTCTTTCTCTGTTTCCATCAGTGCCTCCTCTTCCGGATCTTCCTCCCTTTCTCTTACTCCAATGTCATCATCTGTCTCTTTCGCGTCCCCTCCGATCTTCATCCTCTTCTCATCTTCCTCCACTTCTACCTCCTTTCCTCCTCCCTTATCGTCCTCATCTTTTAGGGACTCATCTCTGTCTGTCAGTGATACCTCTGACTCTTTTTCATCAGGGTCTTGCAATGACTCAGTCGTCATTTTAGCCTCTTCATAATCGACGGTTATGTTTGTGTCGTCCATCTCTCCAGGCAGAGAAAAGTCTTCATTGTTTTCCTGCTTTGTCTCAGTTATGTTCTCCATTGCAAAAGTATCATCAGAACCTACTTGCTTTATGTCTGCATCACTTTCTTTCATAGAGTGTTCCAGGTCTGTCTCCGAGTGGTTTACTGCCGTTTCTACGGAAGTGCTCTCCTCTACAGGATAAAAACTTCTAGCTTGTTGTATTGAGGTGGAAATCTCTGCTCTGAGTTCTGGTGGCACATCTAGCTCCTCCATTAGCTCATCTACAGCCATGTGCTCAAACGCATCGCCCCCTTCAGAAACAACATCCAGGGCAAACTCTGTTTCAGAAAAATTGGGTGAAAGAGGTTCACTTTCAAGCCTTTCCCTAAGAATCTGAAAATCCTCCCAGCGTTTCCTGAACTGAGAGGACGCTCTGTTCTGTAAATCTGTCAGACTTGCCCTCTGCTCTTCCTGGTCCTCCATGGCAGAGATTTTCTGCAGGGACTCCATGAATAGCATGGCCTCAGAGGTATCTGTCGATTCGGTGTCATCACCCGGACTTGTTAGACTATCTCTCAGAGTCATCACTGACAAGAATGACAAGAAGGCTTTGCATGATGAGCCAAACACTGAAGTTACTTGTGACGAGAAATCAGGACGACTGTTGGAACTCTCCAGACCGGTTGACATGTTTGATGACACTGTTGTGAGAGACTGAATAGATGAACAAAGTTGCTGAAAGGCGGGCTTTAATTTTGCTTTTGGACTTAAAAAGCTGGATGTAAATGAAGATGATTCATTTTCCACTGGCTGGATTATCTCTGCGGACTTGTGCGACCTTATTCTGTTCTCCTGGTGAGCAGGTTCCACTCTGACACTTGGCATTGAAACACATAAACCCCTCGCGTTCTGTTCACTGAGCAGCAGAGATGTTCCTGGCCCCTCTTTGCAAAGAGGAATTGAGAGACAGGAAGCAGAAGCCTTCAAAGTATCCCCAGGTGATGGATAACATTCCTCTGGATTTGTCTGATTTCCATTCTTTCCCTCAGAATCAGAATCAGCTCCTATCTGAAATACAACCCTTGTCTGAGATTCTGATGCATCTGTCGCCTCCTCCATGTACGGCACCGGGTCTGGGCTGACGTCCTCTAACCAGTTCTCAACATACTGGTGGATTTCAAGGGGAGATGGTTTGAGAGAAGGCATTGAAACGCTCTCGCTCAACTCTAAAGGTTTTTTAAGGGATGGTCTATTTTCAGATGATGATTTGGGTTTACGACTTGTCCTTTTGCTTTGAAAAGGTGATTTGGGGGGTCTTAAAATGTCTGAAATGTTCTTCTTCATTTGAGGCCGTCCCGTTGAAGTATTGACATTATGATCACTCTCCCCAGCAGCTGCTCTATTCTTCCTCCTAGCTAACACGACCGGCTCCTTGTCACCTCTAATTACTGTCTTCATTTGAGGCTGGTCTGTCACTTTACTCTTTTGACCACTTTCTGACAAACTCTTTTTTCCCGTGCTGGTATTACTGCTCAGCTTATCACTAGATGAATTCTTACTGTGTTTTGAAACTCGCTCCATGCTTCCCTTTTGCTTTGTAACCGAGGTGACCGTTGAAGGTGAACTGTGCTGCTTCCTTGCTGGTTTCATCGTCACACCTGTATCACCATTGTCTCTTTTACTAAACTGAGATTTTCTTGCCTCGTTCTCAGACACTGAAGACAGGTTATTTGTAACCTGCTGTGTTGGAGATATTGGTTCTGATGATAATGATAACATCTCCTCTTTGAGTCTTTGTAGTGAGTCAGCAGTCGGTGGCTGCCGGCTAAAATCTATATCGCAGTCATTGCTGGATGGAGAAGGCCCTGAGTTAGTAGACGGTTTGCTTTCTTGAGAAGGTCCACCATCTGCGCTGTATTCCTCATTCGCAAAATAGTTGTCATAGTAGCCTTGACTCTCATAAATATGCATCACTGTCTCTGTCACCTCCATCCCGTTATTTTCTATCTGAAGGACCTCAGCTACTCCTAAAGACGTTATGGATGCGCGAGAGCCTTTGTTGCTCGCCCCTGTCGACCCTGTCTTACGAGGCTTCGGGACTGGCCGGTTGCTGCTGCTGCTGCTGTGCCTCATCATGCAGTATCCCTCGGTTGTCTCTCCATCAGGTGTTCTCTCCACGTAGGAGTAATGTCCCAGGGTGTTCTCGTGGACGCCTGATTCCGTCACCATCTTCACACTACCTATAGACGTCTTCTTTTTCACATGTCGAGGACCTGGAGTAGGAACACGCCTGAAACTTGTTTTTCCTAAGGCTCTGGAAGTGTAGCCCTGATGTACTCCCTCATCATTAAAGATGACACTCTTATCAGTGCAAGAGGGATGGTTCTCCTCTTTTGATTCATCTTCATTAACGCTGGAGGAGTCTTTGGCACAGTGGAGGTTTGAGTCGGGGGAGCTGTTGCCCGACTCAGCGATTGAGGCACAAACTGTCCTCTTACTAAGGCTGGAGCGGCTGAGTGTGGTAGTCCAGTGGAGCATCTCCTCCTCTTTAATGGTGAGATGAACTTTCATCTCTACAGTCATACTGCCATCTTGATTCACACGGAAAGATTTTTCAATGTCCTCATCCTGGGGAACGACGCAGTTGTGACGATCGTGATCCAACCTGGCGGTTCCGCACGTCTCCATGGATGTTTGACACTGCTGGACCTCAAATGGGCCGTTGTGGCAATGATCCTGGCTGCTTAGAGACTTGTTTATCTGGTTGACGATGTATCGCTCGGATGATAAGGAAAAATTCCTGGAGCCTCGTCCACTTGAGAAGGATTTGGTGTTTTCTTTTGTCGGGAATTGTGAAAGAAAAATGGAGAGAGAGGGGAGTTATAAATAATTGTGACAGAGAAGTAAAAATACAGAAATCATCATTTTAGTCATATTTGGTGGGATCATTAGGAAGAACGGTGCTTGCTGTCTTCCTGAGAGTTAGATGAAAAGATTGCCTCCACAAATCCAGCAGCATGATAGGAAGCAGCGATTCGAGTTTAGCATAAAGCTGTGAGCAAAGTCTGGCATGTTACAGTCCTGAAAACTAGCCTAGTTATTTTTACACTTTGGTTTGTTGGCAGACTAGAAAAAGAGGCAAGCGAGGTCAAGGCAGGTGGAGTTCTTTATCCTCAGACAGAGCTACTTTCATCCTCCACGCTAAGCTAAGTGTTCAATATCTTCAGCTTTCTACGCTGCGTACAAATAAAAGTGATTAAAACAATAATTGCCTCTAAAATCCTGATCCTTTCCAATAATTTTAGATGTTAATATCCTGGCGGTGGTGGTATCAATCACTTCATCCATGCATCATCTGTCAATTCTTTCCAGTTTTTTTTAATTTGAAGATTGACGAGATCATAACAATTTCTTTCATTGAAATGAGATTTACGACACATTTCACACAGCAGTGCACTGTAGGACTGAAGAAGTCTTACGGGCTTGAGGATGCAGCATAGATTGTTCCATGTTGTCCAAGTACATTGCCTGAGCCGTCTGGCCTGTTCTGTGGAAACTGTAGTTGGCTAATCTGAATGGCTCTGTGCCTGCTGCCACAATGAACCCAGAACATAGGATAAGAGCGGCAAGACCATCCACCTGGAAGAAGAGGAAGAAACCATATTTGTTGTGGTAGTGACTTTGAATTAAAAGAATATCTGTAAAAAAAAAAAAATAAATAAATAAATCTGAATGAAAATTGCTCTCGCAGATCCTTAAAAAAAAATGAAACAATACTTGACATTACTTCATAATTCCATGTAATCAGATTAGAGATCAGAAGTGATGGCGGATAATCTTGAGGAATAAGATGCATTGGAAAGTTCCTGAGAATCACTGTGACCTTAAAGAGAAACGTGATTGTTTAAGGGCGCGTAGATTGAGAGATTAGGGGGTGACTGGGAGGTGAAGTGAGGTGATGGCACCTCTTAAGACTATTTGGAATCTGTAGGTCGTAAAAAGAGCCAAGATATCTTAGCAGCTGCAAGGTCACAAACTATAGGCACGATTCACTTAGGCTGAAGATCGCAGAGTAACTCATAATACAATACTACTGCAATACTTCCCCCATCAGAATGACAGTATTGTGATACTGTGATTTTGGAACAATCACAGATTGCAAGATAATTCTTCTACAATACAACATCTTTATAACTCAAGAAAAACATTCCCCTTAAAAGGCAAAAAAAAACAGCAGTAGAGTATTTGTTCACAGTATCGTCTTGTCAGTTTCACCGCATTTGACAGCTGAGGTTAAGTAAGGTACCGCAAAGATGTCTCACTGTCTCTTTAACCCAGATGCACAATGAACAACTTGTCACAATCAGGGGGAATCTGTTAACGGCACCACCTTTTAAATAAGTGTATCCATACCATAAATCAAAAAGAGGCATCACAAAATACGACTGTATCAATACGCTCCCTTGCCTAGAGTTCATAAAGCTTCATACAACAGCTGATATTTTTCACCACGCTTTGTGTGCCTGCTGAGATTGTGATAACTTTAATGTGGAGTTGCAGAAACATCAAGAAAGCATTTGTTTTTCTGCCATGCCTTTACCTCCCTGCTTGCATATGCTGTTATCTCACTGGCTTTGCCTTTAAAGGTCAAGGTTGACCAAGTTGAACTTTGCGCACAGCGCTCAGTGACAGTTTCATCAGTGCTCTGCTGATGCTTTCAACAAGTTCGATGAAACCTTTTTTTTCTTCATTGAAAAACAAAGGCACAGCAAGAACAGAGTGGTTCCAGCCCTGCAGGAGTGGACAGCTTTACTTCTGAGTTACTTCTGCCAATTCAGAAACCATAACAGTCTGACTCAGAAATGGTGGGATGAGAGTAGAGCTCTATATCTACAGAATGTTACCTCAGGAGTGCAACGTCGCTCCTCAAGAGGTCAGAAACCCTCTTCTTGACTAACAGAGAGGGTACAAAGTGAACTGAGAAGTATTCTAGTATCTTTCCGAAGGGTAACCCCACCCCCCACCCCCCCACCCCCACGACAAGCAAAACACACTGGTACCTCTTTTTTTGTGTGTGCATGGGTTTCTGCTACATTCTCAGCACGTATGCCTCCTACGCCATACCAGAGTTGGGACTGTAGTGTTAGCTGCTGCCCTGAGATCGCCGTGGTGTACCGATGCAATGTACATTCATGCGTTTGTGTTTCTTTTTTGTTAGCCTTATATCTCACAACCATCTTACCTATGTTTAATATAACTGTAGCCGTCTCCTTTGAAAATAAATGCAATTATAACAACATCTTTCTCATGGATTGACATGAAGCTAATTTAAAACAAACAAACAAAAAACATTTCTTGATCAAAGTATTCAAGGAAATATGCTTCCTGGTTTTGATATCAAGAGCAGAATAAGTGTATCTTTTATCCGTCTGTATATGAGGAATCACATCAAGGTACTGGTTAGCTTAGCTTAGCTTAGCACAATGAGTCAGATAATTGCTCTGTTCAAAGATAACAAAATCAGCTAACCAGGACCACTATACCTCACTAAAAACATGAAGCATAAGTGACATCAATTAACAGGAGTCCATGTGCTGGATTTTGCACTGTCGCTTCCTGGAGTCTGACCTGCTGCATGTCTTTCACAAGTCTTTATATAATGCTAAGCTAATTAGCTACTGACACTGAATGGGTAGATGTTTCCTTCTCAGGGGTCACCTTAAACTCACAGTGAGTCACCACTTTTAGTTTGCCAAAGCACTTACTCTTCTGCCATCAGTTGAGTAGATTTTTAGGACTGGAAACTGCAAAATCTGTGAGAGGTAATCCAGCAAAGAGTCAAATGTCGGTGCAGTCCTTCGATGCAACACGATTGTGCGTTTAATGGTGGGATCCCTATTCTTTATGACCACCAGCCTCTTTGGTGTCCTCACTGCCACCCTCTCCATGACTTTTGCTGGCCTGCCCATGACTTCATTCCCTTTCCCAATCTGCCCGATCTGGAGTACTTTCCGTCGTTGCCGCCCTGTGCCGAAGGCCCGGTTGGTATTCCAGGGTACCTGCTGCCGGTTCACTTCAATCAGGTTGAGGGGCTTGACCCGTCTCTGATCAGAGCACACGTATGATCCCCCATCTTGTAACTCATCCAAACCCTTAACAAGGTGGGTCCCTCGAGGTGTGGTGATGGTCCTCACTCCAAATGGCAGAGGCACTTTTTGGGACAGAGCATCTAAAAGGGCATCAAACGTCTTGAAGGTGCGGGCAGTGATGAACATACGATGTCCACTGAATTTATTATCTCCACTTTTATAAAAACACACTCTTTTAGAAACAGAGGGATCAGGCATGGGCTGCATCATACGGGCTGATAACATCTGCCCACTGCTGGTGGAAACTCCCTGGGTAGGGGGCTCTCGGAGGGGTGTGGT
Organism: Aulostomus chinensis; assembly: GCF_037954235.1. Lineage (NCBI taxonomy): Eukaryota > Metazoa > Chordata > Actinopteri > Syngnathiformes > Aulostomidae > Aulostomus > Aulostomus chinensis. The sequence goes on from NC_141324.1 coordinate 24,410,949, forward strand.
GCTCATAGTGGTGCTGGGAAGCGACTGGAGGTAAACGGAGAGAAGTTAGATTGATACAACATGATTAAAATTGATAATCTAACACAAATCTTACTATCAAACATGCATATCCTGTAAACTTGAAATACGGCCATTATAAGTTGAAGTGACTTCTTCCTTTAACCCTGATCCACTTCACCAGTATCCGTGTGAAATTTGTTTAACAATGGTTTAATATACCACCTCTGCCACACAACCTTCCTCCTCAAAACTCAAGAGGTGGAGGAATCACAAAAACATGTTGCCATCTTTTTAAAAGCAACATTTCAAGGTTTTAAGGGTGATTTTTTATACCACAGATTTTGATAGAGTTCCAGGTTAATTTAGCTTATATTAAAAAAATAATAATTGTACCTTTGATATTTCAAAAGAAAAGTTGGTTGATTTTTTCCAGGGATCCATGAACTACGGAAGAGTATTAGGGCCACCCATGAGAAAAAAAATGAGAGGAGGTAGTTTTTATTTTTTCAATCAAGCACTCCGAGACAAAAGTCGAAATGTCGAGGAAAAAAAAGAAGAAATATCGAGAAAAAAGTTTACGTGCAATGTCGAGAATAAGGTCAACACACAATGTCGAGAAAAAAGTCGACGCGTTCCTTCAGAACACTTCCTTCCTTTCTTCGGAACAGCCACAGTTTTCGGCACTTTTAAATCCTAATACTGATAACTACAGCGTGTTTGGATGCTTAAAGAGGAAGTATTTCTTTGTTACCAAAACTGGGTCCGAAGTATAGTGATCAACTAACTGCCTGCACGGCATTTTGCAGAAGCAGTCACATGCGCTGGTTGTTTTAGTCTAAAAAGTTCGACTTTATTCTCGACGTCGTATTTCGACTTTTTTCTCGACGTTTCGACTTTTTCTTTTTTTGAGAAAAAAATTTGAATTTGTTCCTCACAGGTGGCCCTCATACTCTGTTGTAATGAACAATATAGAAAAGAGCCTCATTATACACACAACTTAACGGGACCACTTTGCAAATTTTTGTGTCTTTTTGTGAATATGTGTAAATGCTGCACTTGCCTCTCCTAATACTGAACTTTGAAGTACTAGCAGTACAAATACATCTTGCATACAGTGTACCAAGCAGAACGCTACCACATGCCTGCTGTCCTTTAGGAAAGCCTCACGTCTATTCTTAAGTTTATCAAAGGCTTTGTGGGTTTATAAGGTCAGAGACAGTTTTCCCAGAGTGTTAACTTTGCACAGAACAAAGCAAAACAAGTCAATTAACGATCAGTGACTTCTTATCCGGAATTAAATGTAAATTTAGTTGACTGTCACATTTTTAAATTGATAATCATCCATTAATCTTGCATGAAAAGCACAGATGAAGCTGACAGACACCGTGATAACAATAAATGTACACAGCAGCTCATGCTGCAATAAGTAATATTTCACATCTGGAGTGGGATGTCAAACCCCATTAATGATAAAAAAAACCAAACAAATCTAGTTTTATTCTACATAATTAGGTAGAATAATCTGTCTTTAAATGTGATATGACTTGATATGGATGCAGTTACCTTCATGTTGTCAGTAAACACAGCTGAGTATGTCCGATTCAATTATGGGACAAACACTCGGTGTTAGCGCTCTCTGAGTATTGTGCTGATGCATAATTCAGTCCACAAGAAGGAGAACACTTACGTCGGAGGAACAACATCTCTTGAAAGATTTAACTTCGTAGAGTTAGCAAGTTACTTACTGCTTTTTGCTACCCTTAACAACACAAGTCTGAACAGATGAAGACGCAGATGAAGACAAAGGTCATACACACTTGTATTACACAAAATAACCCCCCCCCCCCCACAAGTTACTAATGAAAACAACTGAATGACAAGCAAACATGTAACTTGAAATGCAATGAGGCTTACCTTCTTTCTCACATTTTACCTGAATTAAAAGAGCTAAAACAACACATAGTGTGTATCCAGTATTGGTCCAAGCACTGGCCAAAGCCTCTAAGCAGCGTTCGAAGGCTATTTTTGGACATGCAGCATCATAGGCAATTTGCTTAATCTTTGCTTACACTTAATCAGCATATCAAGATAAGGTAACAAACAACCAGGAAAAGAAGACTCCAACCGTGAAATGTGTAGAGTGTAAGGTTTAAAAAAAAAAATTGCAAAACTTGTCCTGTAGATGACTATGATTGTATTTTATCAAATGATATACTACATATTTTACAGGACAACATATGTATCCCGTAAAGCAAAAATCTCAATAAAAATAAATAAAACGAATGTGAAGCATTTCCGCCTCATTGGTCGTGTATTTCTCAAATCGCACAATAGAGAGGATGGCAAAATAGTAGAGTGAATGGGAACATTTCATGGCTTATAGAACGAGTTGGTCAGGCCATGAGGAGGGAGGTAAAAGTTCATAGGGAAGTTCATCATGCATATGAACTCCCCAAGTGATAAGACAGTAGGAAATCTACCCCACTCCAAACAGATACCACAGGTGGCTCAGACTATTTCTAATTTGCGAGCGGCCTGCATAATCAGATTTGAGAAGTCTTGGCCTAATAGGGATTAGGTTAAAGATTTTGCGCATTTGCTGACAGCATGAGGCAGAATAAGGTCTTTAAAGAGCACTTGTAGCTCACAGCGGGTAATGCAAACCCAACGTCATATTTCAGGACACTTTCGTTTGCTGAAATTCCAACTTATGGTTGTTAACAAAAGATGATGTGATCTACAGCAGCCGTGGCCGTCATATGGAAACCACAGCATAAACACTTGTTGAAACACAAATGCAGTTCATTTAACAGTCTTTTGTCTGTGCCGTAGGCTTGAATTTCGGTCCGTTAACGGAAGCTAATGATCTTCAGGATGTGAAAGCTATGTAGTTGCAGGCACACAATGTGCCAGTATCAACTGCCCTGAGGTAAAAGCTGCTAATACCTTCCCCCTAGCACGTGAAGAGCATGGCAGGTGATGGTTGCTTCATTTTATCAGAGGGCTACCATTAGTGCTGGGAAAGAAAAAGAACAAAAAAGAATACTGGCAAATTATTTTCACCTTTTATTCATTGGATATTTCATGCATGTTGATAGGCAGCTAGAACATTTTTTTTTTTATTCAATAAAATTATTCAAAAACTACTTGCATTGATTGGCTAACCTTTAATCATTAGGTGGTAAGGTGTCACGCTGATCTGTTTGGATTAGTGGTCCAAATTAGAAAGTCAATCAATGCTTCATAAATCTAATGAGGAATATTGGTTGCCATAATTGTGGCCTAGATCCTGTTATTGAAAGGTCACGGGTTTGATCTGCACATCATCAGCTATGCCCTCATGAAAAGTCATGAGTCACCGAATCTCTTTTAGTGTCGCATAATTGCACTGATTTCTGCACTGGTAACTGACAACTGCCATAAACTTTCTTTTTTATTATTATTTTTACTGGAAACTGCATGTAAAATTACAACACAGGTTGCAACCTTTATCATCTTTTCCCCCCAACAGTTACTTATTTACAGATTGCGTGACTTGTGACGGCAAACTTAGGACGTCTAGTCAATACAGATATGCCATGAATTTGCAAATTGCCGACAGGAAATGTGTGTCGCCTATTTTAAATTAATTACTCTCGATTGCTTGGTTAACTAACCTTGTCAATAATCAAGTCGGACACAAGTGGCCCTATGACGCCATCTAACGACAAGTCCTTTAAGTGTCAAAATTGATGCAAGAATTATTGAAAGGTTAACAGAACTTATATTGATGTCAAAATTGAGTAATATAGTAGCACATATTTGTTCCTGGTCTCAAATTTTGTCTCATTTAAGCAATGACTTGAAGGCACAATGAGTTAGTTCATGTTTTTCGTCTCGATTAACTCTCCTTGCCCTCACCATAGGTCGATTAGTTAGGTCTTCAACAGAACAGTGAGTGGATCCGCCAAGTAGACGCCGCCGCTGCCGCCGCTTTCACTTCAGTGGCGTGGTCTTTGTCACGACTTTTCTTTCTTATTTACATCCGTTTCTTCGATTCCACTGGGTCGGTCATCATGGGCAAAAAGGAGGAAGAGGAGATCATTAGAATTGCAAAGAAAATGGATAAAATGGCGCAGAAGAAAAACGGGGTGAGATGCCTGATTACAATGAATGCTTGCTCCGCCGATCAGGCTAACGGGTTGTGATGGGGTTAGCTGCCGACTGTTTAGCTAAAATGCGACTAGCCTCTTTGGCCGTCGTCAACAAAATACTGCACCTTTATGTCAGTAGTGCAGATTATTTTGCCAAACATTGAGAAAGGCTATACAGTGTACTCACGGCTAAGTGTTCGCTGAATGTCTAATGTACCTGTTATTGTTATTATTACGTTACTATCTGCAAACAACTAGCAGTAAATGGCTAGCTTGTGCGTCTGTTTACGATTTCGGGCACTGTTTCATGTGTGGCTGGAAGTTAGCCTCGCAAAACTCATCAACATAATAATACGGGCAATAAAAGTGTAGATTAGTTAACGGTGTGGATTTTATGTGAGGCTAAGGTACTGTTAATGGATGACGAGTATGTGTAGCCGCTAGCTTCTGTTGCTGTAAATGACAGCTATCAGTTAATGTGACTGATACTATCTGACAATGTATTCGCCGCTTAATTTCGCTGTCAAAACTTGAGGAAAATGTTCGGTCGCGGTTTCATAGAGCCTCGGTTGACGAACTTAGAATATCTGTTGTCAAAACAAAGACATTTCTCCCAGTCATTCATTTGAACGGCAAACTATGTACTCTTCATTTTGACTCGAAAACAAATGGAGAACAGTGTCCTTTTCTTTTTTCTGGCTGGATTTCAGTCCATTTAAGTGTTAAATAGATATTATGGTTGTTTTCTTTATATTTGTATTCATCCAACTTGCTGTTGAGGAAGTGAGTAATGAACAAGTTCAGTCTGACATTGCTATTAAATGCTTCTCTCCATCTTTCTTTGCATCTTCAGTCTGGCGCCTTGGACCTACTCAAGGAGCTGCGCAGTGTCCCCATGACTCTGGAGCTGCTTCAGGTACCTTTTGCTCCTTCCCCCTGAAGCTCTACCGTTGACTCAGGCTGCCTTCGCCCTTGAGGCACTGACACCATGTCTCTCCACAGTCTACCAGAATTGGGATGTCTGTTAACGCCATCCGCAAGCAGAGCACAGATGAGGAAGTGACATCTCTAGCCAAGTCCTTGATCAAATCATGGAAGAAGCTTTTGGGTAATAGTTACTTTTCAAGTGTACTCCAATGTGTGTGTCGTTTCTGAAGAGGTTTTGGATGTCTTGAGGTTTTGCAAATGATTGGATTGAACCGATTGGTAAAGCCTTGTGAAATTTTAGCCAAATGTTGCTTCTCGTATCACAGTGCTCTTGGTACAGCTGCTGTCAAAAGTGACCCGTTGCACTTTCTTAAAGTGCTGTCAGTGAATGTCTTAAATTTGTTAAAAATAATTTAAATCTTGTCTACCCAATTGTTATCATGTTAAAGTCACCCTCGTCCTTTTGTGGTATTTTTTTTTTTCACGTGATTTAAACCAAATGTAGATGAGCCCGGAGGTGGAGAACGACCTTCAGATGAGAAACGGAAAGAGCAAACGACACCTGTTTCTCCCTCACAAGGAAGCCCCGAGGCAAAAGAAGAAAGGTATCAAGAACGCCACGTCAACCATCGTCGTGAAGCTCTTTTTTTTTTTTTTTTAATCGTGCGTTGCATGTTTGTTTTAGCTTCAATGAGTGCTTGAGTTTCTCCTTCTGCCTCTGTAGCTGCTCCAGCAGTAACTCCAGCAGCAAGAGCGAGCCTGCTGATGTTTCATCCAACACATTAATCAACACCTTTCCCCGAGCCCCCAGCACCTCGGACTCCATAAGGCTCAAGTGTAGAGAGATGCTGGCCAACGCTCTTCAGACTGGAGGTAATCTGTCATTGTTGTTATGATGTTGTATATGTTATGACACAGAGTGCAATCAAGCCCTGCCCACACTGAAGGAGAAAGCAATTCATCGCTGTCCCCATTGACTTTGTATGACGTGATGGTGTCTCGTGGTCAATACTAGCAGTGAGATAGACTGCCTGAGCCCCGGATAATGTTTTTGTAGCTGTCTGCTTAGAAACAGAGTCTTTAAGGAGGCAGAAGTGGATACAAGCGAAAATGTGAGGCATTTGAAGGAAGAAAGGAAACGTGGGAGCCTCAAAGCCCACATGTGCAGCTGACTTTAACTGAACCTTGAGTTGCTCAGGGCCTTTCATGGCATCATTGTGTGTGTGTGTGTGTGTGTGTGTGTGTGTGTGTGTGCGTGTGTGTGTGTGTGTGTGTGTGTGTGTGGTTGAATACGTTTAATGAAGCGCTGTTAAGGTAGAATCTTGCTATTTAGATGCAGCCAATTTAGCCGTCTACCAACTTGTAATAAAAGCGAAGGTTTTTAGCAAGCATTTTGCTACTATTTCAACCCATGTTTGCGCACCGCGGTGCCGTTGGCTTCTCCCTGCAGTCGTCATGGTTTTCAGAGAACTGTGTGTTGCACTCTCCCTCTGTTTATCATCTAAACAATTGGTTCATTATTTTTGTCCAATCTCTGCTGTCTCTTTCCAGACGATTACATTGCCATCGGTGCTGATTGTGACGAGCTTGGAGCACAAATTGAGGAATATATCCTTTATTGAACATTTCCATTATGTACATTAGAGCAACAAATAGTGATTTTTGAAATGGTGTTGATTTTTTTTTTCTCCAGTTGATCAATTAACTACGTTGTCTACGAATTTCTAGAAAATGGTTATACAACATCAACGTCAGCATATTCTGCTATTAACAAAATAAATAAAATCAGTCTTAGTTTGGAGACTGCTTGCATCTATTTCTTAGAAGGATTTGTTATTAACTATGTATGAGTGTAGTTTTAGGTAGTTTAAATAATTCAATGCAAAAGTCCTTAACCCACTGTCACGCATATTTCAAGAGTTTAAGAACACAGACATGAAGTATAAGAACCGTGTGCGGAGCCGAATTTCGAACCTGAAGGACATGAAAAACCCTAATTTAAGGAGGACTGTGCTATGCGGGAGCGTAACCCCCGAGCGCATGGCCAAGATGACCGCAGAGGTGTGTTGCTCGCTTGTAGAATAAATACAATTCCGCCACGTATTTTGGACTGTATCTCTCTTTTTATAACACAAAATGGTTCAGCTGCGCTGGTTGAAAGACCATCATAATTGTCTCTCTGTGTAGGAAATGGCCAGTGATGAGCTGAAAGAGATGAGGAAGAATTTGACCAAAGAGGCTGTCAGGGACCATCAGATGGCCACCACCGGGGGCACTCAGACAGATCTATTCACCTGTGGCAAGTGCAAGGGCAAATGCTGCACCTACACACAGGTAAGAGGGGCACCACGCACGCATCACTTCAACCATGGCAACACAGACTGTCATGGATAATGGTAAAATAGGTTTGATCGGAAAAAAATGACGGAATGGAGCCAATTTTCTGCATTCTCAGGTTCAAACTCGCAGTGCTGATGAGCCGATGACCACGTTTGTCTTCTGCAATCAATGCGGAAATAGATGGAAGGTATGTTGGCACGATTTATTCTCTGAATCCATCAGCCTGCACCAACCCGCTCAGTTATCCTCCACCCATCTGTTCAGTCTGTTGTTCCTACACACAAGAAGTTTGTGCTTTCAGCTACTTAAGACAATGTGGCCAGTTTGTTTGCTGTTCAGTGCGCGTGCAGACGTCTACATTTTAAGCAGCAGCGCTAGCTACTTCTGGTTAGCCCTCTGCTAGCAGGAATGTGAATGAATTATGCAATCATGTCACAGAACATGAAACACCATCTTGTATTTCTGCGCCGCATCGATACACGCAAGTGTAAAACACAAGAAACTGATTAGAAACTGTTTTCTGCCTGAAAGACAGCAAACAGTTTGTGGATGATGGCCAACAGTGCAAATCCATGAATGCATCTGTGGTAATGAGTGTCAAGAGAAGATTATTATATTGCCTGTGGGTACATATTTAAACAAGTAATACATTTTGAGGTTCTTGAATTTGAGTGTGCAAAGAAATGAAATCTTCACATCTTATATTGGAACACTTTGGAGATGCGGCTGTTGCTGCCTCTGTTTTTTTTTATTTTATGCATGACTTTTTGTATCTCCGTATTGATTTGTGGTTTTTGTGTCCTAGTTCTGCTGAATCTGCAGGCATCATCCTTGGCACTCCGACAAGTAGCAAAATTCCTGGACCAGATTCTGTCGATCCGCAACAGATTGGAGCTTTTTATTCAGTGGTACATGGTACACAAAACGCCATTTTTAAGGACGCCACTGCGGTTACTGTTCGAGTAAATATGTTCATAGATTGAGCTCATTGTAAGAACCCCGATTGTTATTAGTTGTTTCCCACTGTCAGATACATGCGATCCGTATTGTCTCATTCTTTTATCTGCATTTTTTTATATGTAGTTTTAACACTTAAAGCAATGTTGTTTTGCTTTCCGCTCACAACAACACAACATTGCTATATTTAATTTCCCAATAAAGTGTAATCCATTTGATTAAAAAGAAGTGCTTTTCATTAGTGCTTTGTTCTGGTGTGTCCTCTGCTTATGTGAATCTATAACACCACGATACGAACGCAATTAGGGATCTGAGAGGGGAGGCGGTGTGTGTGTGTGTGTGTGTGTTCAGTATACATTTGTTATCGTTGGAATATTCATCACAGCAAATTGAATGCTGATGTATGCATAATAATCTCTTTAGAGAGGGGTAATGTGATTGGGAAGACATTCAATTGTCTCCTTTTCCTCTAGTTGGTTTTTGTTTGTTTTTTTGTTTTTTTACTTGCCAGGTGCAGCCACTTTATGTTAATGAGCTGTTGTGGCGGCTTTTCCTCCGCGCTAACTGAACCCAAACCAGTCGCAGAGGAGCAAGGCCGTTTGAAGCCTGATCCTGATGAATGACGCCAGACCCACGCGTCATCTAGTAGCTACTAAGATAACGGTGGGATTCTCAAGTCTGTGCCACGTGTCCTCAGCAAACTTCTTCAAATTTGGCAAAGGTCAAGGTCAGTGTCTCCTCACATTCATGCTGTACTTCTGGGGACACCTAGAGGGAATCTCTCCATGTCTCGAGGATGACATCAAACAGAAACTTTAGAGGTCAAGCTCACTGTGAGAGGAACTGTGCTTCAGAGGTGTTTTCTGCTCTGACAGTGAGGCTGGAGGTATTAGGTGTTGGGTTTTTGTCCGTGTGTGGCAGTATTTTAACACAATACATCAGGAAACCTGAGATGAACGACTTCAATTTGACAAGTTTTGAGGAGGAACTGCTCAGGTTTTGATTGTCAAAAATCACTTGAACGTCTGAAAGAATGTAATTCATTCTCAAACCGGTATTTTAATAAATCCTGACCTTTTGACATTATTGTTTGCGAGGCGAGAAAATGTCTCCCTTCTCTCCTTTTTTTATTTTATCCTTATCTCCTTTTTTAACAATTTTTCTCTCTGAGAGGAAAACCCAATCCCTTTAGGTCTCGTCTTCAACAACACATTTAGAATTAAATTTGTTGGGAACCACTAATGTAGTGAAAACAGTGATACGCAACCATCGGCGTCATGTTTCACTCGTGTTCGCCGTTTTCTACATTCTGCGTAGTCACTGGATAACACTGTGTCGAGTGTTTGAGTGTTGTCCCATGTCACCACTAACCTTGATGAACGTACCGAGATCAAATGTCTGATAAGGTCTTGAGTGACTTGCTTGTGGCTTCAGAGTTCCTGCCATGTGATTCTGATCCTTTGGATTCTATTCGTCAATTTGTGTGTTCTAGAGCAAATACTTAACCCTTCACAGACAGCAGCGGGGTCACATTGCGTTCTGCATCAGCCTGCATCGACCCGATCTGGTTCAGGGTTGAACAGTTTATCAAGATTTCGCTAAAATTGCAATTTGGCCTGCACGGTGAAATATTTTCTACAGAAAACACCTTTTTGTTTGGTACAAAAATCCAACCAGATTCGTGTTTTCCAAGAAAAATGTTAATACTGCCACAAAAAATGACAGTTCCATCCAATATTGCGCATCATGCAATTTCAATATCAGTCAAAATAATGTTTGTTTGTTTTTATATATATATTTGGATGGAAAATTAAATTTTGTACAAATGTAATTTTGCACTGTTATAAAGGTACAGTTATTGTCTCATGTTTACCGTCATACCTGTATTTTGAAATTTGTACTGCCATGACAGAAAAGAGCTTTTAAAATACTTTTTAATTCCACAAATATTTTGAACTTCCACGTGTCGTGTGATTTTTGTGTTGAAATCATTCCAGAGTCAGTAAAATTATTGTGCTTTATTTTATCTTAATCAAATGCCCACAAGTCATTATTTTCTTGGAGAGTAGCAGAAAAAACTAAACCATATACTGTAAACATTCACATTATTTGTTTGTTTTTTTAAAAATGTATTCTTCAGTAAACTCAGCGCAAAATAACACATTTCATATAATAAACAGAAAAAGAAACAATATTTATAGGCATCACTCCAAACCATTGGCTTAGATTGTGTTTGAGGTTGATCTGCACGGTGGATCCATCAGTTTAAATTGCACATCATAACTCTAAGACAAGTAGAAATGCCACCCTGAAGCTCAAAGGTTGGCGAGAAGTTCAGATTAACCAGCCCTATCCATAGACTTTTCTCCTCAGAAAATAAAAACACAAATGTTGCCGCCGTCCCCTCCACCATACTGTTTGGTAGCGCTAACAAAATGGACTGATGTGGTCACGACTAAAGAGTCAAGACGAAACACATGCAATAATTTGGCCAATGAAAGGGACAATATCCAGTAAACTGGCTTTGTGCTCCAGTAACCACCCTTACGGCAAGAGTTTGAAAACAAACGTTGCCCATGAGAAAGATGTCGTAAAATTTAATGTCAAGGCACTTCCCCATGTGAGGATCTTGTCTTTGAGTGACACATTTGTGAGGCAACAAAGAAATTCAGCTAAAACTATCAGAATACATAGAAGTATTTAACACTTGGCAACTCCAATTTTAGTCAATGGAAACACTCAATAAACAGATGAAGACAGTTTACATGGTAGCTTTGGTGTTGCTGCTAACCTGGCCAGACCCAACTGTCAGTTTCCATCATCGGTCAATTTCTTACAAATGGCCTTTTGAAAATCCCTTTTTAAGTTTAAAGATTAATGATATTTGGCTCAAAATGCTGTCACAAATGTCAGTATCACAAATGTTGGCATCACTTTTTTGTGCAGTTCTAGATAATAGTCTATAATTATATACTTTGTAGTATTTCTCAAAAAAATACATAGAAAGACCATATAATTTCCTTATTTCTTGAAAAAATAAAGAAAGAAACTGCTCTTTGAAATTGGATAAAAGCAAACCGTTTAACATAAAAAGAATAATGGAAGCGATAGTTTGATATTTAGGGAAATTTGCTAGCTCCGTTTCAAGCAGAGGGTTCAGTGAGAGGAAAATTCCACAATAAAATTTGTATGGTAATTCTGAAGTCGTAGCGAGTGGGTCATAGCTTAGCATAGCATAACATGGAGAAGCTCTACAGTAGCTGTCCAGAGGAAATAGAATCTTTTGAAATCTGTAATACTCACTAACTACTGTGATATAGGTTTAAGCTGATCCATAACTTCTGTGCGATAACCTTTACTAAAGCGGGCCAAAATATATCTTGAGTTGTAGCAGTTTCAAGATAAGTCGCTAACCCCCCAAGTGCAATAGTGGAATGTTCGTTTGGTACATTTTTGACGGTGACCTATAGTTGAATTTATATTAGTACTGAAATAAAATTTTTATGTGCTGCTTTTGTATTTGAAATAGATAAAAATAAATAAAAAATGTTATATTGATGAATAGAATAGCATGTGTCATCCTAGTAATACCATCCATCCATTTTCTACCGCTAATCCTGTTGAGGGTCACGGGGGGCTGGAGCCTATCCCAGCAGCCTTTGGGCGAGAGGCGGGGTTCACCCTGGACAGGTCGCCAGTCCATCACAGGGCCAACACATAGAGACAGACAACCATTCACACTCACAGTCACACCTACGGTCAATTTAGAGTATCAATCAGCCTCGTCCTCTCTTGATGTCTTTGGACTGTGGGAGGAAGCCGGAGTACCAGAGAGAACCCACGCAGGAACAGGGAGAACATGGAGACTCACACAGAGAGATCCTGTGCTGGAGCCGGGGTTCGAACCCGCAACCTTCTTGCTGTGAGGCGACAGTGCTGACCACTGCACCACCGTGCCACCTCCTCGTAACAGCTATACCTAAATTTTCAATTAAAAAAAAAAAAGTCTAAAATAGGCAAACTTCTGTGAGAGTAAGACAGTTAAACTACCACTTCCTTCGATGATTGGAGTTTCTTAAGGAAACAAATTGCACATTGTGTCAAGAGCTATTGCCACTTTCTCATCACAGATAACCACACGGTCGTGCACAATGTCTACGTGAACTGGAGTTGCCAAGTCAGTGTCACAAGTACCAAAGTGTGAGGTTAGGTAACAAAACGGTGAAAACAAGATCAAATCATACAGTACCCCACAAAGCTGCCTGCAAGTAGAGCTAACATGTAGCCATTGACTTGAGCTTTGATTTTCATACGCAGTAAATAGAACCAGGCGTTTCCACATAAAATACCCACAATTCCATTTTTACTATTTACAAACTCATAAATATATATAGTCTACAGTAGGAATAATCCCCCCCCCCCCACCCATGACCATACAAAAAAAACAACGGACCATAAAAAACTCTGAACACAAATAAAATAGATTATTTCTATCAAAAGAAAGAAACAAACAGAAAAAAAAATGTATTCATATTCCTTTGGAGTGTTTTGCTATGTCGATCTGTAGCAGTACTTGTGATGTCGAGCCCTCGGGAGATTTTGAGACCTGAGTGTCTTCGGTCAGGTGCAGATCACAATAGCGCTGAGATTCCTGGGAGGGGCCAGGCCCGAGGCCCGGTTCATGTAATCCTGCACTGAACATACAAAGAAAATGTTTAAAAAACAGGGTGGGGATGGGGATGGGGATGGGGATGGGGGGGGGGGGGGCAGACAGAGAGAGTTAAAAGATCACAGGTCATCACCACCCTAAGATTCGGGGGACTGCTCTGACAGAGTGTTGAGCAGGTTTTTGTAGGCTGGGGAGTTCATGTAGCGGGGGTACGAGTCTCTTTGCATGAGCGTATAGATCTGCAGCTGGGCGTCGTCAAACGTGTGAGAGGTGGGTTCCTGCATGTTCCTGTTGATGGCCTCCCGCACACGTGAATCAAGGCTCACCTGAGTGTGGAGAACAGGGGAATTAGGAAGAACACATTTTCACACAGATATACCTTGACATTGTGAGAACTATTTGTGTGTATTTCGGTCAGCCCACCGTCGCTATTGGTTCCCTCGTCTAAACGCCAGTGAGAGTTTTATATTTGATGTAGGTTGTTGCGCAAAATAAGAACCTTTGCCCTGAACTTAATTTTGAGACGATCTTCACAAATGAACTCTGCTTTTAGTATTTTCAGGCATGAATGCAGTGGCTACAAGAACAAAGCTGATGTTGCCACGAATGCATGGCTCTCTCACGAGTTGCTTTGTCTTTTTTCAGTTCTGGGATGGCATTTATTATTTGCAGCAAACTCCTCAGTTTCGTTTAACCACTTCTTCAGCATCTTGTAAGACACATTAAAAGTGTGGTATTGACTAATGTATCTCATGCCATGGGAGGAACGTGGTTACGCTGGCGGCAGCCACACAACTCCCGTAACAGAAAATCCATTTAAAAAAACAACAACAACCAAATACTGACTTTGAGGCGAGGGAATTGGACGGTCGACAGTTCTGACATCATTTAGCGTTTTACAACTCGCTCCTGCACCCCTCTGTTGTAACAGAACAATGAAATCACTGTGAGACCTCTTTAGGTGAGAGAATGGAGATGTAGTCTTCATAGATGACCCGAGCCTTCTCCTCTATCGCGCTCTTATTGTTCTCCTTGCTGAACTCCTCGCAGGCTAGCCAGAAGAGCATGTTTTCCTCGCTGAATTCAGTGCGAAGAAACTGTCGGAAGGAGTTCCTACCCGCCGGGCAACACATCAGCTTGTCGAATGATTGCCCCCATGAGCGCACCTCCTCCAGTGTGGGCTTAGGACTGCGGAGAGCATGGGGAACACTGGGCTGATTCCGGCAGTGATCAACAATAACAAATAAATGGGTTACTTTTGCGCTGTGGTAACAACTGACCAGTCTTCACAGTCTGCGGTCCCTTCCTTAACGTCATAGGATGCCTTTCGCTTCCTATCATCCCTGTCTTCGTTCCTAATCGTGGGAGAGACGCTTAAACATTGCAGCCACAACAGAGCAGAAATATTTCATGCATAATCACAATCTTTTTCATCTTCTAAAACGATCAAATTATGATTATTGATGATTGAAGACCATTTTCAGGCTGTAATGTCTTTGCAGTGGCATGACACTTTCCTTACACGAGTACGGCGCCACAAATTTCTACTGCAAGTAAAAGTCTTGATGCTGAGCTTGTTCAGCTGATAATGAAATGCACATCCGAATTCCACCGTAATAATTAATGACTATATGAGTCACCTTACTGTACATATTTATCAGAAATTAGAGAGTATGATGAAAACTTCAGTCTATGCAGACTCTGTATACACGCATACACAAAATACACCCGACACCACCACTGGTCCTGCTGCCTGGCAGATGCATTCACACCAATTAGATGATGTTCAAGCATGTTTTACATTATAATGGGGCTGCTGGACGAGAAAAATGTGCATGGATTACATGCAAAAGGACACAAGCTGCTGCGTGCTGTTAAGACACAGGAGCTCAGGCTGTGCTGTCCTGCGTGTGTAAGAATGTCAGCCACGCTATACACAGTGAGCGAGCTCCTCGGCAGGGAGGACCTACCAGGAGCAGCTACAGCAGCAGCACCAGCAGAAGCAACATGCATTTGAGCCCCGTGGGTTGGCTTGGCCCGGCTGGCCCTGCTGGGCCGGTGCAGTTCCCCCCGCTGCCGACTCCTGCTGCACCGACATCTGCCTCTTTCGCATCTCCATCGGCTCTGATCCCATGGGCTAGAGCAGAGGAGAGAGGGAAGCTCTTAGTTTGTATTCCAGAACATTATTGACTGATATTTTGGCATGAAAGGATGCTTCAGGTAACAAAATCTCTTTGCCAGTGGAGAAACCTGAATCGATTTTTAACATCACTTACATCCCTTCCACTGTGATAAAGATGATGGATTCAATTTAATGAATTTACACTCACCAGTTACCACCAATATGTTTGTTTTATGCACAGGAGGTAAAGCCGCCATGATGCTCTCTGACCAGAACATGTGCTAGCATGTCCAGAGGTCACACTGTAAAGGAATGCTTTCAGGGGAAAATGATGGAAATGTCTTTTTGTTGTTGTTGTTGATGTCGTTGCCATATATACAGCCACTGAGCACATTTCAGTCTCTCACCTCAAAATGACTACACCTTCCCTTTTACACTCTTGCATGCATGTGTGTGAAAAATATGGATCGGGCTCGGTAATCCAAATTTTGAAGTCAGAACGAGCTCGGGTGTTAAAGGATTTGCAATGATCAATGTCAAGCAACCATTGAAAACACTAATAAACAATACTTGCATGACTCACCCAGGATTTAGAGCGGAGCACCAGATTGCTGGCATGTTTAGACATGAATGAGTGTTATATCTGGCTATTATAGTTTTAACATCCCTGAGAATCCCAGTGAAGGTCTGCAGGCCTACAGACAGGCTCACTGGGTGACTTCTTGTCTGATTCCGACAAACGTGTCATCACCAGGTCAGACACTAACAAATCCTGTCAGATCATTTATGTAACAAAGCTGTCGCTTCTAACACATCATCTGGCTACTACCTGACACAAGAAGAAGAAGAAAAAATGTCAGAATTGCTACATGGGAGGGGAGGGGGCAAAGGCGCATCTTGCCAATCTATACCCGCAACATCGTTCTATCGCAGCGAATACTAAACCATTTGGCCATTTCTAAAATGGATCCGGAGCTGCAGATCCTTTGCTTCTTGCCAAATGGCATATTTTACGCGTTAGGTGTCGGGTGCTTCAAGGCAATTGCGGTGGCTTGACTCAACAGCGACAGACGATGAAATGGGGGGTGGGGGTGGTCGTATCCATTCAAATGATAAATCAGAGTAACAGAAAATAAAACCATTCTTCAGTCGAACTACAGCACAAGACAAGAATTGACGGCTCCCGGCTGGTTTAACTCGCGGAAGAAAAAAAAACAAAACGTTGCACTAGCAACTCGCACATCACATCAATGGAAAGATGAAGAAGCGTAGAGCTTCATCGCCCTGGACAACCACCGAGAAGACACTGCCTAGATCTGTTAAAAGCCCGCTGTACAGCAAGACAGTGACATGCTACATACAAACGTCAGGAAACGGCCTCAAACAAAATGCAACCACACACCGGATCGCTAACAGTACTTACAATTTCACCATGTATGCACAGCGAGAAGAGGTAATTATTCGCCTTGATTACATCCGATGGCACATAAGGCTCTTTTTTTTCTGACCGGCTGCCTCAAGTCACTACGCATGCGTCTTCTCTCAAACTCGTAGTATCCCAGTGAAGAGCGTAAAGCTCGACAGTATGGCACAGGTCCGCTCAGTAGCGCGACTCTAGAAACAGACTGGCTCAATCAAAGATGGCTGCATTACGGGATCATTAGTTTATGATAGAGAGGGGACAAGTGAAGCTAAACAACATCCGCACCGGGGGAGGGAAAAACGCGTACGTGTCCATTCAGTTCTCACAACGTTGATATTTAAAAATGTCAACAACAAAAAAACAAAAATAATGGCCGATATGAGACTGAAAAGTCAGGATTTTGGACGGGGAAAGTCGCTGTCTATGGTGCTGAACCAGGATACAGCATCAAACTGGTTTCCATTTAGTAATATAATATAATTATATATATATATATATATATATATATATATATATATATATATATATATATCAAATGGGATCAGCCAATGCATTAAAATCAAGAGTTATAATATTGAGCGAAATGCATCACTCCTGCAATAATCCCCCATCCATGAGGATAATAGATTTTTTTTTTAATTGTCATTTTGAAGAGTAGTCTGTGGTGCAGTGGGTGTTACTGATATCCATCCTATTTCTATGAATTCCAGAAAAAAAATAAAATATTAAGACCAGCTTCCAGTATGAGCCAGCAACTCTCATTTAGGGGAATTGTAGGGCTGTGGTCTTTCACTGGATACAAAATCCGTCTGTGAGTTTGTTTATTTAGAGCCCTGAACAAACTTAGTTTGGCAAGGCTAAGCAAGGATGCTGCAAGCAAATTCACTTTATGCAGATTGTTTCCATCAACTACTAACTGTTTAACTACTAGTCAACTAAAGCTATACACATCTAGTCAGTAGAGTTTAACTGTCACGGTGGTGTCCAGTAAGAGTGTGTGTGTGTGTGTGTGTGTGTGTGTGTGTGTGTGTGTGTGTGTGTGTGTGTGTGTGTGTGTGTGTGTGTGTGTGTGTGTGTGAAATCTAGAGTTCCGGCCTGCAAGCAGTGATGATGTAGAGGACAATACTGCCATCTGAAGGCAACTGGGACTTTAGCATCATAGCGTGTGTGAAGAGGGAGGTATGTCTGTGTTTAAGCTTCACACTGTCTGAGCATTACTTTGAGCAATTTGCCAGAAATGTTCTTTTTTGATAAGCCTAAGTTTGATTATTTCCCTCCCTACAAGTGTATTTTGCCTATCAAGTCATCAAAAAAGGTGTCTGGAGCTTACAAAGATATTTTTTTCCTTCCTGCATTACCTTTATGTGACTCCAGAATGCAGAAAGAGCCAGCCACATATATTTAGCCTGAAATTAATGGCAACTGACTGGAAGTCTTAGAATTTGTTTATTTCTAGGTGACGTCAAAGTGGATAAAGAGGACATAGATTATACTGGATGATGCACTTGATAGTGAACATTCTTAGCCATTAGCTTAAAGCTACATATGTGGCTGGCTCTGTCTGCCTTCTGAAGTCACACAAGGGGAGAAAACATGTCTTTGTGAGCTCTTAATTGCAACTCATTCATGAATGCTTGAAAGGCAATAGACACTGTTTTGGTAAAGTCTTACTTAACATGCTTACCCAGGTTACTGATTGGCTGGTTTGGTTAGTTAATGCTAAGCAGAGATAGATGAATGTACATTCTCACTTTTCCAGTGTAAACTCTGAACATGATTAATACTTTACTCCGCAGTGCACGGCTTGTCTTGCTATCTGCAAACACCAGATGGCACTCACTAGCTGCCTGTTCCACAAAATAAAATAGTGTATTTTAACTCATCACTGCCTATTTCATTTACTCCATTTGTAATGTTGCCTGTCAGGGCCTCAGAGGTGCACTCTAACAGCAGAAAGATTAATTCTGAAAGTCCGACTGTGCTGTCATAAATGCTGCAGAGTAAAGAAATCCTTCATATCTACACAGGAATTTCACTGTCCCGTGATACAGCCTGCTCAGGATATGGTGTTGATCTGTTGTTTTATCATGTCAAAGTGGAAATGAAACATTTCTGCTGTCAAGGTTATATACGTTGTAATTGTGCTTAACTGGGGCAGACCCTGCACACACACCCCCCCCCCCCCCAGAGACATGAACATGTGACTTTCTCAACAACACTTCATTTAACACCTTCCCCTGTGTTCATGTTATGCAATATAGACCCACAAATAGCCATATGAGATTGATACGCACGCACACACACACACACACACACACACACACACACACACACACACACACACACACACAATATGCACATGCAAGTGACGAATAATACTTAATATGGTTGTGATTTCATGAGCACACAGACTTTTCCCTCCAGGGGCACAATGCCAAGTGGAGGAGTGGGTGGGGGTAGCACAAGGTCACACGGATGGGAGGAATGATGGAACTGCCTGAAAAGATGAATAAAGTCTTCAGTGTGTGATTACGGGGGATTCAAAGCATTGGGAAGGTTTAGGGAAGAGAGATTTAACTCCAGATTCAATCTCTGAAGCTCAACATTGCAGACAGGGAGAGGCAGCAGAGAGGAAGTGTGGCTCCCAGCATAACACCTCAAGAGATTATGCATGGCATCTGTGAGCATTTTGAAGGTGAAGATGAGTCGATAATATGCTGCCTTAGCTGTCCCAGTCACAGCAACAAAGATGGCAGCAAGGATACAGCGGCACCATTTCTATTAAGCTCATTTTGATTTCCTGTCTTACTGTTTTGGTCTTTTATTCATCGTGTTGCTGTTTGTAATGTAAACTCCACTTATCAGTGTTTAATCCTTTGAAGCAAGATGCACAACAATCCTCTGTTCTTTTTGTCTTTTTGTCTGAACCTCACATTATCAACGTAACGCAACAGGTCGACATACAGATGTTGTAAAAGGTAAAGAAAATTACGGCAGGCTCACTAATATCACTGTACCCCGCAGTGATTCTGTCTTTTCTTAAATGTAATTATTAGAAATGTTGCAAGAAGTTGTTATTATTCTTGCAATAATAGCATAACTCATTCTGGGGTCTGATTGCTGCCACTGTGTGTGTTTCTGTGTATAATTTCAATCACCTCTGCACGTTGCTCTCATATCTCTCTTCTTAAAACATTAAAGACGCGTGATGCCCATCTGAAGCCTCAGAGGGGAGCAAGACCTTATGTTGTTTTACTCATTAAAGGGACTCTGAAAGGTCATTATGGTGATCACTTCTGCATTTATGGCTGAACCCCAGGATAACAAGAGCTATTTCAACTGAGTCAAAAAGGACATAAATCTACAATTGGAACAATAAAGGGATTGCGTGAATAGTTGACCTTTATTGCACAGGTTACTTTCATTATAATTTACCTGAATATGAGAAACAAAGTAAAGAATGGAAGACATGTGGCTGAACAACAGCGCATGGACATACGAATGTGTCCATCTCTGACCCAGAGGGTAGAATGTGATCAATCACATGACCTAACAACGTGAACGTGACCTTCACACAGGCTATTCTACAGCCAGCGTTATAGGCTGTATGCACAGTTTTAAGTTAAAACTCAAATGTATCCTGCAGCACATCTGGTGGACTAGAATATGGGCGAAAATCTGTGGATAACAGACAAAGGTGGACTTAAACCTGCTATGTGCAGTTACATCCAACTGACTGACAAACTATAAAGATATATAGACAAACTATGTATATATATACTGTGTATGTATATATATATATATATATATACCACGTGGCTGGTATAGTGCACAGAAACATCTACACTAAGTTTGGGGGTCCCAGGGTCAGAATGGAAGACCCCTCCTGAGGTGGTGGAGAACAACCGGGCTAAGATGCTGTGGGAATTTTGGATCCAGACAGACGAACTGGTGATGGGTAATGAACCGAGCATCTTGTTGATCGACAAACAACAGCAGAAAGTCGTGGTGACGGATGTAGCGACCCCAAGAGACAGAAACAGCTAGAAGAAGGAACAAGAGAAGCTTTAGGACCGAAAGAGAAGGTGGAGAAGATGTGAGGAGTGAAGGGAACTGTGGTGCCAAAAATTACGGCACATACGCGCACAAAAAGAAGAGGGGATTTTAATCTTGATTATATATAGATTACATATTTTTGAGGTCATCTGTGATGCTAGGTCAGATCTCCTGTGGTTAAATGCTTTTTAATGCAACATTTAAATGGCAATAAAATTTAATTACTCCTCATTTTGCTGTGGACCCCCTGGAAGATCCTCAAGGACCCCCGGCGCTCCTTGGACCCCACTTTAAGAACCCCTGGGGGCTCAGACGCTAAGCATGTCCCAAGATCAAGTCTGGCTGTTTCTTTGTTTCCTATTAACTCCCTGGAGTGAACTGTCTAACAGAGCATAAATACTTAATTAAGAAATAAATAAGACAGCAAGTAATTGGTGCCAGAGAATAACAACTGCATGATCAGTGACAATCTTAAATGTTTAGAAATGAAATACTTTATGCAGCAGTTACAGCAGAAGAAGTGCAAGTTAATTATGACAGTATGTATGCTTTAATTACACTTAGATGAACCAGTTCAAGAGATTGGTGTTATGCATACTGGCTCACCTCACCTCACCTCACTGGGACACGACTGATACTGAGACATTAATAATCTTGTTAATCACACCTACATTTATGACTGGGAAAATAATCTGCTGTGAAAAAATATTTAAAACAAAACAAAACAAAGCTCAATTTTAATTCCTGATGGCCACAAATATTTGCTCTACATTTAAAAAAAGGCCAATTTACAGCTGATAACATGGCCACAGTCCAGCCCTCTTGTATTATTTGTATAAGCACCACATTAATGGTATGTATGTAATTGACAGCGGCAACCAAATGTGTGCATTGTATTTATCAGTGACCTGCATCCCTTCCTCCCACTCACTTCCGAAAGCACCGCCTGTTTTCTTTTATACTCTTCAACAATCCCTGAATAGTATCATCCTTACTACAGGAAGTCAACAGAAATCTTTATCCATTTACCGGGAATGCTGCTGCTTCCAAACACCAAATAGAATTACGATGACTGAGAGGCTACAGTATATTTTGGAACGTCATTAGTTGTTTCTAATGAAAAGACTATACTCTATTTTTGGCTTTGTGACTGCAAAATTGTTCAAATTGTCTATGGCTTGTATCGCACTATTTTAAGACACGCCATCTTCCTCTTTTAATCTTCTTAAGCCTCGTTCAGATGAGAAGTATTTCCCTAAATAGAGGTTTGGCAGGAAACGGGCAACAGCCACTGACACAGACTGGAACGATATTAACAGCAACAACAGCAACAAAAGACAGTACAACGGATGTTGATTGACTGCGGAGGTTTATAAATTAGACATGAATATAATCTCAAAGAGGTTTTATATATATGTGGCTACTCTAAACCTTGATTCGGCTGAAAATTAACCCAATTATCAGGATGCTTTCAACACAGATTGTTATTATGACCTTTTCTGTAGAGCAGCTTCATATAATCAACAATGCGTTGTAGTTCTAAAAGTATAAACAATATTTGCTCTTAGAAAAATCTAATAATTTTACAGGAAAAGATCATTTAATTTAGGTTTTCTGTTTCTTGTCACTCGACATGGAACTATAATAGTAAAATCCATTAATAGGGAGATTGTTATGATATTTTAATGCTGATTAGGAAGAGGCAGTAAGGTGTCCATACCTCAAGGCACACCATCTCCTGCTCCTCCCGGTCTGGGTCATTGTAGTTCACCGGGTATCCCACACCATGCCGGCAGGTCCGGGCCAGTCCCCGTATCCGCTGCCACATCAGGGCCCGGGTGTGTCTGATCCCCCACAGAGCAGACGTGGGCCTGATCTCCCACTGCTTCAACGCTCTAGCACATGGCATGGTCTGACCATGAGGCCTCACTCGCCACGTGAGCCTCAATGCCAAGTCTCTTTGAGATCATAAAGGAATCCACACTCCTTGCGTCGTCCTTTTTCTGGGTGTCTGTTCTTAGTCACATTTTGACAGAGAGAAGAGGACAAAAAGCATCAGTGACCCTGACGAAGACAGGAGTGTTTACAAAGGAGAGGGCAGAAGGGGATTAGCACAATGTTCCTGCTGGATGCAATCCTGATTCCTCTATGCTTTACTGCGTCTCACCAGCTTAGGCCAGATTAAGCCAGGAGGTCTGAGAGTCTGAGTGAGATGGACAGAGAGGAGCACTGGGTGACAGACGCGGGTTGAGGCTGTGTTTGCTGCTTGATAGATTCCCGAAAGCAACTGTGGATTAAAACACATCAGGAAATTGATTTTTTTTTTTTAGAGGAAACATATGGCCACACTGTCCATGTAACACCATTAATGTACACAATACTTACGCTAGTAACGTGGCTCGGTCGCTCATTAGAAACCACTGATCAAAGCTCTTCAGAGCGAGCAATCAACCCCCCTCACACAACCACACTGTCTGCTGATAACAAGGCTGATTGTAACTGATTGGCTCATACTCACAAGACATACTTTAATTTTCTTGACCGTCAGGATGTTCACTTCCACAACCCTCCCACATTCCACCTTTCTCTCCAAGGTTCTCTTTGTTTTTTAGGGGGTATTTGTGCTCTTTTTCAAGGGCAGGCAACGATGACAGTCTTAAGATTTCAAATTTCATCTCACAGCAGCTCTGGTTTCCCTCTGTTTGGGCCAGTAGATGATTAAAAAATATGACAAAGGGGTAAAGTTTATGAATCATTGTACAAGCAAAATTCAGAACTTTCACGTTAATGTATTCTGAAAGAGCCTGGTCATTTCAAATTAAATTTGAAGACGTTCTTTTAATATTCTGGTGATTAAAGGAACAAACTGATTAAAAAAAAAAAACTGGTCTAGATTACAGTCCAAATTTCATTTTTTACATTGACTTTCATGTGAAGTTGACCAAGCCTCATCACCATCATGGCTTTCAGAGTTGCTACAAGCGGATCTCTGGAAAAATAAATCATGACTTTTTTTTTTTTTAAAGGAACTTCTCAGTTTTTCCGATGTTATCTCATTTAACTGGTGCTTTGTGTTGAAACTTTGATTAACCCAGAGGCCTACATCCCTCTGACTATTTTACTGTTTACATCTACCAAGGAGGATATGTCCTCCCATCTGTGTTTTTGCAGTAGCTCCACACTTCAGTCAGAAAGACCATGCCCCGAATATTTGAGTTAGTAATTCCAGAAATTATGCTTATGATTATGCTTTGATTTATAAACCATTGCAATTTAGTTGGAAGTTATTCGAGATGATATAAAGTTTATCTGGTGCTCCTTGGTTTCTACTCTGGTCAGAGGAGACTCATGTGACTGGATGTCACATGACACATCGTGACGCCGTGTTGTAGTTTGTCAGCTGTGAGCACAGGACACTAGCTGGGTGAGTGATTCAGCCGATCTTACTACGTTATTATTTACAGATTTATTATAATCCTCCAAATTTGTTCTTTGTCCAAGCATGCAATTCTTAATGTGATTGTCTGTACAGCACGGCACATCTGACATGCTGACAGAATCCCTACGAAGCTAAGCAATAACGGGGCTAGTTTTGATTAGCATTTTTGCCTGTTTCCTAGCTAGCACTTAGCCCTGTAGCTCCCCTTTTTCCGGTTTAGTTTACTAATTGGTTCTAATGACATTTGTGGTACTGTACCTTCCATTCACCCGAAGGACATACGGCCTACAATGCGTTGTTTCGTCTTTATTTAGTGAAAAGTTAAGTCATGTCGTGACATTGAGGCAAGCTAACATTCGTTTAGCTAACTTGAGCCCTGGTTGTAACCAATGTCAGACTACGCCTGTAAGATTATTTCAATACCAGACGTTGAGATATTTATACTACAATTGTTTATGACTCTAAATTTATATTTACGGTAGCTTTATTTCCTGTAGCGCCTCATTGTACAGCTCAGCCATGATGGTGAATGCGTTTTCATTAGCAAATCTAAAATCTGCAAGGTTCTCGGTCACAGTGCTGATGTTTCTTCTTATGGTTTTCTCCATCTAGGTTTTTTTATTTTTAATTTCCCCCCCGGAACTGTAACTGTAGCCACCCCATTCCAGGATGGACATCCGCGGGGCTGTGGACGCTGCGGTCCCCACCAACATCATCGCTGCTAAGGCAGCAGAGGTTCGAGCTAACCAGGTCAACTGGCAGTCCTACCTCCAGTAAGTCTCACGAATCTGTCGTGGCAGTGTTTCACATACTTCTGAAGGCGCTCCACCTCTTACAGCTATGACAGGACAGCTCTCTTGTAGGTGGAGGTTATATTCTTTATTAGCTGCATATTTTCCTGCACTGCCTTTGTGGGATTTCCCTCTGTAGAGTCAAATGGTGAGAAGTGAGACACTGTCATGAGGGAAACTTCCTCTTATCATTTTAGGTTTATTCGGATGTTCTCCTCTCTTTCTTTTGGACTTGGTAAATGTGCTCACGCTAAAGGGTTCATACTGGGGGTGGGGGGGGGGGCCCTGGAGAAGTGACACCACCTGAAAATACCAATTTCAAGGCCTTGAAAGTCATTTTAGACAAATAAATGAAGGGAGACAATTTTAGAGAAGGATTGATCGAGATAAATCTGTTTTTCAAATGAATTTTGAGTTACTTTAATACTTCTTTATGCTGTAGTATACCATGAAGCTTAACATTATTTTCAATCAAATATATGCTGGTAACTTTTCTCATGGATTAAGGTGTTTAAGAAATGAATTGGTAAAATTGGTATGAAACTTGACATAGTGGACCACCTAATGTGCGGCCAATGAAAATAAGAATTTTAACACATAGTCGTAGACTCAGTTATACATAAGATCACTTAATTGATTAAATGAATAAATTACATACAGATGGATGTTTTTTGGGTTTTTTTTTTTTTTGCCTTGAATGATACGTAGTATTTCCTCATTTACACAAAACACTGTGCAAGCTGCCTCTACAATGCGGTGTTCGTGATGTCTTAGTACAGAGTTAAATGAAAATAGCCAACTTTTGTACAGTTAAATTATATCATATGTTGTTAGCAATCATAATGCTAATCTCGAGTAGTTTGAAGTAACTGATTTGACGTACTTTTAGAAACTAAGTCAGTACTCTGCAGGTGTCATTGTAGCACTGTAACAAAATTTTACACTTTTCCCCTCTAGGAGTCAGATGATCTCAGTGGAGGACTGCGAGTTTATCAAGAAGTTTGAGATGGCAAACTCTGAGGCCAAGCAGGTCATTCTGACCAATGAGGGACATCAGGTATTTCCTCCAAAATTTGCAGTTTTGTATGAGTTTATTGGCTTAGTTGCATGATATTGTCTGAGTTGCATACAGTAAACATACAAGCAGACACACAGATGAGAACAAACATGTTTTCTGGCCATTTTTGTCAGTAATTGCAGTACAGCATCAGAATGTAGGCTTCTCCCCTCTTTATTCTCCATGAGATCTACAGAGCTGATGTTTAAAACGATACTTCACCTAAAAGAGTAATTTACCTTTCAAGTACTCGCAGTTGTTTTCTCCCTGCATGACCTCTTGGTTCCAGAAGTCTCAAAATGCCAGCAGTTATATTATCAGCTCAGTGTTAATGGAGACCTACTGCTAAGTATCCAAAATATCAACGAACAGACTCAGAAATACATCACCCAGTGCAATCCAAGTCTTCTTTATCCAGCCAGGCGCTCAACACCGCACAAACACTTGGATTAAAGTGAGGAGAAAAAAAAACAACAACACAAAACTGGGCTCTTCAGTTTGCCTCCAGTTTGGACATGCGTGTGTGCTCAGTTTAACTTGTGCACGATCAGTCGAATTATACATTTTGGGCGAAATGATATTTTAAATGAGCTTGACAAAATTATTCGATATTATTATTATTATATTCCAAAAATGTTTTCATATTGAAATAAATTTGACAGCTATTGTCGCTTTTGTCCCCTTCATTCCTGTAAATCTCGTCACAGTGTTGCATCTCTGGGGGTTGTCTGTGTTTCAGTTTGTCAAGCGATACATGAATGTTGTTATTTTCAGGTCTTATATACGTCTTTATTTTCTCAGTGTGCAAAGACCTTTCTGAACCTGATGGCCCACATCTCTAAGGAGCAGACGGTCCAGTACATCCTGACTCTGATCGACGACACTCTCCAGGTACACAGACAGCCACAGACTGAACAGAGGGGAAATGCAGGTTTTACAATCACACACGTTTTCTCTTCCTGTTAGTTCCACACATGAAATAAACGCATTGAAAATGTTCTGCATTTTTTAAATGCACGACTTCCCTTGATGTATGGCGATTGTCTTATAGCTAAGGTGTGTTGTTTGGCTCGGCGGAATCAGATATATGTGACAAAATATGTCCGGTTGAAGGGCTCGTTCAAGATTTTACTTCAAATGTCACTCAGGAGAATCATCAGAGGGTGAACATTTTCTTTGACTACGCAAAAAAGACGAAGAACACCGCCTGGTCCTACTTCCTTCCCATGCTGAACCGTCAGGACCTCTTTACTGTCCACATGGTGAGTTGTTAAGGGCATGGGAACATTTTAGAACGAGTTGTTTGCATTTCTTTAAGTGTTTCACGTAGTCACATTCTTACGTACCCTTTGCTAACGTTTCCTCACTTCCTGTTTTTTCCTGTGTTTATTTACAAGTCTATACATCAGTAAAGTCGGATTGATGTATAGACTTGATGCTTGCTTAAGACCAAGGCCGGGTGGGGTCAAGCGAGCTTATGTTCATGGAAAAAGATCATTCACAGATCATTTCTAATCATAGCAAGCCATAAATAATTCCTCACAAAGCAAATTTACCCTTTTTCTCACAGACAGGCAATTAAAGTAATGATATGTGCCCACCACCGCTTTCAAATAAAGACTGACCACCCGACAGCAAACTAAGAGCTGTGAGGGGACACCCGCAGCTTAATGAAGTATACCAGTCAGGTGCTGTACAGCAGGTGGGCGTAATGGGACCCCAGACTCACGCAGCATTTTCAACTCAACCCGACTGACGTGCTGACTGTTGATTTCAAAGTTTAGCCTCCACACATCATCTCCCAGCAAGACAGAAAGCTGAGAACATCATTTGTTCCTCCATCATCACAGCAGACACATGACAAAGTCACGTTGTTTATGAGCTTGGCCTCGCCATTTCTGCGTAGGTACGACTGTAGTTCATGTTTTGTGTTTGGTCAGTATTTCAGTGGGGTTTCTGGACTCACTCGTGTATTTTCAAGGACTTTATATCTTCGACTTTATGTCAGGGTGAATATTGAATTTTCATTTAGCAGCAGGACAGAAACTCAGCTCAGATGAATGGAACTGTTGCTCCAGAACTGCTGCTGGTATAAATAAGCAGTTATTTGCTAATGTGGCTACTGTATCATTTCGAAAATAGGGCTGTCAAATGATTGGAATATTTTATCAAGTTAATTGCCAATTGTTGTTGCCTTATTGTAAATTTCTTCTTTCAGCGGAGTGTACCGTGATAAGAATCTGAGTTGTCCCCCTTCCTTTATTAGGCAGCACGGATCATCGCCAAGTTGGCAGCCTGGGGCCGTGATCTGATGGAGGGAAGTGATCTTAACTACTACTTCAACTGGATCAAAAGCCAGCTCAGTTCGCAGGTAACAAACTTGTTTTTGTTTTTTTGTCTTAACAGTCAATATAGTTCTCAATTTTAAAAATGTTTAGTTCTTAATGAAAAATATTAGTGTTCTTTTTCTGGTATAATTATTGCTTTCCATCTCTATTATTACTGTCATTGATTGGATGTAATTGTTTGGATTCAGGATGAGAAAGCTTGTGTGAGTTGACATGTTTATTCGTATTCAGTTCGAGCAGTTCCGTCAGACCTTGAGGAGGTCCGATCGATGCTGACCTACAGCCGCTGGCTTTGTTTCAGCTGCCAGAACAGCTGAAAATTGATTTCCTTTCCTCCACCTTGTATACCAACACTTATAAAATCCTCTGTTACAAGCTTGATTATAGCTACTCTTATTAAAGCATGAATTAATCAGTGTCTTCTTGTTATTGTTTCTTTGTAAAAATGTGTGTATGAACCTTGGATTCTCTGCATGGATAATCATTCCTCTCCACAGCGGCCGTCGTCAGTTGTCATCCGCTGTCACTGAATAGGGCCTGTGGCTGCAGCACCGGCCGTGCAGCCCGCTGCCGCTGTTACTCAGCTCAAAGTCATGTGTAGTCAAAAAGTTTGCACCTGTTTCTTTTGTTTATCTTTTATCAGAACCTACATGGTACAGGTCCCGAAACAGGCTCAGGAGCGGGAACTATTTCTCCCAGTGAAGTGAGTATGAGTGAAGTGTATCTTCGGTGAGCCTGGCGCTTCAAAATCAAAAAGACCAAAAAAAAAAGACAGGGTTTGTGCAAGCTGGCATCTATCAGTGGACTTTGACATCTTTTTCTCCTTCTCTTCCATCCTCTTCTTGCACTCCAATGTTTCACTAACGATTCCAGATTGCTGATGACCTTAGACTAAAAAAAGAGAAA
The DNA here is from genome assembly GCF_037954235.1 of Aulostomus chinensis. Classification (NCBI taxonomy): domain Eukaryota; kingdom Metazoa; phylum Chordata; class Actinopteri; order Syngnathiformes; family Aulostomidae; genus Aulostomus; species Aulostomus chinensis. The sequence goes on from NC_141324.1 coordinate 24,440,117, forward strand.
CCAAAATATTCAGGGATAATAGAGTTGTACAGCATGGTGTTTGCTACCTCTGGTGGTTGGTTTTAACTGTACATAACTGCATGTTTTAAGTCACTTCCTGATGCTGAAAGCGCATGAAACACAGCTCTTTTAAAAAATATTACAATAGCATTTGCACAGCAGAGTACTCTGTCACATCTAAACTACTTCCTTCTTCCTCTTCTTCCTTTTTCTTCTGTTTTTTTTTTGTCAGCATTCAGTTTCTTCATACTTTGCGTGTCAGAAACTGTTAAAATATCACTGTTTAGCTTTTTAAAAACATCCGTTCTTATTGCTTTTCAATTTTCTAACATTTCTACCTTTTTGAAATATCAAGCGCTCTTTTAGGATTTATTACCCCCCCCCCCCCAATTTTCCAGCTCTTTAATCTCTCAGAGAAAAATTTTAACCAAAAAAAATAAATCCGTGAACAACTTACAATTGAGAGAATTTTCCCACAAAAGCAACACTCATCAGTCGTCAGTCGTCCTGCCTCTGCAATGGTTCCTCAGTTGTTTTAAATCAGGTAGTCAGTAGGACGTGCCCAGGTGTTACAACTTAATTATGTAGAGAAATTTTATATTCTGTCAACTGGTGTTGTCCTCTAAATGACGGGACCTCCCTTTTAAAAAAAATAAATAAATAAATAAAAATAAAATTAAACAGCCTCTGAGTGCAGAGTGCACTCCCCCAAAGCCTCATTGTCATGTTAAACTTAGCTCTCACACTTTTTAAAGTATTCCCTCTGCTTCTTGCATCTTCTTGTTTATTTCTGCTGGTTGCAGCTCCGCGCTCTCAGGAAATTCTATTCTCGTTTTATTACATTTCACATACTTTTCCTGGGAGTCCATAATTATTCTGAGAAGTGCTCTTAGACACAGGCGCCATCTAATAACTGAGCATCATCTTTCCCTCTGCATTTCCAACTAGGTAACCTCCACTCTTCTGTCTTCACTGCTACCTGTTCCTCTCACTGGACTTCTTTGCTTTGATTCCACTTCTTTTAATAACTAATTGATCTATTTCCTCCTCTCAGCTTCTTCCTCTCTAATATTAATTTATGTTGTTCAGCTCAGGCGTGAGGGGACACTTTCCCCTGCTATTGTGCTGTATTGTACATCTTGTGTCTGCTATCTAGCATGTGTTGATGTCCACTTAAAGATTGCATGTGCAACGCCTCAGGGTTGATACAGTAGGTGGTGGTGATGCAAGTTTTGGACTGGTTTTCTTCCATGTGTTGTCTCTGCTTGTCAACTTCTCCATGTTTCTGAACTGCTATCATTGTACTTTTACCTCCTAACATTTAGATTTTCTTCTCTCATGAAACAGCTAAAACTCTCGTTCTGTGTGACATGTCTGCATCTGTCCTTTGCAGAGCTCTCAGTATGTGCAGTGTGTGGCCGGGTGCCTTCAGCTGATGCTGAAGGTCAATGAGTATAGGTTTGCCTGGGTGGAGGCTGATGGAGTAAACTGGTGAGTCCTTATTTTTAGATTCATGGCATCTGCAGTTTTTTCACTTTTTGTTGTGTAACTGGGGAAATAATGTGGTACACAGGTGACCAACATCATTGATTGTCCTCATCACTCCTCACCAGGGGTGGTAAAATTACTGTAGATGAGTAGAAGTACAGAAACATCTGTTAAAAAAAAACTAGTAAAAGCTAAAATGCACGCATGCTCAATGTAAACAGAGGCCAGTTGGACATCTTACAAGCGGTTATTGTGGGAAGTTCAGGGTTAAACTCATATTCTGATCAGCAAGATTTAGAAAAAAGAAGAAATTGATTCAGTATTTCAGCTCAAGAGCTTAAAACCTGAGGAAGGAGCTCATTTTGAAAATGATCTATGTGTCTCTGACAGCAGGTGAACATGGACCTGTGGATTCACTCTTCCACTGCATCCAACATATAAGCATGTGGATGCAAAACAACTTTCTCCAGCTAAACTCAGAAAAAACTGAATTAATCGTTTTTGGGCCACAGAAGCAAAGAGAAAGTGTGATCAGTCACCTTGAATCCCTTTCTCTAAAACCAAAACAACAGGTTAGAAATCTGGGGGTAATATTGGACTCAGATCTGAACTTTAACAGCCACATAAAGTCAGTAATATCAGCAGCCTTTTACCATCTAAAAAACATTGCCAAAATCAAAGGTATAGTGTCTAAACCAGACTTGGAGAGACTAATCCATGCATTTGTCTCCAGCAGGTTAGACTACTGTAACGGCCTGCTCACTGGTATCTCTAAACAAGCTGTTAAACAGCTACAATACATTCAGAACGCTACAGCTCGAGTCCTGACTAGAACCAGAAAATACGACCATATTAGTCCAGTGCTCAGATCTCTGCACTGGCTTCCTGTTGCTCAGAGAATAGACTTTAAGACAGCTCTGCTTGTATACAAGTCTCTTCATGGTCAAGCACCAAAGTACATCTCTGACATGTTAGACCCATATGAGCCCTGCAGGTCTCTGAGAACCTCAGGTAGAGGTCTCCTACAGGGGCCCAGAGTCAGGACTAAACATGGTGAAGCTACTTTCCAGTTTTCTGCAGCTAAAATCTGGAACAGTCTTCCAGAAAATGTGAGACAGGCATCAACTTGACAATGTTTAAGACCAGGCTGAAAACTACTCTGTTCAGTCGTGCATACGACAGCTGAAAGTTTTTTATCTGCACTCTTCTCCTTTTCTTCTCCTTTTCTTTAAATTAATGATTCTATTTATGTTTTATGATTTTATCTGCCTTTTTGTGATTTTAAGATTTTTCTGCAACTGTAAAGCACTTTGAGTTGCCATGTGTATGAATTGTGCTCTACAAATAAACTTGCCTTGCCTAGTTGTCCAAAGAATAAATACTCAAATAAAGTGCAGATACCTACAAGTATCAAAAGTACAGCAATGAAGTTTTTGTACTTTGTCAGAGCCAGAAAGTGAAAGGTGACTCATTTAAATCGATAGCAAATATTAGACTGAACTGATGGGTTCAATACCTTGTGCACCTATCACAGCCACCCCTGGGGATAGTACATATCAGAGTGAGTAGAGAGTGCTGAGGTTGCAGTAAGACGACCTCTTCTTTGTTCTGACTTGAACCATAAACCTCACTCAATGCTCAATTTAACAACATATGTTTATAAACCACACCAATTTTTAGAGGCCTGGATTTGCTCTCTGACATATCTGTAGCTGTGATATTTCCTTCTGCTTGAACATTCCTCTGCCACCATTGGCAGTGGAAAGCTGGAGCCGTGTGAAACAGGCTCAGCAATTTAATGACGGGCATTCACTTGCTTCCATATATTCTTCCTGATACAGTGTGATAGAAATAGCCCCCACTGATGAATTTGCGTCAGATAATTAGGCACTCTTGAGAGTCACTACTCTGCATTTTCCTGCTATTTTGCAAATACCTGTTTGGCTGTAGCTGTAGACCTTTACACTCACTGTATGGAGCAACTCTAAAGCCGGAACATTTTTTTCTCCTCTGTCATTAGACCTAATGGGCCAGCAGCATGGAAGCACACAGCTGTGAAAGCTCTTCTATTAGTAGACTGATGAGAGAGACTGATGTGGATCTTCTTTGCCCGCACAATGCATTATTCTTCATTTGCTTTATTTTTCTGTCAAAGTATAACAGCTGTGCTGAGCAACAAGTGTGGATTCCAGCTCCAGTACCAGATGATCTTCTGTGTTTGGCTTCTGGCCTTCAGCCCTCAGCTCTGTGAGCAGTTGAGACGCTACAACGTAGTTCCAGCCTTGTCTGACATCCTCCAGGAGTCTGTCAAGGAGAAGGTCACTCGAATCATTCTGGCCTCCTTCCGGGTATGTGCAAAACACCTCCCTTTTTGTTTGTCATTGAAAGTATTTTGGCCAAACTGGTTTCCTCCCATTGCTTTTTTTTTTTTTGTAGAAAAACAAGCAACACTGAATGTGCAATATTTAAAATCCTGCAGGAGCGTATTCATCTCTTAATTAGGCTATGCTCTTTGCGACAAATGTAAATTGAAATGACTCCCAAACAATAGAAGCTGCTCATAAAGTAGTCAAGTCCATAAAAGCTACATAAATATGATTTATTATTATGCTCAAAACATCTACTGAAAGTTTAATGTAGTAGCAAATAGCTGCGTTGTGAACTACCTGGTAATTAATTCTCCCTGGTACATAAAGGCTAAATTAAATGAGGCCCATTTATCACCCCATGCTCAGCTGCAGCTTGGCAGGCAGTTAGTGAGTCTGACTTGGCACCAAGACAGATTTGGAACTCTGGGGAGCACACTGAAAACCAGTATGACAACTTCCAGGTCTGTGGAAGCAGAATGGTATGGATGGTTGAAATGACTGTATCCAGGCAAACTCAAGTAATACTGCAGCACGGCTCTTATAGACTGTATTATAGTCATTTTTCTTGTCTCGTTGGCCGCCCACATGACTTAGCTACCCTCTGCAGACATCATTTGAATACCAAAACGGAATAATGATGCCAATTCAACAAATCATGGCTCTGAGGAAATTTGGATCTTTACATGAAAAGCTTCAGTGATATTTGGTCTTTTGTCCGAGCCAGTAAAAGCACAGCAACCTTCCCCGGAGCACAATGGTGTGATGAATGTCTTTTGATTACAGTATATGACTGGACATCAGATTGCACCACTGAAACCTTTGCTGATTTTCAAACCCAGCATTTTGAGTTGGCTGTCCATCTCTTGTCTCCATCTCTCTCCAGTTACCACCAGTATTTGGTTGCTCTAATAAACTGAATAAATGTGCAACTCTTGTTTGCCAAAGGACATGATTTTGAAACCAAGTTTGAGGGAATATGTTGTACTGTAATGGACAGATTGTGTTCCTTCATCACGTTTCTTGTGCCAGCAGAAGTGCAGCATCAAGCATTTGCAAATGTAGCCATAAAAGAGAGGTGTCCAGATTTTAATTGGACAGGGGAGTTGTAGCTCAGTTTGACTGTTCTATTGCTAATTAAAAGCAACGGTGGGCAGTGAAAGGAGACCCTGAAACATCTTGGCCTTAAGTGATTGCCCCTGGAGTCGCTCAAGTTACCTTACAGTGTTGGTGTGGGTGTTAAACATAGAGAGAGCTACAGAAACATTGTTACCCACTAACAAACAGAGCAAAGTCTGACACCCAAGGGCTCGACTTCAAAGAAGATCATCACAAATGATTTTCAGAATTTTTCTTCTTTTTTTTTTTCAGAAACATTTCAGTCATTGTAATGCATATGACTGTGTTCCTCAAATGTTCTGATTATGTAAATGATTGTGCTGAACACCACATGAGACTAGAAATGTGACTGGAATTATCCTGACCATCTGGGAGTCTTTGAACACATCTTCAAAGGCTGCACGGCTGTGTTTGTGATGGCTTCGCCCTGTCGTACTCCTGGTATTGTGGGTATGCGTATGAACAAAATAGATCATGTTTTGTTTACTTCAACGGTCAAATCAGTGTCTGGAGAGCATTTCCTCGGTCTGTCCAACTGCTGAAGACACTTTCTGTTGGTATTATTGCCAGATATCTGCTCCCCCCCCCCCCCCCCGTTTTTTTTCTTTGTTATAGTTGAAAGCTGAATGTCTGGCAGTTGAATGTCTGGCAGTTTGTTGACATCTTGCTTCAAAAAAGAAAAAATAACTTGAACACTGTGTTCTTACGGTAGAACAGACTCCCGAAAATTGAATCCTTTGGAGGAGTTGGAGTTTTTTGAGGGGAGGACTCGGTGATACGAGGCGGGGGGATGTTTGGCCAATATAGGCCAAACATTTGGAAGCAACTTCAAGTTTCTGTTCACAGTGCTTTTCTGAAAAAGCAGCATGACTTATACATATTTTGGGATGTATTTCCTGCATAATCAGACTTTGCTTTCATTGAAAAGACGTTTGAAAAAGGCTGGTCTGAAGGGTTGCGCGTCTGCAAAAAAAATAAAAAAGAAACTCTTCTTCGTCCACAGAACAAGAAAAAGGGATATGAGTGGGTAAAAACGAAAAAAAAAATTGGACCTGTAATGACTGGAAACGAAGTTCTCTGGACCAACGAAAGAAAGTTTGAACTATTTGGTTCAAAACGCAGAGTCTTTGCCTGCAGACGAACTGGCGAATGTCTTAAAGCATCATGTGTAACACCCACAATAAAGCAGGGAGGTAGTAGTGCCATGGTATGGAGATGTTTTGCAGGCGACAGAGTAGCAGATTTGTTTGAAGGAAAGGGTATCATAAAGAAGGAACAGTACCACTCCATCCTCCAGCATCATGCGGCTCCATCTGGACAGAGACTTGTGGGTCAAAAGTTTGTTTTGCAGCAAGATAATGAGCCCAAGCATTGCGCTGATCTCTGTCAGGGTTACCTTGACAGAAAGAAGAGGAAGGTGTTCTTCAAAGAATGGCTTGGCCTCCTCCGTCTCCAGACTTCCCTCCAGTTGAGCTTGTGTAGGATGAATTGGATCGATCAGTCAGAAAAGTGCGTCCCGCAAATCAGCAGTATCTTATTGGTGAACTTGAGAAAGTTGGCACGTATCTTTAAAAAAAAAAAAAGTTGTGGAACGAATGCCTCTTTTATGCCACGCTGTTTTCAAAGCCAGAGGACGTTACTTCGAAAAAACCAAAGTCCAAGCAAGAAAAACTCAAATACTTGATAATTATAGTAAAAATGTCTTCTGATAAGTTACTCTTCATATAATAATCATGTTGATTATGTTGTAAAGTATACCAATGAAACTATGATCTTTTTTCAGTACAAATTTGATCTTGCTTCCAAACTTTTGGCCTGTGGTGTATCACCACATTAGCTTTGGGAAATTGGGAAGAAATGTAAGGAATGTAATTTGAAATTAGGAGCAAAAATGTTTCTATCCGTGCCGCACTGATAACAAATTTGACTGAAAATCAATTGTGGAACTGTTAAATAAAGTAGCCATACAGTCATGTCTACTTTCAGCTAATACTTTGGAAGAAATCAAGGTGAACTATCATATTAATTCAAATATCAGAAAAGGTTCCAATAAGGATGCAACATGGCTTGCATCATTGCTTTGGGATGGATTCATTCATTATAAATCTCAGATTGTCGGTTGTCCATTTACAGAACCTTTTGGAGAAATCCGCTGAGAGGGAGACTCGTCAGGAGTACGCCTTGGCCATGATTCAGTGCAAGGTCCTGAAGCAGCTGGAGAACCTCGAGCAGCAGAAATACGATGATGAAGATATCACCGAGGACATCAAGTTCCTGCTGGAGAGGCTGGGAGAGAGCGTGCAGGATCTCAGGTACCTAGCGGTCCTCATTCATGAGGAGCTTTCACAAACCTGAGACTGTGTGTAATGTTCTGTAACCTACATGTGATGTGATAAACTAGCACTCAAATCAGGGCTCTCAACAATCACTGGGTTGAGAAAGAAAAGCATTCTGTTTACAGTGGGACAAGTAACCCTAGTAACTCCGACACCATCCTCCTTTGATTGTCTTCCCTTCAATTTTTTTGTACTGTTTAGCTCCTTTGATGAGTACAGCTCTGAGCTCAAGTCGGGTCGTCTGGAATGGAGCCCCGTGCACAAGTCTGAGAAGTTCTGGCGTGAGAATGCTGTCCGCCTGAACGAGAAGAACTATGAGCTCCTCAAGTAAGATGAAACCTCCACTGTAGCAAGACCTTTCATTTTCCTCCATGGCCCTTGAGAATGCACTCTTTGACACCTCAGTAAATGAACAAAGATTCAGAATGTGCATTTTGTTCCAGTAGACGAATAAATAGAAATTCAGTGTTACCTGGGCCATGGAGGTTACGGCATTGGTTCTGTATATTGTTTGTGTGTCTGTCTGTTCGATGGCTTACACACAAAGTTGTGGAGAAAATTTTGAGAAAAATATCATTTATTATTTATTTATTTCTTTCCTCGCTTTCTGTAACGTTGCAAGAAATGTTGATGAATTATTTACGTGGAGCGCTTTGATAAGGCAGGCGTATTGATAGTGATAAGATTGGTAAACGTGGGATCCTGATACAAGGATATTAAAGAACGGATGCCCCGATTAATCCCGAACTGATCGTAATCGGCTGATATTTGCGCCAAATAGTCTGATTGATGGTCTCTATAAAACCACTCTGGAGAGCCGATCAGACAGTGGTCAGCTTCCCTCAGCCTGAAGGTAAAGTGTGAAAAATAAAAACACGAGGATTTGCTGTATTTCTCTCACTGAGCTGTGTGCGTTCAATCACAAGTGATAAAACATCCATTTGTGTTTGTGCCCTCAAGTATCCCAGTTCCTTACCGTGGGACCTGCTGACATTCATTGAAACTCTCCATTTATTCACCTCATTGTGTCATCGCCTCACGCTCTCTCGTCAGCTCAGATGTCATCTCCGCTTAAATTGCCTTTCTTTCTATTCATCTCCTTCCCAGGTTCTCGCTCTCTATTTGTCCCTCTTTGAATCCTGAGGATATCACATCCCCTCTGTCCTTTGATTTATATTTCAGTGTTTGGATTTTACACTAGTTTTATGGTAATATTATTAACTCACCATGCCTGGGGGGAGGTCTAGAAATCCTAGATCCACCACTAACTTTTCGAGGGAGCTAAAGCCACTTTTTAGGAGCATCTGACAATTTTCAGAGTGAATAACCTTCACAAGCTCTGGTCTCTAACTTTCAGAGCCCCGCCTTTGTCTGTCTCCCTCATGCAGGATCTTAACTCGGCTGCTTGAGGTGTCCAGCGATCCTCAAGTCATCGCGGTGGCAGCTCATGATATTGGAGAGTATGTGCGACACTACCCCCGCGGCAAACGGTAAGGGACACTGCAAAAAAACGTTTGATTTCTTATTATACTTGATTTTTTTTTTTCCTTTGACATACTTGCAAACTATGTTGCATTTGTAATAATGTGTAATTAAGATGAACAGATGAATTTGCAAGACATCACGTATTACAAAGCTTCCTGGTCTGAGGTCTGCTGCACCCTGCAAAACCACCTATTTTGTAATTGCCGTAACTGACAACAATGCACGCCTTGATAATGTTACTTTCATGCAACTCTGTAAACATGGCTACTGTTAAATACAAGGAAATACATTTGGAATTTCAGATTTTTTTCCCCCTTTTTTTTTACTGAGATGTAATCATTCAAGAGAGAATCTTGGATTTGCATTTAAGAATCAGGCTTTACCTCCCACCTCTAATTATTTGTAGAATTTGTAGATGTCTGACTGTGGCACCAGCTGAAGTAAAAGTAAATCAGAAACACTGCAGTAAACAACAACTCGTGCTGCTACAACAATCAGTCTCCTCTGTCAGAAGACGGCAGCTGCGAGTGTTAGCCTTCAAGAACGACGGGTTAGCATGAGGTGCTCGGTTGGCAGCTGCTGTCTGAAGGCGACACGGTCTCATTTATCCTCCAGCTCCACTACAAACCTGCTTCATCATAGCGACATCATATTAAACCCTTCCAAGCGTCTAATTATAATGCCTCCCCAAGAGCTCCTAAAGCATCTATCCTCCAAGTCCTCACCGTCTCCACCGTCTGCTGCTGTGTCTCCGTCCTCAACCAGCTGTTGCGTCAGCAGCGCAGCTCCCGAGATGCTGAACGGACGGAGGGCAGACAAGCTGTTGTCACGAAGCTGAATCACATTAGCAGTTGGAGTAGTTTTCCAATTGCATTTTAATTGATCTGTTGTGATGGAGTGATGCGTTTGGAGGAAATCAGTTTGTCATGTGACAAACCTCTAAAACTTCTAAAACCGGTGAATTCACCGACCGCTGACGTGTATTCAGCAAGATTTCACCAGTTTTCTTAGGAAACATCCTGTACCTGGTTGGTGTTCCTTTTCTGTCTTTTTCTGCCGTTCATCACAAAACCAGGGCACCGTGATTGGTTTATCTTGCCTTATAGTCTGTAGTGCCTTCCTACATTTGATTGGCATCCAACACTTTTATCAGACATTTTTGAACGGATCCATCTAGTAACTGGTCTTCCTGTCATCAAAGTCTTGTTCCTATTTCAACACATTGTTTAGTCTTCACAAGTGCGACTCAATGAAGTAACGATGTTTTTCCATTATCCAAATTAATAATAATAGTGGTATTGGTTTCTCTTCTCTTTTCTTCATCCTCCAAATCTGCTTTTGTTTGCCTGGAGACCATTTAATCCTCCCTGTGCTTTCCTTCCACCTTCCGTGTTCTACAAACACTACATGACTGACAGGTGTGTCTCTGACTGCATGTCGTGTATTTTATGACCCTGCGGTTACATTCGGAAGGTTGCTATTCCCCGTTTCCAGCACTACAGTGGTAATTAGACCCCACCGGGGTCTGAGAGACAGCGGCTCTACTGCTGCGTCGTCCTGTCTCTAGATGGAACATTTACCATTACATTGCATTATGGAGCTTTGTTTGCTTTGCCAAGCTGATGACCGTCAGAATGACCTAAAACATTATGTTCCCCCCTCTGTGATTTCTGTGTGGGTGCCGGCTTTTTCCTATTATTCCTCTTTTTCCTCCCATTTCAGGGTGATCGAGCAACTGGGAGGGAAACAGCTGGTGATGAGTCACATGCACCATGAGGACCAGCTAGTTCGTTACAACGCCCTGTTGGCTGTGCAGAAGCTCATGGTCCATAACTGGTATGAACATATTTATCCCATCATTGATGTGCAGATATCAAGAGCAGCACTTCAAAGCCTCTAGTTTTTATCAGCAATGGATGATATCATTGCATCAATTAACCTTCTGACCAGCACAAATCAGAACTCTTATGTGCTTAATTTTACCGAGGCGCTGGCCATCCTTTTAGCTTTTTTTTTTTATGTATTTTTATTTCCTCTGTGTCAAACAAGCAACCGGCAGTCTTTTTGCTGGATTGTTAGAAAACACAAAACAATATCAAATGCTTTTGGTTTGGCTACCACACTGTAAAACTCCCCGGGCTCCCGAGGCAACTGCCGATCTGAAGGGTCGGGGTTTCTGTCAGAGTCTCGTGTGGTTTCTTCATCTGTCAGTTCACAGTTAGAGCAAATGGATTCTATGTCTCGTAGTGATCAGACCCACAAGGTTGCCTTTCCTCGCTCATTACACTTTTAAATATGAGCTGTATCTTTCCTCATCTGTTCAACATATTGCGGGCTGAAGAATGAGGTCTCCATCATTGCTGAAAGCGATGGACAGATGTGGGATTAACTACCTAAATGTTAATTTGAAAGGTTTGCTGGTACCTTTGTTTCCGTGGGAACGTCTAAGTTTCACCATTTAAGAAATTCCAGGAGGAGGATCTTGTGTTTTAGATTTTGTGATAACAGATGAAAAAAGTTTGTATTTGATAGGTCGGAGGGGAGATGGTTGGAAAATGATTTGATGGTGTCGTATTGCAACTGTTTACAATAATAAACAGTTGGATAAATGTAATCATGAGCTTTGTTACCGAGAAAAATGCCCTCAGGTTACCGATAGTGTGCAATAGTGTTTATTTATCAACTCAAACATACAAATATGAACTTGCATGAAACACTTGAGCAGTACTGATGTCAAAATTACAGTATTTTACTGAATTAAATAAGCGAAGAACCCTTGAAAAATAAATCAATTTCTGCAACAAGTGTGTTGCAGTGTTCAAAGTAATCACACCAAAGTAAACACTCGAGTAGAGTATGTAGATAAAATCAGATCATGAAGATCAGATCATGAAGATCAGATCATGAAGATCAGATTATGCATGCTGCATAAAAGAAAACATGGAGGTTAGCCGTGCACTCAAGTTGTTCCTTGCAGAAACCTGATGCAGCAGACTCCCTTTTGTTCATGACTGATCTGAATTGATATTGAAGTTGCCGTTTCATCACTCATAACTTATTTTCAAGCACCATGAAAGCAGCAGCGTGTCCTTTAAAAGCCCAGCACAGAAATCGCACCTTAATACACTCATTTATTCTTACATATTCTTTTACCATCACCCACACCTCCACACCGATGTCAAACATCATCACGCCATCCCTGCACCGGGCTGCCACGCACCACAATGATTGATTGGTATTCTCTGCTGAAAGAACAGAAAGGTTTAGAATCATTGGAAATGCTCAACTACTGCTGGCGACAGTTTTCTCCGTTCCGAGTTTTTTCCAGGGTTTGTTTATCTCGACCCGGGATCCATTATGTGAAGGGTGTTTATGTCTCAAGGTTGTTTCTGCACACTGGATTTGTGAAAACAATTGTGTGGATGCAGGATAGAATCTCGTCTGCTCTGAGCATGATGCTGGTTTGTTGTTTTTTTTGTTCCTTTTTTTAATCTTTATTATACCAACCCTAATTTGTAAAGAGGACTCGTTGGCAGGGTATTGAGGAACATTTCAAAGCGACTCACCAAACCGGTTATCACCTTGAGTGAGTTGCCGTGCTGTTGTTTCCATGAGAAGATCTCCTGCGTACTTACTGAAAGCCCCCGCTGTCATGACAACAGCTCAGTTGAATGTGCGATACTGAGGAACTATTGTTATTTATCCCTGCACCCTTTAGTCTCCTTTCAAAATTCTTAAGTGTTGCTGGAACTCAAATCTGTCAAAGGAAGGACATGTGATTTTTACATTCCCCCCCCCCCCCCCCCCTCCCCATATTGATGCCTGGCTGATCCAGCCTCCATGTCTAGAGTGAAGCACCCCTCTACTCTAATCTATGATAAATTGTTGGACTACATCTCATAAACCCCCCTCTGTTACTGCCAGTCAGTATTTCCTGGGATTAGATTATATTTCCCAGAATGATTTTCCCTGGTGTGTTTATCGTTGATGCAGCACTTCAGTAGCAGCAGAACATTCCCTGCATGTTGGTAGTTCTGTTCAGTTTGATTTAAAAATATAGAAATGATATGGCAGCACTATTCATTTAAGTAATGTGACAGTAATCTGATTCAACTCTATATGTAATCACATTCCACATTTTTCCACCTCCTGCAAGATTTCAGATAACACACACACACACACACACACACACACGTCTTGACAGACTATGTGTATTCCCATGAGGTGAGTGTTGCAGTCACCCATCAAATTGCATCTTCACATTAATCATTAGAACTCTAAATGATGAGGAATTACAGAGCCCAGGTTTGAAAATAATCACAATCCTCCTTGAAGATGATCCTTACCACGATGTGATTGATGCTGTGGCGTGATTCTGAAGGAACAGAGGAGGGGGAAAACATCCTAAAACATGGCGAAGGATCTGTCCTCTCTCCTTTTTTAATCACTTGACGGTAAAGTTGCTCTAGAAAACAACAAAACATTATGAAAAAAACATTTATTTGATTTACAGCTTAAAGAATGACAACAATTTGCATGCTCACGGAGCCTGTTCACACCCCCCAATATCACTGGAGACCTTGCTAATCACGATGGTGCAGGAGTGACTCTCCAGGTCATTAGAGGTTGTTTTTGAGTGGATTTCTGGTTAAATACCTGAAACAAAGTCTATGGTTTACCATCCATCCATTCATCTTCTATACTGCTTATTTGTTAAGGGTCGCGCGCGCGCGCGCGGGGGGGGGGGGGGTGCCTGGTGCCTGGTGCCCTGGTGCCCTGGTGCCCTGGTGCCCTGGTGCCCTGGTGCCCTGGTGCCCTGGTGCCCTGGTGCCCTGGTGCCCTGGTGCCCTGGTGCCCTGGTGCCCTGGTGCCCTGGTGCCCTGGTGCCCTGGTGCCCTGGTGCCCTGGTGCCTATCCCAGCTGTCATTGGGTGAGAGGCGGGGTTCACCCTGTACGGGTCAACAGTTCGTCACAGGGCCATCAGGGGCAATTCGGGGTTCATCTTGCTCAAGGATACTTGGACATGGTCACTGGGGGAAGTGAGGGTTGAACTAGCCACCCTTCGGTTGCTAGACAGCCTGTCTACCTCCAAGACAAGGTGCCCCTCACCTGTGGGTTACACAAGCTTAAAATAGTTCTACAGCATAAAACGCGCCAGTGAATATTCGTGAATTTTGAAGTGTTTAAGTCTTAAAAACATTGGTTACCTGGGTGGGTCTTGATCTACCTGGGCAGGTCTTGATCCATTTAGGTGGCTCTTGATCCACTGAGGTGGGTCTTGATCCACCTTGGTGTGTCTTGATCCACCTGGTCAGATTACTGACAAGTACACAGACAAGTGCAGAGATGTTTTTCATGTCAGAGGATGCTTTACTCACTCTTGAAAGCAAAGACAGATATTTTTTAGGAAAGGGAGGATGACATTGATCAAAGGCACAAACACGTGTTAGATGGATTCTCGTAGATGAAGAGCAGCTGTCATTCTCCATGGATGGCGTTCTGCGTTTGTTTTGAAGACCTCCAGTTAACATATGTCTTTAATCGGCTGTGTTCCTCAGAATAACAGTCATAAAAGCAGATTTGTTAAGGGAAAAAAGAGCAACGTCATGAAATTGACCAGAGATGATTGACAGTGGTGTTCAGTCGTTTGAACTGTGGTAAACATGGTTGATACACGCAGGCTAATCCCATTCTCACATCTTCCCCTCTGTGTGGATCAGAGGCCGTTTGTAAATTATGTTTAATAGCGTGTTTGTGTTGTGAAACTAGAAGTAGCGAAGGATAGTTGTGACTGCAGCCGCTGCTCGTTGATGTTTATCATCTCCGGGCAGCCGTGACGGTTTTATAGAGTCCCTCATTTTCACTCGTCTTTTCCAGTGTGGGGCTCTGAGAGGCATTTGATATTTCCGGTAGCAGCAAGGTGGGTGTCATGATAAGGTATCTGTAAATGTTACCATCTAGAAGAAAGCAGAAGGCAAAGTGTAACCTTTTTAGGATAATGGTGTATTGTATTTCAACACTTGATGCCGGCAATGATGTCTGGGTCACAACCTGAATCATCTCCTGTTCTGAAAATGAGACGCTCAAGCGGGTGTAACTCTTATCAGATACCCGACTATATTGAGGGGCCCGACTCCACCCCAACCATCGCTCACAGGCTTTGGAATGCTGTTGGGAAGCATTCCAATATGCCCAGACTTCAGTAGGCAGAGCTCTTCAGTGCCTGGTATCTTGAGAGGAGATGGAAAGATCAATAACAGCTTTACTGCTTTGTGTATCTGAGCTTAGCATGAATCCTGGAAAACTGAGGAGCTGTCTCTGTCCAACAGTCCAACTCGCCTAGTAACTTCAAACCTGTAATACATTTACTGACCTGTCATTTGGCTTCAGAAATCCACATCAGAGTATGTGGGCTCATCACAGCCCCTAATAGAAGCAACAACAGAAACACTTGCTTTTAGGTAAGAGTTTTACAGATTAAGGCTCTCAAAGCCATCTTGCACCAAACTATAATGATAACAAAGCAGTGCTGCTTTTATTTTGAAGGTAAGATCACTTTACTGGAAATGATTTATGTAAGCAGCTGATCCAGGATCAGTTTTGTAAAGGCAGACCCAAAAAAAAAATCAGATTTACAACTTTTTCATGACATGATTGTATGGAAAGTTGATCAGTCAGTCTTCAAATTCTTCCTAATTTCTCCAAAACTAAATTTACCAGTCTGACAATTTCAAACGTACACACACTAGAGCAACATCCATCTTATCACCTTCATCCCACCCATATAAATGAGCTTATGTCCTAAAACTGTTGAACTATTCCTTTAAGTAGTGCGTGTGTTTGTGTTGAGAGATCATTTGTAATCTGTAATCCTGTGGTTGACAGGGAGTACCTCGGAAGACAGCTCCAGTCCACCGATCAGCAACAAGCTCCGGCCGGGGCGGCTCGAAGCTGAACTCCTCGCTCACGTCGGTGTGTCATTACTGTGTGAATGAGTGTGTACTGTACAGACGTTTGTCTTCTCTCTTTGAACGGTGAGCTCTTCGGTTTGCGAAATGACTTGAAACTCCAATTACTCTCTCGATGTGGCTTTGATTTGACTGTGTTGCTCCGTGTCGTACCTCTCTGCTGAGTAATGTGTGGTGATTAAAGTCGCACTTTGTCTGTGATATTGTAAAAAAAATTCCAAGTTATTTAAGTCTTATCTGTAACAATAAATGTATCCAAAATAAAGACGCTTATCTATGGTGTTCTGGAGTCCCTTTTCCTGACCACAGCTCAGGTAACAACTGCTGAATAACAAACCGATGCACCGCATTACCTTGATAAGACTATTGAGTTCTCTTATCGGAGCAGATTTGACGACGTCTCGCGCCTCGTTGACATGTTTAACCTCCTCTTCCTCAGACATTGACCTTCACTTGAAAAACAATAAACACCTTATCGTTCGAAGCGTCTCGCGAACGCAACAGTAGCTTGTGAAATAATAATAACAATTTGAAATGTAATTTGTCGTGCAGAGCGTGGATGACCTGCAAATTCATGTGGCTCACAAGTGGGTTTTTAGGAAATGAAAAGGGTGTTAGGTCCTTTTATTCTGTAAACTGAATAACCACATACTATTTATTATTTTAAACTCATTGGGATAATTAGTTGTTCTTTCACAGTAATTGTTACTGTCATAGAAGTGACTAATCCTTTAATGTAGAATCGTTGTCTTTTTCAGTCCTGCACCATTCCAAGATCAAAATATAGATTATTGTGTTGATTTGAGTTAATTTTCTCCGTATTACAAGAAAAGAAAATGCGATATATAATGAATATTTCGCTTGATAAAGCAGGTCTTTGTTCATATTTATCGGTTTGGAGACAGCTGAATGTTTAACGTGTCAGAAGTCCTGTAAGTGTTTCCTGCCTCTTATAACTGATGGTCTTCAGTGATGGATAAGCTTTGCATTGTTTCAAGACTGCAATCAATCATTTTCATTCCTACAAAAAAAACAACAACAACAGCTGTTAGCATGGAGGAAGTGTGCAAGCTTCTTTTCCACATTCATGATGTGAAGGCCGTGCACCTCCGCGACAGGTGTATCAACCTCTGCCTCCTCCTGTGAGGCTGAGTTAGACGGCTGGACAAAAATACTAACCCCAACCTCTGAGCACCCATAAACTAAATTAATCTGTGAGTGTTAACCAAAGTGAAAAATCCCGTTTGTATTTGCTCTGTCATTCAGATCTGTTCCAAATTTTATCGGTCCTTCCTCCCTTCCGCTTCTCCAACAGGGTTCACGGAAGTCAGCGTCGTAGTTTTTGCATAATCCTTCCAGCGCACAAACCAAATCATAAACTCTGTGAGGCGATCCTCGCAAATATGTGCGATGATTCTAACAGTACATCCACCACCGTGCTCTTATTTCTCATAAATGTCATCAAGTACAGCCAGTCATAGAATGTTCTCCTGGTACTCCACTCAGTATCCTGGTGACATTAGTATTTACAGCAGCTTCTGTCGGTTGCTTCCATGTGACGCCTAGACAGGCGACGCGCGGTGCTCATGGGAAATCTACTTCCAGATGCCTTCAGTGCGGAACTGAACACCGCAAGGAGAATAAACTTGTTTTTCAACTATTGCATCCTCGATGGAAATCATGCTGCTTATTCGGATAGAGAAAGTCGAAAGAGGTCAACTGATGAAGACCAAGTCTGCCGAAAACTTCAAATCTGCAAGGGCGGCAGGATCCGCTGTTTTCTCTTCTCAGCTTTAATGGATTAAAGAACCCACAGTCAACTTAACGCCTCCTCTCCCTTGAGAGTGAGCGTGTCCTTAAACTCTCTAGGAAGCATTCAAATCAGGTTTCTGTCTTTGCCAAGTGGGAGACAATAACGCCTCGTGCTTGCTCATGCTAAAAGGTCTGGAGAGCCGAGATGTACACAGAGTCAATATTTATGCAGAGGTGGGGTGCCTCTGGCTGCAGATGCTCAGCCCTGCTTGGCTCTCCAAACGTTCACCTGCAACAACTAAGTGAACTCTGGACCTTGAAACAGATGGTTTTTCTCGCCTCCTCTGCCTTTCTATTAGGCTTTGCGCATTTTTTTTATTCCGTTGGAGGTAAAGGAAGAGGCAGAATCGAGCTGAATACGTGCAGACCCCGAGGTTTGCCTCGTGGATCCTCTGAGGGGACGGCCGTCTTAACCCTCTAGTGCTCTTTTGGTCTCAGGTGCAGGTTTTGGATTCATCATGAGAGAAGAATATTGTCAAAGTCCTGCTTAGTCGATCAAATCCACGGTGGACTGTGTAAAATAAGTGGATGTCGCCACTGTGACATCACCCATTAGTTGATGGACTCCTGCTGCCCATACGGCCATCCTGGCTGCAACTGGAAATGACCATATTTGGACAAAACAATGGATCAATCTTGCAAATCATAAATGATACAAATAAACATTCTGTTGCATTGAGACTGTAAACTTATTTTTTCAAGAGGAGAAAGCCCCTCCCCCACCATCCCAAACCCCTCCTACACCTGACAACATCTGGCTTTTGACTGCAGTGGAGACCAATTTATTTGGGGCTCAATCTGGGTCAGATGACCTTGCAGTAGACTTGCAATGGCTCCAGCCCTGAGGGATTGATGGGAACTCAAACGTCCTCCCGCCAAGGTGATCTTTAATGTGCGGCCTGCCTCTGCTGGTGATATCTGCAACTTTTTTGACATCTAGGCCGCGACTTGAGCCGTTTGTGTTCGAGCAGGTTTCCGAAATTGTTTTTTTCAGAATTGAGTATGAAAAATAAACCAACACACTGAGACACCATCACTGCCCTCCCCTCTGCTTTCTACTGCGCCATTAGTTCACCTTGTGACCTGGGTTTGTGACATCACCCCTGAAACAAAAACAAGTGTTACTTGCCTGCTGGCAGCTGGAAAGGTGTTGGTCAGCTTCATCATACAGCTTTTCAAAACCTGCATGTACGCGTGTGTGCAGTGGGAAAAAGTGGCTTCCGTACAAGCGTATTTCTCTTAGCGATGACTGAAGTCGTCCTCTGATGGCCATTAGGGAGAAAAAATGCAGATTTAAGGAATTTGAGCCAGAAGGTCCCTGTGGTTCTTTAATTCGTGCATGTAACCAGACGGCTCATTCCTACTGAGGCAATCAAAACTAGATCGCACTAACAGCCACACGGTGTGAAGCTCAGGTTCTATCCTGTGAAAGGAGAACAACAAATACCCAGGTGCTTACTCCTCATTCTCAAGATCAGCTGGACACAAACGATTCCCAGGACTTTCTGAGGCTCAGGAGGGCAAATGAACAGAGCAGATTAGATCAGGTTTTGAGGCTGCAGCCAACCTTCCTTGTCAATAACGGGTTGTTCTTGACTGAACTGTCTTTTTATATGTGCTGCCAGATTATCTAATAATGACTGTGAATGCTACCGGGTTGGAATGACCTCCATAACACAACTGTAAAACCACTCCAATCCATATTTGGATAGTCACAACTCATAGATTATACAGCTCTGCGGTGTCTCTCTGCTTTAAAACAAAAACTCAAATATTTTCGGTTTTGGTTCGGTGTCAGTGCTGCCCTCAGCTAAAAATGATCTGAAAATCCCACGGTACTTTCTGCCAAAAGTGGGGCGAGCGCGGTGGGGAGGTTGTCAAATTTTGCCCACCATAAGCTTGGACTTCTCCCACCAGAGATGGTGAGTAAATAACGGTGGACATCCATCACCACTGGTCTCCAGTGGCTCCAGTTCCAGGATGAGTGGTGTTCCACTGGTCTGTAGAACCAAAGAGGACCAACTGGTAAAAGGTTAAAATGGTAAATTGTCTTGAATGGTTTTATTACTAAACAGATGACGAATGCTGGTGACTTTTAGAGGCGATGACACGCATCTCACTCAAGTTCAGTACCCACAGACATTATCTTCATAACTGTTTCTGCTGCATGCTTGTGGTCAAAGTGGAATATAGGAATTCTTATTTACCTCCAATAGTTATCATGACATTCTTGAGAATATTCTTTGAGGAACCTAAATGTGTCGGAGAGTTTGTGGTGAGGCTGCACGGTGGTGCAGTGGTCAGCACTGTCGCCTCACAAGAAAGGATTCAAGATTTGAGTCCCGGCTCCAGCACAGGATCTTTCTGTGTGGAGTCTCCATGTTCTCCCTGTTCCTGTGTGGGTTCTCTCTGGTACTCCAGCTTCCTCCCACAGTCCAAAGACATCAAGAGGGGACGAGGCTGATTGATACTCTAAATTGACTGTAGGTGTGACTGTGAGTGTGAATGGTTGTCTGTCTCTATGTGTTGGTCCTGTGATGGACTGGTGACCTGTCCAGGGTGAACCCCGCCTCTCGCCTGAAGGCTGCTAGGATAGGCTCCAGCCCCCCCCCCCCCCCCCCCCCGCGACCCTTAACAGGATGAGCGGTAGAAAATGGATGGATGGAGTTTGTGGCAGCAAGAATTTATCAGTTTTGGTATTTTTTTTATAGTTTAATAACTGTTGCAAGAAATCCCAGCATCTGTGGAGGCATCTATTTGCAGCGTATTGAAACATATTTCTTCTCCTCTTAAACTCCACTCATGTAGTTTTATCTGAATCTTATTCTGTGTAATGTCTTGTTTTTATCTAGTGTCTGAAATAAAGTTGAACTGAACATTATCCCTCAGGAGTTGGTGGAGTTCAACCCCGAACACACACACACACACACACACACACACACACACACACACACACACACAAAAAGGAGTGAATATTGGACTTCAGCAGCTCTGCTTGAATGCTAATGGGGGCAAACTGAGGAGTGTGTTGTCTCCACTTCCCAGGCTGTCAAGAGTGCTCTAGTAACCGCGGATCGTACGTGAACAGCGGTTGATTTTGGTTCTTTATTGAATGCACGTGGCCAAAAACAAAGACCCACAGCTTTAAATAACGAATAAGATCCCACATTTGTAAACTTTCTAAATGAAAAAATGATCATCATCTCAATCAGATTATACGTAGAAACAAATCTGTTGATCGGTTTTAGTTTTTAATAATCCACTAATAAGAGGCCGGCACACCACAAACCGGTGAAGCAGACTGATTTCGTTCAAATTGTTTGGAGAACAAATTGAAGTGAAGGTGAAGGACACAGTCACGCGACCACCGTCAGCGTAATTTACCCAACGCGTCACTCGAGGCCTCTCCGAGTATGTGAATGAATCTATTCAGTTATTTTCATTCAGAGATAAGCAGGCAGACCTGGACTGACCTCCCCATCTGGATGTCTGACGATGACGGGGATGAGTCACAGCAGCATCTGCATACAAACCTGCACTCACACATGAAAACTCCAACAATTCCTAAAGGTGGGATGGACATCAACACTGACGCTTTGCTCATGTCTGAGTCGGACTTTTAAAACCAAATACTAAGGGAAACGTGTATCTTTAGTTTGTCTTCCTTTTTTTTTTTTTTTTTTTTTTTAACCTCCTGCAAAAAGCTGAAACCCTCTTTGGCTCCGGAAAGATTGTTTACTAAATCGTATTAATTTACAACAGCCAGGAAAGCGCTGCAGGCAATAAAAGAATGCACCTCTGGTTCCTGTGTTATTGATGTTACCATGACAAACTGCAACAACAACAAAAAATACTTGTGTTTAAAGCTGGCAGATAAAAGGCAGAAAGTTAACGAAGAAACTCTAATCGAGAGAGCAGATGATCTGACAAATATTTCTTCTACAAACTTTGCAGTTTTCAGTCCAACGAATCTCGAGTTTGCAAATCTCCAACAGCAACAATTATTCTACTTTTAGCTCAGTTTTGGCCTCAACACACGTCAAACTGTAATCAGTGATGGAAGAAATACACAGTTCCTTAAAATGATTCTTTGGTAAAATGGTCCATTTAAAAGTGTTCCAAAGTAAAAACAAAGAAGGATCTGATATTGAGTTTATGTTGGTATGCTAAGTAAAAATACATAATCTTGAATACTAGATGAGGGCCAACTTGAAATGCTTTTAAGTTGAAGCTAATTTTTTTCATTGAGGGAAATGATTTTCTAATTAATATATGTAGAATATGAAATCCATTCTGTCTTTGCTGAATTAATGAGAATATTAAGATGTTAAATCATAAAAACTTTTCTTTTTTTTCTCGAGTGAATGCCACACACTTCTTCCATCTTCAGAGACATCAAAGTACTCTGATGGCTGTGATGTGTAGATACGGAACTCAGTTAATGTCAGTAGGAACAGAAAGTCCCTGAGGTCCGAGTGGAGAACAGAGACGAACAGTTCATAGTTTTTAAAGGGACTTTTTGTGAGTACTTGAACTGCAAAATGCAGTACTTAGAGTGAAGTATCACTTTAAATACCAATGTTTATCTCAGCGATACATCATGTTCTCTATTCATCTTATTAGATTGCATCTAAAAGGTGTTCTGTGCACGACTGTACTGGAACTGCAGCCTGATGAGTCTCTAGTTGGGTTCTAGCTTTACAAATAAAAATGTGCTCTAGAACCTAAACACACACACACACACACACAGACACACACACACACACACACACATTTTGGCTTCAGATATAGGATACCGAGAGGATAAAACTGTTCCGGAATTAATATTTACTAAAGCCTCTTAAAACTGCTGTATTCCAACCGTGTGGCTGCTGCGTTCAAATTCGGGGACAAACCTTGAGAGTTGGTTTGGACCCCTGCGCCGTAGCACCTGGCAGGTAATAAAGCAGCTGTCATTGCCTCGAGCCCACCACAAATATATTTTGGACATTAGAGAAACCACCCAGCTGACCCCCTCTTGCTCGCTAAGGCATAAATCCATCAGGCTTTCATTTGCTTTACTGGTTCTTACCTGAGCAAATGATTTTACAAACCCTAACATCTTTTCTCAAACGCTGTGAAGGCCTGCAGGCAAACATCAGGTCAAAATGACACAGATTTGTGCTCAGCGTGCAATATTTTCCCCTGTTGGTCCAGGTGGGGTGGGAATATTTCAACTTCAGTCGATAATGTAATAGAAAACAATGTGTTTGTTATGAAATCTAGATATTGTCGCCTTGGAAATGGAGATCTTGGTTCTATTTTTATACCTCTTGTCAACAGTGTCGCCACCTGTCCTCTAAAAGTGTAAGAACAGCTTCCGAGCGCAAGATGAGGAGAAGACTGCATCACTGCATCTCTGCACAGGCGCCACGCCATTAATGTTCAAGGTGAGTGCTCTTCTTTTGTTG
Source organism: Aulostomus chinensis (assembly GCF_037954235.1). Classification (NCBI taxonomy): domain Eukaryota; kingdom Metazoa; phylum Chordata; class Actinopteri; order Syngnathiformes; family Aulostomidae; genus Aulostomus; species Aulostomus chinensis. The sequence continues at coordinate 24,463,141 of NC_141324.1, forward strand.
TTAACCATTGCGGATCCAATGGGACATTATGGAAGATGTTGCAGATGTTTTCGCCGACGAAGTCTTTCATAAAATCAAAACCTATTTGGCCGCCAACAATGGAAACACAACAACCAAAAGGCTTTGTCTCTCAAGCAACATGATGGCCGTGTTGGGTCTCTAAGCAACTGGTGGGAGTGCTTGAAAGGACGGAAAGGAAACAGCACCTGCTTAATTACATCCTACTGGAAATCATTCTTCTTTCTCATGAGTGAGGAGAACAGATGCCATTCTATATTTATTGGGGTGATTAATGAATTTCTTTTCATGGAAAGTAATTATAATAAAACACATTTGTACATGGGAATGGGAACAAGTGATGCCACTGAGCTCATGATGCAAGAAAGGAGTTTTGTTGTTGTTGTTGTTGTTGTTGTTGTTGTTGTTGTTGTTGTTGTTTTTCTCGGTCCTTTTCTAACACTGTCACTTCATTTGTACAAAGTTACCTCTTTCTTGACTGTACACATCACTCATAATTTGCTTCCGGGCTGTACAGATGCAATCATTTGAAGGTTAAGTGTCCTTCTTCCTTCAGGCTCCAAACTTCTGATAGGATGATGGTAGTCAGAGGAGTTGCTAGGGAACGTCCGACTGCAACGGTTGATTTCCATACATGTCAGATTGGTTCTTCAAAATAAATTCTTTCAAAACAAGAGATTTAATATGACTTGGCCATCACGGTTTGACTTTACGAGCTCGTTAGAGATGCGTTTCACCATAAATCACTGAGAAATGTGTTAGAACGCAACTTGAAACGTGCAAAGAGTCAATCCAGCCGAGTGCGGCGCGTCTGGTGAGAGACTTTTTTTTTCCCCCTGGTTGGATGCTGTCAGATGTGTTGGTTCAGCCCCTGATGTCACTGAATGAGCAGTGCGGGCTTCCAGGACGCATCTTCGGTGACGCAGCGGTGGCACAGACAGAGCATTCTCCGCTCCTCCGCAACATTTCAGAAACCTTGTCTTTTTCTCATATTTCGCTTTTTCTGGTTGCAACCGGGGACTCTTCGTTCTCCTAGCTACTCGCCATCAGTCCCGTTTTATTTCGATGAACTTTTTTTTGGATGCAGAATAACAGGTAAACTGCTCGTGTCATGACGGTGGTGTCCTTGAGGGCGGGCTTGCGCTCTCGTCACTTGGAGTTGGGGGGTGGTGGGGATGGTGGGGGTTATATTCTATGTTCATAGATAAAATTGCAGTCGGCTTTGATCATTTTGCGCCTGTTTTTTGTTTTTGTTTTTTTTTGCTTCTTCGGTTGGTAGAGATCAATCCAGCTGTTGTGGCTGATGTGTGTTTCAGCTGAGCGGTCATTGCGCGCGGGCAGCTTTCGGCTCCATGGACAGCAACGTGGTGCACATCTACAAAGAGGACAGATGTCCCTCGGGACAATCAGAGGAGTGCGTCCCAAACTTCACCTGGCAGCCCGGTGTGTCGGACATCTTCAACTACACACCCAACGGCACCTGGGATGCAGAAGCCGAGCCCATGTCACCCATCATCCCCATCATAGTGGCGGTGTACTCGGTGGTGTTCGTGGTGGGCTTGGTGGGCAACTGTTTGGTGATGTATGTCATCATTAGGTGGGTGTTTTGAAAGCAACCAAAGTCCCTTTTTCTTCATGTCATGAAGTCGCTTTCTGATGCAGAGGTTTGGTGAAATGGAGCTTGTGGCGCCTGTAAATGGAGATAATCCGTCTATAAGAAGAGATGAAATGAATCTTTTATTTGTCCTTATTGTTCCATTTTATGCAACCGGTTAAAGTTGTTGTTTTTTTTACATTTAAAAAAAAAAGACTCTCAACTCCACCATTTCCTGCAATAAAAACATTTCCTCTCAGTTTAGAGGTGAAATTAAAATTCTGTAACCCAAAAATAGATCACAAACAGGAGAAAGAGGATCCCATTAGCTCGCCTTTCGTGCTGACTTAGTGTGTGTATTTTGTATTTTGCCTTCTAAAGTTCATCTGTTTACAGAGGAGAGCCATTAATCCTCATCTGAAAATTGTTTCATTGAACTCGATCCTCTTTTCAGATGTGCACTGTAAAGAAATAAAGGCAACAGAAAAGTCAGAAACCTTCTCTTCTGTCCGACAGATACACCAAAATGAAAACAGCCACCAACATCTACATCTTCAACCTGGCTGTGGCTGATGCTCTGGTCACCACCACCATGCCCTTCCAGAGCACCGACTACCTGCTCAGCTCCTGGCCCTTCGGTGAGGTGGCGTGCAAAGTCTTCATCTCCATCGACTACTACAACATGTTCACCAGTATCTTCACGTTGACCATGATGAGCGTGGACCGTTATGTGGCCGTGTGCCACCCGGTCAAGGCCCTGGATTTCCGCACACCCGTGAAGGCAAAGATCATTAACGTGATCATCTGGGTGCTGTCGTCGGCTGCCGGGATACCTGCCATGATACTTGGCAGCACCAAGACCAACAACGGTATCGCCAGCGTTTAAACAGGCGCTTGTTATTATAACTGTCTGACAACAACAACAAAGATTACACGGAGAAGTTTTAGAATTCGTTCATCATTATTTCATTTCTGCTGGAGTTTCATATGAACTGTGTTCCTTCATTCCCCGCATTTTCCTCTCCACCATCCTTAGCTTGGCACACTCGTCTGCAGGTTGCTATTAAGACTAGAGGTTGGCAATGTGAAGCTGTGTGACAGACATGAGGAGGACTCTTTGATTTGAAAGGGTTTTTGTTGTTCTGTCTTTTTTCATTCAGCATGAGTTTAATGGATTGTCCATGTTCACAATGGGCCGGCATTCAATTAAGCCCCCTGCTCTTTACCCCGAATTATGAGTCCAGTCAGTTAATCTGATTCTGGCTCTCTCTCCATCACAGGATCTGACTTATTTTTAGACCTGCTGGTGGTGTGGCCCTAATGTGAATCTGGTCAGTCACACATTTGTTTGGAAGTTAGTCACCGTTAGTGAGTACTGGCGTTGCCATTGTGATTGTGTTACTTCAGTGCAGCCTTGTTAGCTTGGACGTGTTCTTACCCTGTGTGTTGTCACGTCTCTTCATCTAAATAGGAACTACCGAATGTGCGCTCCAGTTCCCCGAACCCTACACCTACTGGGACACGCTGATGAAGATCTGCGTCTTCATCTTCGCCTTTGTGGCCCCCGTCATCATCATCACTGTCTGCTACACACTGATGGTCCTGCGGCTGAAGAGCGTGCGCCTTCTATCAGGCTCACGCGAGAAGGACCGCAACCTGCGTCGCATCACGCGCCTGGTACTGGTGGTGGTCGCCGTCTTTGTGGTGTGCTGGACACCCATTCACATCTTCATCCTAGTTAAGGCTTTGTCATCCAACGTGCCTGAGACCACTCCAGTCATGGCTGCCTACTTCTTCTGCGTGGCGTTGGGATACACCAACAGCAGCCTGAACCCCATCCTCTACGCCTTCCTTGACGAGAACTTCAAGAGGTGCTTCAGGGACTTTTGCTGCCCCAGTGCTCAAGCACACAGGGACTGCCAGGGTATGAGCCGGGTGAGGAGCACCCTACGGGACCACTCGTGTCCCACAGAGGGCCGGGGGGACATAAGGCAGGGCAGAGCCGTATGACTAGCTATGGATGTGTGTTCGACGGCCCACCAGGGCTGGGAGGACTCCAATGACCTGGGCTTGACTCAAACTACTGCCATCTGAGAGAGAGAGGCAAGTTAGAGGGATAATTTATTTACTGAAGTTAATCATGCATGTTGATTAGAATTCAAAATCATATTCGCTTAAGTTCTGCGTTCCTCTTATTTTTGACAAATCTCATTAAAGCAGACCTGTTACGTGCGTCTTTATTGTCATATTTAATCTCTTAAATTGATGGATCTTCATATTATCTGTGGCCAATGTTTTTAACAGTCAGGTAAATGTATACAGAAATGACCCCTGTGTGCAAAATGCCTAGGCTTCGGACTGCGTTGAACACATTTGGATCTACTTTCACGGCGAGTTGACATCAACTTGTCTCAGATTTCTTTACGCGATCATCTGCTTCAGGTACTAAAGGTCAGCACACATCCATAATTTGTGCCTGAATCCAAAAATGTAAATGAATCCTTCTCTCTTCAGCAGTAAAGGTATGTTAAAATAAAAAAAAGCAGTAGCACCTCAGGGAGCCCATTATGTCTCTGCATTCTTTTCAACAGACAGCGAGGTGAAACAGCTGCATGATGCGTTCTCACCTGGACACAATGGTTGACTCTTGCTCCAGAATTACACCACTGCTGGAACGTTCCAGTCCTTTTTGGCAAGACCTGCATTTCTGCTGTTATAGTCATGATGTAGTTATAGTTATAGTTATAATTATAGTTAGAAAAAGCTACAAACAGCAAATGAAACACATTTAGCAAATAGCTTGTTAGCTAGGTAGCTAGCAGTTGAGTCTTCATGTATTTATTGATCTGTATTTCAATCCATGAACTTTCACTAACCACAGCCAAACAGTTTTATGTGCCTAAACCTCCAGACTTTAACCAGAGTGTTGTCACATTTATCTTAAAATATCACATTTTCTCATGAGAATAAAAAGAATTTCCAACATTTTGCTGGAGAATGAATGTTCCATTTGAATATGTTGTAGCAGTTTAACATAAAAAAAAGACTCAAGATGACTCCTGTGAGTCATAATATTGCTCCTTAAAAATAGATAGATAGATAGATAGATAGATAGATAGACAGATAGACAGATAGATAGATAGATAGATAGATAGATAGATAGCAAAACTTATTTTTATGTTTTGCTACATCAATCTAAGAGGTAATCTTAGTGTTACCTTGGTTTCTGCTCACTCCCAAGTGGCAAAAAATGTATATAATTTATGCAAGTGTGAAGCTCATGGATTTTGTGCTCTTAGAAACGTCCGCGTTTTACAGCTTTGACTGTTTTCAGCCGTACGTAATCTTGAACTTGTCAAATATTGTAGGTAGTGTTCACCTGGCATGTTCTCACCTAATAGTACTGGTGAAAATTGGGCATAGGGCTCCATGGCGACAGCCGACGTGACAATAATCCAGCTGTATCTAAACAAAAAAGCTTTTGGTGTTTTTCTGTAGTGTATGGATCGTATTTTCCATTTGGTAACAATTTTATTTTTGTTAGCCAAGCTGTATTAAATTGCCTCTCATCTCGAAACACATAAAAAAAAAAATTGTAGATTTTTTTTTTAAAGCAGTACGAAGTGATTGAAGCTACACGACAGCCTGAATGTGAAGTTAAACAGTTAATCTGTTAAAGCTGGCAGGGGCTTCTCAGCTGTGATTGCTTCCTGTCAAGCTATTTTCTTTCATCATCGTTGCGATGCATATCAATTACTGTGTCTATATATAAATATGTGATGGTATGGATATCATTGAACGTGGTGCAAAATCATCTTTTTCCTGTAAAAGTCAGACAATTTCTTTTGCTTCCTTGAGCTTTTAACAGAGTCGCCAGATCATCGGGGTGTTTTGTTTTAATGTAAGCTAATATCGAATCATCTGTTTAAATTTGAAAATAATCTATACAGTGGATGTATCTGAATATGTATGCCTTCTTTTCTCTGCTGCATCCATTTTCAATTTCTTTTTGCTTCACAGTATAAAGTAAACCCTGGTATATGCTCACTGCTTTAAGTTTTGTTTTGTTGTTTAACGTCGGTTTATGTCGTATTTCTTCATTTACCACTGCAAACTGTTCAAAAGGCAGGATTGCAAATCAAAACTGTTTAAGCTGTATTTCGCTCCTGTCTCACCAAATATGTGCTGCTGGATTGTAAACTCATGATATTTGCTTTATCGTTAAATGTGAAAACATCCTTCCCTCATTCACATACATGTCGCAATAAAACCGTCAAGTATGACATTGCTTCATTTGGAAAAAAAAAAAAAAAGGGACAGTTTTCATTTCTGTACTTACTGAAGTTCACGTGGGTTCAAGGTGTGAAGAATATGTAAGATTATCATCACAAAAACAGCCATTATAGCTGATAATTCACGCCCCGATGGTTTTATTTGAATAACTCTGCTCAGCTTAGACACTAAGTAGCTGTTTCCATGGTGAGTGGCTGAAAAGAAGAAATGTAAGGGGATTTTGTGTTGGTGGTCCAGTGAGGATCTTGCAACTGTGGATCCAGCGTTTGCTGCTCGCCGGTAGTGTGCTGCTGTTGCTCCACTGCAAGATTGAACAAGTTGACAGGTGGAGATGGAGGTACGAATGTCACCCCCCGGTGTCGTGAAAGCATCTGGGCCCAAACCTATCCTTAACTCTCCTCAACTAAAAACTTTTTCTTGAAAATGTAATATCTTTTTAGCTCTTTGCATCTTCAAGGCACCACAACCCAAAAATCACACAGCTCATTCCGCAAGATATAGAACAATATTGTTTGTTTTATGATTGGAAAAATAATGAATTGATATCAACAGATTTGTTAAAACAATGACATTTTTAAAAAAAAATTCTCTTCCACAATTAATCATCTCTTTGACTTTCTACCGTGAGTGACTTTCGCTTTTAAACGGAGAGCTGCGAGTAGCAAGCAAGTAAAAAGATTCTGCTGGATATCAAAGGATGAAAAAGATCCCATCACTTGAAATCATTCAGTGGTTTTGTATGATGAAGTCTGTGCACCGTTGGTGTTCATCGTAGAATTGTGGTCTGAGATGCTCTGGAGGAGTACGAACGGTGAAAAGTGCTCTGAATGAATGGAAGCCAAAGTTTGCGACCTCTTAAACTTTCGCCGTTCACTAATTCACACATTTAGATAATTGAACAACTCAAGGTCTCTGTTTTTCTTGTGTTTTATTTTGAAGCAGTCCAAAAAGTCCCTTGACAAAGACGCAACCCCTCTCCGGCTTCCAAGCTTCTTGGCTTTATCAGTAGGACTGAGTGTCGGCGGTGGGCAATTATTTTACTTTTTTATCAGAAATTATAACCCGGCTGACATTTGTCAAAGGTTAATGGATAATGCAGCACTCTCGACTACATCCTTAATGGTGCACCCTGAGCACAGTCCATCTCACTGATGTGTGAGGCAAATTAACTGAGTCTGTCCTCGGTGGCTAAGCCGTCAGCCATAATGACCAAAATTTTTTGCTCTTTTTTAGTCTCTCTTCATCTCAGAAAATGTGTGTGTGTGTGTGTGTGTGTGTGTGTGTGTGTGTGGGTGTGGGTGTGGGTGTGGTTGGGTGTGCTCGTGCGCGCATTAGCCAGCCATTATAGCCAGGTTCATGTATTGGCTCTGACAAACGTCATGTTCGTCGAAAATAATGCTGCTCATTATAAAATTCTCAACGCCTTTATAACCTGTCAGTGAATATTTGACGTTAATGGCATCAACTTTTACTGGGTAATTAATCAACACTTTTGGACTGGTACTCTGAGGCAGTGGCAGAAAATCCCTCTGGCTGATGTTGATCCTGTCAATGCTCATGGCGTTTTCCCCTTTTCATAAGCCTTTGTGTTTGTAGTCATAAATGTAAATCCATCATTGATATCTGGACTCTGTGGTGAATTAAATAACGGTTTTAAAAAAACATAAGCCTTCCAGGGTCACCTGCTGCATTTTTCTTATTTAAAACATATAAGATCATATTGTTTTCATCTTTAATCTAATGGTTCTTTTAAAATTTTTCCACCCGAATGTATAAAAGTGAATGAGGTCAAAGGCGGCCCATTTGTTCATTATACCCTAAGTTAAGACTTTATATTTGTTGTATGTATGTGTCTCATCGTGTTTGATTCGGTAAAATCCCCATAGTAAAAACATAGTGATAGAAATGATTCTCCATTATATGATATACATGTGTAGGTCTAGCAACAGATTTATTTAACAAATGAAAATATGGAAGCGGGGCGACATGGCTCAGAGGTAGAGTGGTTTGATCCTCACTGGAAGTGTCCTTGAGCAAGATACTGAACCCCTCATTGCTCGTGATGGTCCTGCGAAGGACTAGTGACCAGTCCAGGGTGAACAATGCCTCTCACCCAGTGTCAGGTGGGATAGGCTCCAGCACACACACACACATACACACACACACACACACACACACACACACACACACACACACACACACACACACACACACACACACACACACACCCGACCCTGAACAGTTAAGTGTTATAGAAAATGGATGGATGGAAAATACAGAGGACTAAACTACTTCATGAGAAGACAATCATCTATGCATCATGAAATGTTGGGGATCAAAACATGAAAAAGTCAAAGCGAATCTGATTTACAGATGCATAAGTAACACAGCACATATTAATTGGATTTACTTTGGTACTGTGAATAAAAAAGGAAATTAAAAAAAAGTGAAAAATATGAGATATTTTACTTTACTTTTACTTTCAAATTAAGAACCAAAGTTATCATTATTATTCCTATTCAGAATTATAATGCTGAATTTAATCTCACGGTTCAGACAATGATATCTGAATGACATTTTAGACTATGAGGGTTTGTATGAGCCTCACATTTTCAGCCTTTTTTTGTGCATTATCACAAAAACAAGAGCAAATACAACCTTCACTTTGATCATTTTGTTAAAGGCATCTCAACACTAATGAATCAAATCAGGGCCGTCACCATATTTGTTTACTGTTTATGCCATCAAAATTTTGCCCAAAAGCCCAGTGCAGTGCAGCGATAACAGCAGCTGGTGTGTAACAAAGCGTGCTGACGGACGCAGTGTGTGCAGGGACAATGGGGTTTTAATGAAGCTGCAGTCCCCTGGCACATCACATGGGGGCAGTCGAGTGCCTTCGCTCTCATTGGCTACAACTGTTCACGCCAACCAATAGGAGCAATTTGCGTTGGTCCCGTTGCTTCCGGGTGCCTTGAATGAGGAGATCCCTCTGTATTTAATGTTTTATTGCATTTAACAAGGAAACTTAAAGCCTTTGTGATCCTAAAACGTGTAAAATATGAACAGAATATTCGGACGCGGTAAACCCAAAACGCCTCCTCCAAACCTGTCGGACTGTATCGGCAGTGTGAGTACTGTCAGGCTCCATGTATTGTTGTTTATGTCTTTATTTGTGACCTAACGGTGTCGTGAGTAAGCTAGCTAGAGGAGATAAGCCACTGAACCGAGATATATCTGCTGTCATTGACGACTTTTGCAGCAGTGCAACACAAATACTACTTTCATTCCAGTTGTGGTTTGGACTTTGTCAGCTAAATTCATTGACAGACATTTAACTCTCGCCCAAACATGGCACCTGAGCTCTGTGTTTCTAGATGTTTCTGGATATGACTACACCTGTGTTGGATGTCCTCTCAGGTGGATGCCAGAGCTGAGTCCATAGACAAGAAGATTGGCAGACTAGATGCTGAGCTGATGAAGTACAAGGATCAGATGAAGAAGATGAGAGATGGACCCTCCAAGGTGGGAGTCAGAACATCAGCATCAGAACCCCAAGAGTAGCTAGATGATACTGCAAATAAGGCACCAGCACTTTTATCTATTGTTGTTGTTGTTTTTTTTTCTAAAATGCAGAACATGGTGAAACAGAAGGCGATGAGAGTCCTGAAACAGAAGAGAATGTGAGTTCACTTTTAACACTTTCAACACAGTCAGCATTGAAAACTACACCAGGATGATACTGTCATAATTTTGAGATTGATCATATTGCAGTATCAGTCAAAAATAATCTCTATATATTTTTTTTTCTTCCAGTCTTTGATCAGCGTTATGATTTTATCAGCTAAGGCAGGGTAATTAATCAAAAACCTACATGTAGAACCTCTCACGACTCTTGCTCATAAAGCTTAATTAGTGATTACTTTGCCTTGTAAGAGTTCAGTATATCTGCAACACAGAGCCCATAGGACTATGAGGATGGAGTAAAACTTTGTGTAAAATAATGGCTCAGTAATTGTAATTGAGGAAAAAGTTTGAAGTCACTGTGGTACTGAATTGTCTGAGCTACATATCTTAAAGTGACACCTGAAAGCACAGACATTTTTTTTTACACCTTTGCATCCATTCTTTGTGACTCCAGAGTGCAGAAAGAGCCAGCCGTGTATAATTAGCTTGAAGCTAATGATGACCAGCTACAAACCGCAAAACTGCCCAAACGTCAAGAGCATCCTCCAGTATAATTTACATCTACTCTATCCAGCTCTTCTCTATCAGCTATGTTGAAATATTAGACAAATTCAATTCAACACAACAACTTTTAATATAACCTTTCATGTCGAAAGATAATGTTTAGCCACTGCAATCTTATTAACCAGTGGGAGTCAACAAGATAAACATCGGCTGCTACTGCTAAATGGCCAATATGGGTGCATTTCTGAAACACTACATACTGTAGTCAGCATATCAAGAGAGAGACAAAGTTATGTACAATTGGGTTAGAATTGTCTCAAATGGCCTCCGAGCTCTTGTATCAGTCAGGTGTCAAATCCAGATGTGTTAAACGTGAACGTGCTGCTCTTCCTCAGGTATGAAGGCCAGAGGGAGCAGCTGGCACAGCAGTCCTTTAACATGGAGCAGGCCAACTACACGATCCAGACACTGAAGGACACCAAAACGACAGTAAGGACCGTGTGACCTGGTTTGGCTTGCAGAGATCAGAGGTCACTGATAAGAAGTTTCTATCAGTTTGCTGTGTCCCTTCTTAAGTGTGATTAATATCCAGGGTACTGTGTGTCATGTGGGTAGATTAATTGTGAGTGAAGGATGGGTTTTGCTCCGTCAGTTTATCAGAAAACAGAATATTGAGTGAAACAGAGTCAGTTTACCATCAGCGGAGATCAGGAAAATGGACGTGTTCTCTTACTAGTCACCAGCAGTTGATCACGTCATCTATTGGTGTTCTTTCCCAGGTGGAAGCCATGAAGATCGGGGCAAAGGAAATGAAAAGAGCCTACAAGGATGTAAAACTGGACCAGATTGATGTATGTTTGTTGTATCCCACCGTCATGTGACCGTTATCATTAGGTTACACCAGGCATGGATACCCAACAGGATCGTGTGTTTTTCTGTCTTCCAGGATTTACAGGATCAACTGGAGGACATGATGGAGGACGCCAACGAGGTCCAGGAAGCTCTGAGCCGCAGTTACGGCACTCCAGACATAGATGAGGACGATCTGGAAGCAGGTGAGTGTGTGTGTTGGCCTCACATTCAAACAAAACCCAAACAGACATCTCTCTCCAAGCCTCCAAGCTTATCATCAAGCATTAAGCATCAAGTAGCCATAAACGCAAACATGAAGGATGTATTGCATCAATCATGAATCCAATCACGTCACCTGTTTTTTCCACTGCCTGAAAAGTTGGACGAAAAACGGTGATATGAACCAACCATATGAAAAACCAGTATCCGTTAATAATCTCACAACTGGAAATAGCAGCCAGGATGAATTTAACCTTATACGAGGACTTTGGTGTATCAGTGACGGTGTGACTGTGGTTTCAGAGCTGGACGCTCTGGGTGATGAGCTGCTGCTGGATGATGACAGCTCCTACCTGGATGAGGCCTCAGCTGCTCCGTCAATTCCTGAGGGAATCCCTAGTGACAGCAAGACGAACAAGGTAACCAACAGTCTGCACAGATCAGGGATCAGCCCACGAGAATGTATTCTGCAAGGGTGTTTTTTTATTTTATTAACAGTGAAGATTAAACAGATGCTCTACTGCCAATCCTTTTCCAAACGCAGGATGTTTAGTTCAGAGAGCCACTAATGGTTGTCAACAGATACGAGCCTGCTCCCACTGGGCGATCCGTTCTGTGCCCCACGCATGTCTGTCCTCCAAATTAGTTTGCTCCGTATGACACCCAGGCACGGTACGCTTGCTTTGCCCCAGCGCAGCTTGAAGAGTCCAGCTTCAGCGCGTTACAGTTGCATGGGCACGTGATGAGGTCAACAGCCGGGTCGGCCTCAGCCATACATGCAGCGCAAGAGTGAGCAAAGTCTGGCAGTTGATGTATCAGCGCCATGAGATCTTCTCATCTGCATCCATCCTCTTTTTCTTTTCACTTCTGTCATGAGATCTGAACTGAGACTTCCAAATCGGCTCCTAGAGTCCTGGGCCTGGCCAAGTCCAATTACTGACATACAGAGCCTGAATTAGTAATGACCGAGGCTCCGTGCTGCTTCTCACATATCAATGTACAACATAGTACGCATCTTTTCTTTTCTTTTTTAAAACTGTGATTAACTTGTAAAATACACCTCAGTGTCGTCCAAGAAACGTATCACTTTATCCTTCTCACAATACCCATGGAAACACTCCTGATAGCCTGAAATCCAAAAGGTCAGCTTCAGTGTGACATCATAATATTCTGCCAAAACACTTTTCTGGCCATTATTCAAAGCAATGCCAGTAATCCCTTCAGGAAATTTAGCCAAAAAGACTCTTACCATTATCTGTCTATAATACAGTTTATAAAAAAAAAAGTATAAAGCTACTCATGTTCTGTTGTCATGGGGTTCTTCTGTCTACAGGACGGTGTTTTGGTGGATGAGTTTGGCCTGCCACAGATTCCTGCCACATAAACGAGGAACTACTGAAACGACTGCACTACAACTGAAAACACTTTTTTTATGCAGGGTTACATTTATACCTGCAAAGCCGTTAACCTGGCAACGCTACAATACCGAAGCTGTCCTGCTGTTGGATTGATAATACTACTGAACAAGCATGTTGCCGTGTGACACTTTTTTAATCCCTCTTCTGTCAGTGTTGTTTATCACCATTAGTGTTAATTTATTTTAATCCGTTTGTAGTTCTTCTTAGTTGTGACTGTTATGTTTCAAAATTGGGATGATTCTCGCTTGATCTGTTCCGTGTCTACAGATTATTTGAAACATTCAAATAAAGTTTTTAATTCAATTCTGAATGACTGATTTGTCGATGACAATACACACGAACACACACACACACACACACACACACACACACACACACATATACTGTATATATATGAATTTTTTCCCCTCTTTGACGGCTCTTATTTGTTCCTCTCACTTACTGGTTTATTCTTTGCTATTTTAGAGCACTTTTGGATTAATCCATGACCAGGGTCCCGCATCACCGAGCAGGATTAGGTAGTCGGTGAGGTAATTTAAAATGCTAACCTGCGATTTTTAATATTATGGCTTTTTTTTTTTTTTAGATAAATGAGATTCAACTTTATTGCCATTAAGCAGAGTACAGGTACACAGGTACAGAGCCAATGAAATGCAGTTCACATCCAACCAGAGGTGCAAAAGAAGCATTAAATATGAAAAGTGCAGGTTGAGTACAGTGTTTTATTTATATATGTATGTGTGTGTGTGTGTGTGTGTGTGTGTGTGCGCGCGCAGTTTGGGGGTGTCACCAACCATACCAGATAGCCAGATAAGAGATCAAAATGTCTATTATTTCGGAATTGCTGAAATGTATTTGCTTTGACGGGAAGCAAAAACCTCGAGTGGGTGTCAGATCTCTTGAGTAATTGAAATCAGACCCATAAAAGTCCGACTCTGGTGGGACTCGAACCCACAACCTTTGAATCACTTTTCAAGTGCTTGATTAGAAGTCCAATGCGCTATCCATTGCGCCACAGAGCCAGTTACGTGCTTACGTCACAGATTGAGTTTTTTTTTTAAATGGTCTATGTTTGATTTATGATTATTTCTGTTTATATACTTGATTTGTTCGGAACATACTGTTGCAATAATAACAGTAAAAGATGGACGAATTTAAAAGAAGAAAATAAAAAATAAGTATTTCCTGTTTCTTCCGGAAGTAGCTAGCTAGCCATCAGAAATAGTAGCCGTGTGGTACATGTTGCGATTAAAGGACGTGAAACGACAAGATGTCAGCGCAAGCCATAACCGTGTCAGTTGCATACGGTAATAAGATGATGTCTCATTAATGAGCTAATTGTAGATATATTGACGTAAGGGTTAAACTTCGTTTAATAAGCATAACTGTCGTTCTTGTAGCTGAAAATTGCTAGCTAATGTACTTTAGCTATAATCAAACATTAGCGCTAACTTAGTATCTGACTTGAACCTGTAGCAAACGTGTCATTTATTTCAGTACTTTACCACACTGTAAAATCGAGAATTTAGTCCTCCAGAGTAAAATGGATCCGAATTTAATAACAGTTTGAAACTGATACCTGTAACATCCGATCATACTTAATGGATAGGGTTAGGGTTAACCCTTATTTTGATTTATTGGTGAAGAACCTAATACACTTGCCCCTCATCATGAAATGTTGAATGAAAACAACCCCATTTCCCCTGAACTACAAAACGTGTATTTTTCCGCGTAGTATTAATTTCTTTTAATTTATGGGCATTGTTTTGCATATTTAGGCTCAAAGCAAATGGCCAGCATTCTTCTATGCACATTTGAATCCCTCACAATCTCTTTGTCATTTTCTAACTTTTAATTGTGTCTGAGTGGACCAAACCCTGACTTTGAAATCGTCTCTCATTGGAGAAAGTACAGTCGTGTCACGGAGATGTTTTTGCAGTAATATTCAAAATACTTCCAAGGGTTATTTCAAATTCTCTCTCCAGGATCCACTAAACACAGTATCACAGTGACAGGGCAGGATGATGGCCAGAGTCCAACTGTCAAAGACCTGTCTGATGCGCTCACCCAGGTTACTGGAGTTCCACCAGCCTCACAGAAACTCATCTTCAAGGGTAGGCCATCTTTTCTATAAATACTGAGCATTGCTAACAGATTATATGGACAGTTCTAACTCTGTACTTTTGTGGTCATTCAAGGGAAATCCCTGAAGGAAATGGAGGAGAGTTTATCCAGCTACGGGGTTAAAGAAGGCTGTAAACTCATGATGATTGGAAAGCGGGTACGGCTTTAATGTCTGCATGTGAAGTCTCTGATGTGAGTTGTATGTGTTACCAGCATTCTGATATAATCTACAAACAGAACAGTCCTGAGGAGGAAGCGGAACTGAAGAAGCTGAAAGATATTGAGAAATCTGTGGAGCAGACGGCAAAAAAGCTGGAGAAGGTGGACGGGGAGTTGACTGGACTCAAGAATGTAACGATGCCTTTTTAAGATGCACAGTTTTCCTGCACAAACTCCATTTTTTTGATTTGATATGTTTGCAGTCAAGATTTTAAAAGCCATTGGCCTCTGGGTTTGGTGTTCTTTTTCAGGGCTTTTTGGCCAAAGATCTCCAGGCAGATGCCCTGGGTAAACTGGACAACAGAGTGAAAGTAGCAGCTGAGCAGTTCATGAAGATCTTGGAGCAAATAGATGCTCTGGTAATTTCCTTTGTTGCAGGTGTTTTTGAAATTGTATGCTCGGAGTTTATCTAACTGTCTCTTTTTTGTTGTTGTTTTGTTCACAACAGAGCGTCCCAGAGAATTTTAATGACTGCAGAATGAAGAAAAAGGGACTTGTCAAGACGGTGCAGGTAAATCTGTTAATTTTTCTGTTCTAACACGACAGTTAAAAAGAAAATCGGGATATTAAATGTGTCCATTTTTTTGTTTGTTTGTAGGATTTCCTGGCCCAGTGTGATAAGATAGAGGCTTGTATATCAGATCACCTATCGAAGATCCAGTCCAAAAACCTTGCCCTGGCAGACTGAAGACATCTCTTATGTATCATGTGCTTGGCATTGCTCTGTGAGCAGCTGCAAAGTGAACCAAAGCTTCCTGTGTGGAGCAGATCCTCATCTATTTATTGTTGGTGTGACGTGTATAAGAGAGCCCTCATCATCCTGTGAAGAGAGTGAGGCTGCACTGACACTCTGTAAAAGTGACGTGTGCTCTAATAGAGCTTTGAGACTGATGTGAGAGGATTTTTGTGATATTGGAGACAGACACTCTGAGCATTGAATTTCAGACCAGTTACAAACATCTGACACTGGTGCTGTAGAGAGCAGCTACTGCCAGACGTTCAGCAACGTAACCATGATGACGACACCTGATACAATTATGCTCCAAAACATAGAAAAACACTCTTAATTGTGATGTTGCAGCTGTCGAGTGTGTCATTTCACAGTTGATACACATGGCCAAAGGTATGTGGACAGCTCCTGTAATGAATTCCACGATTTTGAACATCGCTGCAGAGATGGATTTGCATTTAGACATCAGAGTCAGGGGTGCGGGATGATGAAGTTGAGGAAGGTTGTTTTTTTGTTTTTTTTTACAGATCTCACAGTTTGCATTGGAACATTTATCACCATGTTAATTAAGGAAAGCAGGTTACTTCAGACTATATAAACCTCATATCTGATTGCCTTGCTATAACCTGATTTCTCTTGGTAACCATATCAGTGTTAAAGCAAAGTATAATAATACGTGGTGACATTATCCAAAAGACGTTAAACAACTTGATTTGGTTTGATTGTAGATGATTAAGCAACTGTCTTTGCATACTGTAGCATTTAGTTAGTGTCTGTCCATCCATCTTGAATGGCTTGTGCAGAGTGTGATCATGGAGGTAGCATTTTCAGCATGGGACCCCTGTGTCTGGCCACATTCGCCAGCTCTGACTGGGTTATCTTGTGTCTTTCCAGACCAGTGTAGAGATGTAATCCCTCCACCTGGTCCTTGGTCTGTGACTTGCCCTGTCAGAGCTGGATGTGCCTGAGAAACCTCCTCAGGGGGTCCAGGGAGGCATCGTTACCGGATGCCCAAACCACCTCAAATTGCTCCTTCGCTAATGAGCACTGCCTCTCCTCAGTCTCTCCAGGAAGACTGAGGGTCTCACCTTATTCTTAGGTCATGTCAAACAGCAATATTAGGCTATATTGGATAAATTGTGTCTTCAAGGGATCAAAAATAATATAACTAACAGTGATCGAGGCGAGGAAAGTTAAAGGGCCCACTGTCACAGATTTTAATAAAAAGTGAATTTTGTTTTGATGAAGATGAATTCTGTTCCTGCTGCTGCTTGCCTCATGTGAGGCAGTTTGGATTTTGGGTCCTGCATGATAGCAACAGCATCCCCTTGAGAATTATGGTAAGCATCTTTCTGTCATTTGGTAAACTAAAGGATTCAGGCGCAGATAATCACAAACCTGGACCCAGATCAGGGCAAAGCTGTCCACATACTTCTAATCATGTAGTTTGTGCATTATCTTGTGTAATTGTGTCTTTGAAAACTGTGTGACGTGGGCCATCACAATGACAATTTCTCCTTTGTTTTAAAATAAAACTTTTGCTAAATGAAATGAGCATTGATGATGTCGTCTACAAACTTTAATTTCCTTCAAAATAGACAATAACACCAAAATCAGTCACAGTAACATGAACCTTGTTTAGTTTATTTCCAGAGAAATCCACAAGGGTCTTTCAATTCATCTCAACTAGTTTATACAGACCCTCAGTGACATTATCACATTTGTGCAAATGAGCTTTGAAAGTTGAAGAGGGGGATCCAGAGGCCAGGAAGCAGCTTAAACAAAAAATAACCTCTAGTGGGCTACACCACAGTGAAGCTTTCTCATGAGCCAGATGACAGGAAGCTGGAATACACTGAATACACCTGGTCCAGTGATGCTCCTGCCACTAATCGTCCTTGTCCTTCGCTCCGTGCTTCAGGATGCGCGTGAATGCTACATAGTTAAAGTTGCCTTTCTTATCGATGGGGGCTTCACGGAAGAGCTCGTCCACTTCCTCATCTGTAAACCTGTCGCCCATCGTGGTGAGCAGCTCACGCAGGTACTCCTCCTGGATTACACCTGTGTGGGGATGATGTCTAATTACGATCTAAGAAAGGCGACGGACCTGCAGCATCGTGCACGCCGTTAAAGAATCTGTCTCGTGTTGTTCTAGAACTCACCGGTTCCCTCCTCGTCAAAGCAGGCAAACGCATTGCGGATCACATCCTCGGGGTCAGTGCCGTTCAGCTTTTCTCCAAACATGGTCAGGAACATAGTGAAATTGATTGGTCCAGGAGCTTCATTCATCATCGCCTCCAGGTATTCATCTGTAGGATTTTTACCTGAGAAAAGACAAGGTTTTTAGTCACGAGCTTTTCTTTTAACCACAAGCCTTTTCTTATGTACATTCAAAAGGTACCTAATGAGGCTAGCATGTCATGCAGGTCTTCTTTGTCAATAAAACCATCCCTGTTTTGGTCAATCATGTTGAAGGCCTCCTTGAACTCCTGGATTTGGGACTGATCGAACATGGCAAACACATTGGAGGTGGCGCGCTGAGGGCGCTTCTTAGTGTTCTTCCCCTTTGCCCTTTTGCTTGACATGATGGCAGTTAGCAGGTCTCTCCTCCTGTAAAACAAAGTCTATTCAAACACTGGGCAATATATTATCAAATCTAACTCATATTATTTCAGAGGGTTGCAGTGGTGTCAAATATATCTTAATACTTATTGAATTTGTTTATTATGTTTTTACTTGAGAAATACTCAGGGTTGCAATGTCTAACTCAAGACATAGTAGGCTATCACTCCTAATGTGATTAGCGTTAGGCTGCTAACTCACAAAAACAACAAATTTAAGCGTAAATGACCATAATACTGTTATCTAGAAAATCGCCATCTGAAATGTTGTGACATGAATTAACTACAGGAACACTAACACACTATCTATAACGACAAATCTTCCTCGTTTCACCTCTCACCATTAGCTAGCAAATTGTTGACCTACATACCTGTATGCTAACTGCGAGCTACGCTCACTTCACAAAGAAAGAACTACGAACTCCGTGTGGTCTAAAATTAAATAATAGCTATTTACAAAATAGAACAAATCACCGACCTTTGGTGAGTTCAGGTGTTACTGGCAAACAGCTGCACACACAGATGCCACAGCAGCCCGGAGAGATGATGAGGAGGAACCATCAATGTTTTATTTCCTCTTTTCCGGAACCGACCAATCAGAGACGAGCAGGAGGGAGCAACAATCTCTGGAATGATCTATGATACCCATGTACCAGCTCGGTTTTTATATCTACATTTGGCAATGTAAGTCTAATTAAATGGGGGCATTTTGGTGGTACATTACGCCCACATTGAGACAATTATTTGTAATGTGTTTACATTCGTTTAAACCGGAGAAAAAGCTACGGGTATCATTTTTCACCACTAGATGGCAGCAACGACAAAACATCTCATTGAACCGTTGGTGCTGTGTGGCAACTCTTTTGCTGCCTTCCACCTAAAACTACGCGTCATTCTCCCCATTCCGTTCACATACAGCACACGATAATTACTGCTAATTAGTAACAACAAGCTGGAACGTTAAGGAGAGAAATTAAAGGAGGTCACACGGTGGTACACTGACCTCCAGCAAGTAACGTGGCGCAATTAGTTTGGCAAGTTTTAGGTCACTGGGACTAATGCTCCCACCCTGCTGTCAAATTATATTAACTTGTTTATTTAAAAGAAAAGGCAGGCAGCAGCCCATCTAATTTATCTGTTGATAGATCCACGATAGCAGGTCACAAGCCAACATTTCCTCTTGAGGACCCGTGAAGCAGCCGGCCGAGGAGAGGCTCCTTCTCATGCCCTCATGGTCTAAATTTAAAGCTGCCCCGACCTTAAAAGGTCCTGACGGTGTCTTGTGCATTCTGCCGAGTGGCAGCATTATTTTTGTTCTGTGGACTGTCACCCTGTCCACTGGCCCTCACCCTGCCGCTTTCCCCGGATCTGGACTTGCTTTGGCTACTTTTGGAATAACGCACATTTTCTCTTATTTTTTCAACTGTTGGTGCATCTCCAGTTGTGGTGAGTCCATGTATTTATTATTCTGCCAGCTGGTAATCTCTTAACATACTAAATCATGAGGCCTGCTTGAACCACCCAATAAACTGATCAGGTTAATCATGCATTTATCTCTCCATCCTCTACTAACAAGGTTCTGTTCACCTGTACCTACTGTGTCCCTGTAGATGATAGGCCACTGCATGTGTCATCGCAAGGAAATGACGTTTTAAATGAAAAAGAGCTCATGTCTCTATTCACTGTACATTTAAATCACCTCCTAACAAAAACGTTTTTATGACTCATATCTCTTTATGAACCCAATGTCCTCACAGCTCTCAATTTATAACTACAGACAAATGAAGAGACATTCACTGCCTGTGGGAGGAGTTGTTCAAGGACTTAACAATCAGGTGGAAAGGACAACTACCTGCAGATGTTTTACCCAAAGTATTGATCCATGATTACTTGGTGATTGATATTTTCCCACTGGGTGCTGTTTGCTGGGTGCAGTACACACAACAGCTGAACAAAATGTTTGTTTTTTGATAAATGGATCCAGAGAGAAAACAGGCATAATTTTGATTCTTTGTCATTTGTCCTTTTAAAAGGAAAAAGCGTAACTGTCACTAAATCCAGGTTATTAGACTTTCCATCAGTAAACTGAACCTTTCTGGGGATGTTTAGACAGGTGATATGTCAAAATGAGCTGGAGGAACTTCGGATTGGAATTTACACCATTTTGGAACAATGAATAAACCAAGTAATTACTCCCTTTATTCAAACAATGATCAACAAAGAAAATAGCCATCGTGTAACATTACTATTATCAACTGAGGCCTGACAATTTTCGATTAAAAAATACAACATTTGTACCTTTTCAATGCATTTTATTCAATCTTAGCACGTTTTTCTGCTGTAGATTACAAAACCTTTGACGTCACAACATCCAGCTGAAGACAGTTTACAAACCTTTGCCGCTTCTTCATCTAACACCGTAGATCTTAACAAATGCTTTAGCTGCTGAAAAACAACAAAAATCACTTCTATTAAGGCTTTTAATTTCATTTAACAAAAAGCTGAACCACATTCCTCATACCTAATCTCCATCACCAAACTAACCTGCGCCGCAGAAATCAGTGTATAATAATAATAATGCTGAGATTCATTTTCAGAGCTGCTAAAGTAAAGCGTGGCAATATAAGTTGGCGGAGTGGCCCTCAGGATGTCAGCGTCATTAAAAGTGTCACAGACGCAGCAGCATCACCAGCAGCAGCATCACCACCAGCAGAAGCAGCATCACTATGAGAGCAGCAGTCACCTGACCTCCAAGTCGTCTGTTAGCAAGCAGTCCGTCACGACTGTCAAGACCATCACCAGCCGTCGGTAAGAGGATGGGAGTGAAGCAGAAGCAGGGCCCCAAATACCTATGAGATGGGGGAAAAGAGTGAATAAAACTGAGTTTAATGTAGTACCCCAGTAATGGATGCCTGCCTTCAAGTCATCCATCCATCCATCGTCATCTTCCGCTTATTCCTACACATTAAGGGTCGCGGGGGGGCTGGAGCCTATCCCAGCGTCAACAGGCGAGAGGCGGGGTTCACCCTGGACAGGTCGCCAGTCCATCGCAGGGCCAACATAGAGAGACAAACAACCATTCACACTCACATTCATACCTACGGTCAATTTAGAGTATCAATCAGCCTCGTCCCCAATTGCATGTTTTTGGACGGTGGGAGGAAGCCGGAGTACCCGGAGAGAACCCACGCAGACACGGGGAGAACATGGAGACTCCACACAGAAAGAGCCCGTGCCTGAGCCGGGACTCAAACCTGGAACCTTCTTGCTGTGAGGCCACAGTGCAAACCACTGCACCACCGTGCAGCCGGCGTTCAAGTCATGCTCTCTCAAATATTCTACTCTGGAATGAGAGTAGTATTCTGCGTAGACTGAAGCACATTTTATAGGAGAACATTTTCTCTCTGTGCTGGTCCTCGTCTACTCAAAGCTTCGCTGAACAACTCTAATTCTTCTCAAGGCTGTTGCAAATCTCAAGATAAACCTTTCTGGTCTCTTAATTCCCACTTGTACCAGCATTTAGATTGTTTCTAAAGCTGTATTTAAGGAACACACTGACTTTTTAATTTAATTATTCACCATTTTCCACAGACCCTTACCCTTCTCTGTATGTGTATCAGGAAGCTGAGACCCACAGAGACCAGATGACAGCTTGATAGCTTAGCACAGTGAGTGGTAGTGAGCAGGAAGTGTTAGCACAAGGCAGACAAAAGTCATCCTTGCCTGCTCAAATATAACCAGGGTTCTGCCTTAGTTACTCGTTATTTGAAATTACAAGACATTATAATTTTACAATCAGACACACTGATAGGACCTACTTTCCTGACTGTGCTCAGTGATTGACAGTGAGTGACGCAGCATCTTAAAAGCCCCGTTGTAAATTTGGACAACAAAACAAAACCTTTGTTGATCGCTTGAAGAGTGACTTCTGCAACTTATCATGGCCGGCTTTATAAGAGAGGAGGAGGGGGATTACTGCCAGACAAACCAAGACCCTGCATTTTATCAATTTGATGACTTTTGACTGAGGTAACTCTGCACAGACACAAACAAGTACAATACTTGGTAGTTTATCCTGCTCTTGAGTAACTCAGGTATTTTTTTTGATACTTTGAGAAAATCAACTTCTTCAATTTTTTTCCTTTAAAAAAAAAAAAAAGCTGCTGTAGAAACCAAGTGATGGGTTAATTAAGACTTTAATTGGCAAGTTTATGAATAAAACTGAGGTGTTAGTCACATTCTGAGTATACCTTATCCTTTTTCCAGATAAAACTTTGCGAGCCCCAGGATTCATCTGTGAAAGCTAAGTTATGTTGAAATACAGCTACCAGTGATGTGATCTTTTCCACTGTATGTCAAATTAAACAAAGAGAAACGAAACGATTAGAATATCTTAAAAATCCAGCTTAAGGGTTGTAAAAGGATTCGAGTGTAAAATCAGCTGCAGGTTTTGTGTGCCTTATTGTGTCCTGAACAACAAACACAACGGCATGTACAGCGAACTGCTCAGACGTCCTTCATGCTTCAGGGTTCAGCGTCCATGTTGGGACTATGGCAGCTCTCTTAACGGAGTGAGGGAGGAAGGAATTTCAACTGTAGTGAACCGCTGCCAGATTTATTCATGGGCAGCCCAGTTATTTCTGTAGGCAGGAGGGGAGACATGCCGTTGGGTCAACTGTAAAGACACTGTGAGGAGGTTGTGCACTGTCCCCCACAGAAGTTTAATGATCTCAGTTCCGTTTCCACCTGGACTTGTTAAGTTGATTCGTGGCTAGTTTGTAGCATTGTGTATCTGCTATAAATTTTTGATTGCATAAAATATTCACTTTTGTTTTGTTTTGTTATCCTAACAGCTCAGCACACACTTTCACAGAGTCTAAGACATTTTTGCCACTACTAAACCTTTTTGACTTTACAAAACTTGAAAGACTTCCTGTAGAACACACCTGAAATAACCACTCGACCCTATAAAAAGCTTGGCTAGCCTCCATCTGTTCAAGATAGCGATGAATGTTTGGCCCAAATGTTTCTAATGACTGTGGGAGCGGCCCGTTTTCCCATCTATTTATACCCCCCCTCACATGTTCTGGTTTATGTACCTGATTTCGAGCTTTTCATAAAAGCTTTTTTCTAAAAAATATTTTTGAGAGCATCTAAAACACACAGTGTGTGTCATCCTATCTTTCTTCATGTACTCTTTTTATACTGCTCCTGTTTTTTGGTTTGTTCTTGTTATGTTTCTTCAGATATGTGTACTCTTATTTAGACCTGACACCCATGTGCCTACAATTGTCCTGAGGTCTGTTCCCCTATGGCTCGTATTATGGCCTTGAATGATGGTGGTAACTCTGTGTGTGGCTGCCTAAACTTAGGCACAACTCCACCTTTTATGGCGTGTATTTGGCCCAAATCTAGCTATTCCAGTAAGGCCACATCTGGCCCACACAACAGCCATAAGAGCCAAAAGGGTCCCAGTTTTGACCCAAATGATCCTGCTACGTCGGTTCCGTCTCAAATGTGCATTCAGCCCATTCCATCAACTTGATCCTGCCTTGCTTGTATAGAATCGAGTTAATCAAAACCATGATTGCTGCTTCTACTCCAGGATGAAAGGTCAGACTAGGCCAGACTTGGCAGATAGTTTAAGAGAAAGCAAGGTTTTAAAACTTTCCTCCTATCAACCAAGTTTTTCCATTTACGAGCTGACTCTGTAGGGAGGCCTCGAAGGCTGATTGGCAAATGAGTCAGAGTGCAAACGGGTCCAAGTGGGTGGAAAGAAAAACATAAATACATCCTCTGTTAGTGAGTAATTGGAATATATAATAGGATGTTTTATGTAAGCAGCATATTTGATCAATGTTTTATGAATGCAGGGAGGAAATGTTGCTCATGTTGAGTATTATTACATTTCACCATCGTTTTGTATTTGTCATGTCAGTGTAAGTTACAAGACAGTATATGCAATTAATCAAGGCATTATTCTGTATTTTTCCATTAACATATTGTTATAAGAGCATCAGAACCAACAATATTCTGAAAGTACACAGCTACTCTGTGGTACTTGGCTTTAAGCCCAGATGTAGTTCTTTTAAACTGGTAAGAAATGTAGATTTCATTCTAATTTTGTAACTTTCAAACACTGAGCATTTGCCGTTTTTGCAAAATGTCACACAATCAAGTGTAATTACTTCTGTTTGGATCTTTTTTTCAGCAAGGTATAGTCCTTTGTATGACTGACAAAAAAAATCAACAAACATTTTCATTGTAACGAAGGAACAAGCTAACTAGTGAAATAATGTGTTTTTTTTGGGGGGGGGGGAGTCTGTGTTCCTCCAGAGATACATGATATACTGTAGTACGTGGCTTTAGCTACACAAGTAATAGGATCAATTCACCGTTGGTTTTTGCTCTTTTTATGAGATGGAAGAAAAAGTACAGCTAATCTTTGAATCACTCACCCACAATAACTGGAAATTACAACCTCAACACCATTTAATATCTGTGTTTGTAATGCAAATGATGTGTTTGTTGGCTCCAAGGGTGAAGACCTCTGTGAAGACAGAGAAGGGGAAGGAGGTGGTTAGACTGAGCCCACTGCCCAAGAGAGCCAGACGGACCTACCTGGCCATGGACACGGATAAGGAAGTTATCGGCTATGTTATCCCTGTATTCAGAGCCGAGTGAGTGAAAAAGCATCACTGCCACGAATGCTGAACACTGGTGATTTACATGATCTCACATGTTGTTGCAGTCATGATGTGGTTCGTGGTCTGATGGAGACCCGGGATGAGGAGATGACCGAGGAGGGCATTAACTATGTGGCCATGAGGAACCTGTTTGTCAGAGAGGCCAGGGAGGCCCTGGATGTAAGAGTGGAGAAAAAGACCAGGACCACTCATATCCGGGAATCTGCTGAACGCATGGAACTGAACAAGACAGTAAGTTGAGGAATTGCAGTCACAGTGTGGATGGCAAAGCAATTTATTATCCTTCAGTGACTCCATATCTGACTTCACTGTGTTGCTGTAGATGGAGGAGTGGGTAGAATTCCGGAGGAAAATGAACCCAGATAGCCTGACACACTCTCCAGAGTTCATCGTCAAGCCCCGTGGACAGACTGTATGGGAGGGCAAGACCATCAAGCTACACTGCACTCTGGCTGGGTGGCCCAAACCCAGGGTTGCCTGGTGAGTGTGGTCTCCACCTTCTCTTCTGTCTGATGGGAGCAATAGATCGTTTATTTGTGTTTTACACAAACATTCCTCTATCATTACATAGTCATAAAATGAAAAATAAACCAGCTCCCCTTCCATCTGCTTTAAAGGTACAAAAACAATGTGATGATTGACGCAAAAGCCCACCCTGAGAAGTACACCATCGAGAGCAATTACAACATGCACTCCCTAGAGATCAAGAAGTAGGTAATCATTAAGCTCACGTTGTATGTCCTCATTAAAATGAAGGAAATCTGCCCAAAATACACATTATCTGAATTTGCAGAGTACTGAATGCAAATGAGGTAAAGGTAATTCATCATGTGGTTGATTTTCAGCTGTGATTTCCTGGACACTGCTCAGTACTGCGTCTCCGCTCTCAACTTGAGAGGAGAAATGTCCTCTGTGGCTACTGTCGTTGTCAAAAGTAGGTATCTGCTTTCGGCAGCTCCTTTGATTACAAGTGAAAGTATAAAGAACAGGAGTTGTATTATGTTGTAAAGTACAAGTTTGCATCAGGGAACTCTAGTTGCCATCACAACATAATGACTGATGTGCTCTACAGGGTTCCAGGAGGGTGAGGAAGCAGGTCCACTGGACCCTAAACCACGTGAGTTTGAAAAACCGACTGGAGCCACAGATATTCCTGCAGGGCGTGAAATGACAAAACCTGACACATCACATTTTTAACCCATTTTTTAATCCCTCTCTTTTCTTCGCTTCCTCAGTTTTTGTTTTTTTTTCAGGTTGCTATTAAGATTTTAAGTTCAACAGATGTACTTTTTTCCACTCCCACATCTCTGATAAATCAATTTATTTAGCACCAACTAGTTGTTGTGCGAAGTACAGTTAAAGACTCCCTCAGAGTTGGCAGACCGAAATAGAGTGAATTATTGGCATTTCCTTTGCCAGGTGGCTGGAGACAATACAAATGTCTGCCAAATGTAAACATAAAAACAGGTTCACTTAGACAACTTCACATCGAGGCAATATTAAGGTTTTGCGTTTATGGCTTGTTGAAGATACTGTTTTCAATTTAGTTCTCCTCCATATCTGCAGATGGTTTCTGCGCCGAGCATGGCGTTACCTTTGAAACCTCCATCCTCGACAAATTTGAAGTGGCCTTTGGTTGTGAAGGCGAGACACTGAGTCTGGGCTGCACCATCATCATTTATCCCACTGTGAAAAAATACCAGCCTGACGTCGTGTGGTACAGAAACTGTAAGATTATTCTTTACGATTGTAACAGTTCCTTTCCTGTGTGAGTGTTAATCTACAACTCCTGGCCAACCACTCCACTGTTCTTTCCCTCTCTTTAGCGGTGCCCTTGAAGCCCTCTAAATGGGTACACACCCACTGGTCTGGGCAACGTGCCACACTCACTCTTGTCCACCTCAACAAGGAAGACGAAGGCTTGTACACTATGCGCGTCAACACCAAATCTGGTTTTGACACCTACTCAGCTTATGTGTTTGTCAGAGGTACATGTACTGCTTTAACTATTGTTTGACTGACTCTGAATTTGACAGAAATGACTCCATTTTTGTCTCAGGGACATGTACAAATGTATTGATTAGCAGTGTTGTGAGTAAAGCAATATATTAACAATCCCAGCACCCACAGACGAGGCAGAGAGCTGCTTAACAGCTGTGTCTTTAAGTGACATAACAGCCTCCGTGGAGTGTTTGGTGTCCTCTGTGGAATGCTGCTTCCATATCTGTCTCCACATCAGACACTGGTCGAGGTTTGAAGTCAAATTCAGCAGGTTTATGCAAATGAATCTTTATGAGGGGTCTTTGTTGTCCTCAATGCTAATGTGATAAAAACTAATCCATCATCATACTGTAACTGCTACGCACACTCAACTGTAATGTAGGTCAGAGAATGCAAACTGAGAGTGTAATGGAGACCAGCCTGATTTAGAAACAGCACACTCACAAGTGTGTGTCTGGATGTGTGTGTTTCTTACTTTGCCAGATGCTGATGTGGAGGTGGAGGGGGTTCCTGTTGCCCCCTTGGATGTACGCTGCCATGATTCTAACAAGGACTATGTGGTGGTGACCTGGAAGCAGCCAGCTGTGGAGGGCAGCAGCCCCATCCTGGGGTACTACATTGATAGGTTGGTCAACTCATGCTTCACTCATGCTTTTTATTTGAAAAGTTTCATTTGAAAATAGTTGTCCTCCTAGTGGTAATTCCAGCTTCCAGCTCAGGTGCAATTTAGAGTATTCCTTACACATTCATAGAACTGGCTTACAGCCAGGGTAAGACTGGGTGGATTTTATGAATAAAAAGCAGTTCTTTCCAGGAGCTAAGTTACATGTTGTGCTTGTGGTGTTCACAACGGGATTTAAGTGTGTTTCATTGACAGATGTGAGGTGGGCACCCACCACTGGGCCCAGTGTAATGACAACCCGGTCAAGTACGCCCGCTTCCCCGTCACAGGGCTGGTGGAGGGCCGCTCTTACATCTTCAGGGTGAGGGCCTTGAACAAGGCAGGAGTCAGCCGTCCTTCTCGCGTCTCCGAGCCTGTGATTGCCATGGATCCCTTTGACAGGGCCCGCCTCCGTGGTGAGTAACACATCAGAGCTCTGCTTACATGCTACAACTTAGCTAATACATTAACATTTTAATCTATTTCTTTATCCCCCCCCCCCCCCCCCAAATCAGGCCCTTCAGCCCCTTGGACTGGAATGATCAAGTTCACAGAAGAGGATCACACTGGTAAAGACAACATAGTTAACTTTACCTTTTACCCACAGCTGACCCTAAAGTCTTTCATCTACTGTATGTCCACCTAATCACCTGAGCCTCCTCCTGCCTCCTCAGTGGGTGTGGTACCCGGAGAACCCACAGATGTTGTGGTTACCGAGGCAACAAAGAGCTATGTTGTGCTTGCCTGGAAGCCCCCGGTACAAAGGGGCCATGAAGGAGTGATGTATTACATTGAAAAGGTGAGGAGAATTTGTCAACAGTCTCTTGTAGGTTGCTGAGGACTGTTTGTTTGCTTGACTTTTGCAGCTCACTGTTTCATTCTACATATACTAATCCATGAAGATCAGGGAGATTCACGTCATGTGCCGCCTCACTCTCTGTTCACCACAGCGTATCTCAGGGACAGACGTCTGGCAGAGGGTCAACACTGGAATGCCAGTCAAATCTCCTCGTTTTGCCCTCTTTGACCTGGCTGAGGGTAACTCCTACAGCTTCCGCGTGCGCTGCTGTAACTCAGCAGGTGTGGGTGAGGCCTCTGAAACCACTGCAGAGACCACTGTCGGAGATATGCTGGGTGAGCAGGAAAAACTTCAGCTGCTTGTCGATTCATCCAATTATCAGTAATTAATTTCAGTTCTCTCAATATCTAATAAATCTCTCTCTCCACAGACCTGCCCTCAGCTCCAGGCACCCTAGTCGCCGCAAGGAACACTGACACATCTGTGGTGGTCTTCTGGGGGGCCTCCAAGGATGTCAAACACCTGGTGGGCTACTATATTGAATATAGCGAGGTGGGCTCGGATATCTGGATTCCTTGCAACAACAAACCTGTCAAGCAGACCAGGTAGGCACATTTACAGCCAGTATACTCACTGGCGTTAAATTTAAAAGCAAAACGAATGTTTGCCACCCACTTTTGGTCATCGAGTGCCCTCTGGTGTTGATGTCCCTAAAAGTCTTTAAATGTATAAGTGTTACGCTCTCATAGCCAAGAGTTTAGGATGCATACCACAGACACGTAAATTCTACCAGCAGTCTTGGCAGTTCAATGTGCAGCTGGCTCAGCCTTTTACTGCTATGAGTCTGTAGCTGCCAGCTTTAGCAGCTCCTTGCAAGCTGCTAAAGCTTTCAGCAGTCACTCTGCACATCTAGATGTCTTATTGTTTTTCTGTGAAAATGACAAGGAACACCCCCCCCCCCTTTCACATTTTCACACTCGCATAGTCATGGCTACCTCTTACTCCTAGTAATTCAACTCTATAATGATAACACAAGGCCTGTTTTTCTCGCTCAGGTTTGTGTGTCATGGCCTGACCACGGGGACGAACTGCGTGTTCAGGGTGAAGGCCGTCAACGCTGCCGGATACAGTCAGAGCTCCACCGTCTCTGAGGCTGTGGTGGTGAAGGCTGCCATCTGTGAGTGTCTTCTTATAACTCCGCCATTATTCATTTTGCATTCAAGCCTTTCATTCCTCTACATCCTTTCAGCTATTTATCCAACCAGGGAACAATTACTGAAAATATATATTATTTCTTTTTTGTTCATCTGGTTACATCCCTGAAGTTCTTTCATAACATTCATGGACTATGTTCGCCTTTCTGAATACATTAAAATGTCTTTTACCATCATTATTCTGTTTTATCTTCATATGATCGAAATTCTGATGCATTTTGCTCCATTCTGCTGCAGTTTTACATTTTGAAATTAATGACTGCAGTTACCATACAACATGTAACCTGCATGTGCCTTTCCTGCTCATCACTAACACTTGTCTCTGGATCTTTTTTTTATGCTGATCCTCATTCTTTCATGTATCAGAGTCAAGGTTAAATTACCAATTATACCACCCTCTACAATGTGTTTACTTCATGTATTGATTTTTTTTTTTTTTTTTTTTTGGTAGGCATTTTGTTTTTGTGCCTGAGTTCTGTTTTGCTGTTTGATAAGTCCTCAGGGGGTGCCTGTTGGTGCATGACCAAAGTGAGGGCTAAAACTCTGTGTTCTTAAAGAGCATGAACCTAACGAGAGTCTTGTCCAGCTACGGAGATTGTCATAGTGACAGTAACCCTGCTTCTGACCTTGAGAGTAAGTACTTTATCCATTATAGTGTGTGGCATGCATGCAGCAAATGTAGCTGTCCTGTAAACACCTGTAACTGTTGGATAACTCTTTGCCTTTCAGTATTTGCATTATGTGATGTGTAAGCTTCTAAATGCCTACCTTCTTTATGAGGTGATTATTGGATTGGATTTTTTTTTATTACTGAAATAACCATCATCTTCATATTTTTTTACAATCTCTCTTTTCGCAGCCGTCCCTGGGAAGCCAACTAGCGTGATGCTACTGGAGGCTGAGAAGGACTGCATGGTGCTGCGCTGGACTGAGCCTGCCAGCAATGGAGGAGCTGATATCAGAGGTTACTTTGTGGACTACAGGACCGTGAAGGGAGATGTTGTTGGCAAGTGGCATGAAATGAACCACCATGCACTGACAACAACGTCCTATAAAGTAAGTTCTTTGATTATAGACATGGATTTCTCAAATTTGTCATCAAAGTATTTTGTCTTTGAATAGAGCACTTGCTTCACAAAGGCTAGTCACATTACTGATGGCAATTAGACCTTAGTGATTTCTTATCATCTACTTTTGTTTCTCTTTAGGCTGAGAACCTGAAGGAGAACGTTTTCTACCAGTTCCAGGTGCGTGCTATGAACATGGCCGGGATTAGCAAAGCCTCAATGCCTTGTGCAGTTCTGGAATGCAAAGAGTGGACCCTTACTGTGCCAGGTAAGACATGAAGATGACTCAGTAAAACTCACAAATGAAGAGAAAACAATAGGATGACCCAGTGCAAGTGATGTGAAACCACATTACATCGTATACAAGGTTAAGGCATGTCAGATTAATCGATGTTGTGAGATGATTTCTGGTAGAGACAATAATAAGAAGTTCTGATACACACATATCTTATCTTAGATTTGTGGGGCGACTAAATCATTTGGACTTGTACTGAATGAAAACCCAAGTTAAGAAGTAAAAATCCTATTTGCTTGACTTCGTAACAACAAGTTAAACAACAAGTTAACATCCAAAAATCCATTAAGGTCATAGGATGTTTTCACTGAAATTTTGTGATAAATCTGTCAACTATAATTTGCATTTCGGTTCTGTTCATGTTTTATTAAAGCTCCCTCCCTTGTGTCTCATCAGGAGTTCCAGTTGGTCTTCATGCGCTGGAGGTCCGTGACTCCTCTGTGGTGGTCCTGTGGGAGCCCCCATTGTTTGACGGCCGTACCCCCATCAGTGGCTACTATTTGGACGTCAAGGAGGCGTCTGCTGGAGAGGAGGGCTGGAAGGCCGCCCACGAGAAAACAAACACCAGGAAATTTATGAAAGTACACAAACTGAATACATCATTTTAAATGCAGTTGGGGATCTGCTGATGGTAGAACTGTTAACTTTCTCCCTCTGTCTCTCTCGTGCTGATTCAGGTGACTGGGCTGAAAGCTGCCACAGCCTACGTCTTCCGTGTGCGTGCTAAAAATCTTGTTGGCGTTGGAAACCCCTCAGCTGCCTTAGGTCCAATCCTGGCCGAGACTCGCCCTGGTGAGTGGGATTGTTATGTAACTCACACGTTCAGTTGCATGGTGTTCTAGGGCAGGTCTTAAAAGTGTGGAAAAGTAGCAACAATTGCTATTTCTCAGTCAAATCCCTTTTTTTTTTCAAGGTGTAAGCCAAAACTCATGTCCTCTTCACTTAATGAAATGGTCGAACACTAGCAGTTGTTAAGCTGTTTGGGCTCTGTGAGTCTTCTGTTCGTTACATGCTCTAACAATGACACAAACACACAGAGTAACTGTTAAATCCCCCACCCTCAGGCACCAAGGAGATTTATGTGGATGTGGACGACGATGGCGTGATCTCTATGGTCTTTGAGTGCTCTGAGATGCGCGAGGGCTCTGAGTTTGTCTGGTCCAAGAATTACCAGACCATCACAGACACTTCTCGCATGACTATTGTTCATGAAAAAGGCAGGTCAGTATCATATACGCACCCACATCATCGTGCAGCTTCTAGATACCTGAACTGATTCACACTTTCTAGCACTGGGCAAGCGTGCAAATGTTGTTCACGTCTTTAAAAACTGTAATTGTCTAGATTAGCACCATCTTGTGTATGTGGCCTTACTTCCAGGTCCAGAGCAATCTTTAACAGTCCCTCCCTGGAGGATCTGGGCACTTTCTCCTGTGTGGTCACCAACGCTGAGGGCATCTCCTCCAGTTACACACTCACTGAGGAGGGTGAGGGTCACTTGTTATTTGTGTGGACTAACATTTGTGCTAAAGGTGTGAGGATGACTTAAGGGCTGTATTTACTGCTGCCTGTTGTCCTGTTTCAGCAGCTGCATCATCATGACTCTCTGGGGTACATGTGACTTGAAGGTTGTCTCAAGCTGTTTTATGTCTGTCAGAGCTGTTATAGGGTCCAAGGTTGTAGTTCTATACATAGAAAACTCGACAGCAATCTCTGTGTACTAATTAAAGGTGCTGTCAAACAGGAGACTGATTCTGAAGGAGGCGGAGGGGAGGATATTCACCTGTTTTGCCACTGTTATTCTGCAGGTCTGAAGCGTCTTCTGGACATCAGCCACGAGCACAAGTTCCCTGGTGAATATTCCACCACATCACACGTTGTTAAAATGCTTTTTCACTTATCAAGAAGTTGGATTTGACTTGAAATAAAGATTTTTGTTTTTATATTCAATTTTTGGGATCAAATAATCAGAAAAATGTGGTTCTCTCTAGTTATTCCATTTAAGAATGAAATGGCCATGGAGCTGCTCGAGAAGGGTCGTGTGCGATTCTGGACTCAGATGGAGAAGTTTACATCAGCCTGCCAAGTGGAGTATGTCTTTAATGATGTCATCGTTCATCAAGGACATGTAGGTATCAGTTTGTCTTATGAAATATGGTAATTTTCTATTTGAATCAAGCTCCACAAACTACTTGTGGGCTTACAACTTGCATATTGAAGTTTCTCTACGTTCTTTTGCCTCCAGAAATACACAATGAACTTTGACAAGACCACCGGTGTCATTGAGATGTTCATGGACTCTCTGGAAATCACTGATGAGGGAACATTCACCTTTAACCTGGTGGATGGCAAAGCTAAGGGCACAACTAGCCTGGTGCTCATTGGAGATGGTGAGATCAGTCGTGAAAGTTTTATATCCATGTCCAGGTATTATAGGTGCATTTTTTGGGTTTATCCTGTTTAAATAAAGGGGGAAAAAGGCCAAGGTCAAAAGCCCACCCTTCTGTTATATGCAAATATACAACTGATTCCAACAAATGTCTGGAAATGTTTCCAAAATCATTTTAAAGAACAAAATAGGACACATAACAATATCAAAGATCTGAAAAGTCACAACTTAAGACATTATACATCCAGATTTATTTTTTTACAATATTAAAAATATATATATAAAATATATATATGAATTTTTTTAGCATAAATTTTGTTATAGTTCCTTTGAAATGAATGAAAAGATAAAAAACCAACAACAAACAACAAAAAAACTGTAACTTAAATCATTATGTATAGTATATTGCAAATGGGTT
The DNA here is from genome assembly GCF_037954235.1 of Aulostomus chinensis. NCBI lineage: Eukaryota > Metazoa > Chordata > Actinopteri > Syngnathiformes > Aulostomidae > Aulostomus > Aulostomus chinensis. Next base: position 24,496,968 of record NC_141324.1, read on the forward strand.
CGCAGCATTTTCTGTAGTTACAGTACTTGTCCATTGAGGGGCAGCAGAGGAACTCCTTTCACCACAGTCATAGCTGTATTTTTTAGGGAGACTGTTCTATGGTGCATTGTCTTTGAGTATTGTGAGTTATGTAACAAAAGAAATGAGATCTTGCGTTTTAACTCTTACTTTTAATTTTCTATTATGTAGAATTCAGGGCTCTTCAAAAGAAATCTGAGTTTGAGAGAGCAGAATGGGTCAGGAAACAAGGTGAGGGTCTGACTCCTCTGTTATAAAAGTGATACCTCTCATTACTCAGGTGGGTTTCTGTAACACCTCCTGTTTGCCATCCTCAGGTCCTCACTTTGTTGAGTACCTTAACTTCACCGTCACTAAGGAATGTGATGTGCTGTTGAAATGCAAGGTGAGAACAAAAGGCACTTCATGACGAATAATTGCAATTTTAATGAAACAACCTATTCCAATCTCTCTGATTTCTCTCAACAGATTGGAAATATCAAAGCAGATACGGAGATCACCTGGTATAAGAACCATAATGAGATCAGAGAGAGTGATGAGGACTCCAAGAAAATCGAACTTAAGGACGGGCTGCTGACCTTTAATATCGGAAAGGTCAGCCCATAAGACACAGGCCATATGTTCAGAGGAGTTGTGAACATAAGAGTAAAGAGCTAAAAGTGATGCGTCTAATGCAGCTATGCTTCCATGGTAGAGCTATAGTAGATGTTTCACTGTCAACCAAGCCTCTCCAACACACAGAATCATAAATGATGAAACACTGAGAAAACATTCCAGTTCTACCATTCCTGCTTAAGTGCTGCTGGGGTCAGCACATCAGCATGGCATACTCAGGAGCCATGAAGCTTTTATTTTTTTATTTATTTTCAATTCTTATAATACATAATTTTCGGTCCATTTATAGACTGTAATTTAAAACAACATGCCATCCATGCATCCGTAATCCTGCCAAAACCACTGGGCACAGTGATATGACACAGCGCTTCAAAAGCCCCATTGCAACTTTGCGCCAACAAAACAAAAAATTTGTTGACGGCTAAAAGAATGATTGCGACCACTAATCGTTGGCAACAGTTGAAGAGAGGATGAAGAAGATTATTAACACAGAGAATACACCAAGGAGGAATTACCATTTTTGGAAGCTTAGCAGGCAAGGTATGCTACTGTTAACCTGCCCACCCACCACCATTCATTGTGCTAAGCTAACTCAGCAGTCAGGCGGTCTCTGTGTATCTCAGAACCTTAATGCACACACAGAGAAGCCAATGGTGTCTTTCCTCTAGTCTGGTTCATGGAAGGATGGCAAATAAGCATATTTCTGAAAAGAAAAAAAAAAAAGGTTAGCGTGTTCCTTATTTTTAGTGATTTCATGTCATATTTAGCCATATGCAAATACAGGAAATGGTTTGTGGTCTGTGTGATTCATTCATTCCTAACACTGCTTTCAATTTAACTCCTCTGGTGACCTGAAGAAAATAGTCTCTCTTTCTCTTTTTGAGGATGTTAATGTGGTCGGTGCAGGTGCCAGTTGGGTTACATTGATGTTTCAAGGAATCAATGCATTGAAACTATGTAAACATCACTAATAAGGAGAGGGTTGGTATCATTCTGCTTTTGTGCGTTGCTCATGCTTTACCTGGCTTATCTGTCCAATTTACAGTGGGTTATTAAGCAAGAAAAACAGACAGAAAATGAAGGAAAAAAGCCGCCTGCCGAGGACCTTTTCCTGCCACCACGACCCAAAGTCTGGACATATACTTTGCTGCCATAAGTTGACGCCTATAATTTCTCCATGTGTCCTCCTTGTGCTACCTTTTATGTGTTCCATTCCATGTTTTCCACGTAACGCCTGCAGCATCCTGGGCGGGAGAAAAGCTTGCCTTTTCGGTTCAGTTTGTGTCTGTCTAAATGTTCTACTCCTTTTTATCCGTCCAAAGAATGAGACAGTTCGCCCTTTGTTTATAGTTGAAGTATAGTCATTATTGTCTCAAGAACACTAATGTTGCTTCCACTGCAACTCTAGCTCTCCAAGGCGGATGCAGGTGTTTACGAGGTATTCCTGAAGGACGACAGAGGTGAAGATAAGAGCTTATTTGATCTGACAGATGCAGGTAAACCCTCTTAAACGTGTCCTGCATCTTCACTGTGTGCTGAGAAATGGGCTAATAAAACCAGAAATATAGCACCTCTGACATTATTTTCTGTTTTTCATATTTTCCCAGGCTACCAAACTGTAATGAACGAGCTGTGCAGGATTATTGGTGAGTCATTCATCTGCCAGAGAGATGTCTCAGTACTCCTGCACTATTGTACATCACTGCTCTACTTGTTTTTCATTGGGAGGATGTGAATTCATGGCTGCTCTTTTTTTTCTTCCAGCCAACTCCTCCTCTGAAATTAAAGTCACCAGTACTGAGCACGGCATCATCCTCTGCTCCACCGTCACATATTACACTGAGGAGGCGCGTGTTGGTTGGCTTCAAAAGTACGTCAAATCAGCTTTATGCATAACTGCTTGTTGGAGGGGAAGCAGGGAGTGAACAAGCAATCCTTCGACCGCTAAACCCTGAGCCATTCAGTTAAATATTTCAGCAACTATATGAATATATCATTTCATCCATATTGCACAGTATTTGTAATTAATTGTTTACTTATTATTATATAATTCATATTTGGATTATGCTGCAGGTCAAACAGGTGTCCAAACTGTTAGACAAACGGGGAGAAGTCCAAATTTTAGGGTTGCTGCAAATAAAACCTTTTTTTATTATTATTATTTAATGTTGCATGATCTTTTTCATTTCACCCTGCTCCTCATTAGAGATGCCAAGATCGCTGCTTCAGAGAGAGTTAAGGCTGGTGTTACAGAAGAGCAGCTCTGGCTTAAGATCAATGAGCCCACTGAGAAGGACAAGGGCAAATACACCATGGACATCTTTGATGGCAAGGATGGTGTGAAGAGGGTCTTTGAACTGAGTGGGAAAGGTGAGTCGAGCTTTTTGAGATCAAACGAGTAGGAGGCTCTCAGAAAAGACCCCCTATTATCTCCAGCTATTTTTGTTGCCAAAGAAGCGATGGTGATTGTTGATTTTTTTTTCCTGATTCAGCATGGGAAGAGGCATTTGAAGAATTCCAAAGGCTCAAGTAAGTAAAACACTAACTTGACTTGTGTTGTGTAATTCTGTATTTATGTCTCAAATAAAACGTAACAGTCATCGAAAACTTAAAATAGACCCCTTGTGCTTTGTGAGCACTTTTAGAGGCACTCAAAATAAATTTCCTGGCATTGTATAGCCTTGGCTTGTTAGTATTCTGCATGTGATAGCTTTTTCAGATCCTTCTAACAGTGTTTCCTTCCTTCCATAGGGCGGCAGCCATCGCGGAGAGAAGTGAGTGGATATTTATTCCTTCGTTTCCCAGGAGACATTGCTCTCTAGAATTATGTAACTTTTTTTTGGACGTAGTAGCTGCTAGAGAGTTTTCAGTGTCGGTTCAGTGTCGGTTCAGTGCAATTAAGGATTCACATCTAATAGTTGTCATGCTAGAGAGAGTTCATTCATGAAAGTGACCAGATACCAACAAAACCAGCAGACATTAGTGTGGGACAAAATACCAGAGCTGAGAGGGAGCCTGCAAGGATTTTAATATCTATTTAACCTGAAAAAATATACAAACTAAGGGGCAGAAATATGTGTAGTGACACATGACATAATGTATAATCTATATATGGATTCAATGACCGAAAAAAATCCACAACAATCGGCTTTATTTTACTTTTATGAATAGATTGTTCTCATTTCACGTTCATGGTTTTCAGAAGTCACGATTTTTACTTCAATGTGTCTTGTTTAGACCGTGCTCGTGTTATTGGCGGTTTGCCAGATGTGGTTGCAATCCAGGAGGGCAAGGTAAATACACGTGATGGTCACTCTGTTAATTCACTGCGATGAGCTTCTTTGTCACGGAGGCATTGAGTTTCCTCTCAACCCTCATAAAATCATGTCACACATCAACTCCCTTCACCTTCCTTTTAGTCCCTGAACCTGACCGGCAATGTCTGGGGGGATCCCGTACCTGAGGTAAGCTGGTCGAAGAACGAGAAGGGTCTTGTACCTGACGACCATATCCAGCTCAAATTTGAGCACGGGAAGTTTGCCAGCATCACAATCGGCGCCGTCACCACAGCTGACTCTGGCAAATACGCGCTCAATGTCAAGAACAAGTACGGCACAGAGGCTGGAGTGTTCACGGTCAGTGTCTACAACCCAGAGGAAGATGAGGGAGAAAACAAAGAGGAGAAGAAGGACTAAACGATAGAGCACAATGAAATAAAGCAGAATGATGAGTGACTGGGCTGTAACCCAGCACTGTTCCCCGGCACACGCCGGTGCACCAAAGCAGTCAAAATAAATGGTAAATACAGCTGCTCCCTCCTGCGTCTTTCATGCGCTGGGCTTCACATCTGTGGGCTTTGCATATCAATACAGCAAGCAAGAAAGGTGATTGAGTGGATAAATGTGCGCCTGTAGTTGCTTTACATGTGTTTTTTCACTGTGACTTTACTCATTGGAGATGGTTTAACCTGTCATTAATCTTTACCACAGGTAGCCACACTTTACAGTTTGGCTAACCTTTGACCTCTAAAAACAAGTCCTGCCTGAGGTACATGTACTGTAACAAATAAAGGAAAACTGTCTTCAACTTCCCACACAATATTTTGTATTGTGAGACACTTAAAATACTAAATATTAGTGTAGGTTAATTTATAGCCATCATGTTGTAATTGTACTATGTGCCTGTATGTTGTGTATTATCGATGTGTTTGACGGCCGCTTGTGTCAAGCAAAATGAACATTGGTAGAAGAGGTGGAGCGAGTAAAACGGTTGTGTTGGTTCAGTCAAGAGCAGTCTAAAGAAATTCTACAGACCTGGTCATGTGACCATCACACAAAAACACGTCGAAAAAAAGGGGAATGTTGTTTTGCAGGTAAAACAATCGGAACACAGTGATAATGTGTCCTGCAGCATTTTGGATGTGTCCACAAACAAGTTGAACAAAGTCTGTTTTCGCTTTAAGGCAATCCTTGTAATAAAGATGCTTTGCTTTAGAAAGGATTTCACTTCTTTTATATTAGAGCTGCAGCATTTAATTGATAAGAAAACTAACCAGCTAATTTGATATTCAGGTAATCAAATCTTTTTTTAAGGCAAAAAAAAAAGCATATAGATTGTCTAATTCGTGTCATTTATGAAGAAAATTAGGTGTCTGTGTTTTGGACTATTGGACAAAAGATGAATTTCATTTTGGGCGGTGGGAAATTGTGATTAACATTTATCAGATTGTCTTTCTTTTAAAGATGACACCATTGAGTTCTAAAGTTGGAGCCCTATCTTATATTATTTCCAATGGACAGTTCAAAATTTAAAGGTGATAATTTAAGTTGCCAAAAATACTTGGTTGGTGGAAAACAGGTGGTGCCAAGAAGGTGTTCAGAGAGGACCCTGGTCATACGAATCACCTTTCTCTAAAAATACCTGATCAGATAATAGACAATCAACCCTGTAATTGACCGTTTTTATAGCAACCGTTTCCACTTACGGCCCATTTTAGTACAAGAGCCAAAGGGAGCCACGCTTGATGAATCATCCCATGGTCAGACATGTGGCAAAGAAAAAAATAATATTTACATCCAGCCACCATCACACCTGTACTTTTCCAGCCTGAACACGCTCCTGTTAGTCACAAGATGAGTCGCTCAGGGTAAAGTCTAAATGAAATAATCATCCAGGAGATGGACTACTTTAACCCGGACATGACCGTTTGACTGTGTCGCCACTGAGCGGCTCACTGTCCCATCAACAGTTTTTAGCCGCACCAGTCACCCTCGGTGGTCCAGACTCGAACACGTAAGGAGGCTTTGGAGGAGTTTCTCCGAGCTATGATATGGGGTCCCGCTGAAAGCACACACCATCCCTCCACGGCAGCATCGCGCTGAACTCGATATAAGGTAAACGGAGTGATTCCTTCTCATTTCTGCTGCCTGTATTCATAACATATCTCATCCTGCTGTCAGCTAACGTTAGCTAGCTTGTAAGCTAGCTGGCATCGTTTAGCTACGAATGATTCATTTAAGTCAAACACAGCGGGTTGTTTGGAAATTAATGTGTCCTTCTTCTTTAATACACGGTGACTTATTGTTGTAAACGGTGACCCAGTGATGGAGTTGACACTTGCCGGTTTCCCTTTCACCGGCTGCCCGTAACGGTACGTCAATATAACGTTATCGCAGGAGCTAGCTCGGGGTTACCTCAGGTGGCTAACGGCACAGCTCATTCATTTTTTCCCGTTTACTCAATGCAGCTACTGCAATTTTGACGAGGACTCCACCGAAAATAATACAGTGCAGGCCAATATGTCCATTATGTTTTATTTTCTTGCCGTTTGTTTCCTCACTTTCCTTTTACATGATATACATTTTTTTTAGCATGAAGCAATGATTAAACTAATTATTGCTACTGTCTCTGAATTAGCTTTTTTTTCTCTCTTTTTTTTTTTTGCTTGACCAGCTAAGGTGAAGGGTATGACTCCTGGTACGGTGTGTTAATTTACATTTTGTGATCAAGTAACATTGCTGTGTGACACCTCATTAGACCTGCGGTGGGTCTTAATCTATTACCATTATTTGACATTACTGGTCAAAGAGCATTAAAGCCCCTTTTGTTCCAGGTAGATTAAAAGAAAAAAGCCCTTTCTCAGGTATTTTGAGTAAATGTGTAAAGTGATATAATCCTTAACTGATTCTGTCACATAATCAGTGACGTGTTGTGTTACAAAATCCAAATAAGCTTTTGTAAATGATTACATCACCATCAACAGAACATTGTACCACATGTTAACTAATTTGTTTGCTAAAACTGCAGGAATCCTTATTTTCCTCCAAGTTTTTTTTTTTTTTTTTTGCAGAGACTGTCTAAGTAGTCTTCATGGCTGCCTGGGGAGCTTTTTGGATCCTTTTACATTAAATTGTGTTCATGTCTTTCTTTTGAAACAACCCCCAAATTACAATGTTTATTTTCTTTATTACTTTTACTACATCCATCCCTTTTCAAAGCAGAAAGCTTTCACAGCATGTCACTTATGCATAATATTATTGGTATGTCATCAGTATTGGAAGTTATTCATTCTTTTTTGATGTAGCAGTATTGGTCTGATGAGGAAAAATTGGGTTGGCAACTTGTATAGCAGATGATGAGGAAACATTGCAGTAAAAATATGATTGATTGGTGTTTCAGTGTTATATTTTAAAATTCACATTGCTCACATGTTTTTTTCATTATGTCTCAAATCATACAAAGTTGATTTTATAATATCAGCGTTGATAGATATTTTGTTTTTGCTGAATAAGCCGTAACATCGTCAGCAAAAGAAAAACTATATTGTGCATCTCTACATGTGGCTTAAAATAAGACATGGCAATTGAATTATTAACTTGACCTTAATGAAAGGGCTGTGTAGTTTCTGACTCTGCACTCAGCGAAAGTCATGGCTCTCTGTCTGTCCCTTTGGTTGCTGTGGTTTACTCTCATGTTGGTGACGTTTGGTGTACCCAAATGCTTAAATGACAGTAACATGAATTTTGTGGTCTTTTTGTCCAGCACAGTGAGCCAGGCAGATAGATAATAATGTGCCTTATAAGCAATATTTACATAGTAAGAGAAAGTAGGGCCGTAATACCTACATGCTGACTGTTACATGGACTTTTTTTGAATTTATAATAGTATCGTGTCTTCTTTTCTTTGCTTTTTTATGAAATTAAAGTACTTAAAATACGTTTTCCATAGTTCAAGCCTCTTGTCAACATGGGAAAATAACATAGACAGGCTCAGGGGACAATGACCCCCCCCCCCCCAGCTTTCAGCAAGGTTGTCCTGGTCTTTGATAGCATTAACAAAAGGACTGAGTTATTTTTGCAAGAGCCTATATATTGTGTTTATATTAGGCATCCACTTAGGAGCTAAACCAGACCGGAGAGTGCTGCCAGCCAAACCACACAGACCTCCTGATGACAAAAACATGCTTGGATTCATCAGCACTTGGACTTCAGTCTCATGAGTGTACCCACACCATCTGTCTCAAATGTATGGGCCTTTGATTAGCGCTAATTTTAACAAGCTGTTGTGGGTGATATTTAATGAAGACAAGTCCCTTCAGAGATTATACCTTTTTTTTCTGAACTTTCGTCTGTTTGTTTTGTCCATCACATGCCCAGGATGTGAAAAGTTCAAGGTTAATCAACTGCGGAAAGAGCATTGCACTGAATATCCTGTTGGGTTAAATCCTCCAAGTCTGTGAATGCCACAAACGCCGTCCCATTTTGATTAGTCATGCACAATAACAAGCGCACGCAGCAATGATTGTATCATACATGTGACTGACTGTACAAGTACCTCACTTTGCTACAGCACTGCATGTTTTTTCCCCCCCGAGCTTGTACTCTTATCAAGGAAAAACACTGCATAGCTCTTCACAGGCATTAGCCGGCCCTTATCAGCCATATGTTAGAGTGGCCATCCTATTGGCTGAAACCCTAGTGTCCTGTCAGCTTACTGGATGAATAAAAGTGTATATCATGCAGAGAAGAAGACTGACAAAGTTTATGATAGTGTTGCACAATCGTCACCGGCGTCAGATAGCTGTGCACTGCTGTTTACCTCGGGAGGGTTTTTTTCCAAGGTGATAAGCGGGGTATATTTTAGACTGGATTCAGGATGGTTGGAAGTCAGTATCATCATAGTTTTAGTACTGGAAAACTTGGTCCCAGTGGAGTATCTTGAGATGAAGAGACAGAGATCCTCAACCTCAAGGGACTTGGAGTATATGGAAAGCAGCACAGAGGACAACACAGATAACAGTGAGCAGGATGACTCCTTGCCTCTGAGGCCGTCTTGGTCCTTGGTGAGTCAGTGTTGACTTTCTTAGTCCCAGGTGAGAGCTGACGCTGGAGGGCTTACTAAAGTTCTAATCATCATATGTTGAGTGGTTTGGCAGGTTACCTGGCCTATTGTTGGGAACAAGTGTAGTGACTTGTCTCCTGGCAACAGTGAGTTGTAGATTGTATGACTTTAAGGTGAAGATCCCTGCTTTCTCTTTCAAATGTTCTGTTAATTTATTATACAAAATACCAAGCCTGTCTTGTTTTAATTTGGAGTTTCTGGTAATGTAGCTGATTGACACTGTTGGGAGGAAAACACAGGAGATAGTAGCGAGATAACATTTCCCAGCACTTTCCAACCAGAAGATAAATCCCAACACACTTATAGTCTAGTGTCACCATGAGTATTATATTTGTGGTTCAAATAGAATTAAATAGCTTGGTAACTGTTTGACTGATTGTTTGAGGTTGAACTTTGGATTGCTGACAAAATTGGTAAAGACACTCATGATGCCTGGAAGATAAAAAGTAATCTCTTTGTTGTTCCCATGAACGTTTATACAGCGCTACCACGAGGACATAACTTTTGTCAAATGCTTAAGTTTATGACCAAACACCTGCTAGACAGACACACACAACATTGCTATCAGCCTATCTGCATGTCAACACTTTCCTTTGGCTCAAGTACAACTGCACAGAGCTGCTAGCTTGGCTGTGGACTCGTAAGCCCCAGTTGGACTGGATTTATTCTGCTGGGGAAAATAGAGTGATTACTATCTCCCTGGTCAGTGATTTTAATCCAGTCTGGAGCATGCATGTGGGTAATTCTCTGTCCTCAAACCAGTAACAACCACAGTTACAGTACCCTATTTTCTTTATTTAAACTCATTGGTTTTGCTATGATTTTTTATAAGTGTTTCTCCAGCAAGCTGCTGCTTGTCCTGCCACCACTGAAATGCTTTTATTGACTAATCTGAAAGAAACTTGGCCAAAATGTTTTTTTTTTAGCAGTTTCTGTTTGAAATAACCCACAGACAAATATAACTACATAATTTTTGCTGCTAAAAAAAAGTAATTTTTTTTAACTTGGGAAGAACTAATTTAATTTTGATTCCTTAATATTCTGTAGATTTTATTCTCATGTGCTCCTTGTCTAGCCTTAAGTTGAGGTAGCATAGCTCTAGCCAAGTGCTATTCCCTAGCTTGTGCTGCACTATGAACTTGCTGTGACGTAACATGTAACATATAATTTATTCTTATATTTTTACACAAGTTGCATTTGAATTGAATGCATGTTTATTGTTTACTTTTTGATAAAGTGGAATATATCATTCAATACAGCCTTTTTCATTAATCATAGTGCCATCAAAAATAATAATGAAAATATACAACAAGTAAAGCTGTGGTATCGTAACCTGGAAGTGAAAAACTATGGATCTGTCAGTCTCTGTCAGAGAGGCTGTCGGTGTCCTGTAGTAGACCTGCTGTGTGTGGTTAACTGCAAGAAATCTCCTCAATACAATTTGTTATCATTTAAAATGATCTAATAATGAGAACACTGTTTTTAGAAATAACAGATCTTTCACATAACATGACGCCACACTTGCACAAATGCCTCTCTTTTCCACCCCCCCCCCCCCCCCCCCCCGCTGTCATGGCTGGACCCAGAACAAAAGATCTGTGTGAGATAGGAGCATTTCAGGTTGCATAAACCCAATGAAGTCAGTTTGGGGAATGTGTTTACAAGCCCCACTAAACTAGAGCCTGACATGAGAAAACCCTAAGCAAAATAGGCAGCAATGCCTACACCGTCACAGTGTGCAAATTACTACAATTATTGTAGCTCAGAAAGAGGCAGTGCGATGATTAAAGAGTTTCTATGATTATGTATGATTGGCCCTTGGCATGTGCTTAATTTTCTCATTGGATTTAGAAGCTTGGACAGATTCTTGTTAAAAAATAAAACTTTCATGTCCCTAGTGACAAAAAATTGCTTTGAGAAAAATGAGCAAAGTTCATCAAAGGTCAGTCACTCATTTTTTTTTAACTCTGGCTTTGAAAGTTAGTTGATATTCTTAGCAGAGGGTTATGAATGTAAACAGGAAGTTGTCTGTCTTCATGGCAGCGCGGCAGTAGGAACTCTGTACGAGGGTATTTTTCTCATTGTTTCATCTCAACCGTCAGCTCCCCTCTCAGATGTTGTTCTCGTGGGAGAGCGGCCAGTGACTGGGTTACAGTTGCACTCTGGCAGCCTGTGTGCAGGTCACAAGATAAAAGATACCACAGGGCAGGAAGGCAATGAGTGAACGCTGAGATGAAAGACAAATGAGACAACCTGACAGACTGGAAAAGGATACCTAAAACAGAAGACGGTGGTGGCTAGTCAGAGAATGCACTGCAGAGAAAAGTAAGCAAGTGGAAAACTTGACATTGTGCAACTTATGAGGACCCATTTCCCTTCTTTTGAACTCTTGCTGAATAATAACCCTTCATCCTGTCTTTCCTGTAACTGCTAAATCTCTGTTTTCATCTGTCATGCAGGTAGACACCATGAACTACGTGGGCCAGCTGGCAGGTCAGGTGTTGGTGACCGTCAAGGAACTGTATAAGGGCATTAATCAAGCCACATTGTCTGGTTGCATCGATGTTGTGGTTGTCCGTCAGAGAGATGGCACCTACCAGTGTTCACCATTCCACGTGCGCTTTGGCAAGTTGGGTGTGTTGCGCTCCAAAGAGAAAGTGGTGAGATGGTTTTCTTCTTTCTTTCCCGTAACACTTTCTTGTAACTTCTATTTAAATGATTGGGTTCATAAATAGAAATGCCCACAAGCTATGTTGAGACAATGTCATAATCCTCATATAAGAGAAAACAACAAAGTATGTGCTGACTACAAAATTTAGAGGTGGTGAAGTTGTAAAATGCTTACTCCATGTTTTTGTTTCCATTATTAAAATATCCTGTTGTTTGAGTTTGACACAGTTTTGGGTCAAAATCCTAGTTTACATGATAGAACAGAGTTTGTCCATTCAGAACTAACTTACAGGAGAACATCTGGCCTGCTAACAAAATAAAACATTAGAGTCAGCAGAAGGAATTAACATTGTAACTAATTAATGCAAAGTCAGAAATGCTGATGTGTGTTTTGGTATGCAAAGTGCTTTATCAAGGTATTTTATTATGAACATTTGGAGCTCTGAATTAATCCTGAGAGTTCTTATAAAAGCTCCAATAGAGTTTCAATTGATTTGTTTTTAACAATATAAACCAACTGAAACCACATCCAGTGTGTAAACACCCTTAGTTGCCCAGTTCAATTGTTTGATTACATGTTTTAATATCTTGGATTTCAGCTTGCATTAATAGTCTCAATGGAGCATTTTTGAATCATTCATCACAGTCTGTGGCTGTGTTTGTTGAACACAGATGGTGTGTTCTTGGCTTTTCTCTCCCGGATAGGAATTGTTACTACATATTCTTGCCTAAAGATATGATCCAATTAATCATGGCTGAGAAACACTTGTGGTATTTTTAGTGCTACTCACTTGAGAAATAAGCATTTTTATAGCACCTTTGCATTGGCCCAGTTGATGGTGAAAGCCTGTTTCTGGTGATGCGCTGAAGGCTCCTGACAACTTAATTCACTTGTGTCCCAAAAAATATCTTCAACCATCTCAAAATAAATGGGGCCCCTCCCCTGTTTTTTCCATGTCTTTTCATCATCTGTAGTTGTTGGGGACATAATAAAAGCACAGTTAAAATCCTGAGTAAAGAAATATTTATGCATTTGAAATTTATCATAAAGTTTGAAATAATGAGCAGGTCTTAAGTTTGGCTTCTGGAACAAAAACAGAAAGGCAAAATGTGCTTTGGAACTGAGAGATTCTGCCCTGCATAACCCTTATTAGTGCCTGAATCTCTTTCTACTACTGGAAAGTGTTTGACTCAATTGCACCACACAAAAAAATTAAGCTTCTGTTCTGCTCTCCTTTCAATTTGGAGAATGAAATTGATATATTTCCTCATTAATAATTTCATTTGAATCACCTGTGACCCATCTGCTACTAATCAGTTCTTGTGTCCCTGTCCAACCCATCTGTTCATGGTGGATATAACTGAAAGTTAGTTTATACTAACAGCTTAATGTTGCTGTCAACTTCAGTCTCCGGGTGTCTGGGCCTGCCTGAACTCAGTAAACCCGATCCATTTCCCTCTCTGTGCACAGTTTGTGTTTTACCTTACCAGCGCAAATAAAACGTAGCAATGGCACACATCCATAGACAATTTAAGGCAGGTGCTGGATCAAATAATAGAGCGACCGAGGGGACAGAAGAGGCCTTACAGTACATGCAATTTGTTACAGGCTTTAAAACTCACACTGAAAGGGAGCTACAATGTGCAGACTTGTCTTTCAGTTTTGTCAGTTATTTATCCAGCACATTTATCTGGTCCTGCCAGCAAAACTGAGGACTGATGTTATGCTGAGTTTTACATCAGAACAGTTGAGGTCTCATGCTGAGGGAAATTAACTGTTGTAGCTTTGTTATTGTCAATAGTAAGTTCTCCTTTCAGTTTTCCATTTTGAAAGAGGTAGTTAAAAATAGACAGAAATATTATACATAAAATCCCTTTTGTCCTGGAAGCATCCAGTGAAGCTTTCTGTTTATCCTGAATACATTTTCTATCATCCCCTGAGATGACTGCTTTTATTCTAGAGTCCTGAGACATTTAGCTTTTAGCTAATTTAGCTAAAATTGAGGATTTGAAAATTCCCATCATTTGTAGGATTGTGAAGAAAACCTTCATGGTTTGACTTTGAACCCATTATATTTGTATATGAAAGTGTGGTTATTTTGCTGATAGGTTCATTGGTCTATAGAAATGTTTCAGAATGTATTTCCACAGTAGGAAGTCACTAAGTGCTTCACATAGCACTTTATTTTACCTCTATACTATTTTCAATGTCAAGGACTTTGTTGCCCTGTTTTTGCAACTGCATGCTCTGACTTGCAGAAAGCTTACAGCATTTACTTGTTGTGGGTGATGATTCGTGGGGGTTTGGTACTTTCTCACCACCTACCCAGAATGCTGATGTGAGGAATGAATGAGTGGTTTCTATGGTAACAGTGCTACAACTTGAGTGTGAGGGAGGGGGAGGAAACGTGCAGAAGGTGGCCTCAACAAGGACTGTTCCCTGAGAACACAGTCGGATGCCAGAGAGCTGCGAAATGTATTTTTAGGAAGTTACTGGAGCAACACAAGCATGTGATATTAAGCAATGTAAAAATACCTGTGTTGGCATAACAGATTGGACTTTCACTGTAATTGCTATTCAAATGATAATTAAATTTTGGCTGTGTCTGGCATGTCTGTTCCCATTCACCAGTTGCTTTGGCCAGCAACCAGAACTATTTAAAAACATTTGGGACTAATTAAACTGCCACACACAAATTGTTATTTCCATCCCCCCATTTTATTACTCAAGTGAAAACTTAAAATGGTTTTGTTAAAAAAATATTCCAAGTACTGTGGCTTAATTTTGATTACCCTCCAGAGCAACTGCCATCTGTTTCCAGCAGTCCAAAAGGATGCTTGGACATCCACATCTCAGCTAATCCAGGGAATGTAACCTCTCAATGACTGTGCCGGGTTGAGGAGGACCCTCATGTATTCATGCCCAGTATTAATTGGCCATTGAAATTCCCAGCCACCAGCCACCACTCGCTGCACATAAATCCCCCCCTAGCAACTTGGAGGGTTTGAAATGAAACCTTGAGGCTACTGAAACACCACACTGGTAGTAAGGGACATCAGCAAAACAAAGGATACAACTGAGAGCAGGGGGATGGTGGGGGGCATTGCTTGAGAATTAACATCAGTTTGGTTTCAGGTTGTCAGACTGGGCAAAGTCTGCCTCCTCCTTGCTCGCCTGTGGTCTCGGCCAGACAAGACCTGGTTTTGCTTTGTGGTGTCAAGTTTCTAAAGAGCATCAGGTCCACTAAGAGTTTCCCATGCAAACATGAATGGCCCCGTTCTATTGACATTTTCTGCAGAGTATAAGCACATCCACAGGATCCATACACTTATGAGGTTCTATAAAGCCTAAGACGACAGATGTGCTTTAAGTAGTTGCATACTTCATTTTAGCTGTTTGTAAGAATAAAAAAATGTTAAGGCAGTTTAAAATGACAAAGTCAGATGTGGGCATGCTGATTAGCTGTAAGTAATTGTCAGTGTGTTCTGCATGTTCTCATCATATTGAGTACTTAACATTTGTTGTATTTATGCGGGTTCACAGATCTCTGAAACACATTCTATGAGCTCAGCTGATGAAATTGAAGGTACTTCAAGAGACACTTAGAAGTCAGAAGATGAAGCATTTACTGAAGCTTGATTTCAAGGAGAAACAGGATGAAAAATACAAGCAAAGCAATGCAGCAGGGCACCACCATTTTGAATATTCCCTTGCTTGTTTTGTAGCATGTTCATACTCCTCTGACCTGCTGGGGAAGTTCATAAAAAATTCTAAATTAACATCCCCAATATATATTAAGACCTTAATTGAAGACTTATATGGAGGAAAATTCCTTCAATTTCAACGTGTACCTTCTGCCCTTTTCCAGATTGATATAGAAGTGAATGGAGAGCCTGTGGATCTGCACATGAAACTGGGGGACAATGGCGAGGCCTTTTTTGTTCAGGAGACAGAGCAGCAGAATGTAAGTAAAAAATGTGTCACGTTCTTGCCTGTTGTTGTGGCACCAACTCAGTTCTACTGGACTTATCAGACATTTTAAGATCCCCATTTCTGTATTCTGACCTGTCTTGGCGGTCTAGCAGATTGTGCCTGCCCACCTGGCCACATCACCGATCCCCACGGAGAGTCACCTGTTTTGGATCTCAGAGGTGGAGGACAGGGCACCACAAGATTTGGATGATGAACCTGCAGATCCAGAGGATCCACCTGAGCCCCCTGCGCCCAGCACTGTCTCCACAAAAAAGAAGAAGCGACGAAGGAAAAAGCACAAAGGAGACCCCCGAAGGGAAGAGCTGACCCCACCCATGTCAGTCACTACTGCTAATACTATTGCTGCTAACACACCTGCTGCTGCCACGACTGCTGCTATGTCCAGCTCTGGGCAAAATGAGGAGATCTTTGAGATGGACCTGAGTTCTGATGAGGAGGCAGCAGTTCATGTCTCAAGGTAGGTTCAAGGTCACTGCTCTGTTGCTTACATGTATTTGAATGAAGTCAAAGAACTTAATGTGTATTTATGCATCCTTGATTCAGATCACCTTCAGTATCCACAATACGAGACATTGACCCTAAACTACCTGCAGCGAGGCACAGCCTTGATGGTTATGCAATGTCTGATGGGGAATGGCCAGCAGATGACAGGTATGCCATGATGATGACATTTACAACAGTATAATCTAGACCCCTGCCAAGACTTGGCTCATTGACTGTTTGCCTTTCTGTATTTTTCCCTGAAGTCGTGGATTGTCTCAGGCCTTTTCCCCAAAGAGTGACTCTGAACTAGTGGTGAGGCCCTCAGAGAGTTTGCTTAGAGCTGAGTCCCACATGCAGTGGACCTGGGGAGAGTTTCCAGAAACAACCAGGGTAAGCATTTCTTTCCATGAACACTCATGGGGACAAGGTTTTCAGGATGCACTTGTCTCACATTTTTTTCCCCACTCTGATATCTAATGTCCAGGTCACCAAAAAAGAGAAACCTGAGCTCCTGAAAACCGTGACCATTACCCCTTCAGAAAGCACACACTTCAGGGTCATTCTCAGTTCTGAGGCCATGGAGAATGAGAGTGAGATTGAAAAAGAAGATGGAGCCTCCTCAGTGTGCACCATTGTCAAGCCAGAGCCCCGCAGCCCTATCAGCACTGTAACAGCTGTCAGTCCTTTGACAGCTGGGAGTACCACAACCTCAGAGAGCCCTGTAACCCTCACAGAACCTGTGGATGTCCTGCCATACAATGTGGTAACCTCCACTCCTTCCACCAACCCACAGAGCGATTCACCGTCAAAAAAGAAAGGTAGAGGTTTCTTTCTGAGGCCTCCTCCTCCTCCTCTTTCTGTCTCCTGTCCACTGTACAACTGTACAATAACTAATGAATGATTGTGTGGTTTATTAATGCAGGTGTCCCAAAGAGAAGCCAGCATCAGGGCCCTGAGGATATCTACTTAGATGACCTGAATGTACTTGAACCTGATGTTGCTGCACGATATTTTCCTAAGAGGTTAGATTATTTAGATTATTATGGAGGAACCTGGTTGCAAAAATTAAAGGTGGTCTATAAAGACATAATGCACCCTACTTTAATTTTTGACTTGTTTTGTTTTTGTTGCTTCAGTGAGGCAGAGGCAGCCAGTAAACACTGGATGGACTCGGAGATGCACTCTGGTTCACAGTCTCCACAGTCTGTGGGCAGTGCAGCAGCTGACAGTGGGACAGAGTGTCTTTCTGACTCTGCTAGCGACCTCCCTGACGTCACCCTCTCTTTGTGTGGAGGCCTCACAGAGAATGCTGAAATATCCAAAGGTGCACTTAAATAGCACTCATAAAAAATGTAGCCGAGCACTTAATACATTTATGCAAGATACAAAGTTAACCTCTGAGTAAAAACATTGCATTACAGCTACAAAGCTCTATAAAATCAGCTTGGTGGATTTCATGGTTGTTTTAAAGCCACAGACGCCTCTGTTCTGGAAGTACATTGATTTTTAATGCTTTCTTGAAACCCTCAGTTGCTCGAACAAAAGATTTCACGACCTTTCTCTGTTTGGCTACCTTATGATTATTGGCCTTTTCATTATTTATGTTCAATAATGTTTTTTTTTCTTCACTATGTTTGCAGAGAGGTTCATGGAGCATATCATCACCTATCATGAATTTGCAGAAAGTCCGGCAATTATAGATAACCCCAACCTGGTGGTAAAGATAGGAAATAGGTAAATGAGCATTTTAACATCTCTTCAAAAAAGATGTATTTCAGTTGTGCTGTCATAATGTGGTTCTTATTGCCTTGTCCATACAGATATTATAACTGGACACTTGCTGCACCCTTGATCCTAAGTCTACAAGCATTTCAGAAGAATTTACCAAAGGTGATTTTATTGATTTAACTTTGTTTTTGCAGTCGCTCCCATAATTTGTCATTGTTTCCAGAATAAATTGGCGGCATCTCCCTGACAGTTTACTGTTTTTACTGTTGTGTATCACAGGCTACAGAGGAGGCCTGGGTGAAGGAGAAAATGCCAAAGAAGTCAGGCCGCTGGTGGTTCTGGCGAAAAAGGGCGGATAGCACAATCAAGCAGGTTTGCAAATTTATTTATGTAATGTAAATGTGGATGAAGCTTCAAAGCATACAACTATTCCATTTTGGTCAATCTCTTGTTGTGTGTATCTGCTTGCCTGATTGTTTTATGTGTTGGAGGAATTTTTTTTTAATTCTTTCTTCCAGTCAGAGACTAAACTTGAAACCAAGGAGGAGTCTCAGTTGGAGGAGGAAGGACCCTCTTTACCTCAGGAGAAGCTGGCCCTACTGTAAGCGGGTTAAGTAAATGCTGAACTGTGGTATTGTGTTCGTAATTGAAGGGGTGCTGGAGGTAGTGCTCACATTAGACACTAAGGCAATTGACAGGAGGGAAAAATTATCTAAATTTTCAGTTCAAATGTCTAAAAATGAATGAGGCTGCTTTTAAATGGTGAACATGGCAAATGTTATTTCCTGTAGGCCTAAAACGGTAGACTCTTCCAGTGATGAAGAGGCCAAGGAGGTCAGCGCTGCATCTTGTCAAGAGAGACTGCAGACAGTTGAGGGTCAGCAGCACCCCAGCCCACACACGTACAGGAAGTCACTACGCCTCTCCTCTGACCAGATAGTAAGTTCCTGGTTAAATATGCGTTCCTTCCTCTAAATCATCTACCTTACCTCTTAACAAATAATGCATCCTGCTGCCTTTAATGAGACATACTTTTTTTAAATTCAAATAATTTGCCATTACTAAGCTTGATTTATTGATCAGTATATCATTGGAGTGAAGAACATTTTGTGGGGTTTCTACCTCTTGAATTAATTATCAGATTAGAGCTCCCTCTGCTGGTAAACTTTGAATTGCATCCCATTTGCTTGACTAGTGTTTAAAACCTTTTTACATTTTCATTGCACTGTGTAAAAACAAATCATGCACAGTGGGGAGCACATGTTAGTGAATTAAATATCCTCTGCCTCCACTGTTTACAGGCTAGTCTGAAACTGAAGGAGGGCCCTAATGATGTGACATTTAGCATCACCACACAATACCAGGGCACATGCCGCTGCGAAGGCACCATCTACCTGTGGAACTGGGACGACAAAGTCATTATATCTGACATTGATGGCACCATCACCAAGTATGTCCCACCAGTTACTCACAACATAACATTTTGTAACACTTCCAAGCTGTGTAATGAGGCCGAGCTATAATGAGGTATTTCTCCATAGAGCACACAACCCTTAATATACTGATATTGAACATGAATTTCTGGCAGCAAAATAACTTTTTTAGCTCAGGGGAATGCTCTGAGGTATAGCACTCTACCCTACAATGAACCAGTCTTTCATTGGTCAGGGCTCATCGGTTCTCCACCCTTGCATGGAGCGGTCTCTCTTTCTAATGCAAATAATCAATCAGCTGCTTTTTTGTACTTTCTAGGTATTGATACTGATGTCATGTGAATGAAGATTGATTAGATGGATATTAGAAGAGGATTCTGTCAACCACATACCTCGTAGAAACACTATTCAAATATTGCAGTGTAAGGAACATTTAATTTAGATCCTAAGTCAACTATAATAATACGTATAATACAATAGAAGAAACTGTTACATCATGACACACTCTGCATTTATTAAATATATTAACAAATTGACTATGTTCTGGAACTAGTAGTATTCAATTAAAGCTTTCATTGGATTGTGTACAAAAAAAGGTTTAGATCGTTTTGTCACTCTTTTCATGAAATCTGTGTCAAGAAGTCCTCCTAAATAGCAGATACTACTTAGATCCACAATCTACTTTTTAATTAGCTATGAGCTAACCCCATCCCTTTGAACACCCTATTAATTCCTGCCATCGTCCAGATGCCCACTCATTGAGGCTAATATGTGGGCCACATCAAACAATTCCGATGGATTGCGGCTTATTATCTGTGTGACCCTGTAGGCCAACCTGTGACATGAGTGAGAAGAGCACCGGGCTGTAATGAGTCCATTTACATTTCAGTCATAAAGCGCACACAGCTATACGACGAGGTTGAGATATTTCCTATGGGCCAGTCATCCTCTTAAAGCCTGACTTATGCTTCTGCGACGTGGCGTCACGTCACTACGCGTCGACGCGACGCGTAGTGACGTGAACGTCAACGGACTGTGATTGGTCTGCTCACACGACGTTTCCGGTTCAGCACAACAACACCGCTATTTTTTAAGTTTCTGTGGTGAGAGCAACACGCAAAAATAAAAATGGACCAAGCCGAAGAAAGAGTTATCGAGGAGGTTCGCAAGTATGACCACCTTTACAACTTCCATTGTTGTCTCTGTCTCTGACCCATGTGCTATGACCGGAAGAAAACTAAGGAATTCGACAAGAGTCCCCCAAAACCATACGAAGATAAAGCCACACCCCTCTAGTGGCTTGGCGGTGAATTACAGAGCAACGCGTTCCCTCGACGCAGAACTATAAATTCACAATGACGACGTAGGGGCTACGGCGTAGGTACGGCATCGCCACGACGCAGAAGCATAAATCAGGCTTAAGCAGTGGACAGTCCATAATGTTCTCTAGTTATGATAAATGTAGTTATGGAACTGTATCTGACCCCTCCTGAACAGCCTGTTCTTCCAGTCCGCCTCGCGTTCTGTCGTGCACACGCTCTCTCTTCACTTTCATATCATACATTGGTTACATTTATGGGGTTTGTTTTGGTCTGATGTAGGCTCGAGCCCTTAATGGACAAGTGGAATAGAAAACGGATGGATGGATGGATGGTCTAATGTACCCAGTATATAGAAATATCACTAATATTTGGATTTTTTTTTGTTGATGTTTTTAGGTCGGATGTGTTTGGACAGATTCTGCCACAGCTGGGGAAGGACTGGACCCACCAAGGCATTGCAAAGCTCTACCACTCAGTAGCTGAGTAAGTGCAGAACAATGCGGATTATTTATAGAAGAAAAATGAATGGTCAGTCAGGGGTCAACGCTGTCTGGGTTTTATTCCCCATAGTTTCGCTGTGGAGTTGATATTTTGTCAGTTTGTGAGAGGTACTCTGAGGAGAAACTATAATAAAGTCAGAAACTATAAACACCTGAAACTTGCCGTCATTGTTTCACCTCTACTCCTATTGTATCTCCTTTTACGGGTTTAATAGTTTCTGTTCAATCTGCAAAAAAAAGAAGTCGGTCTTTACTTCTTTAGTCATGCTGTGAATATGAAATGCATTGTAGTGACCATGAACCGTTTTAGGAAAGAGAATCTTTCCATAGTAAAATATTCATTGAATTGGTTAGTTTCTGCACATTCTGAAAGGGACCGAAATAGCTCATCTAATTAAAGTGCTATTCTTAGCAGTTGCTCTAATGACGGTCATGATTTGTTGAAGAGTATTGGAGCAACTGATAATGAGCTCTTCTCTCCCCATTGGCAGGAATGGCTACAAGTTCCTCTACTGCTCAGCACGGGCTATTGGCATGGCGGACATGACGAGAGGTTACCTGCAGTGGGTTAATGATGGAGGCATCATCCTGCCTCGAGGACCTCTCATGCTGTCTCCCAGCAGCCTATTCTCTGCCTTCCACAGGTAAAAAATGTTATAGAGCTGCCAGTTCCTGTGTTAAAATTAAAGCAGAAACTAAAGCCATATTATACATTAACTCCTTATTATCCCCAATAATTCTGACACCACACCACCCTCAAATTGTCTTCCTTCAAACTAAAATCCTTTTTGTCTTGAAACTTAATTTCATATTAAATATCTCTTCAAGTTGCTCAAAGACCCATAATCCTCCTCACTCTTCAGATCTCCATTCATTGTTATTAGTCATTTATATTCAAAGATTGAAAAAAAAAAAAAACTTCGGGAATTTCTTAATAATTAGATGTTAACTGTTTTCATTTCCTTGCCATCAGCTAAGAGAAATGCTCTTTACAGCAATGGCCAGCTGTTTACTTTTTGACTTTTCATCTGTATTTCCTGGTTCAAACTGCCACCGCTGAACATTTGGTAATTTTTTCTTCACAAATTCAAATACATCACCTTTGTTGTGTTTGTTGGATATGCTATTATTGGTATTGTTCATTTAATAGGGTCACAGCCCTGGAGCTCTCACTCATATCTCTCTCTCTCTCTCTCTCTCTCTCTCTCTCTCTCTCTCTCTCTCTCTCTCTCTCTCTCTCTCTCTCTCTCTCTCTCTCTCTCTCTCTCTCTCTCTCTCTCTCTCTCTCTCTCTCTCTCTCTCTCTCTCTCTCTCTCTATAGATATATAGATATATAGATATAGATATATAGAGAGAGATATATATATATATTTATATATATATATAGAGAGAGAGAGATATATATATATAGAGAGAGATATATATAGAGATATATAGAGATATATATAGATATATAGATATATAGATATAGATATATAGATATAGATATATAGATATAGATATATATATAGAGAGATAGATATAGATATCTATATATAGAGAGAGAGAGATATCTATAGATATATATATCTATAGATATATCTATAGATATATCTATCTATATTTTTATATATATATATATATATATATATATATATATATATATATATATATATATATATATATATATATATATATATATATATATATATATATATATATATAATATCGTCAGAATGCTTACGTCCATTATAACATCAGTGTCAGGATAATGCACTTATGCAACAACCGATTTATTGCAAGACAACTCATTTATGTTGTATGATATCTTTAGTAACTGAAGAGGGGAAAAAAACAAGCCTAAATAGCCCACAAGAAGGAATGATGTATTTATTCTCTGCATTGTTGTGAGTTTTACAGAATTTGACTGCTGAACACAGTTATAGTTTAGTAGAGTTGCAGCACGTGAACAACTACACACACACACACACACACACACACACACTACACAAAACCAATGAATTTTGAACTACATTAACACAGGTGTGTCTTGTCTTTCCAGACTGTACTGTAACACAATATATCAATAGGTTGTTCCAGCCCTATGAATATCAGTGTAAAATGGAGAATGAACATGCAGACACCCACACAGGAAGCAGCTTTTATAAATCTATGAATACACACGTATGGCACAAGTTTACAAATGTTCCTTCAGTTATTTGACATTCTAAATGCTTCCCTACTGTACTTTTTGTTTCATTATACTCTATGGTTGTGGGCTTTTTTTTGTGACTGTCCTGCCCTTTGTCAGAGTTGGTGTGTAACAAGAGTAACCTAAACTACCCTTTCCTTAATGTGATGTGTTTTTGTCATTCCTATTTACATTAATTAAGAGGCCCTTTTCATTTGATTTGCATGTAATAGAATCACCTCAACTATCCTGCTACTTCCATTCCAGTTTTAATTGTTATGTTTTTGTAATAAACGCCTTGCATAGTACATCACGTATGCCCACTGGAAATAAAGATAAGGAAAATCACACTGTCATTTTCTGTTCCCTAATCTAAGATTGGGGGAGAATTAAACACGTATTTCACTTAACGCTCACCAAATTGACCCATGCTAAGGACATACATGTGACACTGTAATCAGTCTGTCTGTTTTCTTCAGGGAGGTCATTGAGAAGAAACCAGAGATCTTCAAGATTGAATGCCTTACAGACATCAAGAACCTGTTCCAGCATAACAAGCAGCCATTCTACGCCGCCTTTGGGAATAGAGCTAATGTGAGTTAATGGATGTTTGAAGATGTCAGACTGCCAGACATTAAAGTAGCCGCTTCTGCGTGTCAGAGAGCTGCGTTTTCCAGAAGTCAATGTAGTCATGATGTATTGTAAGATCAACATGACACTTGGGCTATCAATTAGCAGACACAAACATATGAAATCAGTACTGGGCTGAACCTCAGCTGAGGTCACTGGCGGACTCTCCCATGTGACTTGGTATGTGGAAGGAGCTCAAGCTGGGCGCGACATCCCGTCCTCAGCTGTATAAATGCAAACACCCAGATGAAGCACTGGAATAACCATCAAACTCTCTGTCTGGCTCTGACACCAGCCAAAGAAAACAAACAAACTTGAAATGACAAACACGGTTTTTCACTTGCCCAACACTTTAACTCTCTTTAACCATTACGTGCGTTAGGTGGGACAAAAACAGGGAGGTGGTGAGCAGTGTTCTTACATGTGTATGTCACATTGTACCAGTGTGTATTATTACATTCTGAAATCAAGTGTGTTCTCAACTCAGATGCATTTTACAGAGCAAATGTGTTTATAAGAATCTAATCAGCATACCAACACAGACATAACAGACTCTTGTGTCTCTCTGTACAGGATGTCTTCGCCTATAAAGAGGTTGGACTTCCAGAGTGCAGGATCTTCACGGTCAACCCCAAGGGAGAGCTGATCCAAGAGCAGACAAAGGGCAACAAGTCCTCGTACGTACACTAACTCTGGTCTACTCGGTCTCACTGCCAAGAACAAGACGCTACATTTACATGGACAGCAAAATTCCAATGTCAACCCGATTAAGGCTGTAAATAAGACGCTGCTATAGCATTGTTTGACTTGCTGGAATGAGCTCATAGTTAGATTAGGCAATAATGGAAATAAGACACGCAAAGTACTCCGCTCTCAGTCGCGTTAAGTAGAAACCTATGATGCCCCACTGGAGAAAGAAAATGGTCAAACTCTACGGTAGCAACACGACAAATACTTTCAGTTCAAAGTCTTAATGTAAGTCCTCAATCAGAAATGGGACTGTTGCTTGTAGCATGAACGGAATACTGAACAAGTGACTTGAATAAGATGAGTCACTAATTGTTTGATTTTATGGCCAAGTGTTTTTAAGGACACTGTTTTATCTGCTTGTAATCACTTAACGAGCACGTCACTTTCAGTGATTAATTTTAACGAGTCCCATTTCTCTGACTTGCTGTTTCCTCTGTAGGTACGGCCGGCTCAGTGAGCTGGTGGAACACGTTTTCCCTCTGTTGAGTAAAGAGCAGAACGAGGCCTTCGTCATGCCAGAGTACAGCTCCTTCTGTTACTGGAGACAGCCCATACCAGACATCAACCCTGATGAGCTGCTCTGATCCAGCACACATGGATAGCCAGGTATACATGTACCTGCATACATAAACGGATCCGGCATCAGGCACTTGAATGCATCTTCCAGAGACACTTGGACTGGAACCACCTCTGTAATACTCACACAGCCACTCGGTTTGACAGCAGTTCAAGGGTTTTACACATCAACACAAAAGGTTGTTCGTAATGACTGAAAGTTATTCCTGGAACAGTAAATCCTACTGAATAATCCACGAAAAGTCCCATCCACAGGAAGATGAAAGACATCAGCTACCAAATCATTATCGTTCCTTGTGCCTGTGAAGGCATCCTGCCCAAAGGACACTCGTAGTCCCACCACTGTGCAGGGATAAAGAGCTGAGAACCCCCCCCACATTTATAGTAAAGACGACGTTCTGTGTTTTCCATCAGGGGAGTGACAGAAACCCTAATGAGGCGGTAACCTGACCACTAGAGTCTGAGCTCTTTGCCAGGATGCACTTGCGCAAGTAAAATGACACATTCAAAGTAACGAGACACAGATAGGCACTCGTCATGTACTGGCAGTGCTTTCCTGTGCTAACTTAACCGAGGGAGGTTCGGAAAGTAAATTAGTGATGCTGGCTGCCAAAGAACTGGCACCTATGAAATATTCACATTAGTTTCCATGATCGCGCTACAGGAAAATTTTGATCCATTTTTTCCCCTCAACCCTTTGACTCTGGACTTCCTGTGACTCATTAGTTCCATGTGTCCCCCATGGTAACTCTCACACTGAATGAGTCGTGTGGTATTCAATGTTCAAGGTCATTCCTGGGATATACATCCGCCAACATAATGTGAAGATGCACTGTCACAGGTTTGACTGAAAAAAAAAAAGCAGCCTCATATTGTATTATTCCTGCTCTGCATTTAAAGGGGATCTGTTGTGCTCTTTTCTTGCCCTACATTTGTACTCTCGGTCTGAATGACAGCAGCTTTGCGAGACTTTCAATTTTAATAAACATTCATATTTATCTTATACTGGCTCTTGCAGCCCTTTAACCCCCCTCTTCCTTTGCTCTGATTGGAAACCCGCTGACAGGCACCACCCAAGGCACCGTCCCGTCCATTTTCCCCCTCATTATTTCAAATAATGTTTAAATGAAAATTTGACATCATAATTATTGGACTGAAAACATGGAAAAACACAATAGATCCCCTTTAAACAGGTTTTGCTGAGTCAAGTTTTTTGTTAACGAAACACTTTTTATGATAATTGATATGTTTAAGTTATTGATTTGTATCGTGATGCCTTTGCTTGTCTGAAAAAAGTAATTTATTACCAATGAAAAGTGGAAATATTCATATTGGTATTGTGTATGGTAGCTCACAGGATAAATCGCAACAGTAACTACTAAGCCTTGTATGAGTTTTTTTATTTAATCTTGTATCCAACATTCTGTGTTCAACAGTAAGGTACAAACACATTCCTGAGCGAACCTCAGTCTCTGCAGCTTTAGTATTTAAATATGTGTAAATGTAATAGATACAGCTTGAGTTGGTAGTGTGGAAAGAACCTCTAAATGAAGGATTTTTTTGTTAGCAAGGTCTTCTGGGTTGATGGAAGTGTGTGTGTGTGTGTGTGTGTGTGTGCACGCATGTCTAATCACTGAGTGCTGCTACTTTTAAGGTTGACGTTCCCTCGGTGGCTTTTAACGAGATTTATCCAACGCACTTTTGTTAAAGTTGCACCTGGAGATGCAGGCTTACAACTGGGCACACCTCTCTCCCCCACGCACTTCAGCGGGAAATCATGGATCAATGCAGGCATTTGTTGGTCGCTAGGCAGAATGAAGTGATTTCAGACAAAATATTTATTTGGGGTCTTAAAAGAAGCATGGAGTTGCAGAGCTGTGTGTGTATGCGTGTGTGTGCGTGCGCGTGTGTGTGTGTGTGTGTGCGTGCATGAGAGAGTGAGAGAGATTGATAAGACTGATCCTCTCCTGACCAGAGGCACAGCTATCAGGTCTGGTTTGGAGATAAACAGGAAATACTTGACTGTGTTCAGGAAGCCTCTTTAATTGCTTCACGGGCATCATGTGTATAATACGAGCGGGTAGAGGTGCCGCTCGGCTGACACGGATCATACCTCCAGCACAAGTGTAACAGTAACATGCTCAGCTATGCTAGAGAGGACTGAAGACTAGACATGAGCGGGAGGAGTGAGACTTCAGTAATAGACATTTAATGATTAAAGCACAATTTATGATGATCGCTACAACCAGAAAGTCAGTATTAGTTGTCTTTATTTGGCTGAATTATTTCTGCATTCCCTGTAGCTCAAAGGTTATTGTATTAATTAAATAAGGTGTGCGCTTTGCTTTGCTTTGCTTTGTTTGCTTGCTCTCTTCTGATGTAGTCACTTAGATATATATATCTTAATAGCAAAAGGAATTCCATTCTTTCTATGAAAGTAAAGCATCTTGTGTGGAAAGCTCACACTTCATCCTGTATGATCCTGCGACGTGGTTTATAATATTGTTGGTTCTCACTTAACTACTGTGGAAAATGATCCATGATCATATGCTGATCACATTCTTGTCTCTGTGATGCCTTTCTGTTGTATCATTTCTTATAAAGTGAATGATCTTTTCGTGGGACTGTCTCTTTCTGTTTGGAGGTAATGCCTGCTATGTGATTGTGTCTGACCAACAGAAACACCTTAAGTGTATGCTGTGTTGAGTTGTATAGAAATGTGGTTTAAACTATGTTTAAAGAACAAAAGCAATTGTAAAGACAGGAGAGAAAAAAAACAGGCCTAACGAAGCTAACAGAGTGGCTTGTGGTCAGATTTGTATGAATAAAGTTTATAACTGAATACGTTTTTGTGTGTGTGCTTCATTCTCAGGTCACGGTTGAACAGTGATCACAGGCTAGTTGTTTAGTTCAGTGGCTCATTTGCTCACAAGTGCCAAAGGTATGAACGTATCATCTTCACACCATCACCCCACAGCCACTTCCTGCTCACCAGTGAAATTCTAAAATGTGCACAATCTGGGTATCCATCAAGGAATGCAAGAGAAACACAAGATAAAAACGCTAAACATATTTTGGATGTTTCAACTACATTCATCTCTGCCTTTGATTTGGCACTTGCATCATCTTGGGTCATTAAAAATGACATATTTATGCTTTAATTATATATTAACGCCTTAAGATGGGTTAGATGTAACGTATCTTTGCCTTCCGCTGCAGCTTTATACTTCTCCACACACCTTCAGTTTTACCAATACTGACCTCTTCTGTTTCTGCTAGCCACTGTGTCCTTCACAATGGCAAATTGTACCATCAATCAGGAGTAATCTCAGAATCTGCCAATATTTAGTGTACACAGTATACCAGTAATTCAGAGGTCTAGTATTTTGTAAATAATGAGTAGAATCTGCTTAATAAAGGCTAAAGACTAGAAATGCTCCCTGGCTCTTACTCTTTGCTGTTAGAATATTTTATTTGGTAAAAGTGATAAAATATTTATAGTCTCAGTACTGAGCAGAGGGTTAACTACGATTCAACCACGCCCGCTTTACATAATCACCCAAAGGAGGTTTCTGCCTTCTAATCTTGTCTTTCCCAGCAAAGCCGGCCATGGGATAAAATATTAATAAAAGCCTGTGTTGCTAAACCTTACGATTTACCTCATCAAGCTCTTGATACAAGCTCGTTAATCACCAGTCACTCTTCAGTGTAGATTACACAGCAGTGAGTTCATGTTTGAAGGGATTTATTGAAATAAAACAGGTTCTGCAGTTGTTTATCATACTGAATATAGAGTCTCTGTGACAGCTTTTGTTAAAAATAACTTCTATGGGTTTCATGTTAATTTATAAAGACTTTTACATATTCACAAGTACAAAAATGTAAATTGATTATCAAATATATTAGAAGCAAATCCTGCTTCTTGTATTCAGGAATCTGTGGCAAATGGCTTATAATTCCAAAGACATTCATTCTTTACTGAAGACATCTTTCACTGCTGTATCACAGCATATCAGTGAAAACTGGTTTCCTCCATGTTTCACCCAGTTCATGTGACTGGAAATCAACTAGTCTTTGCTGTCCCTGGCCAGCGGAGCTCCAGCTATCTCTTAGCCTGTGGTGCGTAGAGGAAGATGGTGCTGAAGGTAGAGAGGATCTCTCTTGCCTCGGTGGTGGCCAGCTGGCCTCCGGTTCTCACCAGGCCCACACGGTCCCCTTTCTTCAAGGGCAGGATCAGACTGAAGGATACTGAACCTCCACAGCCACAGTTCCCACCAGCTGAGCCCCCATACTGAGCACCCAGGGGTCCTGCTGAGCTCTGCAGCTTCTGGACGCTGCGGTTAGACACCGACAGGACGGCCTCGACGTGGTCGCCCTGCTTGGCAGTCAGCAGGCCTGAGATCAGGTATCGGCCATCCACTGGGACTGTGAAGATTCCTGCAGGGATTTCGTGTCCAGTTAGTGATGTGTACAGTATCAGTCAGTTCAACTTTATTGATACAGCACTTTCCCTACAACCACAAAGTGCTTTAAACAATAAACAATGAACAGCAGCTCCAGGAGCATCCAAGCTGTGATAATAATAATAGAAGAATATTAAAAAAAAAAGATTTATCTGAGAAAAATAGTGAAGAAAAAAAGATAAAATGGCAAGATTTATAAAAAGGGAAAGGAACAATAAAGGTAAAAATAATTACAATTAATATTAAAAAAAAAAACATTGTAAAAGGGGATTTATTCAAATGAATAAAACCATAACCATGGCGGTATTAAAATGAAAACAACAAATACAACTGAATAAAACAAACATTAATGTGCCATCCATAACAGATAGGTAAAGTGATTAAATACAAACCAAAAATCCAAATTCCATTCGAGCAGGTGTGCCTTTTCATCTTTTAATGGAGTGACTAATTAAACGGTGCATGAAATATTATCTATTACCTAAAAGCTCTTCAGGAGGCACTGGTGACACGAGTGCCAGGAATTGATGGGACCCTCAAGGGTGTGTGGAGTAGTTACAGTATTTAAATGTCTTATCTTCTGCTTCTGCTGGTTCATTAAGGACATAAACGCATCTTAACCTGCATGTACACTCATCAGGAGTATTGTTGGAAGTACCTGTGTGGGGACTGTAGTGTCCGCCGTCGTTAACGAGGACCCTGTTGAAGCGGATGATGCCAAAGTCTCCGGAGAAGGGTTGATGTGTGAGGCCAGCCGAGAAGGAGAAGGGATCTGGGAAGGCGCTGTTGACTACGGTAACTGGACCCAGGAGAGGGGATGGAAGGAGACGGTGGTACGTTTAGACGTAATTAAGAAGTAAAAGGTAAGATAGGGTATATTTCTCATTCCATTACAATAGAAAAAAAAAACCTATCTTGGGCTAATTGTGAGACACTTATGTACAATTATCACTTCAGTTGCTTCAGTTTAGAGCGTAAAGGAAACGTTACCAGGTGATTCAGCTGGGGCCTGATACGGGTTCCAGGGTATCTTGGCTGCTACTGGAGCTACAAGATTCACATAAAGAAAAAAGTTGTATCATCATGGACGAAACACAAAAACAAAGATGTTTTATTCGAATAAATCACTGGGGGTGTGCTCAGTGTGAACAAACAGACTCTATTCCAATCTATTATTCAGGACTACTGGCTAATCCTAAAATTAAAACCAAACAAGGTGAAGAGCAATGTTCGCTACACTGAAAATCAAGTTAAAAACCCACCCTTTTCACATGGTCATGCTTTCTAATGTTCCTATTCTGTGTTCTTCTGTTTTCGTCGCTTGTTTCTGAGCGCCTCTGTTAATATTGTCATCGCTTTGGTATTTGTCTCTCTGTAAAGCCCAATCAGAAACGTATGGAATGCGCTATACAAATACATGTGCCTCTCCATGCCTATTTTAATTTTTTTTTTCCAGATTGGTAAACAAAATCAGTATGTAATGCCATGTTTTATCATCACCACATGCAGTATTTGCTGTGTGACCTGGGGTAAAACTCTGGCAAATGTCTGCAGTCGGGCTGAATTCCCTCCAGAGTCCACCCACACCTCCTTAAACTAAACACATCCAGCTCCCTCTCCCTCACCCTCAGCCCAGCCTGCAAATTATTCACAGCTTTTCCTCTTTTTTTTTAACAACAATTGAGTGGAATGGCGAAACCTGCAGATGCATGCAATTTCACTTGATAATGAACTGGTGGAGTACCTTGCTGGCTGGTTGACAGTGGCTTGAAAGAGACCCGCTGCAAAGGAGGATAACCTGTACAAGAAAACAGAGGACAAACATGGGTTTGTACTTGAGTGGTTTTCCATCTGAACTTGATTATAAACGCTGTGATAGTTTCCCTGAAAATGTATCAATCAGAAGCAAACATCTCAGAATCAATGCTACATAACTGTGGCTTTACAAGAGGCCTTTTGAATCAGTTTGATTGAGCTGTTTCATAACAACAAAATCTATAAACACACGCAAGAACTTCGAGGTAGATTTGAACCTGTAGGTATTTGTGTTGTTCGACCTCCAAATGAAACCAAAATTGAAATAAACCAACCAATTATATGTGTTCAGGGGCATATAAGTGCTTAGTAAAAACCTGTGTGTGAAGGCAGAGTCGTTGAAAACTTGAAACAAATGTTATCCTCTGTGCCAAAGCCAGAATATCAGTGTTTTGTTTATTTGATTTCTTCTCGCAGTGAGACTTACGTAGGCTGTTCTGTATTCCTGCACTGCCAAAATATCCCCATGTGAAATCTAAAACAAAGTCTTGGTTTGATTGTTTGTCATTTCCTCTAATCTTTTAACATGCTGTCCTATTACAGTAATTCAATACCAAACTGGCTAAATATGTGATCCAATTCAAGATGCGTGCATGATAATGAGATTATAATTCTTATAAATTCCACGTGAGAAAATACCCAAAAAGGCACTTCAGTTTGCAGGCTCGGTGTGGCTGTGAGAGCCAGAATTCTGACAGACCACACTCCCACAACTCCATTCAAACACTAGTCACCAGCCAAACTCATCAGGTCCTAATTTTGTACCATCAGTATTTGTGTGGATTGAAAAACAAACAGAACGGGTTTTTGCTTTTGTTACGGATTACAAAATAAGATTTATGTCACTTAAGAGGGAAACCTCTCCCTGCCTAGATGATGATGTAAGTCAAAACTCATCTTGGTGTTGATTTTCATCGAAAAACTGTTGACGACTTCTGGAAAACTCTCAAAGAGCTCAGCTTTTGGCACCTGGTAATTTGAAGCTGGGAGCTCTAATTGAAGCAGCAAGTAGTGATGGCGTTTGGATGTGTATCAGTAGAGCACGAGGTAGAGGAAACCTGATAATATTTCGATTGTGAATGAACAGACTAGTGTGTGAACTGGGGTACAGATATAACTCGGTTCAGTGCACAGCTACCTAGCTGTACATCCCATGACAACATGACGGTGTCGTTTTGACCTAATTCAAAGGATGTTCCTCTAACCACGATGTAGCACATGTGACAGATATTCAGCTTGTAGATGTCTTCAGGCTGCAAACCTCCTCAAAAATAGGAAGTTTGGAAACGGTCCAACTGTGTGTTGTATGGCGTAACATCAGAATTGGCTGCTTCGCCATGGTAACACTGTTTAACGAGAACTAACAGTCCTCACAGAAACACATCACCAAAATCTTCAGGTGTCTCTGACCAGATTTGAGATGAAGCTGGTGAACCCGCTGGGAAGGTACATCAAAGTGTGTCATTTGCTGCCAGCAGGTGGCGCTATGACTAATCTACTCCAAAATTTAAAGGGTCCTTCTTCTGCCCAAGTTAATGAGATTCAGCCTCAGAACTTTTACATAATCTGCAAACACCTCTGGAAACATTTGAATATTGAATAACAATAATAACCTGGTGCACCCGCAAACCCTTTGACTGGCGTGCTGGACGAGTCCTCGGACCCTCTCCGTACAGTCACTCTGCGCGTGTACCCTGGAGGACCCGCCTCGCCGGTCTCCACCACAGGTCTTGTGGGAACCAGGGGGATGATGTGTTGGCCTGGCTGCTGCGGGCTGGACGGCTGGTTTGGCTGGCTGATCTTGATGGTGTGCACTGGTAGGCTGGGTTGCCCTGGTCTGGGCGGTGCCGGAGGGGGGATGAGGGGAATGTGGATTTGCTGGATTCTGTGTCTGGTTGGAGTTGAATCTGGCACAGAAACAGGTTGTAATGTTATTCATGGAAAGCGAAAGAGACAAAGAAAGACATTGACATCTATCTCATATTGACTGTCAAACCGTGTGAGAGGCATTGCAGAGATACGGAAAAGAACTTTTTTGATTAGAAATAAATCCCACTCCCACTCACCACATCCTTCCTTTGCTTGTGAATTCTTCCTTAACAACTTCTACTCTGCTGACAGGCCAAATTAAACTTGGCTTGTAGAGTCACTTGGAGCTTGTTTCCCACTGGTTCCATTCTTAGCACTTTGTAGGCAACAAACCACGCAGATGTTCAGTTTGAGTTTTTTGCCGATGAGAATGCAAACCAGTTGGCTGCCAGCCGCTACCCCAGAGGGCACACGCACCACCTGACTGGTGCGCAAAGACAAATCAAATAATTACAGGACTCGCTTTGTGTCAGCCCATTCTAAATGGAGGCTTGTGGTTAGTGCTTCACATCTGTTGTGATATTTGAACCATGAGGTTGGAGAGTAACAGGATAGCAATAATTCCTCTCAGTCAGAGATATCATCAGGGAAATGACCTCTTATTGTGGGTATAATGGTTACACAGTGGGAAAGACTGCTCTTTGCCGAATCTCAGAAAGAAAGCAAACCAATATTGTGATGGAACCCTCACACTAACAGGAACATGCCCAAGTTTTGGGAAGTTGGAAGATTATAACATTAGCGCAATGACTAGTAGATGGTGGGGTGTGTTAGCATACCTTCATCAAAAGTCATCAACTAGATCAGGTTCTTGGTCGAACTAGAAGTAATCTACCTCATCCTGTCTTACAAAGTCAACCCCGATGAGTGGCTCTTCAAGTCGACAACAAACATTTCAATCTGGTTCTCACTCTGCCGAGTAAGGAAAGAAGTTCCAGCCAATATAAATCCTACCATAACAAAGTTTGCATCCACCTAAGCTTTAATGCAGGAAAAGACCATTTTGGAGAAATTTTAATTATGATTTTTGATGGAGGTTTGCCAACATTCTCCAGTCAGTAATGTTCATTGCGCTAAGCTAACTAGCGGCCTCTGTGGGTCTCAGCTCCCTGATGCGCTCACAGAGTAGAGAGGGGTATCTATCCTCTACATAAATAAGTAGTAATCTCCCCATGTTCCTCGATGAACATATAAACTGTACTATTCAGAATCTACAGCGCAGCAACAGGAAAGCCAAAATTATGAAACAGAGGGGGAGATTCTGGTTGTGATAAGACAGCAGCGAGCAGTCAGTGCAAGTCACATTGTACAGGATGCTGCTAATGATCAGACGGCATGACAACCAGCCATGGATGAAGGGGGCTCAAGCTGATTAGCTTAAGTGCCTCTTCAGTGTTTTGCCTGTGCTAACAGAATTCTCTAGTTACGTGAGGCCATGCAACATTAGTAGGCAGTTTAATTCTAAAATTAGTGGTAGTGGTAAGGCCCACCAGACCAGATACCAGCACATGAGACGGCAAACATGGCTGCAGTTTGACCAAAAATAATAACATGAAAGATTGCTGAATTGATGACAATATAACATTCAACTTCATCCGTCAACATGAAACTCACAAAGAAAAGTACGAGGATGTGCCATACCTGCTCACATATTCGAGAGACAGCTCATGTTAAGTTTATGTTTCGATTAACCTCTGTGGCTTGTGACTACTTCCTTGTGACTAGTACATGCCACTGGCAACTTCATTTTCAACTGCAGTTTTCAGTCCTCCTCACCATGAGGAAGTTTCCGGTGTCAAATGTACCTGGATCTTTTCTGTAGCTTTAAATAATAGTTTCAAGAATCCTTATTTTTCAAGAATATTTTTGGTTTTAACAGCCTGTCTTGTCATTGTTGATGTGGCTGAAGTGTTTTAGGAAGTTATATAAAATGTATGATATGATATTGGCAACAGCACACTGACATGTTTTGCGATTTGTCTGAACAGGTTTGTCCAATTTATTATTTAAAAATATTTATAAGTAATTTTTAACAAATTAAATTAACAATCAGGGGCGGCACGGTGGTGCAGTGGTCAGCACTGTCACCTCACAGCAAGAAGGTTCCGGGATCGATCCCCGGCTCCAGCACAGGAACTCTCTGTGTGGAGTCTCCATGTTCTCCCTGTTCCTGGTTGGGTTCTCTCTGGTACTCCAGCTTCCTCCCACAGTCCAAAGACATCAAGAGGGGACGAGGCTGATTGATACTCTAAATTGACCGTAGGTGTGACTGTGAGTGTGAATGGTTGTCTGTCTCTATGTGTTGGTCCTGTGATGGACTGATGACCTGTCCAGGGTGAACCCTGCCTCTCGCCCGTAGCCGCTGGAATAGGCTCCAGCCCCCCTGTGACCCTTAACGGATTGAGTGGTAGAAAATGCATGGATGGAAATAATCATTTATAAAGGCTTTAAGGTCTGCTGTTGTCATCAGTGTCACAGCAAATCAAAATGTAATACATACTGGAATTAAAAACCTTTAAGTGATCCAATTGCATTAGTCCGCTTGTTGCCCTGGATTTTGAAAGCAGCCACTCTATCCTTATCAAATAAAACAACAACCGACAAACTTTTCTTTCTTACGGCAAATGATCCCACAAGCTTCTCAGAAACCACATGTATAATCAAAAACAAATTAAACCCAACAATCATATTGTACTGAGATAATCAGAAATCTCTTCTTCATTTCCTCCCTATGTCTCCTTCAGGATGACAGTTGCCTGAGTGCATATTTCCCATGAGCCCCTGTCTCACTAAGGGGGCAACCACAACGTTGCAAAACACACAGGAAGGCGCACACGCATACACACATGGCTGCCGGTGCGACTGAGAGCAGCGGCAAGACCAGATGTTATTGCTTACACCAGATTGAGACACTGCAATAGTGTGGATGCTTTAGTCATTGTTGTTTCCACAGATTGAGGTGACAGTGCATGAGTGTTGAAAAGCATCATGGAAGATTGCACCAGACAGGCTGATGTGGGAAACGGTATCAAGGGCCAAGGTTACACACGAAAACATGAATGCATTGATCCTACTCTGATATCCATGATCCTTTTTCCAATTCTGGCCTTGCACATGGACACAATTTCATCCTCCACCCAATGACCTAGTGGTATTAATGATGGGAGGTTCAAATTGTGCACTGCATGGCAGACCTCAGGGACTTCCATTGTGCATCTGGCTCCATTCTCCTCTGAAGACTTCCAGATGGGCGCCCAGGTCTGAGATGGAAACGCCTCACCTAGCAGCTAGAGAAAGCTCTCCTGGGAGACGGCTGCAGTCACAGGGCTCACTGACATCCTGGTGCTCGCTGTATATACATAAATACATAAAGTGTGTGTGGCGGTGTCAACGACAATTTTTCATTCTTTCACAGCCCTTTAACATCAAAAGTGCTTTGATGTTTTCTTGAAGTCCTGCATTGCAGCAGACACTTAATCTTTAGACTGTTTTCTCCCAATATGGAATCAAAATGATCAAGTGCAAAGCATTGATCCATGAAATCAAAGCATTAATTGAATACCAGCTTTAATCCAGCTGCTTTTTTTTATTTTGTAAAAGCTTACAGGACAGGGCGGAGGGAGGGGAAAAAGAGATGTCCTCTGGCATTCTTGGAAGGACAAAATGTAAGAGAAACTGTAGAGGGGCAGAGAGAGGGATGAGAGTAGAAAGGAGAGAGAAATTTGGAGATGAGAGAGAAGGAAGCCGTTTGAGCTGGACTTGGATTGTTTCCAAAAAAAGAGGAGAGTACAAAAAACGACTTGAGAATGTAAAGAGTCAGTGGAGGAAGGTTGATTAGTCATTGTCTGAGTGAGGAACACAGTGATAACAGATGCATTCCCCGTATCTCTACTTTTTCTAGCAGCCTCTCTAAAAGCAGTACAGTACATTAAGGGTTCACAAAGTTGGGTCTGGACCCATAGGGGGTGGGGTCAAAAGATGATTCCAGAATCTACAAAAAGGCCTTTGTTGTTCTTTAAAAAAAATTTTTAAATGTACCACATTTATTATAAAAGTAGCTGTTTAATTTCAAACATGTCCAGATTTGATCTATTAGTACATTTATGTGTGCTTTAACTACCACTTGGGGGTCCTGAGCTAAAATGTTTGGCAACCCTTGCATGAAAACACAATCAATTCCTTACATATACATGGATTTTACTTGTGCGTTTCACACACCAGCCGCAGCAGTAAATTTCTGTTGCAGCAGCTGTTGTGGGCAAATCAGTGCCAGCATTTTGCTATTGTAGTCACACAATTCCATTCAGCAGTTGCATTCAGTAGAGTCATGACTATTCCAGATAACCTTTCTGTTACATTATTACAACACTTCATCTGTTCCCAGCCTCCTCGGGCTCTTCATATGACTGTGTAGTTGAGGATATGAACTCAAAACAGGGGAATATTTCAGTGTGCTGTCAGCCACCACCACACCCACAGAACTGGGATTTAGAGAGGGTATCTCTATTTAGTTGATTCTTTTCCCAAACTTAATTCATGAGAGACTCGAGCTACCTCAAGCACACATCTACAACAGCTAATAATCCCGACTTACTTTTTTTCCATCCTGCTACAGGGCAACCAGTTCTGTCTGATTTAATGCTGCCTGCTCCGTGTAAGGTAATGAAATATCCTTGTTTGGAAATAACAGGCCATATTTGGCAAAGACTGAATTGGAATACAAAAGGTTTTCCAACTCACTTAACCTCAACCATTAATCTATCCGCTCTCCTTTTCTCATCAGGTCCCTACCATACCATTGTTCTGGACGATACTTTAAGACAGGGAGGCACCAGCGATGGGGCCCCGGCTATGACATCACAAGTGAGGGTAGTAGACGCATCTGGTCCTGGGTGTGGAACCCCGCTTCTCCCCTTTCCATCAAGACTGGCTCCAGCAGTGAGTCAGGGTCCTTAATGAGGACCAGACTCCACTCATCAGGCTGAGGTCACCCTACGGGAATCTCTGGACATTTTGTGTGTGTGTGTGTGTGTGTGTGTGTGTGTGTGTGTGTGTGTGTGTGTGTGTGTGTGTGTGTGTGTGTGTGTGTGTGTGTGTGTGAGAATACCAACTGACAAGGAAGTCAGGCCTGCAGCTCTACGGTGTCAGTTTAAAAAAAAAAAAAAAAAAGCCATACAATGGTGGGAGAAAGACCTCAGCATGCCATAAAGGGAGTACAGACGGAACAATCTGCTCTGGTGCTCTGACATAAGGGAGTAGTGAGGCCCAAATAATTCAAGTAAATCATTGCAGTAGCTCGAAGGAGGCAAGAACTGAGATGTAAACAGAGCTCAGCATAAAAAATATTCAATCTACCTGCCTCATTCTTTCAGTAAAAACTGGGGAGTTCTTAGGACAACATGAATGTGACTCACAGGAAGTTCCCATTATGAGCCTCTGCTCCTTGGCGCTTGGATATATTGAATGACAAGTTGAGCGCGAGAGACTCATTGAACTTGTGTCCTTCCACTCAGGGAAATAGCCTGCGGCCATTCGTGGGATCTGATCCTTCCTCCTAGCCTCCGTGTAAACCAAGCGAGCATCATATGAAGGATTATCTTCAGGAAAAGTTTGTGTTTACACAGATGTTTATCGCACTTTAAAAACTCATATGTTGGAAGTTCGGGAGGAAGCTGAATAGAGGATTGTGTTGGTCAGAATTTCTCTATTTTGTAGGTCAGTGCCTGACTGCATGCATGAATGTGAGGATCAGGATAAGTTGACACCGGGGTAATGAAACTGCTGTGCTGCCGGGTGAGAGATTTTCATACCTGGTCAACTTCTTTAAAAAGCTCATTGTTCACACTGCAAGTAGGCGAGTTGCCTTCCTGTTTTGTTTTTGTTTGTTTTGTCATGTGCGTCATGCTTGACGTCACAAATGCATTCAACGCAGGATGAAGAGCAAGGTGTTGTATAAACAGCAGTAATTTTGGTTTCGTATCTTGAGAGTGGAAGTTAACATTGATACGGCATTTATATCAACGTTCAAGTCAGTGGTGCACAGTAATTAAGTCACCCATTACTTTGTCTGTTGTGGACTACAAAAGTTTACAACACTGCTACAATCACAATATAAGGTTGTGTGTTTGGCCACTGCTGATGGGCCAGTGAATTTAAATCAACACGAAAAAAAGGATCCTTATGGATTTATACTGCAGTTGTTTCCATGGTGATACCACATAATTGTGAAGAGGTTGTAGTCACTTCACACACTTTATGTTGATTTGAGTGGATGTTTATGAGGCACTCAAATTGCTACAATTTAGTTTTGAGACATTCGCACAAACAGCCCATGAAGTCATGCATCCATCACCGACTCACCTGGCTCCTTGGTGGTTACGTCTTTCGAAACCTGTCTAGCGAGGGCAGCCAGCTGGGCCTGGATCAACTGCATGGAATTCTGCAGTGTGACGATGTCTGCGCCATGATTCCTACAGGTGACGTTCATCCTGTCGACGCAGCCCCTCAGGCTGCCTACGTGTTGCTCCAGGTGGTCTTTCAGCTCTTTCATATTTGCAGAAACTCCATCTAACTTTCCACACACCTTTTCAAGTCTACTCACACGTCCATCCACAGCAGAGATGCCGTCAGAAACACCCTGAGTGTTCTGTTTACAGTGATTGAGCTCCGATGACACCTGGTTACTGAGCGTATCGAGTCTGTTCTTCAGCTCCTCCACCTGACGAGTGGTGTTGTCACCCTGACCTCTAGGCTCTCTAATGACCGATGCCAAATGGTCCCTGGATGGACTGCTGGTTCCACTATGCGCTGTGTGGCAGCAGGTTTCGCTAATTTTGTGCATATCCTGATCAAATGTGCTCAAGGAGTCACTTAACCCAGTAACGGTACCAGCCAGACCCAGAACCTTATCTTGGAGATTAATCAATCCCTTCTGGAAGTCGTCCATGGTCTGGGAATGTCTCTCATCTCCAGATGACTGCCTGTCAACAAGGTCCTGCAGTTGCTTGAGCTTTCCTTTGTTTGTGTTAACGTCAGTGTGAAGAACATCCAGGTCATTTCTATACTGACTCAGATCCCTCCTAATGTTTTCAAGACCTTTAAGTGTCGGTGTCAGAGTCTCTGCACCTACAGGAACTTCTGAGCCAGAACATCCAGCAGAGCACATCTCTTGAATAACATTGACCTTATCATCCAAACCCTGGAAGAGGAACTTGTTGTTGTTGACTTCTGCTTGAATGGCATCCATGGAGTCACTAAACATCCCAGGGTAGGTGTTGTTGCTCATTTCCACCAGCATGTTCGTGAACTGGTCCTCCATATTGTTCAGGCGTTCATCCAGAAACTGCCGTAGCGCCGCCACTTCGTCCGTAGATGCACGAGTCAGTTTCTCCTCTATATAGAAGCAGTGAGTTTCTGCATTTTGTTCTGTGATATTCATGCGTGCCTCCAGCTCTTCTCTCAGAATACTGAGATCACGGTCGTCCTGTGGCGCCGATAGGTGGGCGAGCTCGTTGTCAATGCGGGCGTTCAGGATGCGGTGAGCCTCTGCAATGCGATCAATCTCCCGCCACAAGTCTTTATGGTCAGTGTGGTCTTCCTCTTTTTTGAGTGGATCTATCTGCCTCTGGGTTCGCACTGGTCCGTCTGCAGCAGCCATCTCCAGACGTAGCGCACGGATCTCCTTTCTTAGGTCGGCCTCTCTGTCGTCAAGCATTTTAGTCAGGCTGACCAACCCTTGGTCTTGGCTGTCTTCACAGGTCCTCTGCATGGTCTGGACACTGTCGCTGCATGAGCCTTGTACTTTAGCCAGCTGTTCCTTCATACTCTGTTCTATCTCCTTCTTCAGCTGCTCAAATTTCCTATCTATGTAGGTCTGCGTGTCATCAAAATCCATCATAGGTTGAGTCTGAGATTGTGAGGCGTCCATCAGGACACGAATCTGCCCTTCATGACTTGTTATTGTCCCTCTCAGGTCCTCCAATTCTTCTTCCTTGCCTTTCAGTACACTGCTGATATCATCCAGCCGGGTTACTATTTTCTCTATGGCCTTGTCCCCAGCAATCCCACTGCTGGCAGACTGATGACCATCAAGGACAGCGGGGTTCTCCTTGGTTCCACTGCTCATTCCACTGTCTGGGGGATGCATGTTGTTGAGAAGTGTCACCAGCATTTTCTTTGTGTCTTCCTGCATGTCTGTGCGAAGGTTAGAGGTCAACCCTGTCAAAGCAGACTGGAGATCAAGGACGGTCTGGGATAAGCGCTGAACTTCGCCTTCCAGAAGACGCACCTTATCTGTACCATCATGCCCCGTCTCATGGTGCCCCGTCTCTCTCCGCTCCGGCCCTACAAGGACAAATGTGATCTTGAGGTAATACATGGAAGTATGTGCTGACACTATGACAGAAGAGAATCTTACTCTGCGTGTGTCTGGTTGTGTGTCCAGGATTCGATGGGTGGTAAGGCTGCATTCCTTGCACTGCTTGTCTGTGTGGAGGGGGTTTCAGATCTTTACAGTCCGGACCATTATAACCAGGACAGCATCTCCACTCTAACTCGGTAACTTTCTTGAAGGCAATCTTGTATGTAGGTCGGAACCGGGTTTGATATCTGTAAAACCAAGCACAGTAATTGTTACGCTTAATTTCCTAGATCAAATCCAGACTAGAGTGTTGCCACAGAATTCATGTCTTTATTGAAAAAAACAAACATGTTTTGCTTGTTCATACTGGAATGACTCCACTGAAGAGATAAGAAACTGTTCCAGAAGTGAATGTTGTTTTTTTTTAGTTGTATCTGCTGACTCCTAAAATCACTCTACCATTTTTTTTCTTTCTTTTTAGGAAATAAACCCTTTTTGAGCTTCTCTGTGCTTCCCTATTACATGACAGATTCCACTTTAAAGCCAAGGCAAACAACTCCCATGGAAACAATAGATGACATCACTTCCCTGAAGACAGGGGTCGTGTCATGCAGCACATCTGGAAAGTTGACGACTAAAGCATTCATCACGCTTTGCGCTGTTCAACCTCAAGGAATAGAAAAAAAAGAAAACCTGAAAAGCTTTTGGACAACAACACGTCTGGTATGAACACCAAACGCTTGGAAATTGGGATTTTTGTTGTATATTTTTGTTTATTTTAGCACCTTAGTCTTTTTAGCGTGAGAGGTGCTATAAAACTGAAGTTCAGTTGAGGTGAAAATCTGTCCACAGTAACTACGAAAGATCAGCTTCCAGTGATTTTTCCACAGCAACGTGTCTGTATTTCATATCATTTCAGACCTAACGATGACTCACTGGGTAGAATATAAGAAATCGCAACACATCATCTTCCATTACGGCATTAACGACAACTGTTACTCATTAATTACCAATCTATACACTCCCATTTATAACAGACGCGCCATGGGAGGGACTGTTTTCATTTATGCTAAAGAAATATGACTTAAATCCAATGATGTATTACTTGGACTTGATTTATGATCATATGGATGCTACAGGGAGGAAAGAAAGTACAAGTGGGAGGAAAAAGCCCATACTGAGAGAAATGCATGACGCATTAGGCCCACAGCAAGGTTAGAACATGACCGAAGACAAACGCTTGCATCTAACGCATTCATAAGTATGCAGATAACACACTTGAAATACCTTTTTTCTGCTTTTATGCCTTGTTTATCTGCAAATGCAGTTAAAAGAGTGCAGCTCCTCAATTAAATTTGAACGGGGCTTTCAAAAAAATTGATGGGCAGGGTTTTTGTTTTTTGTTTTTTTTTTACATAATGATGAAGTAAACAGAGATGCTGCGTGAACCTGTTAATGACCAATTAACAATCATCTGGAAGTATCAGCTACTAAATCTGAATACACCTAAAGAACATCAGGGAGAGATAGACCTGTTTAATTGGAATGAGTAAAACCTTGATGCATCAAGCAAGTCGGACAAACGCAACAACATAAGCTAATCAGAAAGGCAACACCAGCCCATGAATGTGTAGTTTATTTAGATTATATTCTAATGAGTAAATGGCTTTTTTCTACATTCACAGTCACAACTTGGGGAGGTTTGATTCTCTCCAAATTGATTGATTACCACTTGGAGCTGAATCGATGGATTAGACATTGTTTAAAAGTTACTGCTTATTGATTTTGTAATGAGAGGAGGATTGTATAGTGTAAGCTCCTCTCGTGACTTTGGATATGTCTGCAGAGGTAGAAGTATTACGCAGCACATTTGTGTTACTGACTATATAATATAGCAGTTTTTGATGTTGTCGTGTGCAGGATTTCGGGCTTATCTGAATGAAAACACATGATGAAGGTGTGTGAGGTTTGTGAAGAAGTGGTCACTCTTTGCTTGAATCATTTGGAAGGTCACAGGGTGACCAGACGTTACTAAGTACAGCTCATTTTCAGCCAGTCCTCATTAGCTGTAGGCTTCATTTCTACTTTAATCAGCCTTATTCACTGGGCTCATTAAGGCGCTCTGTGCTTTTTTCTTTTTTTTTTTTTGGTCCTGCCAACGTAGTTGCTTTAGCCACGGTGAATATTTCTGCCTCCAGCTCCATCTAAAAAGCACATTTTGTAACAGAACTCCAGTCTGTCTCATAACTCTGTCAAAACTCCCCCCTTGCCCCCTGGATGCTCACACCACTTGTTGCTGGCAGTTGGGCTGGTAGGGTGGGCAGGGGGCCATCACGGGCTCCTGGAAGCTCTCCACACTCCCCTGCACAGTGCAGCTCACGTTCTTCTGCACCACATGGGCACACCAGTTCCTGGAGAGAGAGGCAGAGATAAACTTCAGACTCAGGCTATGTACCATAGTGGAGGCTGTATTCACATCTTCCCCTTCCAACGCAACTGGTCGAGGCAGATGGCCGCCCACCCTGGGTTGGTTCTGCTCAGCGTTTCTTCTTTCTTCTTCTTCTTTCACTACTGTCGCTACCTCACAGGGACATTGTTGGGAAGTTGTTGTTCTTGTTCTACGTGACAAATGCTCTCGACTTCTGTTATGAACACCATACCGTACTGTGTTATTTTCCTGTATTATATATTGTATGTCATTTGATCGTAACGCTTTCACGTCAAAGCAGAATTTTACTAATGCTGTTGATTCAGGCGGAGCTCATTTGGAATTTCTGTCTACCAAACTGCCACTGATTATTATTGTTCTTATAATTATCTACTAATAGAGAGAAATGTCCTCGAAAG
Organism: Aulostomus chinensis; assembly: GCF_037954235.1. NCBI lineage: Eukaryota > Metazoa > Chordata > Actinopteri > Syngnathiformes > Aulostomidae > Aulostomus > Aulostomus chinensis. The sequence goes on from NC_141324.1 coordinate 24,541,610, forward strand.
AAAAGATGAACAAGGAAAACAATGACAAATCAGACTGGACCTGATGAATCCAGATTGGTGGGTCTTCACTGGAAACGCTCATCAAGATAGCAGCCAAATGACAGACTCATCTTTTCTGTTGCACTTCTTCAAACTGTGGGATAGCTTCAAATCATATTTTCTAACTTCCTCAAATGTTTAATGTGTGAGAATCTTGTTTTTTATAAAGTAAAAGTTGTCAGATAAGTTATTTGAGGTAAATACATTTCACTCCGAGTTATATTAGAGCCATGAGAGTTGATGGAGATGAAAAGTCAAATTTTTGCAGTCCTGAAGTTCATGCACTTCCACTGCAAGTGTCACTTCAATAGTTTGATTCTTTTTTTTTCCAATTTAAAGGGATGGAAGAGCAGGAATGGTGCGTTGTAGACTGGAACAAACACCAACATTCCAGTGTTTATCTGCCTTCTATCACCTTTGGCAACGCTGGCAAACTCGAGCCAAATTTAGATACATGCAGGCTGATAAAGGCGAGGAGGATGTAAAGGGACTCCAAGCGACAGTAAACGTCTTCAATCTCAGGTCAGTGCGACCTGTGGAAAGCGTCCCAGTTTTGGTAGCCGCGCACGGTACGCCGAACCAAAGCGCACAAGTTAGGATTAAAGTATCGGAGCCTCCAACAGAGACAGAGGAGTTGATATACTTCACCATTAGAGATGAACAAAACTCCGTTACTTACCTATTTCTGTGTCTGTGCACCACTCCAGTGTATGCAGACCCGTGGAACAAGTCGTACGAGGAGGAGGGGGGTGACCCATTAGTTACTTGAAAGTTCAAAAACAAAGTGAGAAGTGTCCACCACCAGTCCATGTCTCCCTGCCTGCACTTCATACTTAAGAAACTCTTAAAATAAATACTCCAAACATAGACGAGGAAAGCTGTTATTATCATGCGCCGCGTTTCCCAAACAGACCGGTCACACTAATGTCCCAGTGCCTGATCCAACCTCTACAAGTTTGGGGAAGTCCACATTTACTGCAACTCCCTTGGAATGACGTTAAGGGCCCACACCCTCCTCCCAAAATCAGACGAGTGGGGGACAAGCCAAAAAAGAAAGTCAGGAAAAGTTAGAGTTGAGATCATTAATTACATCTCTGTTACGATGCTCCAACTAAAGGCTTTTGATTACTTCTTTGTCAGCTTCATTCACACCTCGCTGATGAGCATTAACAGGAGGACAATTGTTGAATGCAAACCTCCAGAGCTGAAAGTGTGTAGCTGATGATATTCATGGGCAGGGATAACAGCAGTGATTTACATTCTTTCTGCTCTGTGGCGATAAGGTGAATAGGAAGTGTATTCCTGTGCGTTTTGTTCTTCTGCACGATTCCCTCGTCGCTCCTCGCCCCCCCCCCCCCCCCCCCCACCACACACACACACATTTTTAAAAACTAACTAGATATGGATGGAGACAGAAAGCAACAGATTACAGTTACACAAGAGCTTCGGTGCAGTCAGAACACTCCAGGCAAGGATTCATTGTCAGTGTGTGAAAGTGTGAGGGAGGGGAGAGAGCTTCCATGCGCACGCTGGCGCTGCGAGAACGGTTGTCGTGAGCTGTTCTTTTCCCTCCACTTTCCAAAAATGCTCTTATTTAAAAAAAAAAAAAAAAAGGTGGAAAGGAAAACAATAGGGCCATACATTAACATTTGAGAGTTGAATAGAGATGTAGGGGATGCTGCAGGGGAGGAAAGGATGGACAAACACACACTCCCTCCCCATCAACAGCCCCTCCCTCAGCTCCAAATGTTCCCCCTCGTATCTGCTCTCAGAGCAGAGACAGACCTTCCCAAAATAACACCGCACCGCTTCATCAGACATTGTACGCCGGGTCAGCCGAGTTAGAGATGCTGGGATTGGTTATGTAAGACAATGATGTCTGCAGGGATTTGATGGTCAAGTGTTACATGTGCAGGTGAACTTGACATGTCGTTTTGACCCTCAAGGGCCCTCGTCTACGCCATCCTTCAGTCGGATTATTGACACTTTATCGATTTCCTCTTTTGTTTGTTCGTCACATTTCATTTTGACTGACACCAACCCTCGACGTGCAGCTTGTTAAAACAGCCTGTAGAACTCGTCTGACGTTAATGGCAGTTTGTTTTCTCTCCAGAAGAGGGCAGCACAGCAGCAGTAACGAAAGCATTGAAACAACCCGGGTAACGATGGCAATTCCTTGCCAGACGTGTTTGGAAGGGGCATTTCATTACTGGGGTAGTGGGAGCATCCACGTTTTCTCAACATGCAATGCTCGTGTCAATCATACAACCTAAATTCAGCATCATGGTGAAGAATAGTGCTCTACATGTCAGCAGATCATCTATTTAAGATCATTTGTCACTCATGAATATTCCTGTCTGTATCTTATCTCGAGACAATGAATCTGTTTTAACAGTTCAGAGGATGATTGCTATTTTGCCTCTAAGACAAAAAAAGGCTACAGTATCGTCTCAGTGGAACGGAAGCACGTGGACTGGAGCCCTCACATGCGTATTTTCCATGAAGATGTGGAAAAAAAGGCACACATGCTGCATACCTGTCGGTATGCACATTTTATAAATAGCTACTAACTTCATATATGCTCCGATATTCACGCCTAACAACAAGTAAGATGAGTCATGGCTGAGGGAAAATACCAGGCTGTGGCTTCTAGTTTGAAAGGACCCCCATAAATCCAAGGGACGTTTCCTTATCTCACCTTCCTGAGATCAATTTCGTATTTTTCGACTTTGGAGAAGTCAGGGGACTGATTGGAATTGCAATAGCCTGCATCAAACCGGGGTGGATCCTGTGTGGCATTCAATGCATTTGTCATTGAGACATGCATTTTGCAAGGCCAGCCCCTCACAAAGACCGCACCTGAATCCTTTAAATTGGACCCACTGAAAGTGTGACCTTGAGATTTATGTTAACTTCAAATAAATGCGCTGGTGGAGCGCCACAAAGCAGGTTTTGGGATTGAGATGGAGAACATATATGCCCTGGAGCACACTGCTGTATTTATGGATCAAATTATACTCAATATGTGTGGCTTTTGAAGGACTTTCTAAATGTAAACTTGACCTTGCAAACCTAAATAAACATTCTTTATGTCACTCAGACGAGTGAGCATTGCTGCAGAGATTGACTTCATTTGCAACAGCTATGCACCGTGATACTGCTGTATTTGAGCGACTCGTGAGCGTGTGAGAGAGAGAGAGAGAGAGAGAGAGCTCACACACATACACACATCCCACACGTGTGATTTTTCAAAGTGAGGTCAAGGGGTTGCGTGAAGGTGCTGTGGTGGGATTGTTACTCCATTTTCAGTTTTCTCTCCTTAAGCTCCACTGCGAGGGAGACATCGTGTTCTGATCACATTTCACTTCATCCTCTCACTTCTGGGCATCTATGAATTTTAAAATCTTCCTTACCTGGACCCAGTTAATTGTCGGGGGATTTAGGAAGCTTCCGCCTCACGCTCTTGGTACGAGGATTCTTGGTTATTTGTCTTTTTTAGCTTCATACCTTTTAAGTATCAACAGACATATTACAGGATTTTCGAGCAACTCCTGGTCTCGACTGCATGCGGCTACGCCCACTCTCTGAGGTTTTTGATTATGTGTTGGGTGTAAAGGAAGCAGAAATTAAGATACCTCCGAGAGCAAACTTTACCAGATTGCTTTCTATCATAATACCACAATGTATCCCCCTTGATTCATCTCCCATTTGCTTCCCACAGAAAATGGCTTGTATAACTTTGTTGTTGTCGTAATAATAAGAGTTAACGCTTGCATTTTGGGAGCGTTTAGTCAGATATATGTTCTTAACCTATTACAATGTGGAGGGCCGTGAGGTCTGGCGCAGGGTCCCTACTTTTTACTTTGAATGGAAAAGAAACCCATTTAATAGGAATGATTCATGAAGCAAATGTCATGGTCAGAGACAAAGGTAAACAGATTCTGAGACAAAGACATATAGCGCCCCCCCCCCCCCCTCCCCTCACCCTTGCACGTGAACATGCAGACACACAAATTAGGGAAGCTGATTTATTGGTTGTAAAATGTTAATATAGCTATAAGCCGTGCTTATGAATTGTTAATTAAGGCTGTGACAGACTCGTCACCTAAAATGTTAATGAGGTGAGATTGTGTCAGGGCCGAGAGGTCTCTGCCAGCGACTGAGCAAATACAACAGATGAGCTACATCCACAAAGACCCCCACTTTCTATAAAAAGAAACGCTGAGGGGACCTGAGATGGGTCGTACCTATTCCACCCCAGCGTAATTAAATTAATGAATGGTGGTATGTGAATTAAGCGCTGTGACAGTGAGAGGGGAGGATACATATAATAGATTTCTAACCCAGTACGACTGTACCGCCTGGTTGGAACATTCATCAGAAGTGTTAACAGTCTTTACAAGAGTGGAAATGTGGTTCCAAGTTAAGGCAGAAATTTTCTTAGCCCAAATCCTATGCTCCTATGCTTTGTGTACATATGAAATAACCATAGACCAAATAAGAGGTATGGGTAGACATTGAAAAACGATCAGGCCTTATTAGCAGTTATTTCAATTATTGGTGAATCATGTATGTCTTTTGTCAATAAAATGATGGAGATGGTACAAAATGACCATTCGAATTTCAAGCGTTAGTCTCATTGAAGACGTTGAACCCAGCTCATTGGTGGCAATCCTACCTCAGTTGTGACACTGTCTCCTAGTGCGCCCTGGTAGTACCCAACACACTACTTTTACCTGACTATCAATTCACATTAAAACAACCTCTGTCCAGTTTTATCACTCATCCATGTGGGGGATACAGTAAAGCATGTAACAGAGGAAGAGAGAGAATGAGATTATCGTTAAATTTATCCTAAATCTTAAACCAAATTTACAGAAGCTCAGCAAAAGAAAAGACAGATTTACATGAGTTTCCATCAACTCACATTATGCAAATATTAGGTTTGTTAATTGAGATAAATGCTAATTCCCCCTCTCTTGATGAACAATGGGAATGGAGAGACAACTCATATGACAGCCATGTGGTCTGGGAAGAGTTCTGATGTCAGGTGTGTTAGGTGTTATTACCCCAGTGCTTTAATAAATTCTACTCCTCCTAAATCAGTTTACGTCCTGTTATGCACCCCCTCTCCCTCCCCAGATGCTGCCACCAGTGGCTAGTCTAGCACTGCTAGCATGAAGCTCTGCAGAAGTCCTGGAGCAGATGGTTTTTGACAGTTGGAACTCTTCATCTTCAGCTGATGTGTCCTCAGACAGTTTCTGCTGCTCCCGTCGGTGAGGCTTGAGATCATTTCTCAGCACTGAACAACTTATCTTCATTTGAGCAAGTTAGCCAACATATTGGGTGCTTAAGTTTGGGGGTTTTTTTCTGACCCAGGAGGAAATGGACAGAGGCCTGCTGGGTGAGTATCCCCAGACTCCCTGTGGTCCTCCTCTGGTGTGACTGTTCTTTAGGAGTGTGAGATTATTCAAGGCCAGGGCCAATCAGAGCTGCAGCACATTTTTGCCAGTATCAAAATATAAAACACTGCTTGATTTCTAATGGGGGGCACCACAGATGTGTTTTGGTGTGCACGCCTGACATAACTTCACCAGCCCCTGAGGAAACACCCACCTCAGTCTGGGAATCATGGGTGCAGCCGATCAGTGTTTTTCCCTCACAGCAGTGCAACCCTGTCCTGGGTTCCAACCCTGGATATCTCTGTTTATTCAGGCATGTTCTCTTCATGTCTGTTTGGACTTCCTGTTTTCTCCCACCATTAAAACACATGTATTCTATGAGTAAATATCCCCGAAGGTACCGGAGCTGAAGTACACAGAGGCTGAGTCAAACACTGACAGCAGTATGTTATACAACAACGATAAAAGCTTCCTCTCCGTCTTAATGATGGCTGTGTTCTATTTAAATATCCTAGAAAGTCTGGTGACAGTGAGTCAGGACCCTGAGACTGAAGCAGCTAATTATAGTTCCTGCAACATTAATTCTACTATTTACACCTGTGATTTTACTCCTTGGATACATCTGCGGTGCAAGTTTACAGCGGGGACATGAACCGAAGGATCTCGTCACTGATAGTAATTGTTAAATAGATGTATTCGATTCGAAGTGTGTCCTCCATGAAAGAGACATTTTTAATTTAGAAGTAAATCTGTTGTTAGTCATGCTAGAGGTCATTTTTAACAAGTTTGCATACTGTTGCCTCTTTTAAAGTAAAATTCACGGTCCAATGGCACGGTCCATTTCAAACTGTTTGATTGTTTCACGGCGAGAATATGATTATGCTGTTTCCTGACTTTCAGGGTTTAATCTCTGGTACACTTCCTGTTTACATATTTACTTCTTCGTAGCTGAGGCAGGACATGCCTCAACACTCAATGACTACGACTTCAATGAGGAATATTTCCACTCGGAGCAACAAGATAATATGACATCTCGCTTTTTCATGTCACAATGAAATCTAAAGTGGTGGATTCAGCTCCACATATTGGAAACATTAAGCCGGTATCATGCGCTGATGGTCATCTGCTGCTTATCAGTGGCACACGACGCCTGGCGATAAGAGATCTCCCACGTACACAGACGATGTCTGGGTGTATAAAGTGAGCGATCTAATTCATGTGGCATCTTTACGGGCTGCGGTTCATCAGGTGGATCGCTGAGCTTTCATTGTTCACCAGGTGGTATTTTATCCGCATGCTGCTTTCTTTAGGAACAAAAAAAATAGTGATTATTTTCCAAAGCAACATTTTTATTTAATTTTTCATTTGAAGGCATTTATCACCCAAATGCATCTGACTGCAGGTCACAGTGTTACTGTTTGCACGCCAGACGATAACTAACGAGACACAGCATTTCGGACCAATGCCAAAACTATTTAAGGTCATGTTTTTCCACCAGAGAGTGCTGACATTTTGTCAAATGCAAATTCATTAACTTCATTTGAGTAGCGACGTTAATTAACTTGAGCACAATTTAGAATGAAGCTGATATTATAAACTAAAGAGCCTGTCAGAAAACAACGTTACTTTAATTTCCACTGCCATAGAAACAAATAAATATATCATAGAAATAAATGATAGAGCTGTTTTAGTGTCTTCCGGTCCTTCATTGCATCGCCGTGCGTACAAATTCAGCCGTGCAACCTTTATTTAACCTTCATCTACCACAGCACCGGGTGAATCCTACCGACAGAGCGATGAGTCAGCAAGGCCAACATCCTCCAGTACTAATATATGTCAGATTAATAAAGGCAATGCAGCCCTAATTACTGTCTTATTGTTGAGATGTGATTGTTGCTGTATTCCATGAAAAAAAAACCCCACCTTACTAGTACTATCCTATTGGACAAAAACACAACTACTACTCTACGACTCCGTATGTCACATTGAGCTTTTCTTTCCAAGTTGACAGAGTTCATCTGTGCACGTGGACTGACTGTTCTGAACACGGATCTTTTTCCCCTTGAAGACATCTCTTCCACTTCTCTGTGAGCGGAGAACTTCATTACTCAACTTTAAGCTTTTCATGCTTTTGATTTCCATCTCTATTCATTCACTTGTCTGCTATAATTTAGTCAAGGCCGAAACTGAATTAGTGCTTTTGGGGGGGGGGGGGGGGGGGGGCTTTTTGTTGTTCAGAGGGAACAAACACTTCTAAGTCTGTAAAAGTGTGAAGAAAGAAGTCACCACCAGCTTTGGCTTGAATGATTTGTTGGGAATTCGTGCAGGTTTCCAAAAAATTATCTGACGCAAGTTGCATTTCACCTTGAACTGGTAGAGTTGGATAAATCTTAGTTAATATGTTATCTTTATTTATTTATTTTTCTTAAAAAAACAACGATGGCATCAATGTGACATCAGGAGTGGTCTGTAACATCATCAGTGGATTGACCCACTTTGTGTCCCCCCACTCTGTTTGCTGTCCACATCCCCTCCATGTTTGTACTCTTCCTCCCACATGTGTGTGCCCAGTTTCACTCATGCGCCAAAGCACCCAGCAGAGATTCACAAAACCACAGTCTTCTTTTTACAAAGTTCTCTGTTGTCCAGCACAACACAGCGAGGACAAGAAGAGGAGGAGAGAGAAAAAAACCCTGCAGATCGCCAGTGGTCTCTGATCCATATTGGTGTGAATGTAATTGATTTCCTGCTGTGTTGGAATCTGTCTTTCAGAATCACAGAACAAACACAGAGTGAATAGTTGAAAAGGGAAGGAAAGTCTGGGCTCTGTATTTGTTGTGTTCTCCTGTCAGGCCTTCACATGTCCGTCGTGGCTTCGATACAACTGTTCCTTTGGTGCAACTTTATGTAAATCACATTTTTGTCATGCTATTTTTATCAAGAGAGGAGCGAGCATCAACACCACACACAAAAGCATATTAATGGGGAGCTTTCATTTTCACAGCGCAGGGAAAATGGACCGACTGGTGGAATTTTGCATGTTTCACCGAGGGTGTGGCTGATCTCCTCCCCACAGGGACACAGATAATGAGCTAAAACCATGAGGATAGAGCCCATATGAACCAATGATGAGAGCCTGGGTGTCATATAAGAAACAACCAACCTCTACTGAGAACATGCTAAGTGTTAGCTCATCACCTGATCTCCTACTTAAGCGACAACCTACAGTATTCTTGTACTCTAGTGGTGACATCACGATCTAACAGCAAACTGCTTTGGTTCTGTGGTTGGCAACTGCTGTGGTCCAATCTTTCGTTGTTGTTTTGGGCCACAACAAAGCTCCCAACACATTGTGCACTAATTTCTCAGCATCAAACATTGATTCATTGTTGGATTTTATTTCCAGCCAGGAGCCTGTGTTGCACCCCCACTCACTCCTCTGTTTTAAACAGTCTGGTTTTAAATAAAAGGAAACATGGCAGGAAATCACTGACTGGCTGGTTCGTTACCAACTAAAGGTCCCAAAGGAGTTGAGCGTTTAGGGCCAACATGTTTCCAGCAAGTTGGATCTCTTGGTAATAAATCCATCAAAGTGCTTGAATAACTTATAACTCACATGAAATACGCCATTGACCAGTGCCTGCTTCCTCGCAGCCAGTCAGAGTTACACTGAGGGGTGAACAGATTCATTGGGGTGGGTCTCATGGCACAGCCACGGCCACAGCTTGAATCAGGAAACAGCTGGAAGTGCATCAGCATACGGCGCTCATAGTTTCCTTTTTGGCAACAACAAACTGCCACTTGTTACTTTCTTCTGTTTTCTCACCCATTCAACCGCTCGCTCTTCATGAATGACACCGTGCCGCCGCCACTCCCTCGCCCTCCTGTCTCTCCTTTCCGTTTCCCCAAGAGTTGACAGGCAGTGAAGAAAAAAAAGAGTTTGGGGAAACGTCACTTGTTGTTATTTCTGGTGGAAACCGCTCCAAAGCTGCAGTGTCTTTAAGAGTTGTGCCTCAGCCAGAACTTTAGCTGCCATAAACTCCTCAGAGTGCTGGAGCTGCTGGCAGTAAAGGCTCATTTGTAACACTGGAGACAGTGATTAGAGAGAGGGAATCAATAATACATGGTAAGGGACGGCTAATGTACCACAGGGACTAACAGACAGACAGCAACGTCTCTGATACCCTGCCTGCCGTCTCATATCCGCTGGTTTCAACACACAAAGCCAGACAGAGTATGAAAAGCAACAGGGGAAATAAAATCCGTGGAAGAGAAAGGTTGGAGATAAAAGTGTTTTAAAGGCTGGAACAACAGAACATGCAGGTACCATCGGAGTAAAACACCAAGAACGCGGTACAGCAGGAATATGTTGCAAAGAAACCAAACCAACCATCTCATTTATTATTTGACTGATAATTTTCTCAATTCTCCAAATCACATGATCGAAAAGGAATTTGCGTTCGCGGACACGGAGGAAGAAGATCAAACAGCAGCACACAAACACAACCCTCTTACAGAACCTCGTGTCCAAAAGAGGCCCTTCATCCTCGTACCGACATTACGTTTCAAAAATCAATACAGGGCTGTGAAACAGGCCAAAATTAAATAAGTGTGCAAGCTATCCGGGAAATAAGATTGGCAGGCAGACAGAAGCATGCCACCAGTCTCAGGGGACGGATGCTCGCCAAGCGGTCTCTCATCCAGAGAGATTGGGGTTAATGCGTCCTCTCCATTAGCACACTAGCACCACGCCAACCAGCTGACATCAGTTCCAGAAGTCCTGGATAACATCCCCCCCCCCCATTCAACCACCCCCCCCCACACACACACACACACACACATGCAAAGCAAGGCAGTACAAGAGGAGTATGAGAGAATGACGATCTAATTAATCAGTGATTGGAACAACTGCACGCTTCCTCTCTTGAATGCCACCCACCCCCACAGTCCCCTCCAGCCCTCACTCTTCGCTCTCTTCATTACAGCTTCACCTCTCCAACTCATCTCTAAGACGGCTCATCATTAGGCTAAAAATACAAAAACACACATTCAGACCGAGGGATATTTACTGCAGGCAAAGAGACGATTTCTCAGCACAGCTTTTGTCTAAATAAAAGCTCATCATTGAATCAACACTTCAGAAGTTGACTCATTGCACCGTAACGCCACATGTTGCTTTTTAAAAACAAAAAACAAAAAACTGCTTCACTTTCTCCTCACAGCTGGAATTTCTACACCGCCAAAGGCCCCATTCAACACGGCCCCAAAATCTTAGCTATGATTTAATAAACTACAAAAACAGACAACTGAATCCATGTCAACAGCACCACAGTGAGTTAAGGACAGAGGAGATATAAAACAAAAAAACAGAAAATACAAAGAAAAAGTATTGAAAAAAATGTGAGATCATTAAAGCCAATTGGAGATAAAAGAGATCAAGGAAAAAACAAACAAACATGTATAATCGAGAATATACCAAAGCATGTTTGTGTCTGATCACGCGTGAGCATTCGTCAGTGGAATGTCTCCTTTTGTATCACAGAAGATGAAGTGGAATCGAGTATTTTGTTGAGGCAGCAACACAACTGTAACCATGGAGACCAAGGTTAAATTACTGAGTTGCTTCGGCTCTTTAACCTATACCAGGACCAATGTGAGGCTCAAAAAGCAGATTCTTGTGCTCGGGGAGAAATTAAAGTGTCAAGTTGCATTTTTATTCAATGATGTTAAGCTTTTTAAAGCGGGAAGGGAGTCACACGCACGCTCAGACAAAGCCAAGAAAGTCACGCATTTACTGCTTGGTATGTACCTCCAACTACATTTTTTAATTTAAATTTCTTATTCATGCTGAAAATAGTGACAGAGCTGAATGAGACATCCTCAGTGGGTTTTTTTGTCCATCAAAACCAACAAGGACAAAAATGAAAGTAAATTCTTACAATCGAGGTTTTATTGAACATCCTAGTAACAGGGGTGCCTTACAAGCAGTATCCTCCTGGTCCACCTCTTCATTTAATTAGTGTCTTTAGTTTATCATTTTTTTAAAATATATTTCCATCATTTATTCATTTAGCAGTCCATCCTGAGAATTTTCTTTATTCATAATTCATGAGGAAACGATTAAATGTCAAACCAATACTTCCCCATTATATGACCTCTGTTGTCCTTTTTTGAAGCACAAGTATTTAATTCTTTATTTTAAATTTTCCTTTGGTCCGAAATATTCTGTTTTCCATTCTAGAACAACAGCAGCAAACCTGAGAAGGTGATCTGTACGCTTTATTTTCTGACGAACTGAATTAAGATGCTAATCATTTCAGCAAGACGAATAATGAAGACAAAAATGATGCCTCGTACTCTGAACATCATTTTGGACGCGCTTACCTCCAAAAGTAAAGCTGATATCTGTGGCCTCTTTGGAGAGTCACCAGTGAGATCCCACCTGCTCTTACCTTGTGAGGCAGCTGGATTCTCCCAACATAATAAGATCATGCCAGAATTCATCTTTCACAGTGGTTAAGACTGCACACAGAGTAGCAGCTGGTCATTACAAAAGAGCAATGGTTACCGGTGGAGTTAGCGTAGCTGCAGTTAGCTGCTTATGTAGCAGCAATCATATCAGAACCAAAATACAAGCGGCGAAAGTGACCTATAATCAGGTGAAAGTGACTGATGCCATCTAGTGGCTGTAGTAGTTATGACCCAACAGAAGCAGGAAGTCACATGACATCAATGAATGGGAACAAATCCACATGTGGAGGTAGAGCGGGATCCATGTTGGAGGCCGGTGGAGGATTTTTGTGGTCACTGCTATTTTACGGCTATTTTGATTTTTAGGAACTGGCGGCTGCAGTGGGAGCTGGCCGTTGATTTTGTGTCACTGGTGAGTGTTGGCTTCCTGGTCTCCTCAAATCAATGGCAAGTGTGTTTCTAATCTTTTTTCCAGTTGATTGAATTTAACCTGTGACGGTGACTGACAGGTGGTTCATTCAATTACGATCCAAGTATTTTTTGTAACAGTTTTCAAAGTTGAGTCACGCTAACCTCGAATGGACTTTAAGATGAAATGATCAAAAATAGAAAAGCAATACAATAATCACTGAATTAACAGTGAGTTCATGAGTTGAAGAGGTTTTATTTAATGAATTATCACTGATTGGTCGTGAGTTTATGAGGAGGTAGTGAGGAATGGCTGCTCCCCTGACTCTGAATGGAGGAATAAATGGTAACAGACTATGACATCATGCACGTTTCACCAATATTCGTGACAGTACCACACTAATGACCTCAGTCCAGTTGTCTGTATTTGTTGTAATTCATTGACTGACCTCTTCAATGTAATCACTGCCCCTCAGGGTACCCCCCCCCTCCCCCGAATGTTGCCTTTCTGTCAGAAACCTGTTGGTAACAGAGAACTGAAATGATTACGGCTGGTGAGAAACACTCCAGCATTCATGTAAGGTTGCCACAAATGGGCTGACTGGCACCTTGTCAAACGCTTATTCACCCTCCCATCGCCATGCGCTCTCTCTGCTGGGGTCCATGATTCATCATCTCCAGCACGAAGGAGGTTGAACTGTAAAAGGACATTAATCTGTGTCGGAGAGGACCCTCCCGTGCAGCCTCTGCTGAGCCCGTGAGGACATTTTCATTTGACCCATCATCAACGCTCCTGTAATGAGGAACCATCAAAAAGCAATCCTGTAAAATAGAAACGGATTTCAATTTGAGGATGCCTATATTGATATGCAAAATATGTTAAAGAAAGCGACCACTTGGATACGTTGCAAGCCGTGTGATGACTCCACGGATTGGTTCGATCTACCTGCGCCAGAATAAAATTATGCTAATGGCAATGGACTGAGGTTTTGAAAAGGAGCAAAGATATTAATCTGAAATTCAATAATCAAGATTTGAATGAAATAGATTTCTCTTTTAGGGTTTTCAAATAAAATCATTTTCATATTTCTCACGATTGGCCCATGAGGAACTTCAGAGCTGCTTCACTCTATAAATCTGTTCAGAAGCAAAGGAATGGGCTGCCCCTTTGATTTTAGCATCGTTCCTAATCTGAAGTCTTGGATTCTAACTGGATTAGACCGAAATTTGAAAGAATATCAACATAGAATGTGGGTTCAAAAGGCTTTGGTTTTGAGGTGTATTTGTTTGTTTTTTTTCAAAGAAAATAATCTTTTACCAATGATCGATACTTTAATTCTAATTTATATTCAATCTATTGACAGAAAACAAGTTTTTCACACCTAATTTCGCAGTGTAAATCCCAACCAGCTTTGATCTCACACACACACACACACACACACACACACACACACACACACACACACACAAATTAACTAACTTGACTCTACCTGATGTGACACAGACCGGAACAATGGATCACTTTGTCCTTTACCTTTAGTCACTAAACACTTCTCTCTTGGGACCTACATGACTGCTAAACCAGAGATTCAACGATTTAAAGCCAGAAATGATCTTCATTTATAGCACAAAGGCTTCTCGATGAGTTTGCTTAAAGTTTGAGTCAATTTTAGAGTTTTCTTTCATGTATTTAAATAATTTATTATCTCAACCTCTGACCTCAGAAGTGCTCAGCAGTGACGCATCCCGTCTTTTTGAATGTCTCAGCTTCCGGAAGTGATTTTCACATTATTTATTTCCAACTCAGGCATCAGAACATTCCTACTGGACGACTCTTAAATTTAGAATAAGACAACAGGCTAGTAGATGAGCTGCAACCATAGAATATTTGATTCTGATCGAAAGTAGGAGAGTTTGTTAAGAGTAATGAGTACAAACCTGTTTTAAACAACCTGAACAACCATCAGTAGTGTCCATGGTAACAGCAAGCTCCACCGGTCAGAGATGTTGTAGGAATGTGGGTAGTGTTGTGATTTCGTGTGATGTTGCAAATAAAACAGGTTTTTATAGAAACTAGGTTAATGTTTCATAAACCTGAGATGCAGGCACCAAATCCTACCTCGTGGTGAATCGTCCTCGGATGGTTACCACGTTACGGCTGATCATCTTTTCCTCTTTGGAGACTATAAATGTGTTTTCTTATAGAACCTCTGTTAAGCTCGGAAGGCAGTAAAGAAAAGTGAGCTTTCTTCTGACGTGCGCCTCACACGAGGATCGCCTCAATCATCCAAAGCACAGCAGGCGGCAGTAGAAATGTATGACTTGATCAAAACAAGATGTATTTTTAACTGATGTGAAGGTAACAATCACTTAGAAAAAGGGCATTAAATGGAAGAAAACATGCAACGGTAATTTACATTTAATTTTCCTATCCATGGGTGGAACCAGATGAAAACATTACATGCTCTCCTGTCATCGGAAGGTTTCATTTTCTCCAGAGCCTGGAATGAAATCTGCCTTATAGCTGCTTCCCTCCTCCCCCACAGCCAGTGTAATGAGAGACTATTTCCCCAGAGAGCGGAAGCAGATCCAAGTGTTACTTTTGGAAACTTTATTAAACCAACCTAATTCCAATTATTTTGTGTTTGCATTCCATCTGATGAGTTACGCTCCATTCAATAAAACAGGTAAATGTAAATTTGAAATTAATTTTCCTTTGAGTTATTGATCAGTAATTACGCCGCGGGATGCCAACAATACTTTCAGCTCCTCCAGCGGGGTTTGGTTTAGTTTGATGGGCGAGAGCCACGTGAAAGGGGAGCGAGGTATTTGAGCAACGCCCTCCACTCAGAGGGAACGTATTTTAATACAGAAGTCTGGCAAAAACCCAGCTGGCAAGACACCAGCTGGGGCAAAATCTTTTATTGAGTTGCCCTGTTAGCCTGTGATCAAACACTTGGGTGGGAGATTGTGTTCCTCCGCTGACATTTATCTATTTATCTTTTCAGAGAGAAGGAGGGAAAAAATAGTTGAAAAAAAAATCAATCAGGCTTTAGAAATGAGGTGACGTTGGCTGCAAGCTGATAGATGTCTTGTTGCTGGCTGTTAACAAGAACTCCCAACGTTCAGCCTGAAGGGATGCCCGAGATTCTTTCACAAGTGGATTAGCAGCTGCGCAAAACTTCAAGACAAAAGATACAGGTGATAGGAGGGTGGCGAACATCTAATCACCCACCAGAAAAGCTCCCGCCGACTGCAGCTGTCAGATGCTGTCATCCAACAAAACCTCTCAGAAATGTGAAGGAAAATCCAAACTTCGCTCTGTAACAAAAGACATCTGGTTTGTTGGCTGCTGTTGGTACGTAGATTTGTGATGGCTTTGCGTTTTTCAGACATTTAAACTGATGTGGAGTAATTAAAAAACACAACATTCATGGTAACAGCCATCATTAGATAATTAGAATGTGATGCTAGGTCAGCGTTTGCCTGCCGCTGAGGAGAAGAGGGCTCAGCTCAGCTTTTTAGAATCTGAGGTTTTATTGCTCGGAGCTACGGATGCATCACATCCAGGTCATTTCCCACACCTGTGAAGCGTAGAAACAATTAGAACAACTGAAACCGTATCAAAACTGAAGCAAGCAACGCTGATCAAGGCTCCTGGATTATTTGCTGAAGGCAGGGTTAAATATCCTTAATATCGGGGATTTTAAAAAGTATTCTCCAGATGTTTTTTTTTTTTTAATTAAGCATGTAATAGCTATAGTATCAAAGTGTATAGTCGAGAGGGAGCATACGTGAAAGTATAAGAGTTTATAGAATGTAATGTAATGACCCCCACTGAGCCTGGATCTGCTCCACGTTCCTGCCTGTTCAATGGAAGGTTTTGCTCGCCGCTGTTGCAGGATGTGCTCGCTCATGGAGAATTGTTGGGTGTAAACTGATTGAAGGAGTGAGGTGATCGACCTGCTCTACTTGTAAAGTGTCATGAGAGAACTTTTGTTGTGATTTGGCACCAAACAAATAAAACTGACCCGACTGGAAGTTGTAAAATGGAGAAGATACCACTGTGTATCCAGTTTAGATATGTGTTGGTGAATAAATGCAACCACTTCTCGAGGCCCGGATCCAGTTCTGATTAAAGCTGATCTGGATCAACAGAGACGTGGATTACACTGGACGATGTGCTTTAGAGTTTGTAGAAGAACATTAGCTGGATGGTTTTGTTGTTGATAGCCAGTCACCTTCAGCTGCAAGCGAACAAATAAATAAATACCTGGTTGGCGCTTTCTGAATTTTGAATTCATAACTTTGTGAGCATGAGACACCCATTACTGTGTTTGGGAGGCAAAATATACATTTTAGGCGAAGTGTTACTTTAAAGTGGGCCAGCTTTTGTCATTTTAGTGACCCCCCCCCCCCCCCCCCCCCATGGAAACTCTGGAGGAGAGAAAAGCCTCCTCAACCAGCTGTCCCCTAAAGAACAAAGGACCAGTGTGCAGGAGCTTGTGATGTCTAGCAGTGAGATTGCAGGGATTCCAAAAAAACCTGCAGGGTGGCTTGCAACATCATTAGCATATGATCCTGGATTTGTCAAAATGTCATTCCAAGATAATGAAAAGGATTTTTAATTTCAGTTAATTACACACTAATGAAAACACACTCAACACACCGGACTTTTAATGGTTACAACTCACACTTACAAAGAAAATAAATAAACTTGTACAATTTTTTTGGAGCTCAATTTTTTTTTAAGCAGAATCTGGATTATGCTGGTCCACAGTATTGGGTGTCTTACTGTAAATAATAAATGTGCCATTGATCTGTTGTTTTTTTTTTAACTGCCGACTCCTGAGGGTTTAACTCAAAATAGAAGTGAAGGTGACAGAATGGGATCTCCCACACCTCCTCTGCCACTCCGTTAAAACACAGTTCTACATATGGCGTTCTCAATCCAGCGGACTACATTTATTCATAAATGGCATGTATGGAATATCATGTATGAGATATAACATGCTTCAGACCCCAGAGATCTAACAAGGGGACCCATCCACACTCTTCTTTCTCATTAACAACTGTTGCATTAACAAACTTAATTCACACCTTCCCCGAAGCACAACCTGCTGTTACCAAGGTAACAGTGAGAGGCAATCACAGTGTGAAGCACCATCAAAGGAGTTTCAACCAGACGTGGTGCTGCAGGTCCTTCAATTCAATCGCGCTGTCAACTCACTTTTCGTCTTGTGGTGACAAAAGCTGTTTGAGTGAAATGTTGAGGAGGAGTGAATTGATCTTAAAATGTGGTTGAGTTTAACCAAAACTAATTTGTTCGCCGGCGAAGGAGCCGCACAGCTGAGGTGATTGCCGCAAACGAAGGCTAGGAACACCAGTGATGCATCCCCCACGGGAAATGAAGGGACTGAAATGTATGGCGATAATTATTTCCTCCAATCTTCTTGGTCTGGCCCCTGCCCCGGTCCTCTGGTCCTCTGCTTCCCCTCCGTGCCTGACCTCTGATCCCCAGAGACTCATGCGTGAGTGTATACGTGTCAGTGCCTGTCTAAATATTCATGTTCAGTAATGAATCACTACTGACTAACAGAATAATTAAAGAGGAAATAGAAAGATTCAGATGAACAGACTTGATGATTTATGTGTACTTGACGTCTAGATCTGATGATAAAATCCTCTTCCACGGGGCACTTCTAATCCAGTTCGCTAATTTAATCTAAACAAGTCTTGAAGGGTGAGTGACATGAAGGTGAGGGATGATGATGGGCTTCTCATGACATGGTAGCACTGTGAATATCTCCACCAGAGCTGGGTTGAGGGGTCATCCATCTCTCGGCGGAGACAGAAAGACAAATAGGCAGACACTCTCCCGTGAGTGGCTGTCATACATCTATCTCATCATTATTGAGCTGCTGTGGACTGGCACCCCATCAGCCCGTGTCACACTGCCAGCATTTTCACTCAGCTATTGTATGCAGCGGCAGACACGATGACAAAAGATGAGAGGCTGCTCGCAATGTGTTTGGAATCCTAACAAGACGTTAGAAGTTTGGGCTTAAAGATCCCCTCTACACACGTAGCAGAGGTATTTATCACCTGGGCTTTACTTTGCGATACGTAGAGGGTCGAAATTCTTCAACAGGGAGGGAAACGCATTGGAATCGTTACAATATCAAGCAAGCTAGAACAGTGCAGAAGAGCTGTGATGCATTGATATCCGGCAACTGTGCAGGTCCAACTAGCAGGATCAGATTATTTTCAGTGTCTGACATCAGTCAAAGATCCTTCATCCACCTGGACTCTGTGTACCGGTGTTAGGGGGCGTGCTTTGACATGTTTACATGAGAGGTCACACCGCAACTTATCTGAGCATTCCGCAGCGTCAATAAATCACACAGACTTTGGCATGGATACTTGCCCTGGTTTCCACTGGAGACACAATTCCAGTCGTCTTTGTCCCTATTAATCATTTCAGCCAAAGACACAAAGGGCCCCAGCTGAGGAACACCAGGATTGGCTTACCAACTGGTTGAGATGTCACAAATAATGCATTTTTATTCAGATTTTCAGATAAAATTCATGCTTTCCTCAATGAATGTTAAAACCGCATTGATGTGTCAACCCTGTACATATAGAAACTCATATACACTTTGTAAAGTTTGTTTTTGTTGATGAAAATGGCCATGAGCAATGATCTGAGAGAAGAAACTTTTTCCTCCACACCTGATCTTACATTGGTTTATCAAGGAAACAAGTGTTAATTGAGCTTTATACCTTTTTGTATTATTATTATTATTATGATATTTAGGAGTTTAATACTGTTCTAATACAAAACAAGCAACATTTGGATAGAAGAACCTGTAATAATAACACATTTTTTGGCAATATATTTGGGAAAATAATCCACTCAATATTGAATTAAAAAAATACCAATACACGCAGCATCTGTCTTTAGCCTTATTAAATGTTAGGAGTCTATTGCGTGCTGAAAAAAATGCAGTTAATACTGCAATAAATCTTCCCTTCACCAGGATTATAATGGTCTGTTTTTACTGAATCCACCCCAGACAGGTGTTGATTTATTTCTGAGCCATTGGAGGCTGTAATTTGTTGTTTGTAATTTCTACTTTCATTTTGTCAACCAATCTTAAATTAAATGTATTACCAGTTCGTGTCTTTTTGTATCTAGTAAATTGTGAGTATATATGAATTAGAAACATCTCAGGACTTCTGCGATGCCCTCCAAAACTTTGACCCTGCAGAAATAAGAGCCGAGCTAAGAATAGAACTGGGGGTTCTATAGGGGTCGATGTGAGCAACGGGTTCATCAATAGACACATCCTGCTGTCCTGATCTGTTTTATTTCTGGTTGGCTGCTTGGCGTAATCACCAGGTGCAAAGAAATCTCATTATCCCAGGTCGTGATCTACCCAGCTGAATAGCAACTGTGGTCTGCTAGTGTATTAAAACTTTGAACCCGGTATTAATTGGGCATGACTTGTTAGGAGCCTGCAGATGAGGATTTCTTCTGCGAGGCTTCCTCCTCCCTTCGGCTACTGGTGGGTAATGTGGGTGGGGTATCAAGAGACTTCAGGGTGAGGGCTCTGTGGTTGCAACACACGAGTCAAAGGAGATTATATGTTCTCTTTGACACCTTGCTCACGCAATTTCTGCAACAACAGTAGACCTCCATCCATCCATTTTCTACATGGCTTATCTGTTAAGGGTCGTGAGGGGTGGGGTGGGGGGGACCAGCTGACATTGGGTGAGAGGCGGGGTTCACCCTGGACGGGTCACCAGTCTATCTCAGGGCCATCAGGAGCAATTAGGGGTTCCGTATCTCACTCAAGGATACTTAGACATGGTCACGGGGGAAGTGAGGATCCAACCAGCGACCCTTCGGTTGCTAGGCGGCCGCTCTCCTCGACACTGAATTAGGTATCATTTATCATTATGAATGAAAAGCCTATTTATTCTTCAACAAGAGTGATTCACCTGTGAAAGGCCAATAAAATTTATTAAGACAAAGAAGGCAATAACAATGGTGAGCTATTAAGCAGAGAGCCTTTGGAGGGACAAAGCCAATACTGAAATTACTGTACTATCAGCTCCACGTGTCTTTGTGTGTGCTTCTATGTATTTGGTGTGTGTGTGTGTGTGTGTGTGTGTGTGTGTGTGTGTGTGTGTGTGTGTGTGTGTGTGTGTGTGTATACACCTCTACAGTAAAGCCTACAGAGTAGATGCGATCGCCCCTCGAGATTAGAGTGCAATAAAAGAGGATGAACGTGTCCGGAAACCTCCAGAATATGCTCCAGACACCGTCTTACTGGAAATCAATCCGCTCGGTCAGGCCCCCTGCGTACTGGGTTTAAGTGGGAGTGATGGCAGGAGCCAAGTAAAGAAATAGAGAGGGGGAGGGAAAGGGGGGGCATGGGAGGAAAAATGTGTAGAAAGACTGAGCGAGAGTGCTGATTGAAAGCATTACGGTCAGCTGGACTTGTGGGTTACCTCTCGGCTCTCGGGTCTGAGAGGTCAGTGGGAGCAGAAGGGACAGGAGGGCATGAAAGCTGCAGCGTGTTCTTGTTTGTTTTCTTAGCGGCTGATGCTGAGATTTCATTGAACGTCAAGGCTGAAAACGCCAATATCTGCTAGTTTAATAGCACACAGAGGTTAGTCCACCCTCTCGAGCGGAGCCAAACAAAAAAGCAGGAAGAAAGAGAAGGGGATTATATTTTTTATAAGTCTTGTGAAACTTTCTTTGGATCTCTTATTGAAGTTCCTTTCAAGTGAGTGAAAGGTCAACAATCATATCTGTAGTGTTGGGGCGTAACCTGGCAAAAAAGCGTAAGATTCTGATAAACTTGCTTCCAATCACAACAGTGATCATTGTTCTTTGTTATGAATGTGTCAGAGGTGTCAAATGTGCCTCTTTAGCAAATTCAGCACTGATCACGGCGGCGCTTTCACTGTGAAGAGTAAAGTTCCCACACCTAACACAAAGTGATAGAACACTAAGGAGTTGTGGGTGCTCATCCAAAAGAAGAAATCTGATGTGGAGGTGTTGAATACACACGCACGCTCGCACACTCACACCCAAACACACATACTGTACGAACACACTTCAGCTGTTCAGCTTCTTCTTAGACTTTATTGATGTCGGTTAATCTGTGACAGGAAATTAGTGACAGATTTCTCTCGGTGACATCGATGTACAGACATATTGATGACTTGAAGAGTTTCACACCGCATACTGATAGTTTGCATGTTGCAAGCTCTGCACGCTATCACTGCGACTCGTGATGATTTCCAGTATTGTGCAATCATCACTTTTTCTTTTTTAACCGACAGAGAATAAAGCTGGTGCAGCTCTGTCTATTGTTTAATTGTCAGAAAAGAAGAAACAGTCTCCCACCTCCCCGTCGCTCCTCGGTTCCTTTGTTTCTATTTAAGACTTGAATATTTAATGTTGAGTCATGATCGTTTCATTTGTTGAGAAATTCATCGCTCATTAGGTTGTTGGGTCTATTTTTAGAAGTAAAGAGGACTGTGCTCTGTATTTAGCGGCCAAATGCTTTACTTGTACCACAGTGCAATAAATCCCCATGTTAACCCCTTCAAATAAAAATCGATTCAACATGAACCGTGTGCATTGCTGTCATATTGGGCCCGTACTGACCGCTCTCTGACTTTACTTCTTAAGTTTTATCAAAAATATACAGCGGCTGGCGTTACCTTGGGAGGAAGTTTAACACATTAAAATGTTTTTATAGGAGATTCAAAAGTTGTCTCCAAACCAGTGACCTGGTGTCCTCGAGCAGGTTTTTCCAGACCTCCGCGTCCCTCCTGGACAGATAAAAGACCTCTGCCTGCAGGATCTCTGACTACTGCTTGAAGTAATTGGTTTGAAAAATATTTGACGGAGAAACTCCAAGAAAAAAACCCAAATGATCAAATATGAAAACGTCCATCCATCATTCAACTTCTCTATTTTCTGAGGCATCGTTTTTCGCCATCGTGCCACAGCCAAGCGTACGCGCGGCATCAGCCATACAAGCACGTCAAATATTTATGTGATCCAGTTACATTTAGTAGTTTTATAAGAGCCCCAAACAACAAATCAGCTCCCTTTGTGAGATACCGAGAGTTTCGGCTCAACATAAAGGATTGCTGTAGTTGTTGTTTTTTAATTAAATTCCAGGAGGCGGCTCCTCTATGGTGTTTATGGTCCCTGATGGATGACGAAATGTCAGTCTTGGCATTATGACAAATCACAGTAATCAAATCAATTGCCGTACAAGAATATTTCCACGCATGATGACGACTTGCCTTTCATGCTATTTTGAAGTCTTATTGGCATTTCAAGGCACTCTTGTGTAAACGCCTTTATTAAGCAAATGTTGAGTGAAGGAAGCAAATGTGTACATGTCAAGAATATCGAAACACATAAGAAATACTGGTACTTCATTTGAACGCTTTTATTCACTGTAGCGTAAAATCCTTTCTTAAATGGTCCACTTATTTTATTCATTTATTATTATTTATTTTAGGAGTAATCTGTGTGTTTACCCCGAAGCCTGTGACCGCTAACGCACACTTTGATTCACTGCTGTTTCACCCTTCCGTGTCAAATCCATAGAACGACTTGAAACTGACAAACAAAATGCCAGAAAAACAAGACTCTGATTAAAGAAAAAAAAAAAAGACAAAAAAAGTGAGTGAGTTAGTACGTGTTTGTTGTGTGCTAGAGAGTGATCGAAGATTCTCTCATGCACCATACCGGGGTTTATTCATATACCAAGCTGTTGCTTGTCATTTGTCCAGGGCCACTTAGAGCTCTGAGAAAGAAATGATCCATGCCTCCATCTGAATAGAGGACCACATGTTGTCAAGTCAATTCTTTGCTATTGACATGGGGGACAAAGACTTCTCCATAATGCTCAAAAGCTTGACCTTCAACAAATCACAACTCTTTCAGCGTTCTGTAAAGAGCTCCATCTGTCTGTCAGCTCTTACGTCTGTCAGCCTGAAAGCAAAGGAAGATTTTTTTTTTCTTTTTAGGTACAACCAAGGATTTTTAAAGTGTGTGGTGCTACATATGTCATCTGAATGCTCCACCCAGTTAGTGCATTATGAATGGATGTAACAGTTGATATAAATCATAATTAACTGCCTAATGCAAAGGATAGATGAGTGCAGCAAGAGGGCAGCAGATGCACCTTTTCCCGCAGGCAACCACACTCTCTTGGGAGCACAATGAAGAGATCCAACCGTCTTCCCTTAACGAGTCTCCCTGCAGCTCATTTACATATATTTTTATAATAAACTTACTGCATTTATACAGCGACTTCTAGTCTAGTCTCTCAAAAGTGCATTCACCCACACACATAGTCATACATTAAGAACAGAGGACGCAATACATACATTCACGCTGGCAAGGAGTGGTGAGGGCTTCAAGGTCTTGCCTTTTGATGACTAGAAGGTCTGCTCTACCCTCCTGAGCCGCAGCCACACCAAGATATTTATAAAGAAACCATAACAGACAATAATCTTTGTGGTCAATGACTTGTAGTGTGTGTGTTGGGCTCTTATTTTGGGCCCCCCACGGCTCGGCTGAGTCAGCTGGGGTGATGAAGAGATGCTTCTGGAAGAGCCCGAGGCAGAGCTGAGGCATTAAACACCAACACTGAGACACAGACTGGCACGGGAATCATCCATCTTATGCCTCTGATAAAAATCCTATGTATCAAAGACGGTTGTCATGACTACCGATAAAGAATCCATGATCATGGTCAGCAGATGAATGAGGCAGTAATGTTCTGCAAAATTTAATTAAGAACTTAGTTTTCTTTAACTTGAAGGTTGTGGGGAAAAAGAAGTGTGAATTGTGTCCTGGGCACCAGCAGCAGCAGCAGCAGCAGCAGCAGCAGCAGCAGCCTGACATTAATGTAAAAGTATTAAAAGAAGAAAGCATTTCAAAGAGCGTCATGAAGGATTTAACACATTTCAAAATGAATTTGAGAAAGGAGCAAGACGAGTAAAAGTGTGATTGTGTTTCTGGGGCTGGCTGAGTCAACGCGCCACGTTATGACGCGATGCCATGGCCCCTTGACAGTCCTCCCCCGAGTAGAGGAGTAGCCACAAATGAGCTCATTTGAGTGTTGCTGCGGCAGGTCTAAAAGTCATGCAGCCGTCTCTGGCAGATGTCAGAGGACCCGGTTGGATCCTTGCTGAGGCCACTGTATTGGATTCCTCTCACCTTCAAATACAATAAGACACATTTTCTTTGAAAAATGTGTTTTACAGGGGGGAAAAAAAAAATCAGCTTTTTAAGGGAAACGCTGACTCTAAAATTTAGTAGAGGTAATTTTATGAGAAATAAAGTCATGATTAAATTAGAATATATCTTTAAAGGGCTTTTTGAGGTGATATGAGTAAAATTCTACCAAGAGTCAAAGTGTCATGTGATCAAACATGGCAAGTCTTCAATTCAGCATGATGTTCATTTAGCAATTCTGGTCCAGTTTTGAGTAAATGATTGTACTTTACATGGGGCTGCCACTCCACCACTAAACCTGCAGTTGGCAGTGGGGCTTCTCACTGTTGGGTTTCTCGGTGTTCAACGATGGCAGCTGAAACGGAGCAAATCATTTTGATTTCGGAGCAAAAAAAAAAAAAGTTGAGCAAGCAACTGCAACACAGGAAAGTGTTCAGAGTGGTGTGGAAATGAATAATGTCAATGAATAAAACCCCCAAACTGATTTTTTTTACAGCTTATGTTCATTTTTACACAGCATAAGAAGGAAACACACCGAGGAGGAAAAAAGTAGCGACCAGCTGATATCTCTCATGATGCAAAGAAAATGAACATTATTTGTATAGCACCTTTGATGAGGAGTGAAAAGAGAAAAGAACATTAAAAACATGGTGAAAGAACATTGAAATAGATGGGTTTCAGCTGGGTTTGGTTGAGACGATCCCTTGCTTCTCTGTCTGCACGTGTTTGAACTGGTGTTCGTCTCCTGATTATAATCAATTTAAAACAGCTTGTTGTTTGGCTCATTAATCCATAAGCACACTCAACAATAAAAGGCAGATTTATTAACCTATTTTCCAAATATTGTAAATTGCTAAATTGTTCTATGACTCGCCCTTTGCTAAAATAGCTTTGATACCGCGTGACATGGCATGAAAGATGATGAGAGCCAAGAATAAAGAGGGAGCTGCTTGAGGATTCAGAGTTAAAGAGATCACTTCAAATGCCATGGAGGTGTGGTTACCTCCTCATCAATAAGATCATCTACATAATGACATCGCTAAGGTCAGAAACCAATTGCCCGACAGTGCTTCTAACAGTCAGACATCTCAGCTAAAACTGCATATGACTTCAATGCTATATAGCGCAGTTTATTGCATCAGCTCTCCCTGATGTCAATATAACGAAGCCGTTCGGAGGACCAAACATAGCGCGTACAGTCACTGAGCAAAGTCTGAAGTGAAACTTTAACCATACTGTTGTTTTCATGCCTGTCGGCTTCCCGGAAAACAACAACAACAACAACATCAACAACGACGACAAGAACCACAAAGAATCAACTCACGAGTCTAATTAGAACCGCAAAGTGCTAACAATGGCTTGTCTGTGGGGTGCCAAGAGACATTTTGGCAGCCTTGTTATGACTTTCTATTAATTTTTTCACCTTTTATTTTTTGGAGTATCTGCTTTTTTTCCAGCAAAGTTTTAGTGCAGTAAAAAGGAAACCTCATACATTCTTTCCAGTAAATTACCAACTAGCACAAGTAAAAGGTGACAAGGTGTATCCAATTAAAAGTAGGGGAATGATGATGACATGGCTGAATGTAAAGTAAACAAACACACACTCCTCAGCTTTGGGTTTGCTGGCTCCGAACGACAAACACAATAATCATGATCATTCCCTCATATCCTGATGTCAGATGTCTGGATTCTCAATTAGCCAAATGCCACTTTCTGTCTATTTGCAATTCAATGCACCTCATGGGACAAGTGTTGCATTCATTTGCTATTGATTATCAAAACTAAAGGGCTTATGGGTTGGAAAGTCAGAGGCTGGTATAAAAATATAACACACACACACACACACACACACACACACAAAAACACACACACAAAAACACACACACAAAAACACACACACACCAGGTCTGAGACTGTGAGGGGGAACATTTCTAGAGAACTTTTTTTCTCCTAACTGTGTGTTTTTTGTGTGTTTGTTTCTCTAATATGTGCCAAGCTGGAGCTCACATTAGGGCTGTGTGTCTGTGTGCATGCTTGTGTGTGTGTATGTGTGTGTGTGTATGTGTGCATATGTGTGTACGCTTTAGCTCCCCTGCTGACAGTGTGTGGGTGATGGATGGCAGTTGCACATACCGCCTGTTATGTCACACAGACACAAACACATACACTCACACACACACACACACACACATTCACACACGTGTGCATACACACACACACACACACACACACACACACGCACAGCTATCTGATCCAATAGCCAGCTTCATTGCATGCATATAACCAGGATGACAAAGCTCTCTAATGGAGCATGCTAACGCTCTGCTACACTTCTCTTCTGCATATTCTCACTAATGTGGACATCGCTGCCTCCAAGCATGTTGATTTATTGCTAATGAGACAAGTAAGAAACAACAGAAGAGATTCATGCAGATTTCCTCTCTTTGTTTCAGAATAGCGGAGTACCCGGGAAAACCGTGCCATTAGCCGTCAGCAGCTGAGCCAGCCGGGGCCAAACACACAAGTAGAAACTTTTACCAGAGGCTTGCTTTGTCATAATTGCTGCGGTGATGAAATCAAACCCAACTCTTGGTCAGTTTCTAGTTGCCTTAAACAAAGATGCTGTCAGAACCCCACAAACATAACGTCTAGAAGGCGGTTTGCCAAAGTTTGTTGGATCTGATGAAAGTCCGCAGGCGGATTGGGGTGGGCGGGGCCACAAAACAAACTTTGTAGCAGAAGAGAGCAAGTTTCACATTTGCTTGTTCATATTTGAATCAAAGAGCAGACTTTTCCTTGTGCAAGTTCAACATCTGCACAACTTCTCATTTGTCACCATGACAGGAATAGGAACCACTATGTCATGTTTTCTGAAAAAAACAAACAAACAAACATGTGTTTTCTGTTCCTTTCATAAAACCTGATTATTTTCGGAGATAGGTGTATTTTATTTTGGCAGGTAACGCACTTCTCGATCGGAGATGGTAGCTGCTTCATAGTTTGAAATGATCATGCACTTCATTATAACTGACACTTAGGAGGTACCTGCAGCGGGGAAGATCGAAAACCATATAAAAACTTTGACGTCTGATGAGACGAGAGTGAAAACGTGTTGATAAAAAAAAAAAAGATGGCGTAAGAGCTGGATGACTAACAGTGCCTGCCAGCTTTCATGGATGATTGAGTGCTCTACTGTATGTGTCTCCTTCTCTTTGTCGATGCAACACATACATTTTACATTAACCTTGGTGGGGGTCTGCCCAAGTGCCCTTTTATCATTTTAATGTGTGATCAAATCAATTACTAAATCTGCACGTACATTGATGAGACAGTTCAGGAGTAATCGTCGTGAAAATATCTGTTCACTGACTTTCTGTCGGAGGGGCAGAGCTCTGCATCCCGTGAGCCTCTCTACTTTTAAAGCGTTTCCTATCCGAGAGGACGGATTGAGGACCATCATGCCATGTGAGCGCCGCTGAGGTCACATGTGATGTTAAAGTCATGCGGAAGCCCTGAATGTCGACAATCACATTTAATAAGTTATGAATTGGTGTGAAACCACGAGAGAAAGGGTGTCAGGAGGGTACTCGAACTCCAGGTTCCGGCAATATCATCCGTTTTGACTTAATATTACACCTTCAGATATTCTGACTTGAAACATGTTTATTATTCTCTTGTCGTACAGAGATGCCTAAACGCAGGGCGGTAAGATGAGGAGATGCAGAATGTGACAAGAATATCCCTTCATTTTCTCTGCATCTTATTTCTTATGAAGGTCATTTAAACTAAAGAGGCGATTCCGTGTGCTGTGTCCCCACGCGCTAACACATGCTTGTATGTTCAGTAGTGCATATGTGTGTTTGCAGGGGCGTATTTGTATGATTGTGTGTGGGTTTCCCTTTGATAGAGTGAGTGGAAATAGAAGCTGACCTTAAAAATGTGATGGATGAGTGGATTGGACGCAGAATACTAAAGCCGCTGGTGTCAGGGACCAGCCCCTGTTGGCTTAAAGCTTAAGGTCACAACGTAGTGACAGAAATGGGAATGTGAAGAAAAAAAAAAGACAGTTCATCTCACTGTGGCCTGAACCTCCGATCCCTCATCACAACTCTGTCTTGGTCTTCTCGTGTTTTTGTGCAGCCAGACATGTCACGACGAATTAGGCGAACTCACTCGCCAGTAATTGGTTTCTGGGGAAAGGTATTTAGGCTGACATTAGGAAAAGGGTGCCTTCCTTCTCTTGTTAATTGAGTCAGTGGGTGAGAGTCAACCAATGTGGCAGACATGTTCCTCCACAGAGAACAATGGCATTAAGAGGATCTGCGCTTTAAAAAAAAATTTAAAAAAAAAATCCTTCATTTCGTCAGGTCATTGGGAACCTGTCCAGGTGCTGGTGCGATCTGTGAGGATTTGTTCGTGTCGCTACACTAAATGAGAAGAGCTTGAATGACAGCAGCTGTACCTCCTGACGCAATTTGCTCAGTCTAACGGCGAGTCGTGGTGTCATGGCGAATGGGTCTGCTGGGTCTGCAACAGCTTGCAGCTGTTTAAACTTTTATATTGCCAATGCATTTTTGATGCCGTGACACTCCGGAAGATGAACCGAGTTGTTGGCAAGGGAAAGAGAAGATGCTCCTGCTAATATGTTTTCACGAGTGAGCTCATTGTGAATTCATTATGACAAGCAAGTTCACAGATATTGGCTCACGACATATAATTCTGAGAGCTCTGTGCCTGTACAGTAAATATGCAGATATATAGGTTGTATGAATGTCAAATCACGATGTGCTGCTGTGCACGCGTTTGTGTGTGTGTGTGTGTTTGCTCATCGCTGCAGAGGAAGCGGGTGAACTCCTGAGCAAACTCTTTTTGACTGTATGCTTCTCAAATCGCAGGATGGAAGTTGTAACCCTTTCAGTTTTATAATGAAATAATGAAAAGGATGTTGCCTATAGCTACAGACACGGAACTGGCACACTCAAAAATAGAGCTGCAGATGAAGAACATTTTGTTCTGAAAGGCGTGTTATTCACAAGCGCCCATTGTCTCCCTCCTTAAATGTTAGACGCACCTACACATTTGTACCAATTAAGCCCCAAGACTAAAAGTACAGTGACAGAAGTCAGCTTGAATAATAATGCAGATCTATAACTCTCCCCTGGCACACTCTATTTTTCACCACAAAACTTTTTCATCGTGTGTTGAGATGAGACACCCCCCCCCCCCCCCACACACACACACACACACACACACACACACACCACCGCTGGGCCCTAAAAAAATCTTGTTTGAATTTGTTTTGTTATTTTTTTGTACTTGTTCGTTGTATAACCACATCACATAAATGAAAAACATGAATAAAGATTTTTCTTTTTAGAATAAGAAAATAAATCAATACGGTGATTAAATTCAACCAATGGCGCAACACGCATTTAACCTTTGACCTTACGTTCACTTCCTTTTTGGCCAGAGCGCGATTTTTCGATTGATGAGCATTGGCGGAAGGCGTTCGATGTGTGATGGGTCGTTACGTGATCGGAGAGAAGAGAACCCAGCCGGACTTGTGCTTTTTCAATGGCTGATGGAAACTGTGGCCACCGACACAGAACGAACCAGGACCTTTGACCTTCGCCCTCAACCTCAGGAACAGACGGAAGTGCGTGTTATGACGACATCAGAGGGGTAAGTGCACATTTATGAAAAGAAATTCTAAACGTAGCGGGACGGATGTTGTGAGGTGTGGAACTGGGAGCGGCGTCACCTGAGCAGATGAGCCGTGACGAGTTGGCTCAGGTAACAAGCTCGACGTCTCAGCCGTGAGACCAGAAAGCGGACGAGCTTTACTGCTGATAATCCTCACAAGAACAACAATAAACAGGTCGATCAGTCCCGAAACATCAGTCACGTCACTGCTGACGATCCATGGTTAATCAGTTCACTTGTAACAAGAACAGTCAGTTCAACCGCTGTTGGATTCCCATCTTTAGATGATCAAAGTTTTGCATGCAAAGTTTTTTGTTTTTTGTTTTTGTTTTTTAACTGCAAGCAAGTACAGACGGGATTCGTGTTAGGGTTGTGTGTTCGATTCTGGAAAGTTCTGGCTTTTATTGTAACCATGACAACCAGACCACAATGGTCCAGCACTGTCACGTCAGGACGCATTAATGTGGGTAGGATGTGAAGCTGAGTATGAGTGTTTCAGCAGCATCTTATGAGAATACTGGAAATGGGACAAGTACCCAGATGTGTGTTGTAAAGTAGAAGAAGGGCACACACCTCCACCAGAGCAAGATGACATCATCAGACGTAGAACCTCCCGAAAGTTCATCCGTGTTTTCACTTCTGGCTGGTGGGAACAGGATGTTGTTGTGGTTTGTGTACTACTAGTTCCTCAAGTGTAAAGTTTTTAGTACTCAAGTTGGTGACTAGGAGTAGAAAACTTGTTTGAGAAAGTGCATGTAGAATTGAGTGTGAGTGTATGTGGGTGTGTGTTTAGTTGATACATGTTTCTTCAGACGTTCACACACCAGATTGTGACAAAGCAGGAAAATCAAAAACCTCGGCAGTGATGTTTATTGTCTATTAAATATCATCTTTCTCTCCCTCCTTCCATTGCTCTTCATTAGCTGGGGGTCAAATTTCCTGACACCATTGCATCTGGGAAACGGTGAGGCCATCCTTGAGCTCATCAGTGTAAAGCAGTCATCAACCGC
Source organism: Aulostomus chinensis (assembly GCF_037954235.1). Lineage (NCBI taxonomy): Eukaryota > Metazoa > Chordata > Actinopteri > Syngnathiformes > Aulostomidae > Aulostomus > Aulostomus chinensis. The sequence continues at coordinate 24,572,926 of NC_141324.1, forward strand.
ATTCATCATGACACCGTCTCACTTCCTGTTAGTTGAGTGGTTGAAAGTGGCCGGATCAAACGTTCCCTTTCGTGGAGTGAGTGTGTTGGGCTTACAGCCATACAGCCATAATGCTGTATGATAACTAGACAGGCACCGTGGAGCAGATGAATGACTGGGGGATGGCTGGTAAGAGACTGTGCTTGTCAGGAATTACAGGCACTCGTTCTGATCTGGGAAGGTTTGGCGTGCTGTGAATGGTAATGGCGAGGTAGACAGGTGGACCGTGAATCTGGTGATCTCAGTAGAAGCTGAGTGAAACACGAGCACCCAGCGCATCATGAAAGAAATGATGGAAAATGAAATCACTCCCCACCAGAGGATCATTTTAAAAAGTCTGATGCTGCAGCTCTGTTTCGGCTCAAGTAGTGAGGATCGTGGATGAGCTTCGCCTTAAGCTATCGAACAACCATAGGATTTCCTCGCTGTGTAAAAACATCCTTTCAGAAAGTGACCCTGACCTGTGCTCAGCACTTTGTAGTTTGGCTCAATATTATGGTTGTAAAAGGTCATTTCTCTGAATAGATGCGGCTTTTACTGCTGATGGCGCGCGGGTATTTTTGCTTCCTATTGTAAGTGGGATTACATGAGGCGGCATTGCTATTAAATCCTGGACCACACCGGGTCAAACTATTTACTCTGGTTATTCAGAGCTGACGGGCAGCAGCGTGATTGGTCAACAGTAGCTTCTCTTGTTTTCCTGAAGCCGTCTCCTCCTCCTCCTCTGATGAGGCAGCTGGCTAGATTTAGTTCAGTTTGATGAATCCTGGTCCTCGCTGAGCATACAACCATTGTTATGCTTTCTGAGTTCGGTTCAGTAGATATTCAACTTTTCCTCACCACCAAATAAATCTGATTGGAATGTCACATTTTCACGCTGTTTTTAAATCGCTAATTTTGTCCAGTCTGGCACCCTTGTTGAGGTTTTCAACCATCAGAACCTCAATTTTAAAGGCCAGAAAGTTTTCTAGCATCACTAATTTAGTTGCAGACGTTAATTTTCTATTTTTTTTTTTTAAACCATGGCAGATACATAATTCAAGACAATGATGGTGTAGCTCGAGGGATGGCAGTGTTGCTCTGTTGGTTGGTGCACCACTTTGGTCCGCACTCAAATATCTGAGGAGTTACTGGATGGATCTCAGTTTAATTTCATGCAAGTCAGTATAATAGCTGACTGCTGCAACTGTGTTTACGTGCTCAACTTAAGTTGTTAGAAACCTCCATCTGGTCCTCCTGGAGGTTCATGATGACTGAGAATCTGCGTTTCTTGGACTCCGGGTCACTTTGTTTTCATGTTTATGGTCTCAGAATTACAACTTAAGGTTGTAAGTCACAGCAACGACATAAAACCACACTGCAGTGATTCACTGATATGTCAGCTATAGCCCAACCTCCATGAGACAGATTCAGCCCCTCTTGTAACTCAGGGGACGGACAGTTGTGACTGGAGTTATGGAAACCACGGGCGATCTTCTGCTACCGAGATAAAGAGAACAAGCTTTCAGTGCTGCTGCATTCACGTTTGCTGAAATAAGAAGATATCATGTCCAACAAGAAATCATTCCACTCCTGTTACACAGCAACACTTTAATTGTAAAAGTCCTTTGCGTGTGATACTCGTGTGCAGGGCACTCTTTTGTATTTGTCAGTGAACCTCCGTGTAATTCTGTGTTAATATAACCCCTGGGCTAAAACACCCATTAACGTCTTGCGTTTTTTTGTGCAATGGCAACATGTTTAATTAGCATTAACCTGCAGGTCAAACGATCCTGATGTAGACAAGTGTGTCCATCCGCTCCGGCTCTGGTCGGCATTGATGCAACCACACAAAACTGTGTCACGCGTAACTTCCATCAACTGTTAGTCATCTTGGCCACAAATTCAACTTGTCTACATTCCAGTAGTGCTCAGGCATTGTTGATTCAGTGTGAAATGATCAAAATGTAAGCTCATGTTTTATGGTGCGTTTCTGACGTCAATGTGATGCATCAGAATCAGAAGAGAGCAGAAAGGCCGCTCAGGTATGTGGAGTGGATGATTGGTGTATGAGACACTCATCTGCCTGCCTGAAAATGCCTGGCCTTGGCAGACAAGTGTGTTCGAACTGTTTGTGGTATTTAGAGTTGACTACCTTAATAACCACTCTGTTGCAGTGTGATAGAAATACCTGTTAAAATGGTTGTGTGAAGGTTGTCAACTGCTTAAGGTCACAGACTCAGACACAGTTTAGAAATGAGAGTTGTGGTGGGTGTTAGAATCTTGACTCCAGCTGCAGAGTCTGGCGTTTGCACTATTCATTGACGTCAAAAGCAGAGGTGCCTCTGATATATCTTTACCTTGAAGTTATCTTAAAGACTGCTGCCTCTCATACAGGTACCTTAGGGCGCCGTGTGCTTTGGAAGAACACGTATGTGGAGGGGAGACAGCATTTTTATTTGATGAACTGGGAGCGTCATAATTTGACGTTGTGGGCTGTGTTGCTCATGCTGCTTCACTTCACATCACTTTGAGCCTCAAGATTGTTTTTAATCTCAAAGGTCAGAAAATGGAGAAGTTGGCAAACCTGTCTTACCTGTCTGTTTTTCTGCAATCGATAGACATACGTAATATCAGCACCTAGAAACTACAGTGACATCATGACCAAGCTTTTATTGGCAATGAAATCCCTTTTGAGGTAATTAGCCCTCATCTCTCTGGGCTACATTAGCCATTACTGCAGTTATTATTCTTATTTCTCTTCCCTCTGCGTCCAGGAAGCCCCAGATTGGTGTTGAGAAAACACTGGGACTGTAATGGTGATCTGACAGGCATTTCCCAGAATTGATGCATGTTTGTGTGTGAATTTTGGTGTGTGTGTGTGTGGGCAGCTGCAGTGGCAGTTAGGATGGTGTGTGCGCGTGTGCCTTTCTGCAAGCACGCCTCAGTGTGGTTTGCTGCGTTAAACTAAGTGGGATCCGTTTCAGTGTTGACGGCAAAACCAACGTTTCATGTAGCAACTCTAAATTGCTGCCAGTCTATCCATGAAGCTGGCAGCAGACATTGTGTGATCATCAACATGATTAATAAACAAGTTGGGGATTTTTCTTTTTGTTTGTTGCAGAGGCAGTGTTGAGAGACAAGAGAGTCGAGCACCTTAAATGATTTGTATGTGACGAAGGACTATCCTCTGCAGGTGAACGAGCGCTGGAGAATGGCTTTGTTTTTTTTCATCAAGGTCCGTACAGCGCCGTGTTGGCAGGAGATTTATGGCTCTCAGTCTCAGTTACAAGAAAGAAAGCTCCATTATCTCACAGCCAAGATAGCCCTGGTTTAAGAGTGTTTTTTAAACGTTGCACAGTTCAGATTTATAATTACAAACATCAGTCAGACCTCGCACCTCCGTGTAAAAGACCAGAGAGAGAGCACGTCTAATTAAAGTGACGTTTTTGTTAATAATAATAGTGAGCTATTGCACTCTGATTTGTTTTGAAACAAAGAAGCAGTAGTGAAGAATTCACGACGTAACTTTTACTACATTTAAATCCATAATCTGAAAGCAATTGTAATGAGCCAATAGTTTATCTCCCTATCGCTCCTCATTAGTGAAATCTCCAGGCTACCACACACTACTTATTATTGTTTTGTTTTGAAACACGGTGATCCTCAAAGCACTTTGCGAGAGCCATTAAACCTCCATTTGCTTTACCAAAATCCCTCTTCCAGTCATTTTGAATGAGTGTTTTATGCTGGATGGTTTTATGTTCATTGTCAGAGAATGGAGTGTTTGTTTTGATGTGGTGGGAGGTAATGAATTTGCCTTTGTGTGAAACGGTGCCGTTTTATTCCAATAACTTGTAAGCATTGTACACATATATTAATATTTATGAGTTTTTTTTGGTATTTCAATTGACTTTTTTTTGTCATGCAATACGTGAAGAGAAGTTGAGCTGGAGAGGGAGAACACCTTTGACTTTAGCAGTCTTAGCTAGTGTGTTCACTGCTCATTCAGCATTTGTGTGTGTGTGTGTGTGTGTGTGTGTGTGTGTGTGTGTGTGTGTGAAACAGTTGCAGATTGACAAAGCACAGTATTTATTTGTATTCCAACAAAGTTGCTCCGTCAACTTACAGTCAAGCTGAAACGGAATCTTGACGGTGTCTAACTGCAGCATCGTGAAATCCGAGGGAGACGGGAGAAAAAGCCGAGAATTAATGTCGGGAGGTATTTGGAAGGCCCCAAAGTGTGCGTGTCTTGTGTTTCACAGTTTGGTGAGGCTTTGAGTTGTCACAGTTCTTCCGGGAGTTGTAAGCCTTCCCTCAACATGAATAAATTTTCAACCAGTGGGCTTGTAACTATGGTATCTTTGCGGTGGGCAACAGCCAAAGACACACCAAGGTAGCATTTTGCTAGCTAGCTGGCTAACTAACTAATTGCGGCTCATTCAAAAGTGCAGTCGTGGCTAAAAGTTGAAAATTGATTGACAGGTGCATGTCATGATATCGGTGTCTTCATCCTTCCAATCTATGGCATTATAAATATGTTGGGTTGGATTAAATAAATAAAAATCCATGTTTATACATATTTGATGTAAAGGAGGACCTAAACATTCTTCTTAACTGTGGAAAGACGAATTAGGTTATGTAGATATTGCCTCTAATACCATAATATTCTTCCATTAACATATGGAAAATCAAAGTATATTCATATAGAATGATATTCCTTACACTACAGCATCATCAGTGACTGCCAATATCTCTAAGATGTGGTTGTTTGTTTTGGAATCAAGCAGTTATCAGAAATGCAAATGAAGTTGAAGCTGTGTAATGCAGACAACTTTACTGCTCAAAGCTGTGGATCAACATCGTCACCATTTTGTCGTTCAGCATGTTACCACTAGAGCTCACTCTTGAGCAGAACAACATACCTGGTGTGTCATCTTCATCTTTCCAGAATCTAAAACACTATTTCCTTTACATGTCTGCTTACACATTTAGAGACGGTTATAAGTTGGCCGACATGATTCAGCTCTCCTGCCACCTGTTAGGTTTAGGGCATTGCAACTCTTTACATGCCATGATTGGCTACAGTGGTCTTCTTCTGTTGATTTTCCTTTACTTCTCTGAAGGGTTGAAAAGCAAACCAAAAGCAGTTTTTGTTTTCGTTGTCATCTTTACAAATCTAATCCAATCCCCCTGAGTCACGTCTCAACAAATGATTTACTAAGCCTCTTAAATTCTTTGCGTTGCACAAGAGCCATTGAAGAGCTTTGCTTTCTCATTCCAGTCATGCTGATGACGCAGCAAAGACACCATGAATTAAACATGATAACACAATGCTGATGCTCTCAGGTGGTAGTGGGCGGTCTGAAGGCTCATTTTGGGGTTGAGCTCGAAGACTTTTGGGACTTATGTACCTTCTTAATGTTTCCAAACTTCACATTTAACAAACCCTGATGACTAATAATAAGTTGAATCCATGCTACGCCCCGCAAACCAGATAATATCTATAAACAGAGACCTGTACATGATTACACAATCTGCTAATTGATAGGAAGAGTTTAAGAATGAACAGATCTGGTTTTCAATTTTTATCAGCAAAATGTGTGAACAGACTTCAATTCCATGGCGTTTTTGAAGAACTACTCTGTATCGTATGTGGCACCATCAAGTATGTGTAAAATTGTTCAGGGGTGTGCACTTCTGGAGGTAAAATACTACAAATTCAAAATACAACTTCTGCATGAGCTCGGAATATTTGGTAAATCTGTGTTATTTAACTCAGTATTATGTAATTTTGCTGAGCAGCGGTCACGTAAAAATACAGGGTGCTGCATTCTGATGTGCTTATTTGAGAATTGGCGGAGTACCTCACTATTATAACATGATATGAAATCAAACAACTGATTTTGACAACACTGGAGAGGAGCAGAATCACGTTTTAGCATTTTTCACTCGTTCAACTTGACTTTAACGTGCTTTAAGATTGATCTCATTGTCCTGACCATCAATCTGGTCTGACTGCAGTTGTTAAAATGCAATTTTAAAAACTGCTTTAAAGAAAAAAGAAGCTGCCAATGGTAAAACATTGACTTTGACATGAGCCCAGGGGCTCTCTTTTGAGCTTCTTTTCACCTCTGACGTGATGTTTGTTCTTAGAATTTTGTGCAAACTTTCAGTCGCTACCTGAAAGCAGCACTGAGAGGTTTGTGTCTTCGTCTCTGGACGGAACGGAATACTTGCTGGCTAGGTTTTCTGGTGGATGTCCCATCATTGTCTCCATTTTTGCAGCCGCCTCTTCTTCTACTCTGTTACAGCCATGTCTAACATTGTTTGTGCTGCAATCCTTTGATGAAACCATGCAGTGCAGAGCCTTGTTTATTTGTTCCAAATCAGTTTATGGATTTCCGACAAAACACTATCACTGAGTATTTCAGTCTCTGATATATCTTTTTAGGGGGCGACCACCCACCCTCGCTCTCAGGGAAGCGTTGCTTCTCGTGTTTACAGGTGTATGTTTGTGGATTCAGGTGTAGTCTTTGGAGTTGGACAGGGACGCCATGGGAAACGGTGCAAAGATAAGCAAACCTAGACACTTCTGAGCCAGAAAGAGCCTTTCTGTCACAGAGGTAATATGACAAGTGCTCACTTTCACCATCACAAGACCAGTAGAAATGATCCCTTGTTACACGGCTTTGACAAGTTCAGGCAACAAAGGACAGGTAAAATGACAGGACAGTGGATAGAGAAGGGGTTGAAAATGGTTTACAGAGTTAGGGACCACCCAGGGGAGAGTGTGGGTAGAGTGTAGCGGGAGAGAAGGACAGAAAGAGATAGACTTAGAAAAGAGTAATAATGAAGAATGAGAGCGAGTGGGAGGGAGCTGTCAAACCGTAGAGAAAGTGATCAAGTAGGTGTATGGCTCCGAGGGAGGTTGGGGAATGAAGGGACAGGTTGGTGGTGGAGGGGGGGGCGGGTAGACGAGGAGCGACTGTTTTAATAACTTCAACATACCACAGGTCAATTGTGAAGGTCTCCCCCAACACACAGATGCCTTAATAAAGGCTTTGCACGTCACATTCAATAAGCCAACAAGAAACAACACAAGAGCCACCAAGGCTGTGACAGACACATGAACCAACTTATGGATCCATCCACCTCTCTAAATCCTCCAGTCATCAGAAGGAGCAAAAAATAAATCAATACCAAACAATGGGGAAGGAACTTTATGAGTTCTCACTGGTCCACGTTGATTAATCCCACTGCAGTTACAAATTGCACAGACCCGAAGCCGAGCATAGATTTTTGTTTTCCTGTCAACCTTTCCATCACGTCTCTGGCGTTTTTCATCCCATTATGTACGTCAACTAACACAGCCGTCACATGTCTCTATTGCTCCCAAGTGAGTAAAGCTCTGAGTCGGACGGAGATTTTTCTACCAGGAGCTCCGTGCGTATGTAGTGACATACCATGGTAACCGAAGGAGGAGCCAGTAAATGACCCTGTCAGTCACAAGACAAAAATATTCTCGCAGTATGTTCATCTCAATTACGATGTTGAAGCAGAATTAAATCAGGAGCTGTTCATTTCTGGTGTTAACAGGCATCCTGAATGATCCACTCAGGGGCACAGCTCTAAATAACAGACGTCATACACGGCACAGCAAACATCTGAGGAGGAATGGCTGCATCTGTTTCTCTTCAAAAATTTGACTTGAAACCATGTCAAGTAGTCACTGTAGCTTAAGTTTGTAGTGTGTGTGGCAAATTCAATCATATCCCAGCGCTGCAATTACTGAATATGAAGATTATTGCTTCAGCATCTGGAAGAGTTCTGGGACCTTTAACTGTGCCGCACACACCGACTTCGCTAATGTCCACTTGAGGCAGTAAAGGTCAGGAGGCAGAGCAGCTGTCTAGGAATCAGACCGGCTCCACGGCCGCTACGTAGGGAGTCAGGTTACCATTTGATCACAAGGGATCACACTCAGGAGGGATTCTGACATCAGGCCTGATCCTCAGACAGGTTTATCGTAGCAGCTGGAGGGGGTAAGATAAGATAAACCTTTATTCGTCCCTCAGTGGGGAAACTGGCAAAGGTCATAGGATGCCTGCGAATCCAGTCACAAAATTCCTAATTTTCCCCAATGTTGAGAAAACGTACAACTCAATCCTAGAATATATTACAGCTAGTTAGTTAGTTAGTTAGTTAGTTAGTTAGTTAGTAATCTTTATTTTGAGCTTAAAAACAGATAATGATATCAGTAAAGGTGATATAAAAAAGAGGAAAAGAATATAAAGAAGAGAAAAAGAAACAGGACAGTAACTTAACAAAACAACAACAATTAGGACAGCTCAAAAAGGAGTAGGAGGAAGTTAAGAAACTTTTTCAATCCTACCCCATCTCTTTTTTGTATCTATTTATAATACAGTATCATACCGTAATTACTATGGAACAGATATTATTATATATAATATTATATGTACTTTCCGATTTCAATTTCAACACACCATAAATCAACTGTATTCAACAAAATTATATTACACACATATTGTCATATCTAATATTATATCCATATACAACAGTCAATACACTACCATGTTTTTATATCTCACACATCTCATCATACCCAAAGCCATATCAATATACCACATTTATATAATACTAGATTTGTTTGTTTGTGTACTAATATACAATAATCAGAATAATCAATAATGTACTATAATCAATACCATGTTTATATAACAACTCCCATATGACTGTATTACAGAACCCATGCTACCCCTCTTCTCTACATTTGGCCCACATCGATAGCTTGTATTTGTTTTTCAACTGGTTGATGGTTGGACATCGTTTCTTCTCCTGCTCAGGCTGTCCCATAGCTTCACTCCCTAGTTAGTTGTGCAATGTTTTTTGATAGTGGTCCGGCAATTTTGTACCCTCAAGTTTAATGGCTCTCTCAAATCATAACCTCCTTCTCTATCGTGAAACCTTCTCTGTAGATGAATACTCTTGATGAATACCGGATTGGTGTGTTCAATATAACTGACTTGATTAATAATTCTAATGGCTCTTTTTTGAAGGATGAACAATGGCTCTAATGAACATTTGAATGTGTTGCCCCAGACCTCTATGCAATAATTTAAGTACGGTGAAACCAGTGAACAGAACAGAGTGCGGAGTGATTTGCTGTTTAAATAGTGCCGTGCTTTAGCTAGGACTGAAATGCTTATAGAGACTTTCTATACTCACCCCCCCCCCCCCCCAATCTGGATTGCTGCTTTGTTGTCGATCTTCCTGTTACTAAATATAATGTATTTTGTCTTACTTAAGTTGAACGACAACTTATTTGTATTGAACCAAGCTTTTATTTTGATGAATTCAGATGTGATAATGTCCAAAAGCTGCTGCAAGTTCTCACCTGAAACAAGGATGTTTGTGTCATCGGCAAACAGAATGAACTTGAGTAATCGAGAAGTTTTACATAAGTCATTGATGTAAATGATAAATAGTTTTGGTCCCGACACTGACCCCTGTGGCACACCGCAAACAATGTCCAACCAGCTTGACTGTGCTTCTTCCATTTTTACAAATTGCTTCCTGTCTTTCAAATAACTTACTACCCAATGTAGTGCTGTACCCCTGACCCCATATTGTTCTAGTTTATGTATTTATATTTCATGGTTAATTGTGTCAAATGCTTTCTTTTTAAATCGATAAACACCCCCACTGCACATTTCTTTTTAACCATAGAGTTAGTTATTTCTTCCATTATTTCAATTACTGCATGTGATGTTGATCGATTGCTTCGGAATCCATATTCATTGTCTGTAAGTAAGCCATGTTTTCCTATAAAGTTGTCCAGCCTGCTGATAAAAACTTTTTCTAAGATTCTTGAGAATTGTGGTAGGATCGAGATGGGCCTGTAACTAGTGAAGAGGTGTTTGTTTCCAGTTTTGAACAGAGGAATGACCTTGGCTATTCTCATATTGTTGGGAAATTGACCAGTTTGGAGTGACAAGTTGAAGATGTGTGTTAATGGTTTGGAGGTTCCATGAGTGACTGTTTTTACTGTGTTCATGTCAGTATCGTTGAAATCAGTGGATGTCTTGCTTTTGCAGGAGTGGACTATGTCTATCATTTCTTTTTCTATTACGGGCTTCAGAAACATAGAATTTGTATTTCTATCTATTTATTTATCGTTATCTATTCTTGATCCTTTGATTTCCTCTACTAGTTTTGGTCCAATATTTAAGAAAAAAGTTATTAAATTTATTAGCTACTTCACTCCTATCATTTATAGTTTTGTCATTATCTATAAAATACTGTGGGTAATTAACATGTCTAGATTTATTTGTAATTGCTCTATTTAGAATATTCCATATACCTTTTTATATTGTGCTTATTATTTTCTAGTAAGTCATTATAATAGTCTTTCTTACAAATCCTCATAATGTTAGTTAGCTCATTCTTGTACTTCTTATATTTATCTTCTAATTCCTTAGGTCTATGCTTTATGAATTCCCTATATAGTGTGTTTTTCTTTTTACAGGCATTCCGCAGTCCCTTTCACAGCCACTGATTCTCGTTGTACTTGTGTGTTTTACAGTATTGTTTAATTGGGCAATTTTTTATCACACAGTGACTTAAAAACACTTAGGAATATATCGTATGCTTTGTTAGCATCAATTTCATTATATATCAGATCCCAAATTTGTTGCAAAAGCTCATTTTTTAGTGCATTCATGGAGTCTTCCGCCTTCACCCTTCTGTGCAGTGGCCTATTGTCCTTGTGCTTTTTATTGTTGTCATTATAAACGGTAAAGACTGAGAGATGGTCACTAATGTCGTTCACCAATAGTCCACTTACTGTATTGTTTTCCATTTCATTTGTGAATATATTATCAATCAGAGTTGCAGACTGTACTGTGATTCGGCTCGGTCGAGTGATCTTCGGGTGTAGGCCAATACTGAATAGAGTATTCTACAATTCTACAGTTTCATTTAGCAGACGCTTTTGTCCAAAGCGACGTACAACACAAGCAAGAATTTAGACCTAATTAAGGAAAAGTCCATAGGAAGCGCAAAAGTGCTTCAGTATTGATGAATTCTTTAGTCTTCTTATGCTTATTAGGATTTAAAAGATCTATGTTTATGTCTCCCCCAATGACTATGATTTTCTGGTTCGTTGTGGTAAAGTGCACCTCCATCCAGTTTCTAAGCACGTCTGTGTCCGATCCCGGTGTTCCGTATATACAGCTTACTATGATATTTCTTTTTTGCTCTACTTATCTTTATAGTTAAACATTCAAACATATTATCCACAGCAGTTGACATATTTTCGATCACTTTGAATTATAAGTTGCGTCTACATATATCGCTACACCACCACCATTTTTTTTCCTCCTATTCATGTATAGCAGCTCATATCCTTCCATCTCAAATTCCATGCCTCTCTCATTGTTGAACCATGTTTCAGAAATTAAAATAATATTGAAGGGCTGTGTAAATTGATTTAAATAGTCCTTAGTGTTTTGACAGTTAGCATACATGCTTCTGCGATTGAAGTGAATTATTGACATTATGCTTTCAGCCGTAAAAGCGCTATTGTACTGTTCATCTGTATAGTAGTTGCAGTCATTGTTAATGTTCAAGGGAAAATTGTTTTCCGGGTCAATGTCATTCCAAATGTCTCACTGCTTGTAGGTCGTGAAGTTGAAAATATTTAGTTTGGTTTGTTGGAATTGATTGATTCTAAGTATTGCTTGTGATTCAGAGTGCTGTGTCTGTGTGATGTCCAGAGTCATGTAGAGTGTTGTACTTCACGTACCCATTGTCCGTTGTTCAGTGTAAGGTTGGTTATGTTGCTCAGGCGTGCTGGTGCGTGGATGGATGATCAGTCCGTCGTTCCGTAGATAGGTGAGGTCTCCTCTTTCTCTTGCTGCTCTCAGCTCAGGCATCTCTGTCTTTACACCTGAGGAGTTTTACAACTGCAGGTCTTGGTTTCTCACCACCTCGAGGTTTCCCTATACGGTGTATACAAAATGGAGTTTCCTAGTGATAACGGGTTTATCTGATAACAACTACACTCCTTTTCTGAACCTGTTCATTGTCTTGTGATTATTTTATAAATGCCTTTAACTCGAGATAACAAGTACAGTTGTTTTCAGCCTCTGTAGAAGCAAAAGAGTTTATTTATTTATTCATCTATTTATTTATTTCTTTATTTCTTACTCAACATTGAAATAAAACTCAAGTTTGGGTGAAACAACAACTAGAATATGATGCATTTATAAAATTTAGCATTGATGTTTATTAAAAAAGATTAAAACATAAGGAAATGTGCCATTTGTCCATTTTGTATTTGTAAGAGCCTGGAAAAGTCAATGAGATGTTGATGATTTTTTAGTAATTTTTTTTTAATCGTAGTTATTACTGTAGGTGTGTGTGTGTGTGTGTGTGTGATCTACTGTAGAAGTGAATTTATGTCGCGAGGAGAACGTTGTGGAGATAAAATGGAGTAAGAGGGATAAGCAAAACCTCAGATGCAACGCGGAAGATCTGTTCTCATTATCCATGGGTCTTACATACTTGTGTTTGATTTATGATTAAATTAATTAAAGGATTTGAATCCATTCAAAGACAATTTACATAAGTGTTGCCCTAATGTACACAATTTTCTGTGCGTGCTGCTAAATCCTGTCTGGGTCTGACAGATGTGCAGAACATCCCTGCAGGGTAATTTTTGGAATGTTTACAAGTTGTCAAGGGGACAGTTCCATCTTAGCCCATAAATTAATTATGGTCTTGTTGCTGCCGTATGAACCTTCACATCTCCTGATAGTTTCTTGCAGGGTTCTCACCAACAACCTCTGGAATTTCTGAATTTGGACTTAAAAAAAAAAAAAAAAAAAATCCTATCCCTGTGAAGTAAGTTAGTGTGTTTCTTGACGTGTGTGTGTTTCTACATCGTCGTGGCGCGTGTGTGCAACTTGCCTGCACAGCATTCGATAGCCCAGGAGAGCCTTTCCCTCTAGTTGTGACATTTGCTCCCTCCGGGGCTCAGCATACCGAGGGACAAGTATCCCTCAATCACTGTGTCACAGGGAGTTGACCAGCTAGTGAGAGAGCTCCATGTGCTGCTCTGTTTACTTTGATTACTCTGTTAAGCCGTATTTTATAGAAAAAACTAAAGATGACACTCATTGCTCGCACCCCGCCGGTGTTCCTGGCAACGACTCTGTTAACAATGCAAGCATTCATTGTCTGGATGCGACCCAAAAATTGCCTTGACGCCATCTTATTAAACACCTTGAGCTTCTATACAGCCTTTAGTGCTTCCTAAAAAAAATAAAAAGGCCTTTAAAGTGCACTGTCGGTGATTTGCTACATGTAGACTAAGAATAACTTCATTTTATGATCCTATAATGTTATGTGCTGTCTTCATTCTTCCTGTTTTGATCAATATTTGCATACTTTCATAGAAACTGTGAAAGCTTCATTGTGTTTCCCTGTTTGAATGCAAATCTGAGGATTATAAAAGCTTTGTTGTTCTAGAAACAGAGGCTCCTTGCACCAGTGTTTCAGGTTTGGTTGACTGTCATAATGTGAAAGTCAGCTGGTAATTAGAGTCGCAGAAGTCAGAAACAGACAAAAAGTGAGCATTGCAGCACTAGATGTTTGAATCTAATATGCGGTTATGGCACTCTGCTCACCAGACTCATGTCCTGGCATGAAGTAGCAGCCAGACCAGTGTGTATCCTTCCCCCTGCCCAGAGCTTACTGGGACTGGCTCCAGCCTCCTGGAAGTGTGCGTATGAAGGTACAGAGAAGAAATAACTTCTCTCTGTGTAATGATTCTGCAAATTAATGCAGTTTTTTTTTTTTGTGGTAGCAAAAGCGCCGGCTTCAGTTTGCAGTAGAGGGTACTGAACAATCACATTGTTCACATGGTCATTGCCGTTGAGGTGATGATTTTAAAGTCGCATCTTACAGCTTCAGTTGAGTGAAACAATCAAAACGGGACGAGGACTGACTGCCATTCAGCCAGTCTTTCTAAAGCTGAGTAATCATCCTTGGCTGAGATTTTCAATTAAACGTCATTAGAGTTTACGGGAAAAAACACACTGAATGCCACAGTCCAAAAGAATAGTGTGTCCTTGGTGTTGCTTGACAACCAGAACTGTTTTGTATTAATTGAATTACTTTACTTTTCAGTAGTCATGCTTTTGGCCTCTATGTCTCACTGAGGCAAAAGTAGTCAGAGAGATCTAACAACGAAAAAAACCCACATCTTTTTGTGTATAAGTGAAGAGGCGATGGCAATATTTCAAGCCTGACATGTGGAATATTCACAGAAGTAAATAGTTGTAATAGCATAGCAATGTATGGCAGAAAAATAGAGGGTTTTAGGCAGTGAGGCTGTAAGAGTTGAATCCCGCACGGGTTTCTTCAGCAATCTTTCCAACTTTCTCATATTCATATGTTTTATCATCTGTATCCAGATATCACATCCCACTTGGAGCAGAGGACATATCGGCAGCGCTCATCGTCAACTGTGTCTGCAAATAGAAGCGCTCAACTCACCAAACTCTTCCGTATGGTTGCAATAAGTGTTTCCTATTATAATTGATGTCGCTAGGCCGACGTGAAAAGTACCTTCATCTTTCCTGAAGTTATCAGCTGCGCAATAGTGAACTTAGCAAGAGTCCTTAAGTTTTAAAATGCACTAATGAGGGGTTTTAAATGTTGATATCAAACACAGAGGAAAGTAGACTAAATAGGTGCGTTTATCTAAAGGGGAGTAGGATTTAAGAGGATCATAAATTAGGTAAGTGAAGTTTCTGTGAATGTGGTGATCAATCCTACATCTTATGCTTTTTGCTTCTTTACGAACAACAATGCTTTTGCAGATATTAGAATAAAAGCTCCTCCACCAGCCTCAACTGTCTCTCGTGTTTGGTGCTAATCTGAAACACACACAAATAATATTATTTTTTTATTTCACCCGCCAGTTCTGAGTGGCCTTTCTGACATTTGCCAATCTGTCACTCATTTTTATTGTGAAGCGAAATGGTGCTAGTGCAGCATCTGAGGAGGCAGGAGACGGACGACTGGGACTCTGCCATCACGTCCTCTGGTCATCAGGCAGTCCAACAATCAGCAGGGTTGCCATCATTGTCGTTGTTGCTGTTTTTGTGAGGGGACGGGACGTCTGTCCTGAATATAGCATCATTGGTGGATGCGTAAAATTAGTAATGTAAAACTTTTTCTGTGTGAAAGCACTCATAACAAAAGCAGCAGTTCAGAAGACCGGCATGCAAATATGTAATGTAAAGGTTTTTTTTTTTTTAGGTTGTAGGTCAATATGGCGGTAACAAGTATGATACCATCAATTTCGAAAGTGATAAAACCACATGCACAAACATGAGTGGCTGCAGAGGAGATGTGTAACTGACGGATGTGTCATTTTGCCCCCCTAATAAACTGTCAGACAGAAAACACATGCCTGGTGCTTGAGTTCTAGAAGTGCAATTGAACTTCACTGGAACCATTCATAAAAAAATCAGAGTCTGAAGAGCTGCAAAACTCCAAGTCAACTTTATCTTTTAAAAACAACTTCACATGCCTTAGAATTCACCTTGATCCAAGCTGGCACTCAAAGATATATGAGAGAGACAACTTGAAAGACTTCACATACTGCAGAGTGCTGCCGTTATCAGCAATCTGACCTGCCCCTCCACCCCTACGAGTGCCTTTCTATTTTCAGGCTTATCCCACCCACAGTCTCGGCAAAGAACCGGAGCTATGAGACTCGCATATCGCATCACTCACGTCTGCTGTCACACTGACACACGCTTCGTCAGTCAGTCAGCTTTCAACATAGGTGGGATGGCCCCGGAATAGACGAGCCCGGCAGAGTTTAATTAACTTACATTGTGCAGCTACAAGTGTTAAACTCTTGCATTTTTCTTTTTAAATTAGTAAAGTGTGTGTAATGTATGATTATTGCAGTGTTGTGTCATTTCAGGCTGATGACAGGTTGAGGTGTGTGGATGAATATCCAGGTTACCATTCGTGCGTGGAGGAATCTCACTTCGCCTGCTTGAAACTTCTAAACCCCGGCGTCACGTTTCCAAGATGTTCACGTACCCCATGTGGATATGCTTCCTTGTTATTTGATTTCCCATTGTGATGGATCTCTGCTAGTTTTAACTCGTCTCCACTGTGTTCAGGAGTATCGCACAGCTTCCTGAGAATTCGGGCATGAATAATGGTCTCAGCTTAAGTGACAGTTTAGCTGGCAGATTGGCAAATGCTCTTAGACTAGTGATTTTATTCATTTTTCATAAAATGTAATAAAAAAAAAACAAACCTGCTGAGATTCTAAAGATCCACATCTGCTCCATTCTTATAAAGTGTCTACTGATATGAAAGGAGACATCAATATTGAGATAATACATGATCAAATCTTGATTTAAAGGTCTAGTGTGTAGAATTTAGGATTGACAAGTGACAGAAATTTAATATAATAATGATGGACAGGCTAGTGAGGAGGGGTTGTTCAGGGCTGTATACCTGACTCAGAAGTTTCTAAGTTGACTTTGTTTTCCTCCCTTGAGTATTCTTAAGTATCCTCTTCCACTTTCTCCCTTAACAAGGATAATAGTAAATACAAACCATGCTAATGTTCTCTGGTTAAAACTCTCCACTTTGGGAGGAATGATTCTGTGTTTTGTCATCACAGGAAACTTGGAAAAACCCCTCATTGCTGCGGATGCCAGCTAACAGCGAAGCAAGCTAGTGCTAGCGGAGAATGCTATTGTAGCTCACTGAGGTTTTTGTTTCTCTGAAAATGAATGACAGTCAGAATATCATGTTTGCACACTACACAACACCTGGGCTAGTTATACATTTAAGGATAATGTCACGTGGGGCGGTTTTTGACAATGCTGCTGATTGCAGCTAGCCTACCTGGTTGCTCTAGCTAGCTGGGTTCTTGCCGTGCGTTGAATGTCTGCAACCAGGTGGTCATGGCAAAATCTTTGTGGCTGAAAACAGCCTCGCGTACGGGATCATGTCAAGGTTGCCGATAGCTCAACTGTCTGTAAGAGTTAAACATGAGCGTGATGAGAGATGTGAGGTCCTGTAAACAAGGATAGCTAATGTTAGCGTAGCCTGGGAACAATCAAATTCTGACATGTCATTGGCTAACCACTCATCAGATTGTACAAGTAATAAAATAAAGACATTCTGACAAGCTATCAGGGAGAGATTTTAATAACTCCACTCTGAATTACCTGCGATTCTACACAAATACATGAACTGATATTGAAAAATCATCTGATATCAGGATGTTATGATCTCAGAAAGCAAAAGCACCTGCAGCACAGCGGTCTTGGATTTCCTTGTGCTCCAGCGAGTCGTTTCCTCCAAGAGCGCCGCTGCTGTTTCTGATTCATCCAAAATGCATTCTCTATCTCTCATCCACAGAGGGAGGTCACCTTTTTGTCTGAAAACGGAGCGAAATGGAAATTCTGGCTTATTTTCTATAGAAATTATATTGAGACGGACGGTAGCAGGGACATCCCCCCCAGGGTTGCTTGTGTTGGTGAGATGAACCCAGCGAGTGTTTTCGCCTGACTCTGCAGCTCACCCCGGCTCTGTGGAGTGTTTTGTCACCTCTTGGCTCATTGTTTTGGTTTGACAGCCCACAACTCAACAGTCTTCCTGTACTCACACTGCTCCCACCAGCATTGTTTGGAGGCAGGGATGCAGAAAGAACATCCCAGAAAATCAGATGAATCTGTGCATCACTAAACAGTTCACACACACACACACAATGTGACTTGCTTACGAATATAGAGGAGCATTTACCAACAAAGAAAAGCCTGTATCGAGTTGCATGAATTAAGTTAAAACTAAAAATTGTTGATGGACAAAATATATCCCCATACTGAGGGGTTCATTGAGCAACCACCTCTGCTTTATCTACGGACGAGTTAAAGAACAAGCCTGTTAGCGGACTGATAGACTGATAATGTCAGTGTGTTTGTGTTCAGAAATGGCAGGTTAACCAAATGCTAACGTTAACTGTATTTTTAGAGTTTTTATTTTGTTATGCCCCAAGTTCTGTGAGTAGGAGTGAATTAAGTTCTTAGCTGATGGACTGGGGAGCAAACTGATGACAGTTTTGGCAATGAAGTAAATTCCTTCCAGATGCTGTGAGGTTTGGGAGGGTTAATTGAATAAAATAAACTTTCAAGACATCAGCTTGGACTCAAGAGCATTTAGAATATTTTCTTGGCATTTAATCACTAAATGTTACAGCCCTGGTCATGTAGCTTGTGTTCTCCCTTGTGCCCCCCCCCCCCTCCCCCGCCCCTTTTCCAGTATGTGTTTCCTGTTGTACCATGTTTGTGTGCATGCGTGTGCGCATCCAAATTCACCTCACTTGGTTATGCCCACTTTATCATCCGTGACTTTGCATCCATTCAATGGCATATCGTGTGTTTCAGCCGTGATGGTCGTCTCCCGCTCTTGTCAGCGTGTGTCATGGCATCCGCTGCATTAACCATTTTGTGCAGCTGGTTTCTGTGCCTGCTCCCATACATCCAACATCCTACCCTGAAACACTGGATAGCTTGGTACACAGAACCATCTGGGTAGTTTTAAACTGTTTGGTGGGCAGACACTTTCAAGACATACTCTTCTTTTTCTCTTCATTTTACTCTTCTTTTACAGAGGAAACTCTCCATTTCTTAACTGGTGCCATAGCAGCATCTATGGTATCCTCCTAGCTAGTTTTAACAGACAATTGCACAGTTTGCCACACTTAAACCACGCCCCTGTCTCCTCAAAGGCTGCTGATTGGTCAAAACACATTTGGTGAGAGCACTTAATATGAAGCCTGGCAAGATGGACCAATTCTGCCTTTGGGGCTCGTACCTCACTACATGTACAACATTAAAGTGTACATCTCAATACAACTTGGGTCAGTTTGAGCTGAATTCCATTTTTGCACCTGTAGACTCAGAATTGTGAAATCAAAAGGGTAGAACAAGGTCAACTTTGAAAATGTAGATCTGAAATATATTCATCTGGCGTGTCTGCATGGCTTTAACTCAGCAGCGCTCTAACAATGGGATGCTTTCATTTCGTACTTGGTCCACCTCCGGTCCTGGTCCAGGATAGATAGGACATGAAAGCAATTGGAACTGGTGAATCTAGCTTATCGTTGCCATTCTGAACAACGGCAACATTATTCATACACTACAATAAAGTGTCTTCATGTCAGAACGTTTAAAGAGCATTCGTTGTTGTGAAATATTTTCAGATTATACAAAAGGCTGCCTGGCTTATTTGTAATTCAAAATTGGACCTTGTGGAGTGTTTCATCCCCAGAATCCTGCAGTTAGGCTGCAAGGGATACAACAAAAAATTCTAATACCTCTGTGAAACAACCGCTAAAGATTTGAGTGCACATCATCATGCAATATTTATGCCTCCGCGTGTTGTATGCCATCATTTTGCGTGACTTATGTATGTTGATTTGATTGCCTGTATCAAGAAGCACCTTCCACATTACACCACCTCTGCTTTTGGTCCCCGGTTTGTTCACCCTAATGTTTTATTAATGCATTATTATTATTATTATTTTCTCTTTTCTGCTCCTCCTGAAGAGCGCAACGTCAAACACAACTTACAAAGAGGACAAATGAGGGCAGATGTTGTTGTTTTTTTTTTGTGCATCTCCGAGTGCAGCATTTCAGCAGTTTTTAACCGTTAAATAGCATCCATCATGTTAGCGTGCATTAAAATCGACAGTCTGAGTTCAACGAGAAGCTAAATGAGAGTCACCGATCAAGTGAACCGTGAAACTATGAAACATAATTGCTGTGTAACATCCTCATAACATGCAGATTAGTGATTGCGGGAGAAAAATCTGCACGATGGAGCCTCCTCTGGTGAATCTCATGAGACCATCTGAAAATGATAGCGTTGATGGGGGAGGCTGAGGGTTGTGCAGCGGGTCAGTGCTATTTAAAGATCAGGGTCCAGCGGCCTATTTTGTGTGTAGAGTGTGGAGGCTTACGTCAATAACGCATATTTTTTTTTAAAAAAGAAAAGAAAATGTGAAAACCAGAGTTTTTCCTGTTGTTGATTCAGAGAAAACGCAGTTGATTCCCCTACCGTTTCCTATGTTCCTGTTTGAAAAAAAACAAAACACGTTTAGCACATTAGTAGAATTAATTTCTGACTAATGAGTTGTCAATAAGAGGAGACAAATGTGAACATGAACACAGGAACTGCCAGTGAAAGAAATGGAAAAAAATTGCAAGAACATTGAAGGATTGAGATGATGTAAAACAAGAAGTTGGTAAATCTTACAATAGACGATGACAGAAATGATAAAATCTAAATGACAAGAATTAAAATAAAGTATTAAATACAAAAAAGCCATGACCATTAAGCATTTCAAAGCTGCTGTCATCGCCTCAGGTGGACTGTTCCACTGGTTTGGTGGATAAAAACTAACATCAACATCTGAAAGACCTGTGAGGGGTCGTCGTGCTCTACACTCTGTAAGCTGTTCAGGTCAGCAGGTTGAATGACAAAGATGTGCTTTAAAAACAAGTAAAAGTTTAGAGACGATTGGATTTCCGAGATGCCCTCAGTCATGGGGGGTGTGGATTTTTACTGTATATGGAACTCTACAAGTCAAAATGTCACCTGACATGGTTTTCACTTTCACTCACTCAGGTTTGCCTTGTCAGCGTTCATTTGTGGAATTTCTTGCCTTCTTAATGGGGTTGGGACCATCAGTTGTGTTGTGTTGTGCAGACGTCAGGTTGGTACACAGCTGACAGCCCTACCACAGCATCCTGCGGCGACACGCCATTAGGTCTGGTTGGACCATCAGTTATTTTTCAACAGGACAACCCCAAACACACCTCCAGTCTGTGTGAGGGCTATTTGACCAAGGAGGAGAGTGATGGAGTGCTGCGCCAGATGACCTGGCCTCCACAGTCATCTGACCTGAATCCAATCCAGACGGTTTGGGATGAGATGGACCGCAGAGTGAAGGCGAAAGTGCCAACAAGTGCTCAACATCTCTGGGAACTCTGGGAAGACTGTTGGAAAACCATTTCAGGTGATGACCTCATGAAGCTCATCCTGAGAAAGCCAAGAGTGAGCGAAGCAGTCATCAAAGCAAAGGGTGGCTGTTTTGGAAGAATCTAAAATGTAAAACATCACTTTTTGTTAACTACACAATTCCATTTGTGTTCATTCATAGTTTTGACGCCTTCAGTTAGAATCTACAATGTAAATGGTCATGAAAATGAAGAAAAAACATTAAATCAGAAGCTGTGTTTAACTTTTGACTGGTAGTGTATATCAGATATACGTGTCTGGTAGCTTGATAACACATTCTAGTGTCCGACTGCAACATCCAGTTCTGTGCTACTATGAGCTGAGCCAGCTTTTGTGACTGCAGATTGACAGGAAAAGCTAATTGGTCCAACTGATATGCCAGCAGTATGCTGGGCTCAACTACCTACGCCTGCACCGCTGGACCGCCATTCCAGTCAAATCTGTGTTGGAGATCCAGTCACACACACGTCTGACTGGAACACAGCGTAGTTGAGGGTCAGGGGATTGTATGAAGCTGCTGACGACGCCTCATGGGTCGTTAGCTCAGAATGTTGTTGTCAAAAGTTTTTGCTTGTTTTTCAAAAAGTGTATCTGTTGAAACACTGAAGGTAAAAATGATAGCTGATATGTATGATATGGATCATTTGTCTTACTTTGAAAAAACTCAAATATCATCATCTCACAGAGAATATAATATAATATAAATGGAATTATATTGCTCTCATAGAACGTTACTCTCCAAACTCATTTTAAGAAGCTCTTTTTAGTCAAGCCATTGCAATTTCGATGACATGATGAAACGGATCAGCACAGGAAGCCGTGTTGGTATGCTTCTGAATTGAGAACTTCACTTTTGTTGTTTCCATGGCGCCGCCGCGCAATTTTTAACACCTCTGACCACGGCTATGTGATACGCCTTTGAGGTGTGGTTATTAATCCACACTTAAATAGCTAAATAGATTACAAGCCATGTCTTTTGAAGAGGTGACAAAAGGAGGAAAGTTTATGAAAATAATAATTTGATATGGACAACTTAACATGAAGCAGATATTGGCCCTGCAGCTGCCATAATTATGAGTTTAACAAAAGAGGACAGCGAGGTAAGTATACACTCAGGAAGGAGGTCAGGGTGAAGGAGTTTGACAGGACAGCAGCTTCAAGTTTTGAGTTTCCCTTTCCAAACTATGAGTACATTTTTTTCCTTTTGTTTAAGCTAATGATCACCCCCCCACACACACACACACACACACACACACACCCAGCCTTAATTTAATTGTTATTTTTCTCACATCATAACAAAGTAGGTCCCCAGTGTCTAAAAAAGCACAACCATCATGGTTTCCTCACATGCAACCCTCACAGACTTCCACAGGCTAGAGTCATTTTATTCCTCTGGCATAAAAGAAGGCAGCTGTTCACAGGAAACTAAAAATATCCGCCTAATGAAGTCCCCCATCTACATCGGACCCTACAGACAAAGCGCATACGAGTGAGCGCGCAAACATGGTGAAGAAACAGGGAAATGTGCCCCGGATACCGTAGCGCATCCGCATGTTTACAGCATTAATACAAAGAAAACAAATGGTTTAAATATCAAAATATTTACTTAAGTAAAATATTAAGGAAAATAGGCCCCAGACTACAACATGATTTTTGAAACCACCTTAACAAGCTTGGGCCAGATGGAAACATCTCTCTAGTTAAAATAAGAAGTAGGCATTAGCTGCTGGGTTTTTCGTTTTTGTTTAGTTTTAACATCACAACACTCTGGCTGAAGTTTGTGAGTTTCATCTTGGGAATCTGCATCCTCTGAGATTCCGTACAGAATCCAGCATACAGTAGCTGTCGATTTGTCTCTGACTACAAGTGGTGAAAGCTGCATAAATTACAAATTCCAGCTTCAAATTTTGAAGACTCTTTGGTGAGCATTGTTTATTTTGAGACAGACAGATGGTTTCAACTTGGTTAGCTCTGGGAATGACTGCTGCTTCTTCTTCCTCTTCCTCTTCATCTTCTTTGGGAGACGCGTGACGAGACCGGCATGCTGCAGGTTGTGGATTCAGGTACACATTTGTCACTGTTTTTGCAACCTTGTTTCTTGTGGCGAGTCTCAAAATTTTCAGGATGGTTTGGGAGCGTCTGTGAAGCTGCTGCTAACTCATTCACTCCTTGCAGCTGTTGTAACCTTTTTCTTCCTCTCTAACCCCAATTTCACTTCATCTTCCTCTGCTTGATTCCTGCCAGCATCTGTTTTTCTGTCACGTCTTATTGGTGCTGTTTATTAAGTCTTGCTGTATGAGTTTGTCCTGTTACCCTCTGCTTGTTTTGTTTTGAATGAAAGATGTGCCAGAGCTCGTTTGCTGGAGGTCCTGGATGTGGCTAGCGAGTGACTGCCTGATTATTTTTTATTATTTTGACATTAAGGTTTCTTTTCTCTTCTTGTATTATTTCCAAAAAACATATATTTTCTCTCTCAGTATGAAGTTGATTTTCTGCATGTGAAACATGAGCGTCTCAGAGCCCCCAAGTCCACCATGTTGTTGTGCATAAAACTAGTTTAAAAGGATGATAGCTACAACAAGAAGCCGTAGGGAGCTACAGACAAAATGGTAGTGTGCCAAGGAGTGGAGGGAGGGAATTTGTAAAGCGCCACCCACCGCGGTGCACAGCCAGGCCTTAACGTGCCACAGAGCAGAGGTGCAGCTTACCTCGCTGCAGGAGGGTGAGAATGGCGAGTCTCAGCTAGATCACTCGGGGAAGCAAAACTACATCGGCTGAGAGCCTGAAGTCACTCTGGTTCCTGCAGGAAGGAAACAAACCAGCTACTCCGACAATAGCTAGGGAGGTGGATCAGGGAGCGTCTAAAGCAGCCACACCACACTACAGACACTAGGTAAGGCATGCCAAACTGGAGCACGTGGCAGGCACATCTCAAAACTGCTGCTCAGAATGAACCAGGTGAATCACAATTGCAATCAGTTAGCCATGCGATCCTCTGCTCAGTCCTGCATCTGTAGCCAACCTGTTTCTCCCTCATTTTGTCAGTTTTCATACAGTTCCTCAGAGCCTGTTTTCAACAGGTCCTCCATTCCTGCTAGCCATTATAAATACTGCTCAGCTTCTACACACACACACACACACACATGCAAGGACACGAGCTGCAGTCATTATGGACAGACCGCTGCCTCTGAGCAGCAGCTGGGACTGGAGCCTCAAGGACAGCTCTAACATCTCCAGCCACTGAGATTTGAACAAACTACTTTACAAAATCGTTTCTCTTTCATTCACGACCTCAGATGCCTCAACTTTGAAATTATCGATGACATTGTAAAAGCTAGTTTTGAAGTGTGCTTGCTACTTCATGCCTGAGGGGCAAAATGTTAGAAGTCACCACAAGAGAGAGTTTTAATGCTAACCACATAAACAAACACAAGCTTTTAATATAGGCAGCTGTATCCTGACACGGCGCATGCCATCGCTGCACACTAGCAAGCTAGACTCCATACGTGTGGACATACATATGTGTGGGTATGTATATATGTGTGTGTGTATATTACAGGTTAACTGATCCTCTTAGTCAGCTCAGAGCAAGCCGCCCCCTCCCGTCGATATTAACTTGGGTATTATAGACTTCTGGCAGCTGGGAAAGTATTTGCTATTATCTGGAGACATCGATGTTTTTCTTCTTGAAGCCAGCACAGTTTTTCACTCCCTCATCTGAATTAATTGATTCACTTTGAAAACAATACATATTAATAGCTTTACATGACCTGAGAATCAAATGCAAATTCCCTTTGAATGTTTTCATAATGAAGACAAGACATCTCTTGCAGCATGCAAGCTTTTCCTGTTTTATTTAATTTTCTTGGACAAACATTGAAATAGATGACAATGTTCTTCCTGTTCTCGTCACCCTTGTTTCCTCTTCATATTTTGTTCTCTGTTGGCTGCCACCTCCACCAGACATGTTTATTTATAACACCTCTTGTGCAAACAAGCTATTGGCGAGTTGAACACCACTAAGGTTGGTTCAGAGACATCAAGCACGCCAAAGCCTTAAAAAGCAGTTTGTACAAACACTTTAGATCCCACCCAACCACTGGAAGCACTGCCCAGCGGAGGACTCTGGGGGACAGGCTTGTGTGACTCATCCTCCAAGGCTGATCTCTTCCTGGTTCTTTCCATTAATAACATCTGAGCCCACCTGAACTCTTGTTTCTAATAGCTTCACACCCTCTACTTGGCCCAGAAAAGAAATGCATCCATTCTAAATGCTGTAGCCGACAGGCATGAAACCAACCTCCCTTTACAGTTTTATGTAAATTTCAATGTTAGTATAAATATACCATGTGCAGCAAAGCAACAGTCTGTGTTTCTCACTTTGAGTTCAGGTTATGAAATGGATAAAAAAAAAAGCACAGTAGCCTACACATCATAAATAGAAACATTCATGCACCTTATGACAAAATAAAAATTGGCATATTTCATTTAGGGAAGGAAAAAAACAGCGTGGAACCACATCTTTACATGCTAAAATGTGAACAAAACTCCTCATTCATGCCGTGAAGGTGCTGCCAATTTGAAAGTCAAAGGAAGGGAGGAAAGGAGGATTCCCACATCCGCTGATGATGCACATGCTGTCTATTTATGTCCCTGTGTGGGCACAGTTGTTGATGCTTTGATAAAATATTACTGGAGTAACACTTTTCAGTCCCATCGGACCCTCAACTATAATCATTGAGTGTTGAATTAATCTGAATGTAGAACATGGAGAAAGAGCAGAGTGAGGTCAGCGTATCCTCAGGAGGGCCTCAAAGGGATTCATTTGAATTTAACCTCCCTGTAATTTCCTCCTCTATCTGAAACCTCACATCACCTGGACCAGCTTCTGACTGGTCAGCATGAAAAACTAGCCTCCTAGAGATGGAGACCTTAGACTGCAGGCCTGAAACTGCAGCATCCAATTCCGCAAACACCGTTTCCTTGGACCTCTTCCCTGAAATTTCACAGTTAGGAAGGTTAAGCTCTTTATGCCTTTTATACAAATTCAAGTCTGTATAAAGCGCAACAAGAATTCCCAATGGATCACATAGGCGGACTTGGCATTTACCATCATGTGTTGAAGTAGGAATTCAAAACTCCAGTTTCACCCATTCCCCTTTGTTTCTGTATCTTTGTGGGATTTCCTGCCTTTCTTGGTGGATTCCTGCATTTCCTGGATCGTTATCAGCTCACCACCACCTGAAAATTAGTCAAAGAGTGAAAGTAATTGTCAGAATTCTGCATCTCAACATCCACAATGTCTGAGATGGTAGATAAAGACCACTCCTTACATAACTTGTAGTTTTGTTTCTGGATGCCTTCACAGGACAATTATTATGCTATTTGATCGTCTTAACTAGCCAAGCTAGCTTAGTGCTCCTGTTCAACTTCTGAGTTCATCAAATACAGGAAAATTGTCATTTATTAGTTTCGGACAATGGGGAAATAAGAAAAATGGTCAAATTATTCCCCGAACTGCTGTATCGTCACATAGCTACATCAAATTCAGGCTGTTATATGTGATTTCCTTCATTAAATGTTCTTTCACCTCCATTCACCGAGCCTCACCTGGGCTGCCTGGAGCCCCCCTGAGGAGGCCCACCTCACAACCTCTGTGCTAGAGGGAGAGACGGGGCAGCGCACACTCAATAAAAGCCTAGGAACCGTTAACATGTGCATTAATGGGCGTCCGTGAAATATTATTTGAAGAGTTGTTCATCAGTCTGGAGCGGAGTGGCCCAAACTCAACTCACCAACATCATTATAGCGGAGCAGTGACAAAACCGCTGATGGCCTGAGAACGACTGTGGGGAGGAATGAAGCACCAAAGACACCAACTCTGCTCCTCTGCAGTCAAATAAATCTATAGATAATGAAACACACCGAGAAAAAAAATGTCCTCACACTCACAAACAAACAAACATTGATGATATTCTTTAAGTGCCAGTGATTCATTTTGGAACTGGCAATCCGCTGAATATTAATAGAAAAGAATATTACTCTCTTGCCTTGATATTCAATTGAGCTCCGTGTGCTGAGGAGCAGTAGACCTGTTTTAATTTATTTCTTTGTGGCAGCCTGCGTTTTTGGCTCTGCATGACAAATAGATTTCTTTCATTTAGGAGATGGCAATTATGTACCAATGAGACTTTTGCACAAATAAAACGATCCACTTTTGCGATTTATCCTAGTGAACTACAGCATCAACTAAATAGGGATATCTGAGTTCTGTTTCTGTAGGTTCAATCAATATACCAGTTACGGAAAATAGTGGAGCAGCTATTTTTATACCATCTAGAATCTTGACTGGTAGAGAGGATAGATTAGAGAATTCAATGCGGTTTAGAAGCAGCATAATTGTCGTCATCATCGGGCTGGGAGGCAATTCCAGGCCAAAGAGGAAACTTGTTCCGGGCCGGTGTAATTAGTTTCGGCCGCAATTCTCCGGTCACCTTTCTCAGTTTCAATTTTACATGCAGCATGTAGTCGACCTGGGGCTATTCCTGAGGTGTGTATCCTGCAAACTACTTTGTGAAAAATTTGCCAACATAAGAGAGACCATCATGAACACCAGCAGCCCATTAAAAGGTGATTCAGATGGCTCCAAGCTTCTTGGCGACACTGGAGGTCCTGTTGTTATGTGGCCAAGAGCATATACAATACGTCCAAAAGCTCTTCTAGTGGAGTAATACACGCCAAATAAAATACAGACCTTTTTTTTGCCATCTTCATCATCCCAGAAATGTGGTCTGAGTAATACCTGGAAAACAACCAGGCACAAGAGCACTCTCCACTGCCGTGACACCAAGTTTACTACTCTGGAACTTCCTAAAATCCAGAAAACAAACCCAAACTGTCTTGTTGGCGCAGCCTCGAGATTAAAATATCTGCTAAAAAAAATCCCTATTTTCCCAAATTACCTCAAAACTACAAACATCTGTCTCAGCTGATCTGGTGACGGTGATAAAGCTGAACAAGGTAACGGTTTACGACTGGTCGTTAGAGTCACATCCAATTTCTCAAAAAAAAAAGGAATACTTTCTGTGTGGTTTACAGCTGATCTCCACAAAAGAGTAAATTAAAAACTAAACAGATACTCCAGTAAAACAATACAGTAACAGGAGCAACAGAAACATCTCAGTGGCGGAGCAATGATACTGGCAATGAGGCGTGTTTCTTTAAAAGTGCTGCGATGCCGATATAAACACCACATGAACGTCCAGTTGACCAATCAGATCGGACTACTTGTTGTACAATGGACATTTGTGATACTGTTTGTTTTTTTTATGTACTTTTCTGATACTACTCTCTCATCTGGTGGTGCTACTTTTCTAGTTTTGGCCCTTTTTTTTCTCCCTCTGTTCTCCCACGTTATTTCTCCGGGTTTGATTGTTACTTAAATGTATTTTAGTGGAACGTTTCTGTTTTCTTCCTCCGTGTGAGACGAACGTTCATGCTTGTCGTGTGTAGACCTGTAACCTTCAGTGGTAAAATGGAAACAGAAAAAAAAAAGTTCCTCAAGTCTGTGATTAGTCCAGGATTCAACAAGTAAGTAAAGTGAAGTAAAACTCGCAAAGCACAATAAATACGAGGCGAATAGATAAAAAAAAAACGTAATAATTGTAATAGTAGGCTGTGTTTAGCTTTCAAGTATAACATGAATGACCTTGAATAGGAAATTACAGCTCAAATTGACTATTACTAAAAAAAAAAAAAAAGGTGCACTTATTTCAACATTGCACATATTATTTAAGCTAATGAACAAGCGCTACAGTCATCAGGCCACTGCTGTCTCTAATGGGCTCGTTTGAATCGGCTTGGAGTGTCAATGTCAGTGATTCAGAAGTCATTAAACAAGTCTTGAAAAACACCTTATTAACTCTGGTGGCAGGCAGAAAAAAAAATGATGAAAAGCTGATTGGAACGGGCTTGGGGGGGGGGGGTTATCTCCATTACACCTCCACAGTGGAGTGTTTACCGTGTCGGTCAGCTGCTGGAATCTTTCTAGTGTTACTTCGGGGCGGGTATAAAAAAAAATTCTCCATCTCTCTGTCAGGGAAACCCTGCAATGAAGAAGGCGAAGGTGATAAAATCCCACCCCCCAAAACCAGCCGATGCAGTATCTCAGCAACGCTTCCAGAGCCCAGACCTCACGAGGCCCACAGTAAACTATTTTGGTCCTCCACTTGCCTGATTTGTGCGACTAATAACAACTTTAGGTTTTCTCAAACAGCCAGCGGAGTAAACAAGAAGTTAACAGGAACTGGGAGTCATCTAGGATCCCTGCAAGTTCTCTAATCTCTGTCAATACTGACCACGTGAGAGAGGTGACAGTGTCTCTAATTGCTATTGATTCTTCAGTGAGTGCAGCCTTCAACAAATAATCTCGATAGGCATTTCTAAATTGTTCCCCACTGAACAAGCTGTAACTGATTAAAGCGGCCTCCTGTGTGGCTCAGCCTCGGCTCCTCCAAGAATGAGCACCGCTTTTCCTTTCGGAGTTCATATGAAGCTCATTTCAACTTTTAATCTAATGTATTAGCATTAATTCAAAAGTCAATAAGTTACAAAGGTAGCTGCACATTACTCTCCATTATCTCACCTGGATGATAGACAGAGGGAAATATTGTGTTTGCCACGCTGATATCATTCCCACTACCTTGAGGGATCGCAATTACTGGGCTGAGGTGTCAGGAAGAATAACAAGGAAGATTTATCAAGGAGTTGTGAAAATCAGCATTTGTGAGGAGCAGTATATCTATATCTATATATCTATATAGATATAGATATAGTTAGATAGATATACACACTCAAAGATTAGTTTAATAGACGAGTGTGAGGATGTGTGAATGCGTGGGGGGGATGTTTGTCATGGATGGACTCGCCGCTGCCCAGTTTTTTTTTCCCTTTATTTGATGCCGCAGAGTAAATGAGCTGCAGCAGATGATGCTGCCACAAGTTAGCACGGCAGGTCGCCGGCTCAGTCCAGCGGAGGGCGAGGCCTTGACCCAAACCGGAGAGCAAACAGCCTCAATCAAAGCAGGCAGGAAAAATACATCCACCGTCTTCAAAAGGATGTTAATTGCAGAATAAATTAGAGGTTGTAATTCATTCAAAAATTAATTAATTCTCTGGCAAACTTAATTTGCATCAACACTCCCTCGATCCTTACATCTCAGCGGTTTGACAGGAAGCTTTTAGGTGTCTGGAAAGAAGCAATGACTGTTTACTGTCTAAAAACAGATTTATTGTATCCAAAAATAGATCAACCAGGAGTGATGTGCATTCACAACACCCCCCCCCCCCCCCCACACACACACACACACACACACACAAAAATCTTCATTACCCATCACATACACATCTGTAGCTCAAGGGAAGACTTTCTTGGTTACGCCCGGAGTCGTTTGTAGTTGGCAAAGCTCTGATGAATACATTTTACATGAAGACGCTTGCATCGTTTGACACAAATCCAAGTGAAATGCTTTGATTTGCACCTGAGATGACTTGCAGGTAAAGATGGGGTTTCTGGCAAATCTATTTCGTAGGCCCGCTGCCGCCGCCCCCCCCCCCCCCAGCCCTCCCATGGGAGGAAATGGCAATGCCTCACCTGTGCTGTACAGATTCGTATTCATACAATTGTAAAATATCAATCCTTCCTTGCTTTGATCGGCATTTCATCTTTTCTGCAGGAAGCATGAACATTTTCGTGCTGCTTAATAACTGACGCTTAAATGACTCACATTCATTTCTCCAACCATCTGTCAGTATGTTGTCATACATGCTCTCCTGATTGCTGTTGTAGATTACAGCTAAATCATACACATTTACAGTAGTTTCATTGAGGAAAGGTATGTCAAGAAATAAATCCCCTCCAAACCCAGCAGCATGGCGAGTTGTAGCAACACCTATGCTTCTGACAGTTTTGAACAGCTGCGTCGGCTCCGAGAAACACAAGTGAGATTTGCCCACCCGTTCACACACACACACACACACACACACACACACACACACACACACACACACACAAAATAACTTTTGCTTGTAATTAGTCAACGTAAACTCTGTCATTTTCACGTGCAAAAAAAAGAAAACTTTTTGGAGTTGGAGTTGCAGTCTTTAAACAGTGAATTTAACACAGAGAACCAAAAGGTCAGTTGGAACTTTTTTAATGATTAAATTGTCTGTCATTTGCTGCACAAGCTGTTTTTCTGAGCATCACAGCCCAGTTGGCAGATAAGAGTTATTTATTTCTACAATGTGTGAAATATTAGCTAAATCTGATTTATCAAACCAAGAAATTCATATGCGAGACTCTTACATATACTATCAAAAGCAACTTGCACACTGCCTGTTTTTCACTCTACCCCCACGGTAAAGCACAAACAGACACGCTATAAATAGATCCTCTACTGTGTGTCTTCTTCTTCGTCTTCTACTTCTTCTTCTTCTTTTTCTCTGTCTTCTTCTTCTTCTTCTACACTTTTTTTACACCACAGGATTAGTGTCAGGAAAAAAGGCAATTAAATGAAAGTCTGCTGGCAAGGAAATACATGGGTGTGAAATTGTGTGTGTGTGTGTGTGTGTGTGTGTGTGTGTGTGTGTGTGTGTGTGTGTGTGAAGAAAGGCATTCACAACAGGAAAGTTAACTCAAAGCAAACATTTATGAAAGCAAGTTTCACACAAGGAAGGAAAACATGGGAGACGAAAACCCAGAGTAATGAGCCACTATTAGTTTGTGGAGCACCCCAGAGCTCCTTTATCTAAAGAAATTGGTTATGTCCACTATTATATCATATAATATTACATAATCCCAACTCTAGGAAGAAATGTCATTAGATGATACACTTGATTTAGTTACCCCTCTTCTCTTTTACTAAAAATGGGGAAGGCATAAAATGCAATTTCAGCTGCCATAGAATTGTTTTTATATTATTACCACAGACAAATGTCCAGTATTAAGCTGGAGAGAATGTCGGCCAAAACTGAAGGAAAATGTAATTACGGGGGGAAGTGATTGACCAATCAAAATAATGCAACTCTAGGTATGGCAAATCTTGAAGGCTAAATGTGCAGCTATGACAGCAGATCCATATTACATCTTGCATCTGCGTAATGAAAATGTGATATTGGATACATAAAGCACATGTAATTGGCAGTTCTCCTTAAGAAAATCACAGCAAATCTTGCTACTGGAACAAAGACATAACACAACATTTTTACAAGGGCTTCAAATTTGGAGGAGATTTCATTAGCGTTCTCACCTGCTCACCACTGGAACTTTCGACACACTGACATTCATTAGTGCAGGTTGCTGCTGTGGGAATTAGTTGCCAGGTGGCGAGACACAAACTGCTCTTGTAAAGTACGTGTTCGATTTAATCCACATCACTCTCATTTTCAACATGAATTGGGAGAAACTCTCTTGGTTTACATGCACAGTCGGAGTCGAGCTGGTTTAAGCCTTTTAATTTGTCACATCATACAAGAATCAAAGAATTATTGACTATTGATTTTTTTTTTTTAACGCAAGTGTGTGCACCTCCTGAGCAGCAGATGGCAGTATTTTTGTATCGGTCGATCTATTGCATCACATACAAGGAAGAACGAATTTATATTTATCATTATAATGATCAGCTGTTGAAACTGTTTGAATGTAGAACCAAATATCAGTACCTCCTGAGTTAATTTTACACATGTTGAGTAGCTTGTGTGCAGTGATGTGATTGAGTGACATTCAGAAAGGGGAACAGGGAGTGACAAACACACACACCCTCCTTGCACATCAGAAAACAGCTGAAAACGGTGGCCGTAAGCGGTGACCCTTTCTGGTCGTGGGAGCGATCCACATCACACATGACCTCGTCCGCCAGACCACTGACTACACAGCTCGCTGGAAGACGACATACGAGAGGTTTCGGAGTCTAGTTAGATCTCAGATTGAAAGCAGCACAGAATGGCTGTATTTCAGCTGTAATGTAATATCACGCTGCTGCCACTCTACGGATCGCTACGGATGGAATATTAGCGGTGTATCACAGGTCCTGGTTGGTATTTGTGTACGTTTTAGCCAGCTAGGCATGTTTACCAGTCAGTGAAATCAAGTGTTGGCATATTATAGTGATAACTTGCCGTCACCGTGACGATAAATTGTTTACTAAAGCCCAATTTTGGTCTAATTAAAAGAAAATGTCCAAGTGTTTAAAGACCCTTCTTTATTTGAGTCCATTTAAATATCGTATTTGAATGTGCAGTGATAACACGAACACGCTTTAATTCTGGTTGATCAACTATTGTTTAAAAATCCTTGTTCTCCAGTGCTCAAAAGATAATAAGGCCCGGTTTGATATTGTTCCTGTAATAACCCCCCCCCAAAAAAAAGAGAGAGATCCGCAGCTGCTTGTTAGTGTTGCTTGTCAGGACTAAGTAAGCTGCAGAGGGGAAAATGGACAGAATATGGAGCTTCACTAATGAGCTTCATTATCAGTCAATGATTCTAAGAGGCTTTGAGGAGAAATCCACCAGGGAAATGAATTTGCAAAATTTAGATTAGAACACACCAATGCTTCATATCAAATACCCTTTGATGCATCAGATTTTTGAATTTTAGAAGAAAATCAGGAGAAAAGAAGAGCAGGAAACCCTGAGTACGAATTTATTAATGGTCACCGTAGCGTGTCAATACTGATCCCACTGAACATGGAGTGACGCATGGACAGAGAACATTTTTTTGACATAAAACTTTTATATCTAGAAAGTGGCTGTGTTGATCTGTGAGTCATAATCCTCTTCCTGCTCTCCTCCCTCCTCTACCGCTGTCTCAGATCCTTGTGGCCCCTCCCTCCTGGATACCCTCTACCCCTGCATGTCTCACCACGGCAGTAGGTAGGGAGCGTTGGATCCCTGCTGCATTACAGAGCCTTCTGATCTAATTGTTCTGTAATGCAGATATATTTTTTTTTCTTGCTCAGGATGACTCATAATTCAGAGAATGGGGGGGAAAAAGTGCAGATGTCACCAAAAATTCAAACATGCAAAATAACAAGCAACAATTTCAAAGCAAATTAAAATCCCCCCTGTGTCTCCTCCCTTCAGTATTTACCCCCCCCCCCCCCCATCATCTCATTTTCCTGTTACCTTCATTACTTTTGACTTCACCAGATTTCAGGATGTTTGTCAGCGGAGAGCTAACTCACAGAGAAGCTGGCCAGCAACATTTGTGTTGGAAACAGAAGTATTATAGCTGCCCGAATACATCTGCAGTGACAGGAGATGCACCAAAGCTAACGACTCACTGATTAAGAAGGTGAACCAGACCTCAGCTCGCCAGATGCTCATCACTGTTTAGTGTGTTGTCGCGTCTCACACACACACACACACACACACACACACACACACACCATCTATAGTTTGCATGGAAACTTCCAAATCCCAGTTTTCCCAGAGTGAATCATTTACTCACATACGATGTTGAGGTGGTGCAGTGGTTAGCACTGTCGTCTCTCAGCAAGAAGGTTCCAAGTTTGAGCGCCGGTTCGAGTCCTGGGCTTATCTGCGTCTGCGTGGGTTCTCTCCTCCCACAGTCCAAAGACATGCAAGAGGGGACGAGGTTAATTGGCAACTCTAATTTAACTGTAGGCGTGGCTGTGAGAGTGAATGGTTGTCTGTCTTTATGTGTTGGTGATGGACTGGCTACCCGTCAAGGGTGAACTCTGCCTCTCACCCGAAGACAGCTGGGATAGGCTCCAGCCCCCCGTGACCCTTAACGGATAAGTGGAATAGAAAATGGATGGATGGCTGGATGGATGATGTAGAGGACGAATATTTAGTTTATTTCAATAGAATAGAGACGAGGCATGTGAAAGTTGGTAGCCGTTCTTATTAATCGAAGGGTTGAAGCACAAGTAGAGGTGGAGAGCCATATCCAAACTCTTGACCCTGGCGTTCTGGTGGTGATGCTGTGAGTTTGACCAGTTGAGTGGGACTGTTATTACATTGGAGATCTACATGGGATGAGAGCTGAGGACATCAGCAGAGCTCGCCCCTCTTATTGCTGTGTTTGAGACATTCTTTCATGTGTCCGAAATAAAGTGAAACGGGCAGCCAAGACAAGACATGGGAAACTATCCATTAGATAAGAGAGATTTCAGCGTTAGACAGACATCTATCTCTGTGGGATCCTTTCAGTGATGCCAGACACTGATAATAACAATCAGGGCCTGTCAGAGGCAAAAAGAAGCTCTTTCAGTGGGCCAACTTTCACGTGGACACAGCTTGCTACTAGAGCTGGGTATCACCACTGACCTCCCGATACGATACGATTCCGATACACTAGGTCCCAAGTCGATACGATTTCCGATACAATTCGATACAATCTACGATACAATATTTTAGTTACAATACCAATTTTGCTTTTGTAATGGAAGAGATTCTCAAAGGACTAATGCTGTAAATTCAATTGTAAAAGTAACCCTCTAACCTGCTGCATAATAAAATATTAATATTTAGATTGAGAACTGACCATTAAACAATAGTTATACAACATCATGCACTTTTTATTTAAATATATGACCGTCATTCAAAACAAAAGGGCAACTTAGACTTCCACAAACTGCCAGCAGCTCAGCGGGATGACTCGCGGTGTGGCGAGCTTCAATCGCCCACGTTTGTAACACGTGGGACATGAGGGACCAGTTACTGTCAGTGTAATGAGAGGTGATGGTCAAGTAGGAATCCGTAGCTCTGCTTGTCCAGCTGTCGCAAGTGATGGCAACTCTCTCTGCCGATTTCATTGCAGTTGTGACGTTGTTTTTCACATCTCTGTACATCTTTGAGATTGTGACTTGACTCAGTTGTTTCCGTGTCAGTAGCACCGTGGTTCCAGTGTCTGGACGAGGTGTCTGAAGCCTACATTTTCAACCACACAGGATGGTCTGAGATCCTTGCAGATAAAAATTGCCAGAGCCGAAGTGATGTTCTCTGCACATGGAGGCGTGGATGGAAACTTCGTCCCAAATGCTTTCTCCAGCGAGGGTTGTTGCAGTGACTTGTAGTTTCCTGGTTGTTGAGTGTCCTCTGGGTGATGCCTAGTCAAATGGCTCCAGAGATTAGTTGTATTTCCGTTGTACTTGACCTCTACTTTGCACATTTCGCGCACAGCATTATGTTTGTCAAGTTGGGCGCAGTTTTCTTGCTTCTTAAAGCCGAAGTGCTGCCAGACATAGGCTCTTAAATTTGCCAGAGATTAAAGTTGCGCTTCCGCCATCTTGTCGTTCTCTGATCGGAGGCACATGGCCTGGATCTCGCGAGAGCTGATAATCTGACTGCAGTAACGTTGCACTACGCACTAAATCACGCAAGACTAAAGGGGCAAACAAAAACAAAAAAATAAACGGGTAAAATCGAATGCATTTTAAAAGATCGATACTGGGATTTATGTATCGATAATCTTTCCTACAAATGTATATCGATAAAATATCGGTATATAGACATTTTTAACCGACCTCTACTTGCTACAGTCGCTTTGGTTACAGTCGTAGTATCGGATCATTTAAAGTCACATGCAAAGTCATTAAGAAGGTCCAGGTTGACTGACATTATTATTCAGTTAGGATTCCCTTGGAACAAATGTCATGAATACGTATGAATATTTGAACGTTCTTGGGGGGGGGGGGGGGGGGGACACTCTCAAGTTGATGTGATCTAAAACAACTAAACCCTCTCTCTCTCTCCCCTGGACATCTGATTATGCTAAATGGCTCTCTTAGCGTGTGAGTGGTCCCTTCGTCGGCTCCTCAGCTTATCAGGATGTGGGCTGCTGGCTGCTTGTTAGCTGACCTGCTCATTATTCCTCTGTGTTAACTCGTCTCATGTTGAGATGTACCTAATTGTTTTCAGCTATGGCTTTGGAATCACCCGCTATGCAAAAACACTGGTAGTCTGTCAGAGTTTTCCACAATATTCATCATTTCTGGAAACATCTGACTGTATATTTTGTGGTTAAGCGTTTTAATTGAGGATTAAATCAAGACTGTACCTGTTGATCATGTATGGTGAAGCAGAAGAAAGAATCCATCTCTGCATTCCTCCACTTTGTGTGTGTGTGTGTGTGTGTGTGTGTTTAATACTGCTTCTCCGTCCTAAACCAGAGATTAATCTTGCTTAGAACATTCCACTGCGTGACAGGCCAGATTGATAAAATTGTGTGTTAGCAAGAAAGCATGTGTGACTGCAGCTCGGCTAAACTGTCGCCTCCACCTCTCCATCTTCCCCTGAACCCCCCACCTCCACCCGACCCCCCCCACCACCACCACCACTACCAACATCCTCAATTGCCCTGTGGGCTTGTTCTGCTCATCCTCAAGACTAGATGTAACGGAAGACTGTGATTTATAGGTCCTCGCTGGGCTGTGAGGTATGTGGGTATTTGTGAGCATAATTGAGCTGTGGAGTTTTATGGGGGGTGGAGGGGGCTGTGTGTGCAGGGTGAAGGGTAGGTTTGTGTGTGTACAGGCTCATGTAATTGCACGTATGCCATTGTTGTTCCCTTCCATTAAATAACTAGTCGGAGCCTTATTAGCCTGCGTAAGTGAAGGTCTACATCGGACTGACGAGCTGCAGCAGAAGGACCACAGCTTATTCTCATTGGGATGATTTATGCATATTTTTTTAATACATGATCCTACAATCACTGAAGCAATGCAGTGATTAAGGTCTGGTTAGGCTAAAGCAGAAAAACAGCTTAATAAAGACGACAGAATATATCCCACTGTCTCAGTTTACATGGTTTACGGAAAAACTATACAAAGTCGGTAGCTTTTGGTTTGGTTTTTCGGTTTTTCCTTTGTACAGGAACTACAGAGCACATTACAAGACACATTGGGATGAGTACAACTTGTGAATTAGAACAGCGCGTAGTGCCAAACTCCTGGACCAAGACGACCGATCTTCTAATGTTACCAACAAGTCCTCAAAAGCAACATCATGCACATATTCTAAATATCGTGGATGCTTGTATACACTAAATAACTGCAGACACGTTACAGATTAAATGCCCTGCTAAATTGCTGA
The DNA here is from genome assembly GCF_037954235.1 of Aulostomus chinensis. Taxonomy (NCBI): domain Eukaryota; kingdom Metazoa; phylum Chordata; class Actinopteri; order Syngnathiformes; family Aulostomidae; genus Aulostomus; species Aulostomus chinensis. The sequence continues at coordinate 24,611,209 of NC_141324.1, forward strand.
GATGTTTACCAACTCTCTCTTTGGTATTCAGATCATTTATTCAGATTTGTCAGCGCTAACTCACCAGCCGTACATGCTTACTGATGACTAATTATACAGCATATGAAAGGCAGCGGATATGCTCAATGACATCCACACGCTGCTGAGCGAGCGACCAGCAGGAAACAGATGCCTGTTAGCGAGAATACGTATAGTCTGGTCTGGATCTGCACAGCAAGCCATCATACCTTTTGCATGACGTTCTCCCGTGTGTGAAACCCCACGGATATTGTGTTCTCACTGTACTCTCACAGGTATGAGAGGATGCAAACATAGCAGGAGGGAGCGACACATCTACCGCTATGACAAAGTCGGAAAAACAGATTTATATACATCGCGCGTGGGTCTTGATCCCCGTACACAAGCTTTAGGGTCTTTGATCAGTTTAACTTCAATAAAACAGGAGATCAAAAAGAGTAGTACACGGTCCCAGTCTCACTCCCACGTCTCTTAGTTTCCCTTGAAGTCCCTGATAGTGGGGACACAGATGCTTAAATAGTGTCAGGTTGTCATCAAAGAGTCCTGTGTGATCTCAACCTGTTCATTTATTCTGACGGTCTTGACTGCTGTAATGAATATTTTAAGGAGGTTCATTTCTTCACACTTGGCGAAAGAATCCACGCTACTCCTGTGAAGTGATAACCATTGCCAGTGTGGCATCAAAATACTGAATTATGCAGGGAGGTGTTGAAGTCTGTTTTGATTCAACTTTGTGGAATGTAACATGCTTGTATGAATTGTTCTCTTGATGAAAATTCCTAATGACTTCAGTAATTCTATCATTTCGCCTCAGATATCAGGTAATCATTTATATTTATAAATCTCTTACATTCAAGCGCCCTGCCTGACAAGTTCACTAAACGCTCAGCAAACATCGCCAGGTACATTTCTCTGCATTTCATGTTAGATAGTTTGTAGATGGTATTAGTAGTACTAGTATGTCTGATATGAGAGCAGTACCGCGAGTCTGCAGGTGGATCGACCAGCAAAACACTCGAGCAAAACAAGAAATGATGTGAAGCGTTGAGCGCAAACATGCTGATTGCATACATGAAGACCTCGTGTCTCAGTGGCCAGTGAAAGAGCGGCTCTCACTCTTTCCCTATTCATTAAAGGTCTGGTCTTGTTAGCCTGAAATAAAAGCCTGGAAGTGTTTCCAAGATGGCTGCCAAATGCTGATTGTTCAGACTTGGGTTTGAGAAGTCATTTGAATAATTCAGATTTCTCAATGAGATCCCTGATTTTTTTTTATATGTATTTGCCATACACACAGTTCTAAAGAGGCAATGGTGATCTATGATGTACCGCTGCTTGTTTTCCCCGAGTGTGACCCACAGCAGACCTTTGTGTGCGCTGTCGCAGGAAAAGCAAAAGTGTAGCTACTGTTCGCAGCAGTTTGGTTCCCTTCAGTGTCCCTGCGGGGACAACAGGAGAGGAAACTTGCACACCTAAATGTAATGCAGCCGTTATTAATGATATTAATTACCTCTGTGCTATTGCTGCTGGGAACGTGTGATTACCAGACAGATTCTGAACATATCGCAGTAAAATTGCTGCACTCTCATTGCGTATCTGCTGTTCTGCTAATGAGAAAGTCCCTGCACAAGTACTTTAGAATAGATAAACAAGGATCTAACCCTAATTGCAGAAATCCTGCCTCAGTCCTTTTGGCTCCTGCTTCATTTGGCTGCAGTGGTACGTCGCCACTGCTGCTTTCTGGACCACAACTGGTCATCTGATGCCAAGTAGAACTGGCTGGGATGTAGCGCCAGTGACACAGACAAGGTCAGCCAGAACACATAACCAATGACAAATGTAGGCCAAAACTCAGTCCACGAGCGCAATTAACTGTTATTATTGAATTATAGCCACTGTGGTAATACGAGCCTCACTATCGTGTGGAAGTAATCACGAACCCAGAGCCTGAAAGTGATTAATTTAAAAGCATAATCAGATTTGGAGATTTGAAATAGAATATTCAGCAGAACATATCTAATAAGAATTTGAAAGTGACAAATGCTTCATTAATATGAATAAATGAATGGGATGACAACATTAGCATCCTAGAGAGATCTCTGCAGAAGTCAGCCACTGTGAAAACACATTCCAAGAATGCATAATTATATTCTTGAACTCCTGACATTTCTTTGTGGTCCGTCTGCAGACAGGCACAAAGACCTTGAGATGGACAAAATCAAATAAAAATTCCTTTTAAAAAAACAGGTGAAAAAAATGCACCCTAACAGTACCAGGGAGTCAAAAGGAAACAGACGCACCCCCCACCTTTTTCAGGTCAAACAAAAAATACAACGGCATTAAAAAAGAAAAAAAAGAAAAACTGTCGATTGTAAAATAGAGGCTTTGGAGAGCTCCCTCAGGCCCAAAACTCAATTGCAAACAAGGGAAGCTGAAATTGGGTGTAGGATTTAAAAAAAAAAACAACAACAGAAAAAAACACATGAAAGTGGAAACAACAGCTGTCTTGGTAAAGAGAAAATGTATTTTCACGGAACAACAAACAAATCCCCTGAAATGATGAAAATAATGAATAAACGGTCTTTTAACCTGCTAAATAGAAAAAAGGGCGGTGTAATGGCCAGCGTTTGTGCTGAAAGTTTCTGCTTGCAGAGAGTTTCCACGTGTCTCTCTTGCTCATCCTACCTGATATTTACAAAGTTTAAAACCCCTTTAATGTTATGTCACATTTACCCCCCCCCCCCACACACACACACACACACACATGCGCGCACACACAAACAACTTCTTCAGCAGGCTTTCCTAAGTGGGATGAAAGTGCTACAGGGTAAATAAAAAATGTGAGTTGGCTCCTAGAACCTGCACTGACTAAATCAGTATGAAGCACACTCCTTTTGACCTTTTCTTGTCAGATCTCAGCAAAAGCCCAGATACATATCGATATTGTCTAACCGCTGTTTCCCAGGCGCGTTGGGTTGTCCTGTCTGACACATACGGCTACAGCTTGAAAATAAACGTCTGTGTGGTGGTGCAGCATGAGGCATCAGCCATTAATTTGATATGTCACGTCGCTGGCTGCAGCACTCCTGCCACCGATGTCTGTCTTAAACAGAGTGAAGCAGAAGCGCCTTGAGGGTTTTTAGGGAATTTTCCAGACTTTAGTTTAATGAGTACAACATTAAAGTAGACCAGAGGAAGAAGTCTTTATGGTCATGGATGGTTCATCTTCTCCATTTAAGTCTACGGAGCAATGAGCAGCCATGTGCAGCGCTCGGGAAACAACTCCAGTTCCTTTTGATTGTCTTGGTCAGGAGTAAAAGCAAACTCCACCCAGAAGGGAGCTGGAATGCTTGGGTCCTGTCTGTGTTTGCATGCTCACCCTTGAACTTTCTTGCTGTGAGGCAGCTCTGCTAGCTATTGACCCGGCAGACAAACATACAGAGACGTGCTTTATCGACGTGTTCCACTTGAACAGTGGCAGATTTCCACACGGACTTCCTCCTCGAAATCCCAGGGACAAACCACAGCAAACCCTGAGCTGAAAATTCAAAATGGCTGCTCCCTGTATCACCGGTTGTGGATGCTTTGATACATTGAGCTCTTAAGTCGTTATTGTGTCACACTGAATCAGACGTACACAGTACAGTTCAGTCCCCCTCAGCAGACGTGTTGCTGCAACGGTGTTGCTGAAGTTGTGAAAAACTGAGACATCGAAAGTGTGCATTTATTCTTAACTTCAGTCCACTTCTTCTACCGGAATACGGTCAGCTCAGGTGTGGTGTCATTATTCGTAAAAAAAAACCCCACCAAAACCTGCATTTCTAGAGCAGCTAAATTAAAGACTGAAGCTTTTGTTGGTTTTATGAATGTGAAAACACATGATCATCGTCACCCATTTAGCTTATTTTTTCTTGATTATGGCCATAAGTGCAACTTTGGTGTTGCTACAAACCCACTCGTGTTCTCTTTTTCATTTAGCAAATGAGTAAAGTAATGAGGAAGCCCGTTAATTAGCAAATGGAAACATGCCCTTTGTCATGTTTACTCTGGCATTAATGCTGCCTGATCATATTCATTGGATTAGTGTTGCTGATGAGCTCGGTGGATTAGACTGGAGATGGCACGCCGCACGTGCAAAATCACGGGATGAAGAAGAGAGTCCAAGATGGGCAGATGCGCATCCTCTTCAATCCTTGACTCAGCCTGACAGCGTGCCAGTACGGCTTACTGCTGGCTGCAGGTAGAGCTATGAGTCACACTCCCACTGCTGCAGTGCACAAATACACACCTTTGCAGCAAGCAGAACTCTCTGAGCACAGCGCCGGCACATCAGGCAGTGATGGAGAAACAGACAGAAGCAGGAAACCGCGAGGTGCTGATCATTATGGATCGAACAAATCTTCAATTTTCTCCCCAAAAAACGGAGAATTTTCTGTTGCTAATCACCACAATGATCCAACAGTTTGTGACGCAAAATGTAGTGACAAGCAGCAACAGTAGGTACACACAATTTATAGTTGTTTATGACACAACACCGATGGGTAGTACTCTGCAGATTTACAACTCTTTACTTATCGCGGAAAACTTCATTTCTTTTTACTCTCTGAATGGTCCTTTTGAATTGGCTTGGATAGACTCAACACATACATAAGACTTCCCCAAGGCTACTGCCAACTCACAAATGATTAAGTAAGTATAATAACTTCACCATCCTCAAAACTGTCTCAGAACATTTGCTTCCACAAAACAAAGAACTTGCCAAGGACAAAATGAGTCCTATTCCATCAAAAGATTTCATATTTACTTCTGTCAAGGCAGTCATTTTTCCACCGCTGTTTGTCAGCTGGTCTGGCAGCAGGATTACAAAAAAGACTTTTTTTTCTGAAAATTGAACTAATTTTGATTGTATTTACCAAGGTGTCATAACTTTGAAATTTAAAGATGTCCCACACTTTAATCCAAGTATTGAAAAATTCACCGGACACATCACTATAATAGTGTTTGTCTGACACTGTTTACATAGAAAACAACTTTCCACAACACCAGCTACTCCTCTCTCTCACTAGAAAATTCCAGACTCTATGAATTCTTGACGCAGTACGTCTCTAACGATGTTCATCCTCACTGTTTGTGCACTGACGGCTTCAAAGTTCAGCTGCGTGCGGGATTATTATTGGATTCCGGTCCAGGGTCAGCTCCTAAAATATCTGTGATGTCACAAATCATGCTCCGCCTCTTCATATGAGATTATCAGTGAGCACAAAGGAAATTGACACTTTTATCAATGAACTTCAAAAAAGCCTTCTAGAGTCAGTTCAAGGAGCGCTTTCGGATTAACACTGTACACATTATTTTAACTATTCCATTGACATTCTTGGCCCGTTTGATCTTCTCTAGCAACAGCAGATTGTTGGTTATAGACGTAATGCTCTGAGTTTGATGGCCTACTCTAATTTAGTGTTCTCTGGCAATAAAAACCAAAGGTTGTTGACTGAACTGAAGGGCAGATGGGAAATGGGAAAAGCCCTTTAGTCATGATTCTAGAGGCCGGGAGACCTCCAACAAGACTTCTCTTTTATCAGTTCCTCCCAGGAGGAAAGCAGACACCACAACCTTTATCCAACACGAGTTCAGGTCTGCCCTCCCAGACACAATCACTGCTTGAGACAACCTTTAAATGAAGACAGATCTGCCTCGCTGTCTCACTGCATCATCACAAAATTGTCTTTTGTATTTGTCTCTCGGTCCATCCCCCCTTCCCTCCCCGCTTCCCCTGATGTTTCAATATTGCCATCCTTTCAAAACAGGTTAGCTTAGTGTGAACACTCAGATTGCCTGTGGGCAATTTGTTGAAGCTCACCCAGATATAGTGGGGGAGTCCAGTGTGTTATTGTTCTTTTTAGGGTGCCCTTCATCAGTGCTGAGGTACAGGTGGATGTCTGCCTCACTCTCCCTCGCTCGCTCTTCACCCCTGGATAACAATGACTGCATCAACCCCCCCCCCCCCCCTCTTCATTTTAAAACCAGTTCCTGTTGTCTAACCCAGTCTTATTGTCCAAATCAGGCTCCTGCCAATTCCCAAATGATTTCCTCTGAATGCACCGGCGTCCTGTATTTCACCACTGTTATCAGCAGGGGTCACTGGAGCTCAAAAAAAGGACAGTCAAATGTTTTTTGATGCAATGAGCAAGTGTGGCTTCATGAGAACTGTTTTCTTCCTCGTCACATGTACAACCACCATTTTCCTGAACTGACAATCTAGTGAATACTAAAGTTTTACTCACTTATTCACTCAAGTCATTTCAGTTTGTTCATTATTCCTCCTTTGTTCCTTAACTGCAAACAAGTTTTGAGCCCTAAAATGTAGATGGTTGACAGCAACAGTTCATTCCCTTCTATAAAACAACTACTGTACATCTGGGGAACACTTGTGTTGCATTTTCTCATTACTAAGCAGGAGATACTGTCCGTAAATAAGTTCAACACTAAACCTGTGCGAGTTCTTGTGGAGTCAGAAGTTTAAACCAGGTGAATAAGGACAGAAAATATTTTTCAACGATGTAGCTTAGCTTCAACGACTTGGCTGTCTCAGACAGTTGGTATCTGGGAGACACTTAATCATGAAGTTGATGAGTATTTTTATGCACTCTCAGAACAGTACTGACTGTAAGCTTTGGATGTGTGTATTAATATTTGAAGATGTGATGGGCAAAAAGGTGGAAACATCTTGCTGGCAGAAAACATCTGACAGCCATTGATTATTCACTGTGAGGTGATGGCTGCAAAGACGCCATGCTTTACCTGCGTCAGAGCGGCTCGTGAGAAATGGACTCGTAGTAAGCGTGACCTTTTCAACATGCTGTCCTTTAGGTGCAGTCTCATCTTAGTTATTTTTTAAACATGGGTCCTCTGTGTCACCCCACGGTTGTTTAATGTCTCATGGAATACTGCCATTTTATTAGCTCTCTTTTTTCTTTTTTTGCAAAGCTGCACAAGACATTCACTAATTTTGAATTGATCTTTTAGTCTGCCCTTAAAAGACCGCAGCACCCGCACTCACATCAGTTAGGCGTCATTAGCACACATATTGGCAGAGCATGCTAACATTAACAATTCAGATGTAGCATCATCTTAACATCTTCCATATTGCCTCTGTCTTAACCCCTCTGGAGGAACCAGATGGTGAAATGGCTGAATATCACTTGAGTCCTTTCCTGTCCCCAGGCCTTAGTCGGGGCTTTGTGGCTGCTGTTTCACTTTGTACCCCCAACTACCAAAGGATTTTCTCCTTCATATGAATAATACATGTTTTCTCTCTCATAGCTTGTAGCAGATGACCCCAGAATAACATGATATATGTTTTTATAAACAAGGGAGATGCAAATTAGTTGTTTGTTAGCATCCCTGAGCAGTTGCAGCCACAAAATGCACATTGGTATTTCTTACTACTTTTCTCTCAGAGATCAACTCTTACACCCTTTATGTATTTTTCATCACCATCACCATTCCTTGATTCATCACACCATAACCCTGGCATCAAACGACTGACATTATCACAGTCCTGAGGGTGCTTGAGGGCATTAAGTATTCATGTGCCCTATTGACTTTGGTGGCTACAGTAGAACAACCACCTGCAGACACAGGAGCACACGGTTCAAAAACTCAGCTACAGCGATTTTTGAGAGGTTTTCGATTGCTTAATTTCACAGATTGTGGATTATGACAACGACTGCAATAGGAGAACATTTGATGAGAAATAACAAGCACTTTTTTCTTTTATCTGCAGGAAGAAAAAAAATATAGGGGATTATTTCTGTGTTGTAGGAATACACACCATTAAATGCCAAGAAAGATTTGCCAATAACTGTAGGAAGTGAGTGCTCATATGAGAAAATAGGAATAGATACCCTGTCTGTTGGAGAAGTACTTAAAGTTGTTTTGCACGTGTCTGTTACAGCTTTTTTTTCCTATCTCGTGCGTCTTTAAGTTGTGGGGAGGTAGCAGGTGAATGTACTGTCGATATTTTTCGCATGTAAACACACTATCCCCCAAGCCATTCTGTTAGCATGACTGAAAAATAATTCAGGCGGCATTTTCTTCTAAAAATAGTCACCAAGGAGTACGAAAATATAATTTCTTGATGACGGGTTTGCATGTAGGAGGTGCTTATGGCTGTTCACACCCATGCTGTTTATCCTCGTTCACTAGAAACATCTTTTCATAGTCCAGTTTGAAGCAAATTTCTCATGTAATCAATTGAACATTGGCATTCATTAAAATAAAAAGTCTACCATCTCCTTTGTGGATTAAAATGCCAGAGTGTCTCCAACTAGAGCCATCTGATAGACATAACCTTTAAGTGGGCCATTAGGAATATATTAAAAAAAGACTCATTTCCTGGGGACATGTCACTGATGAATTATTAAAACATCTAAAATGGGGCAAATCGTTCCCCTCCTTCTTCCCAAAAAAAGATCACCATTGATGAAGAGTTAACCCATAAAATGATGAGCACATGCGATGACATTTTCCCACTTGTAGGGCATAGATGGAGCCACGAGAAGCAGCCCACAAATCACTTGGCACAGCCTCTGATATTACGTTCATATTGATTTAGGGTCTGGCTCTGCTGACTTTGCCTGCCTGAACCTCTGTTCGACCAATCGGAATGCATTTAAAATCAATGGGCTGAACAAGTACACAAGGGTAATTCATGATAAAGACACTCGGGTTGAAGAGGAATTAAAAGCTGCTGGCACTTACGTTAAGGTTTAGCGATCAACTTTTCTTTTGCAACTTTGAAAACTAATTCAGAGCTGCTAAGCTGAGATTTCATTATAAGAATATGGGATGAGTTGCAAGTCTTGACAGTCAAATAGGTTGGAGACTGGAGGGGGTGTTCCCCCAAGCAAAAAAAAAGAGAGAAGAAAAACCACATCCAGATCAAATGTAATGTCACTGTTGGGTTTGATGACTTATCGAGGCTTCATAACCTGATTTACCCTCGTCTTAATAAGGCTTCCTGAAGAGTTTACCACAGTTATGTTTCATGCGACTGCTAATTTTTATTTTTATTTAATCCCAATAAATCATCAAGTAGGCCGTCGTGGTTGCACAGACTCGTTGTGCGAGGGTCACACACTAGCAGGGATGTGTGTGTGAAAATACTTCATTTTCCTCGGGTTGGGAATACCATCACATGTCAGCAGGCAGGTCCTCATCCTGCCCGTGCTGATGGAAGACAAGATTGAAAAGCAAATACTGTGACTGAGCCGCACCATGGTGGATGGGTAAGATCCACGTGTGAGCTCTCTGTTGTCAGCGGGTGGATTACACTTTTTCAAGTGCAGATTTTGGCGAAGCGTTCCTTTCTCCCCCGATTTTGGTTAATGACATCGTCAGCAAATAGTCAAGGTCAATTTGACCTCCGTCTCATCAAAGCCGACTTTAAATAATCTGAAGCAGTGCAACCACAAGGAGGCAGGCGCTCAGTTAGCACATGAAAAAGAGCCAGATCTGTTTCCTCTTAATGGATGAGACTCGTGATGAAAAACAAGCGGGTTAACATCAATCTGACGCCGTGTAACTCTTAAAACCAGTGGTCAGATGTATGAATTCCATGTTTAATTACAGCACTTGAATCCTACAGGCAGTGGTTGAACTTTTTATTGGTTCCCTGACGGCAGGTTTTTGAAATGAAATTCACAATGATTTTTAAAGTATCGGTACAGTTTAACGTTTTATGGCTAGGACTATGTCATGGTTTGAACCCCAACCTGCCTCTGTTGAATTTCCATCACCGTTGTTCCTATGGTTCCAATGCATCATTGTAATGGATGATGTGTCACCATGACTTCCTGGTTGGACTTTGATGTCGTTTTCTACCTGTGGTTGTTACGGTCCTAACGTGGTCATTCCTTTTTAGACCTACAACTAACCCTAACCCTTCCTTCCAATTAAAAAAAACATAATTTCTTAATGGAACTTTTCATTAATATATAAAGTTTATTATTATTATTAAATGGTCTGACATAATTGTGGCCTGTGCCACAAGCAAGCTGGTCCACGTTTATTTTTAGACCTTCGGTGTGCAACCTTATGCAAGGCTACAGAACGCTCACATAATGTTAATAATAGCGTGATTGGTGCAAAGCTTTCTCCTTCTCCAGTAGCCAGATTGTGAGCCCTTTTTTTTTTCAGGACATACTGGGCCTTTCCTGTCATTTCCCATTTCACTCTGTCATCACATGTTCTAAGGAGCACACAGTTAGACAGGTGCGTGTTGCCCTCCAAATGTTTTCGCTGCAGGGCCCCGGCTTGCGTGGGCTTCTTATGGCGTTAACCCATGACGATCCCTAGCTGGATTTTCAGACATGGCATCCAGGCGTGCACAAGGGTGGAAGCTCAGGAGGCAGAGGAGGTGATGGCTGCATGGCTGAGCCGGCAGGGGAAGGATTATGACTTGAGCATCGTGCCTGAGCAGCTTGGGCTGAAGGAGCGTGAGAGAGGCCAGCAACTGGCCCATGGGGCCCACAGATGGAGCCTTTGGATGGGGAGAGCGATGAAACCTGGTCGAGCATTTCAGATGGACTTTTGGATGACTCACAAGCCTTCAGCATCATATCCCACCTACTCAGAGTCATGAGGCTGACTGTTCCTGTCCTTGAGGTGCAGCTTGCAGGTCATGTATGCTGATGCAAGAAAACAGGAAATGGAAATCATTACTTCCTCTCCCTGGAATATTTTCAGTTATCACATTTTCCCATGACACAACTCTTATCTGGCACAATAATTTAATGACTAATATTGTATAAAGTATTTGACAGGCTAAGAGATCTGATCATACATCAGTGTCTACACAAATGAAAGAATAAGTCTGTGAGTGTATAGTACATAAAACTAAGCAGACATCCTTGGATTTAGTACCCCACTTTCACTGGAATATTAATGTATACTGTAGGTGGGTGTGAATTATTGCACAAAGCAAAGAGCTATTATCGCCAAGGATGTGAGAAAAGCTTTACACGAAAGTGGAAATCTGGGAAATATGAAAATTGATTTTAGCATCGTAAGTGGTGGTAAGTGGTCATTGCCTTGGTGTTTTTGCACCACATTTCCAAAAGATCACTTAGCACTGGGACCTGAACACTGATGGTCAAGTGAGCCAAGACAAGGGGGTTTAAAACCTACCAAATGGCTTCATTGCCTCATATACTCATGAACCAGTTTTTATATTCATGTCAATCAGTTGCATTTTCTGCCCTTTACATGCAAAATACATGACTGCGCTGCTGTCGCGTCACATATTAGCTCGGAAATCAATCACTAGGGAAACGATCTCGGTAAAGGACATCATAAATTGTGTGCCATGCTCTTCAATTACTCTGAATGGTTTGAGAAAATAACGTCTCTCACACACAGGCCGTTCTTCATATGAAACAACTCCTGTGGCACTTTTACGAGCTCAAGTGATTCTTTACAACATTATCACCCCTTTAAACACTTTAGTTAATTAGGTTATGAGTTGATTTATCGATTACAAATCTTTTCCCCCTTAACTTTATACAGAAAACCTGATTTTTGACACGAGGAGACCCTTTATTTGTTGTCTGCTAGACTCTATAGTTCTGGTGTCTGTGTCTCTGTGTCTGTGCACTCTCACTTCTCCAAACATTATGAACCGTGTGTTCAGCACCTGGTGCTCAGTGGGGGTCACGCAAACCAAGACACCACCTCCAGAAATAAACCAGGACCCTGACACACAGACCTCGCTCTCGTCTTGTACTAATTGTGTTTTCTTGTCCATCGGGTCTCATCGTCACATGATTCTGTCGCTCAAATAGAAGGCGAGGAGACATCAAATCCTTTATAGACACATCATGCATATTTGAAGACAGAGCATTGGGCCATAAATAGCTCTGGAGCTAAATAATTGACGAAGCATTTGCTGAAAATATATGAATAGTTCCGCACATTCAGCAGAGTGGCCAGATGTCTCCTACTGTATCTGAAGGTGAATCTCAGACAGATGTTTATGTTCAGAATGATTTTGTACTGGTCCCGTAACCACAGCGAGTCCGGTGTTATAAATGGGCAAATTCAAACAATAAGGCTGCTCCCAGATTCAGGCAACATGCCACTGGGTATTAAGAGAAAGCTGAAATTCAGCTTAGAAGTTTTTAATACCTTTTTAGTTGAATTTCAAGTTTCTGTCAATGTCTGTCATAGCTTTTCTGCTACAAAGTATGGCAACATTCTAATATTACTGCAGACATTTCCATAAAGCCATCCCTCTCACTGATGGTGTTGTCTCAGTTAATGCTGTATGCAGCAGACGAACACACAGGGTAGATAGATGGACAACACCCTTCTGCACTAAATAGCGATTTCCAGATTACAACAAAGCTCCTCTACCATCTGTGGGAAAAAAAAATAGAAGGCTTTTACATTCATAATTTGTTTGTTTTGGCCTGAATCTCGGAAAGATTATAATTTTTTATGATGAGAGTCCATAAATCATTTGTATGAAGTTGTTTTGAATTGTCAAAATAGTTTCAAAAGATTCTTTTTCACGAGTTTCAATAGATGATACACACAAAGTTTCATCAAGCTCATGTTTAAAAGGGGAAAAGAAGGTTCTTCTTGTATTTTGTTAATTGTAGACAAGTTGGACAACACCTCCTGTTTTAACTGCGTCAGACGGGAAGTATTTAGTTCCTTATATTTTCACTTTCTGCAGTATCGAAATTCCTGCCGCTCAGACGGAGCCCATAGGAGGAGTAAAAAAAGTGGTTTTATTTGTTTTTGTAAATTCCAAGGAAAAAGTCCTGCATCACAAGACGTTGCTCAATGTAGGGAACCCATAAGTATCATAATTTTGGATGTACGATATTGGATTTATGGTGCAAAGTATGGCTTTTAGTGCCCCCTGCTGGTCATCTTTCACAAAACCCATATCTCATATAAACAGTTGGAGTTTTCAAGCATATCTAGTCATTCAGAGAGGGTGATTCATTTGGTAAAGTGCTTATTTGGGTTACAGTAGGGCCTTTGCATCACTCACTGCTGTAGACATGTCACCTTAACGCTTATTTTGGGAACGTGTTGGCAAACAGTCCAGATCCAGCAGGCAAGGAGCAACATTAGCACTCATTTGGAGTCTTGTTTCTGGCCACCTCTTGAATCCAAATCCAATATTCATTCTTCTTTTAATTCTCTTCTGGTCTCCACAGACTCCTTCGGGACACTGAAACAAAGCACGAAAATCATTGGAAAACCAACACAGAGAGTGAACTGCAGAGTCGGGTGATCATTTCTTACTTCAAGTGAAATGAGAACAGCTTTGGCGGAGGCTGCCTTTTTAGAAGGCAGGGTTGTTTCCAACAGCACCGCACATCTCGTGTATCCTGCAACTCAATTGGAGGAACTAAATAAGTTTGTCAAGGACACACAGGAGTTGGACCGAGTATTACTTTCTCACATTTTTATCCTGATTTTCCCTACTGTCTACCTTCTGGTGACGGTACGCTCTGCGCTAACCTTTGAGCCGCCGCGAGCTCCGTTTGCTGTGCAGTTTAATATCACCCGTCTCTTTGTCGTGTGTTCGAATCACGCATGTTGAAAGGGAAAGTGTAATAGAGGGCATGGTTTCCTAGCAGAATGTTTCTACACACTCTAAAGTTGGAATTATTTTTATTTACTTGGAAAATACACAGCCACTGATGGATATACAACCCCAGTGCACCCTCACTGTTCAGGCTGGGTTTTTGTCTGTCCATGGCTGCTGGGAAGCGTAGATGAACACATTCACATTGGCACACACATGCACATATGGATTCAGCTGACTGTACTGAATAATTGAGAGCTTGCAATAAAAGGAATCGTGCACATTAGAGTGAGAGATGGCTGCGGAAACAGAGAGGAAGCCAAGGGTTTGCCTCCAGGTGAGCGTTAACATGCGAACTTTCATGTGTGACTGTTAGGAGAGCACCACATATCTCATATAACAGCTGGAATCCTTAATCTTCTCTCTCTCTCTCTTTCTCTCGCTCTCTCTCTCTCTCTCTCTTGCTCGCTCTTTCTCTACATTCTCTTTAGCACACATACACCCTCAGAAGAGCGAGCAAGCCAAACGAACTGGAATGAATCTAACTTGAGGGCTTTTTCTCTGCATCCGCTACGTTATAAAACATGAATATACAAATATTGAATGAATATGCAACCCAAAAAGAAATGACTCAGGGAATGTAGTTGCCGATTTCCAAAATACGCTGGCTTACAAAGGGAAGATTATGCAACTTAGAAAATGGGAACAAATGGTTTTTACTGGACAGAAGTTTGTCCAGCATGAAACCAAACAGGAAGAGGGTCTATATATATATTCATGTAACATACTATTTTATCTTGTTCTTATAGGATTGAAAAGTCTGACTCTAACTTTCAGCAACTTTTTTTTTTTTTTTTTGCCCACATAGCATCCAGTCAAGGTTCCTATAAATACACAGGGAATGAGGAAGCAGGAAAGGCAGTAAATCTCACCTACTTTTTTGCTTCAAGCCCCAGTTTTTTGTTTTTGTTTTGTTTTTTGTCGGCGGGATATTCTTTTTTTTATGCTTTTCCTTTGTTTGTTTGCTTGCTGTTAACCTTGGGCCATGTTAAAAGCGATGATGACAATTCATCAAGGAAGCAGCCTCCACATTCATGACGGTGATCAATCAAAACAGCAGGTCAACCAACAGAAATGAAATTTGAACCCATAAGTCCACTCCAGTCTGGAATACTTCAGCCCATGGGAGCATATTGGTCCAGGTTGGGTTTCAGGTGATACACAGCTGCATCTCCATCCAGGGGCCACATCCTCCCAAAGGCTGTTATTGAAGATTAAATGCATCACAGTGGTGCGACAAGGCTGTCTCATTTCAAAGGCTTCTTTGAATGCGCTGGAGAAATACTGCCTTCTTTCTCTGAACTTTTCATCAGGAGGGGATTTATTGCCTGTGGATTGGCTTGAGTCGAGTGAAGGGACGGGGATTTTAGTATTTGTTGCAGTTTCTGTAACAAGATGCCATTATAAAATAAAAATGTCATCAAACATTTGCATCTTGCTACAGGGAAGTTTCGGAAGTCAAATTAAGAGGATTCACTTAGTCGCCATAACCACACAGTATAGATTCAGCGTTGGTTCGGAAACCATGCTCCTGTTCTTTTCCTCCTTTTCTCTCCTTTTCTTCCCAGATTGTATATTGCATCATTACCTTATTTCCAAGTCGCCCTGGTCAGTTGTATTTATTACATTTAATAAAGCAAGATAATGGGGAGCTCGACAAACTTGTGTTATAAATGCGTCGCCATTTAGTGTTCGATTTTGACCTAAATGCCGTTATTGGTATGGGATTATTACTAGCACATGAATTGCAGTTTATTGGTTAACTTTATTATCTCTCGGCCCCAGAGTGACGTTACGCTGCGTGTAGAAGCTGTTCTACAGTAATGCCACCTCCACTTCATGGGAGCAATCTGCTACATAACCAAGATTGTATACAGAGAGATGAATGAATATTAACTTGCATGTATAGGAATTTAATTCCAATGCAGAGCCAAGTGAGACTAGAAGAGGCCCCAAAGTAATCTAGAGGTAATTTTTACATTAATTAGTTCCCCTTGGAGCCTTTTTCAGCTGAGGGGAAAAAACACACTCGACTATCCCTACTATATCTTATTTAATCGAAAAGATAAATGACCATCTTTATGAAGAGGAAGCGAACACTTGATATACGTATATAAATAAAAGCTTGTGTCATTAAGAGAGATTTCAGTTTCTCAGTCTTCAGATGGCAACAGATGTGAACTTTACAAGCTCTCTCCCTCTCCTTGATCGTTGCTGTCATGATAATATGATGTCAGGTTGTGAAGTGCCACTATTTTTAAACCGTTATATCTCAGAATAAGTAACAGGACTAGAATAGGACTGTAGTGTAGGTCACCTTTGTACTTTACATCATCAAGTTCTTTAAGATTTAAATTAGTTCGGTGAAGATATTTCAGTCAAGTTAGCAAAGAATAATGTGGGTTTGTGACACTCAGGTTGACCTTTGAGTCATCCGACATTCCTCTCAAGCTTTGCGAAAGTCTTCTTTTATTCAAAAGGGTGATGAGTTTTTTCTTTTTCTTTCAGTTGCTCGCCTATATGGGATTGCTGAGTTTTATATTATGATATGAAACACCAGTGGAAATGTGAGAGTGGGAGAGGGCATCTCATTAAGGGGCTTGAAACAACCAAATGTATAACACAATGACACTTCATGTAGTGCTGAGGCAACAAACTCCTCATTATAGGTCCAAATCTCATCTGGGAAGGAGGAAGATCATTTCTTTCTTCCAATTTAATTTTACTAATTTCCCAGCTAGTCAATAAATAAATGCATTGTAATGCTGAATGGCGGCATGGTGTTTTTGCTGTTGTTGTTGTTGTTGTTGTTATCGCGTAGAATTGTGGTAAACACAGAGAATCAGAATATCTCATTACTCATTCCAGAAGTAGAAAATGTACAGTTAGTGAAATGTCTGAAGAGGACTGGAGACTAGAGCCCCAGGAGTGTTCCAATCATCCTCTTATGCCAAAACGTGGTAAAATACATACATTAGGAGACAATTCTGACAAATTATTTAACTAAAAAGCACAATGAAATTTAAAACCACGCCAATTATCTTATCAGCTCTTGGCCTTGAGTGTATAATATACAGAAAAATAAAAGGATGAATGTGACACTGCTCTTGTCAGCTCTTTACCACTGTCTCCTGCAGGTCAGGAGTTATCTGCCGGAGCTATTGTCAATATAAAGCTGCTCGCAGCCTTCGGTGCTGATAAAGGAGTGACTAATAGACAGACGGAATAATACCATTGAGAAGAAGTCACACTGAAGTGAGTTCAATTAGCTGCAGGCGTCAAACAAGTATCTGTACCTGCTTTAATTAGGAGCCAGTGGGGCCGCCAGAGCCCAGAGCGGTGCAGCTGACAGGGGCGTTTGTGGGGGGAAATGTCACTCCTGTTTGACACGACTAACATCATTATATAAGAAGGTGAACGTTGGGGGGGAGGTGATGTTGTAATTGGAGCTTAGACTGTTTGTTTTTTTTTCTATTTCTTTGTCCTTGTTTTAAGGTCTTGGTGGGTTTTTTTTTTATTTGAAGTACAGTGTTTAGTGTGTATTTGAAGGGAAATGGCAAGTGTGATCAGTGTGAATAGCAGGCGTGTGTGCCAGTATAGACATCAATGGAAAAAAAACAAACGATATTCAACACCCTTGTGATAAATGAATGATTTCCAGTTAGCTCGACTACATACGATACACATAAACATGAATAAGAGACTTTTTTTACTCTCGTTATCACCACATCTAGCGTCGAGCTTTGTATACACTCAAAGCAAATGATCTTGAAGCTGAATTTCGGCTGCTAGAAAAGAAACACACTTCAGTTACAATGAGCAAAATTCAATAAGAGAGCGTATAAATCAGTGTGCTCTCTTTACTTTGGCTTCTTTTTTGTTCATTATGAAGAGCAAAGATCTTAAATGGGATGCCAGGTGCACCGTGCGTGCCTCTGGCATCCTGCGGAACACTCCGGGTGTGTGTATTGGCACAGAGGTGGAAAAGACTGTGCCTACACAAACACACATGCATGCTCACTCTGAAATGATTAGCTGCTGCAAACAAACACGTAAACACACATACCTCCTGTTTGAGGCTATTCTCTGCCTGTCTCTCTACTTTCTATATGCAAAGCTGCTGGGACTTTGGCACTGAATATATTTAGCTGCTGCAGTCCTTTTTCGGTGTGGTGACGTCTCCCACAGTCTCTCCCAGCTGTTCAAGTCACTCTGTCAGACAGGCAACCCCGCATTGCTGCATTATTCATACTCTGATATGGAGATGGGGGAATCGGAAGTCCCGACCACCACTTTGATGACATGCAAAGGAGGGTGGGGGTGGGTGGTGGGGTGGATGGGGTTCTCGCCGCACTGCTTACATCTGCTGTTGCTGGTGCTTCCCCAGCTGCTGTGATCATTGTGTTGTACGCAGGTATCGCAAATGAGACAAGTGTGTGAAAGGCCGTAACACAGGGTGGTGTGGCTAAATGGGTGCTTTCATTATGTGCATGAAATCATACATGTAGGTGTGGGTGCAGATTAAATTTTGCTTAATATTGTTTTTCACCCAGTTTTCCCTCTGGTGTTACATTTATGCAATACATTCATTAAAGCCATTCATCATCCTCATAGCGTTGGAGTTCCCTTGAACAGGCAACACAAAACACAGCCCCCCTCTGTGCTATAAATATCTTTCATGGTGAAACACCCTCCTAAGCCTTTGTCGGAGACAAATCTAACCAACAGCTTGGATAAAATGCACATACATGCATTATTGGGTTATAAATACATAATCTGAACATTGTGGCAAGGTAACGGATGCAGTTGAAAAATGTGTGCCCTTCGTACATCACATTTTGTCTTTGCGCTACTTAGGTTTGATGGAGATTGTGGCTGTAAGGAATACGGCAGATCCTCCATCATTTTTTGTCGGTCTAATATCATAACAGAAATATGGCAAAGCAGAATTGAATCACAGCATTAGAACAGCTAATGTCCCACAAATGGGGGCATGAGTGATGTAAAAGTATGCAAGTGTCGGTGTATGTGTGTGTGCTGATGTTTGCTGATTTGTGCATGTTTGCATAAATGGGCGAGCCTGATTGACAGTTTGAGTTCCGATGTTGACTCAGTGTGATTGAGTTGGAGATGTGAGTGCTCTCTGCTGCCAGCGGTCGCCATTCGTCACCATCTTGAGCCGTGAGATTGGCCGGCGGGCGCCCATCGGACCGGAGAGCTCCTGTCTGTCCTGCCTCTTTGTAATCCCACTCTTAGCATGTGCAGGCACGTCTACGGCCCCCAAGAACACCCATCTCATGAAAACTAATCCATTGATCATTCTCCATGTCTTAGTCACAAGGGCAGTTAGAGCTATGTGCTACAATGCTATGCTACGTCAAGTGGGGCCCTGGAAGCTAAGAAATCAATCCTGTGAAAATCATTTGGGAGGCAAACGGTCAAATGATGACTGGGTATGTATGGCGTCAGTTGAAGTAGATGTCTTTGTAATTCTGATTATGATAGAATCATTTTCATGTGCATGAGTAAGGCACATTTTATTAATGATATATATAAGTGATGAAAGCCAGGGTAAAATCCGTGCAATACCACCAGCAAACACCATTTATCATGACTGTTTTTCAAGTCTAAGGACTTTTTTTTTTTTAATCTTTGATGGTGTGTGTGTGTGTGTGTGTGTGGTATCTAAAGCTAAAACCGAAATATAAAGTGATATAAAATGATTTATGAAAGAGACTCATTGGAGAGTTAGGGCAATGAAAATGCCATCCCCCTGAAAATCTAATAAGCATCCTCTCTGGATGGCGGAATGAGGCGGTGGCATGTACAGGAAGCCTTTCACAGGGTGATCATGTATTAAACAGACTTCCCCTCCTCAAATATTCATGGGCAGAGATTTACTCATTAATCTTTCATTATCTTCTATCTCTCTGTTTTGCATACATCAGGAGCTTCGAGCTGTTATTGGTAACACTTACCTTCGTTTCACATCTTGCCGCAAGAAGCTGCTGATTATATTGCTGCTTCCATGCAGCAGGGACAACTCAATATTTAAATTTCTTATTTTTCTGCCATTCTGCCAGTCTGTATTGTCAATGAAAATGTTAGTTGTTTTTTTTTTTGTTTTTTTTTTTTTAATGAATGATACACTGGCTTTTTTAGCTCAAGAGCTTATGAGCAAACGAGGCGATTAGTTGACCACACAGCGTTCCGTCCTAATGGTCTCTGCTCTCTGGAATCTTAAGTGAACTAATATTGGTATCTCACTTGAGGGTAATTGAGATTTACAGACATAATCTTCATGTTTAACACAAACAAATGGGCAGTAAACAACTTGTTTGGTATCAGTGTGGCAATTTCAGAGAGAAAGTATTGTAATCTACTGAATCGTTTATTTCATCCACGAAAAACAGACTAAGGATGTTCTGCCACCACCCTTAAATGAACAACAATCAAAATCCAGCTTTATATGAGGCCACAGGTTCTTTCATTGAAGACGTGCCTGTGGAAACCTAGAGCCCTCTCTATTCTGTCCACATGACCTTTAAACTAAATAAACCAAATTAAAAATGCAAATTTATTGCAACTTCTCCCACCGAGTGCGCATAGAAATCAAGGTTCGTTTTTGACGAAAAACACTGGTTAAAATAGTTTTCTTTGAGCAAGAAGCTCGGAGTTTTCATGGATTAAAGCAGACTGACTAAATATGGTGAAAACTGACTCAGACATTTGACAAAGAAACTAAGACAAAATTATCAGTGCTACCAATATTTTATCCCAGCACTACTCGGGGCTAATTCCATTGTCTGCTACAAGCTAACAACATCCGCTACACACACACAGATGTTGGGTCTCCCAGAGAGGACGCACTTCCAATCAGTCAATATCACTGCAGATGCACAAACAAACAAGAACAAACAGGCACATGGTGGAACCGGGACTAAATGTAGTGAGGGAGCAGGATTTGTGTTTGCTTTCAAGTTGCACATCAGCAGCCAGGTCTTTGAAATCCACTCATTTCCTTGGTGCTGTGACATGTGTTGTAAATGAGACTTTTGGGGGGAGAAAAAGAGCAAATTGTCACGAAGTGATGAAAGAAATTGGTAAGTTCTGTGGAGGTCAGGGGTTCACTGGCTGTGTGTTTGGCGTCGTAGTAACGCCCCCAGCATGATTAAGGATGTGCTGTGATTCCAGTTATTACCATAGATGACTATAGGGAAGGCAACGCTGGGAAATAATGTGTAGGACTTCAGGGGACACTGGTGGGCAGGGGCTTTATCGACCTGCTCCCTTGGAATCTAGTTAATAATATACAGGGACTTAAGACGCCTACACATATGGACAATGTGCAGATGGAACTGCATGGATAAAAGCACACAGAGAAAGGATGAATAATAATATGCAGCGCTATACTATAAATACACTAAATACACATCACACTGCGCAATCAGAGGCACACTTTTATATGAACTCATTAACACCACTGTTTCCTGCAGAAAAGGTTTAAATGAAGCAGAATTTAAGTCTTGCTGCTTCTAATGACTTCTCTGACTGCCCCCCCATCATCATCATCATCATCACCCTGGCTCACAGTTGCACAGACCTTGTTATCCCAGCCACAATCTTTCTTCGTCGTCCGACATTCTGATAACAAAGCAATTAATCAGAAGGTCTGGGAAGAGTTGGTTTCATGTTGATCGTTCCTATCGTAAACAGCAACATTCGCATCACTGAATTCTGGGTGGTTACAAGAATCCACGGTGTTTCAAAATGGCAACGATGTCCGTTTCATTAGCGTCATGAGCATATTCTGCCGCACACGGGTCCATTTAAACTGCATATGATCGCTCTCTGGATTTCATTGGCTGCGTAAAGCCTCAGTCAGCAACACAATCTGCTGCGACTGGCTCTGACTTTACACACGAGAGGTGGGGTCACCACTACCAGTGCTATTACTGGCTATTGTAGGTTATGAATGAAGCTTGTCAAAAAGGGTGTCAATCAAAATGAAAACACACATCTGCCAGATATTTATGCAACAGCAATCTGTGCATGGACTAAACATAGGAGTGGATCGGAACTTTGACGTGATGCTCTCAAATGGTAGATCGCCGTGAGGCTCATGTACGAAGTGGACGTCTGATTTTAGAAACGTTACATCGCATGTATGGTTAGCTCTTAACTTCCCGGGGAATCTGCCCGTGACACTTCGACAAAAACCCGAGCAAGATTCAAAACTGCCAAAAGAAAGAAAAACTGTCCCCTCATGAGCTCGGGAGGGTTCCTTCTCACTCTTCCTCCCATCCACTGATATGACTAATGTCAGCGTGAATCAGTGTTATGCATTCTGTCCCCACTGGTCATCTTTGAAGAGGTATGCATGCATGCGTACCATCTGTTGTTATTTGGACACCCCCTGTCTCCAAACAAGGACACATTAATTCATATCCATCGACTGGTGGCTACTGCTCCTGAAAACTAAAGAGGATGTTGTGAATTTTAAGGTAAAACACAAGACCGTGTAATCAAACCGCCCACGTTTACAACGGTCTTGGGAGTAAATCTCCCATTCAGTGTCTTCATTGAGGTTTAAGCAAATTCTTACATAAGGTAAACTCTTGTATAAACAGTTTACCAAGCCAACCAGCGGGATGATGAATCGTGACCTTTCAATGTTATATTTTGTGTGTTTAAATGAAGCACTGCAGGTGGTATTTGGCGTCCAACATTGTGTGAAACAACTGCATGTTACCACAAACGAATCATTTTTGTTGTTGCCAGCTTACTTATAACTGACGTCAGGGAAAATATTACATCAAAAATATTCTAGGTTTCTTGCCAGAATGGGAAATCATGTTGCTGTTGCCATGTTCCTCCCAAAAAATGGCGAGAACACGTGAGACTCTGAAACATTGACAGGTGCAGTCAACAATTCCATCGTAAAAGCGAGCTCCAGGAATCGGAGACGTAGCCAATACTACCTAGGATTGTGGCAAACGTAGGGATTCTCCGTGTGATTGATGATAAAAAAAAAAGAAAGTCCTTTTTTCCCCTGAAAATAAAGTTGATATGTGAACTTCAGGTCTCTACAGAAGCAGATGACAGCATTTCACAAGGTGCTCGCTGGTGTTGAGTCGACCTCATATGGGTGCTACATTACTGATCACCTCCTTTTGTGGAGAACATGAATGGGATTCTCTGGAACCTCATTGCTGAGATCTAAAACGGCTGATGTCAAAAATTTCCTTGGATGACTTGATCATGTCTTGAGCCTCTCGGATCAGATTCAAACCGGGGAAGAAAAAAAAACCCAACAACCCGTATGAACTGTCGTGCAACATAAAAGCTGCATTCAGGCAATCATGAGAACTCTGGCACCTCTCAGGATTCATTGAGAGAACAATGAATTAGATGAAAGTACGGCGACATGTCACTGTCAGGAGTGGCAGCAGAAACAGATGGCTGGATGAAACAGCTGTGTGTCTACATTCATAGAGTGTGCAAAATCAAGCTGACAGCACAACTCAGTGGACACTGTATTAGACTGTATTGTACTGATTAAAAACACTTATCAAATTACTCTTATTTAAAAAAAAAAAAAAAAGTACGCGATGCCTTGTTGGCCTTGTTGGTTTTTGAAGCAGACTACAGAATATTCACCAGAGTATGAACAGTACCGGCTCAGTAGTGAGTTTTACTGCTCACTTTTGAAAATCTAATTAAGAAAAACTAACGTTGAGGTACATTTAGCAACGTAAAATTGGTCTCATTTGGCCAGAGTTGGAACAGCCACTGTGTAGCAAGAGCTGAGCAGTTTTTGACTGTTCCTTTTTAATTTTTTTTACAAGGTAATTGGCGGGGTTAGAGGACCAGAGGAGGAGAGATGGGATTTGGAATCTGACCGTAGATTACAGGTAGGCAAGTGGTGTTTTGAATTTTATTCTCACACCGATGGGAAGCCAGAAAAGTCATCGCAGGAAAGTATTTGCGAATATTCTCAGTTATCCAGGTCATCGTAATGCTCAAAAAATGATCAAACTATGCAACTGGACTCAGCCTCTTGTCAGTGAAGACGTTTCGCCTCTCATCCAAGAAGAACTGAAGAAGCTTCTCGGATGAGAGGCGAAACGTCTTCACTTACAAGAGGTTGAGTCCAGTTGCATAGTTTGATCATTTTTTTGAGGATCGCAGGAAAGGAGTTGCAAAAAATCAGATTGGTTGAAGAGCAGACAGGCAGCGGCATTGTGGATGTGCAGCCCAGCTGGAAGGATGTTTTTGTAGTTCGGGCGAGAGATGACATGCCTGGATCAGAACCTGAGCTGCTTCCTGTATGAGGGATGGCTCACCCTGAGTAGAATCTGTTACAGCTTAATGTTGTCACCATGTTCACCAGCTAATCCTGTTTTCTAGCCTGTCAGACATTACTGGGAGCAAAGCAGCTGCAGAATATAACGCGACGTTGATGAGATTGTGTGACTGAACAGAGAAGTTGTTGTTTTGTAACAAAAAGAATGAGCCCACGTCTCTTCTGTCTGGAGTCGTTGCAAAAAGACGTGAGAGGCTCATGAGCCCTCGTAATGTCCCCACCCTCTCCTCTTGGACCCGGTTTATTCTTCAGTACGACTCAGTCTGTTTTGCTGAAGGCTGAAAGCTCTTCCTTATTTACTTTGTTGAATTTGAAGGCTGGAGACAAGAAGAAGACAGGTGACCTGGGTAGCAGCTCTACGCTGGACTGTTTTTATCTCTCGCCCTGCGTCCTGAATATTGACACAACATCCTGCATTTATATTGGCTTTTAC
This sequence comes from Aulostomus chinensis, assembly GCF_037954235.1. Taxonomy (NCBI): domain Eukaryota; kingdom Metazoa; phylum Chordata; class Actinopteri; order Syngnathiformes; family Aulostomidae; genus Aulostomus; species Aulostomus chinensis. The sequence continues at coordinate 24,635,689 of NC_141324.1, forward strand.
TTTTTAAGCTTTTCTGAAATCTGACTTTAAACCAATGACTATGAAGGAAGCAGGGAGGACTGTCATTACATGGAAATGTTTCATGTCAATCATCCTGCATACACGTGGGTCAACTACAGGTTAACTTGTCACTTTCCCTGCCTATAACAAACCCAAAGCAGAAATTTGTGACTCATCACAAAGTCTCACATTCCTCTGATTCCTGCAAGATGTGATTGAAACAGACGGAGGAAGACTGTGCCTTTCACTGGGTGAAGTCGGAGGAAGTTACTTTTTCAGTTTCACACAACGAGAAGTACGACGAAGCAGAAGAAGTGAGTTGGAGCAGCTAGCAGAGCATCACATAAAGAGACGTCACATCTGAGAGACAGAGCTAATGATGACGACGAAGGACGACGATGAAGATGTGGCTATTGGCACAACGTCAATGGAAAACTAAACACTGTTTCACGGTGTCCTTGTTATCGTTGTTGTTTTTGAACCTTGACAATGACCCAGCAATTAGCATGATGCCCTGAACCTTTGTATGAATTCAGATTGGCTGCTTTTTCTGTAGTTTGCAGTGTTCTGAATCGCTAAATTAGCTGTGTGGACTCGCAAAGAAAGTAAAATAGAAAATTAAAAGGGTAGGAATCAGTTATTTAAACCTTTCTCCTCAAACTTTACCAGAATTTTTTAGTCTAATCAGCTGACAATTATTAAATTTTGAAAAAAGAAATCCAGGCTTGTTATAAAAAAGAAAAAAAAAACACAACAATCTATTGAATAAAAAAAGAATATGAATTTTTATTTTCCCCCGGCAGTCAAATATTATTGTTGATACTGCTTCGAAAAAGAGCAGGAAGTGATGTTAAGAGACTGGACTGACGACCCAAAATATAACCTGTCTTCTGCAATTCCCGTATTTTTGTGGGTAAACCATTGCAAGAAAGAGTGCAGGAGCATACACACCTGTAGCCTTTCCTTTGACTGTATAAAATGAATCCTAACTCATTCATAAATGATGAAAAAAAAAAAAAAAAAGCTGTAGAATTCCAATTTATTCATGGTATTCTGCAAGGATTACATTTTCCAGTAACCCCCTCACTAGAGCCTATACTACATGATCAAATTAAATCTATTATAAAAAGATTGCTGGCACCTTCACTCAAATGGCACACCTGATATACTCCCATGTGTGAGATTGTATTTACATACCATTCTCAGTATTGTCTCTGACTGCTTTGTACCAGCCGCCATGGAGCGCCTGCAGCAGTGTGACCTCTCAAGCTCTGAATCTCACAGGGTTCTTTTTTTTTTATTGGATTTTCTCTTTATTATAAAGCTGGAGACACCGGGGAACAACCCGTGAGCTTCACAAAAAGTGCATCATAAGTTCCCTTCATAGCTCATAACTGCGAGATTTATCCTGAGTTTGAAGAGAGGGTTTTTTGGTGAGACCATGTTCCTCTATTTACAAAGAAGCTCTCTGCCATTTTATTTTTCAGACATGTTTTATTCCAACGTTTCGTTGCGGAGTGATACTCCACTTCATGGATTACTGGTCCATGAATGGGGCAGGTGGGGACTGGATGTGTCACCAGGTTGCTGATGTGTTGCCGCCGTCTCTGAAGGCACAAACATCTGACATGTGGGTTTTATACTGTCTGATGGTTTTTGGTGAAGATGAAAGATCTACAGACGAACCCTTCTACGTCTGTTCTTAGAGGAGTGAAGAATATCTCTCAAGTTCCAGCTCTGCAGAGCAAAGGATGCTACAAATGATAACAATTTTTCATTTATCTGACAAAAAAAAGCTCTGCTTTATCTGCGTCACTAGAAAATCACGCATACTGCGATACCTTCGTAGTCCTTATAAAGTATAGAACCCCTCAGACGTGACCATGAATGCATTTATTTTGACCATCTCCTCATGTGAGAACCCTACAGCTTTTATTTTAGTGCTGACCTCCACTTTGCAGACAAAAGAACAGTTATATTATTTCCCAGAGTTTGATTCTGACTGTGAGCCTTTCTGATCTTTTGTACTTCCTAGTGTTGCTGCTGGTATCTGTCAAATTAAGCTGAAGGGCCAAAGCTATTTTGAAAAGAGCCAGAATGAATACATTTGAGAATGAGTGTTGTGCTGATGACATGTAGAAAATAATGAGGTAAAAAATAAGATGCGGTGAAACCAGAATAACCCCCCTCCCCAACTATTGTTTGCCTCCACCAGCCAGCTGTTTACATCTGTGTGTCCAGACTCATTCAGTATACTTTAAGTAGTTCAGACTTTAGCATAGTTTTAAAAAAAAAACATTTTAGGCTTTCAAGATTTGTTTTTGACAATCTTCTCCTGAGGACTTCTGTAAAGTTTTGTCACATAGTGCAATTTCAACAGGAGAAGTACAGTGGTGGTTGTTTCCTGGGGGAAGAATTGATGAGTGTGGACTCCTGTAAGTCTACTGAGTGGACTCAGACCCTGAAAATGCTCGGATTCTTCACTGTGTGCAACAGAATCATGCAGATTTACAGTTTTGACAGTTTTTAAATTGACCAAATAAATCCAAATATGTGTTATTGTTCATTTGTGAATGCAGATTTTTGCGCGAATACTTGATTTATTCCCTGAAATGTATTTTGTTAAGTCAGCGCGACCTTTGACCTTTGACTACAACTGCTTAGATTTTGGTCGTCAAAGTGAAGGCGTTATTGACAGGTTGAGTTACAGCCAAAAATACGTGACCTTGACCATCGATATCGAGCCAGTTCGGTCCAAGTGAATATTTGTGCCAAATGTGGATTCCCTCGAGGTTTTCGTAGGATATTGAATTCACAAGAAGGCAGTGGTCCACCCGCATCTCTGTCAGAATCAGAGAGCCTCACTGCAATGTAACCTTTAGTCCTTGCTCAACAATCCTGTTGGAAAAAAAAAAAAAAAACATCTTAAGAAAAAGACCGTCTGAGGGGCAGTTTGTGCAGAGTACCCTTTAGACCCTCCACCCACCCCTGTGCTGCTCCTCTCTGCTGCCAGTCTCTCTTTGCTGTTGTTTTCCTGGTCTTTTTAATTTGCTTCTGCTTAACATGGCCATGTTTGGGCATGATCACCAGTTATTTTCCAGCCTTTTCAATGTGTACACACACAACAGACAACAAGCTGACCGCAAGGAGATGTTCGCCTAATGCACCAGGAGTTGGACTGGAATGAAGCCGTGTTCGACAAAACCCGTTAAGTTCAGGCACGATGAGCCTCGTGTGTTCTGTTGTCTCCACGTGAAGCTGAAAGTAAACCGTGAACAGACTCTCAGAATTGCATATCTACATGCTTGTCTGATGAAATGTGCCACAAAGGTCAGAACGACCAGGCAAAAGGCTGAGTATCACAATTGACAATCCATTTGCATTTGTAGTCAAGCAAGTCATGAACATCTGTGCTGTATCTGTCAAATCATGATGGGGATTTGGACAGACTGACCTTTCCTTGAGAATGGAACCCAAATGAGATGTGGAGGGGGGGGATTTGATCCACTCGGAGAAGGTTTTCTGGCTCATTAACCTTGTTAGTCTTGTGGTAGATATTCTGCCAATGCAAATAAATCTCTTATGATATGTTTTGTACATATATGTGGAAAAACTTGATCAGCTCGACCGATCTTTATCGACCCTCATAACTTCATCAGCCGGCGTGAATCTGTTTTTCTTATAGTCCTATGGTCTGTGATCGATCTCTCTGGGTTTCTTACCTGAGAGCAAATGTGACTGCATGCATATAAAGTTCTGTTCTGTCTTTTTGACATTATCATACAGACTGAGTCGACTGTGTGTGTGTGTGTGTGTGTGTGTGTGTGTGTGTGTGTGTGTGTGTGTGCGCGCGCGCATGTTTTAAATGCCATAAGTGTACCGACTTGTTTCTGCATATGCAACTTTCTCCTGTGTTCACACCTCCTCTCCTCCCTCCTGCAAATGATTCATCCGTCTGCCATACTTACAGGAAGTGAAAGGAGGACTGAGCATTGAGGAAAACCATCTAATGTTTATTTTTAGCTGAGAGAGACAAACATCAAATGTGCCTCTCTAAACAATCTACACCAACAATCAGTGGCTATATTTTCTTCCAGGTTCGTCTCGGTCTTCTGTTTGGATCCGCCGGTGAACTCCTCAGGGAGATGTTATATCAGCTCTCATCTGTCCCGCTAACTGATGGAACCGACAGCAGCACTGTGGCATCACAGGAGGCTTAACAGTTCCCGATCCACTGTTGGCCATATCAACAAATCTGCTCTTTGATTTAAAAAAACTAAACAAAAAAAACAAACAAAAAACCCAACTCTTGATCAGTCCACGTCATAACAGTCAACATCTGGAAACGTCTGTTTGCCAAAATCGTGGCAGACTCCGGCTCTGCCGTGTTTTTGTAAAGCTCTCAAGGCAGAGACACTCAGCCGAAATAAAATCTAACAGCAAAATGTAAAATTGTAAATCCACTGAGTTCACATCTGGTCTTTGTACCTTTCAGAACCATGTGGTCCATGTTGACTGATACTGTACATTTGCAAGGCTGCAGATACTCGTCGTGATCTTAGTGGGATTTGTTGCTTGGCCTCGCGTGGCTTCTTGGGGTCGGGTCTTATTGTAAAATGTGTTTTCATGAGAGAGAATTTGTAATGTTTGCCACTGTGGTGTCTGTTGCACAGAAATCATGATGCATTTCTCCAGATATTTTTTTTCTCTTCTTGGTCTTCAACTTTCACTTTCTTGTCATGAATACAGCATTTCTCTCTTCAAATAGAACAGTTCTAGAGGTACACTCTTTGAATGAGGCCACAGGCAGAAACCTGGAGCAGACCTGGGGTCTTTGGGGTGAGGAGGGAGCAGGAAAGTGAAAGGCAGAGACAACGACGAGAAGTAAACTTCAAGCAACTCTTCAGAAGAGAATTTGGTCTCAGATTTGTTACAAATCTATGATGTAAGTGTATGATTTAACAGTTTGCTGTTACCCACACAAACGGGGACTCAAGATTTGGATAGTTTGAATAGAAACTATAGGCAGTGTATCTAATTCTTAATACACCACATTACAAAAATAACAGATACCACATAAGATCAAAAAAGGACATTGTGTGAGTTGCCTACACAAACCAAGGACATATCGGCTATAAATGGACCTGCAGACATATTGGATATTCCTGCTCTTGTTGCCATCCTTGTCATAGCAGCGTGGCCGTTGTTAGACCTGTCAACAATTTGCATTCACAGCCTGTCCAGCATAGGATGCCAAATTTATGTACCAGTCTGAGGGCAATCAAATATTTATCAACCGAAATAAAAAAGGAGAAATCAGACATCTTTCCATCTGAATAACAAAGGACTCCTGCTTTTAATAAAACTCAGATTCCCAAATCAATCTGAATTAAAGTATTTGATTACCAGTTTCCTAGCAACCCAAGACCATGGCCATCTGTTGCTTCTGCAGACAGACGAATCGGCCAGTGCTGTAGCCAGCAGGGAGAAATTCCACTGCGCTTACCATCTTTCAAGCTCATGCAGACATCTTTTTTTACACAGAAAAAGAAGAATTTGCTGTATCTGTGAAGCATCTCACAAAGACTGTTTTCCAGAGTGCATTCTTTTCAATAATTCACCATTGGACTGAAGGGAAAAAAATGTAATATTCATACAGACAAATGTCCCACTCTATTCCATTCAGGCCCTCGGAGGACTGAGAGGATGCCACATTCTTCCTCTGACATGGTAGACTGGGAGAGTCAAGCATGGATACACTAAGACAGGGTATCAGTTAGAGTTCAGCCGGTGACAACACCTGCCAGGAGCAGAGTTTGAAAACCCACCAAGCATGTCTGAAATGGTTCATTTGAACTCTCAGTAGTGAATCATTCTCTTCGAGGAAACGCCACTGAGGACTGTTCCCTTTGAGTCTCATGTTTGGCTAAAAATAGGGTTGTTGTTTTTTTGATATTAATATTAAGATGTTTTTATTTTTAAATTCTCCATGAAAAATGTATAATTTTAGAGCACAGTTGTAGATTGTCCCCAAGACAGTGAAGTCAGCCCAAATTGACTGCAATTCATGTGTTCTTTTTGGTCAGAGAAATGAGGGATGGCGATAATATCATGAATATCTGACAACATATTTGGCTGATAAGATGAGGATAAGAAACGGGATCTGATGGTAGCAGGATGTAGAACAGGAAAATGTTCAACATGATCCTCTTTCCCCGTGGCTGTGAGTGTGGGACTCCACCGATATGCCTCCTCTCCACTCAGGTAATAATGGCCACAGTCCTCAAAGGTTGGGAACCAAAGATTTTAAAAGGATCAGCAGACGCCAAGATTTCTTGATGTCTGTCTCTCAAGGTTCAAGCTGCAGGGACACTGGAGATGACATTTCCCATAATGCATCTGGCTTGAGGGGCATTCCTGCTTCTAACACATCTCCTCTTAACCCTGGATGATGTGTTGTTGTTTTTATTTTATTTTATTTTTTTATTTGTAGCCATGCAGTTTTTCCAATAACTTCACTATGACTTAACCCCATGAGTCCTGGAGGTTTAAGCTATACTTGTGTTGTACACTGAGTGTGTGGGTGTGTTTTAGCTAAGGAAAAAGGATATTTAGGAAAAATAACATGACATTACAGGCAGATAGATGTTTTAACATGCATCTCAGCATAAAACACTGGCAGATATCCTCTCACATTGTCTGCTGATATCAGAACCACGACAATGAAGTCTAAAACATGCGTGCTTGGTGCCTCACAGACATGAATATAATTCACTGAAACCTCGTCAGTGAGTCGCGGGCTGAAGAATGAGCGCAGGTGTGGGTGTCTTTGGGCAGCAACGTTTAAAGGATTTCATCTCTCCCCAGAGCTTCTCTACACTCTCAGGTCCAACCCTGCACAAAGTGATGAGCAAGCTGAAGTTTTTACATGTCAAACCAGTGTTCACCATTAAGGAAGAATTTAAAAGCTTCATGCTAGCACACCAGACTGTCCCAGAGCTGAGGCGCCAGTGCTGCATAAGCTTGATCACCTCTTGACTTTAGCACTCTTGAATAGTTAAAAAGCCTGAGCCAGCAGATCTCAGAGTCCTTTTAGGGAAGTAGGTGCAGGACTTAGCTGATGTACTCTGGCACATGTAAAGCCTTCTAAGTACTTCATTTTTCATTTTTTTTTTAATTTTACAGAATTCTGAGGAAAAAATGCCAATCAGCGCAAAGACACAAAAACATGGATGTAACTCCCCGTGTATTTGTTCACTCTTTTATGATTGATTCACATTAAGCCCGTTTATGACGTCAGCATGTGATCTTGGAGTGTTGTGTTACTTCAGTTTTCGGTCATCGAGGTGACTTCCAGGAATCTACCTCTACTATCAGCACTTTACATTCTGTTACATTTACCTTTTTTATAAAAGTAAACTGAGTCGGTCTTAAATGTAATTCATTTGAAGGTACAATCTGCTGTGTGACTGAAAGAAATTCAAGTTTGTTCACCACAGTCAGTAGAGCTATATCACTGTTTATAGCAAAACAGCACTTCAACTCCTCCAGCATGAAGCTTCTTTATCAGACGTATAGGCCCATTAAAAAGCTACAGAGCAGCCCTAGAGTCTCAGCGCTCGTATATGATGAGAATAATAATGCATTTTGTTGGTAATGCACTTTTTATTTGACACAAATCTCAGCGTCCTACAGTGTAAAAACACGAGCATGAAAGCAAACAGAAGCAGCAAATATAAAAGTTCATTAAAGTCACATAATGGCAAGGAACCTGAAAAGTTTTGCAGGGAAAACCAGCAACACTTTTAGAGAAGGGAGTGTAGGAGCCTAAATATCTTATAGTGCAGGAATTAAACAAATGATTTTGCTCGAAGTCAAAAGTTCAGATGGAGTGAACAGGCAGCGTCAGCATCCTCTCACTTCAAGCTGTACTTGTAGTTGTGGAGCAATCTCTGCTCCATCAAACTGTGCTGTATGAAACAGTCAGATTTGTACTCAGGGGTTCAAGCAGGAAGTATATGACATTTTCCAGGACCACTGTCCCAACACGGTAAGCTCAAAAAAACCCTGCACCGGACCACCTCGCAACCGAGCAGTGCTTGTAAAGGAGCCTGATTGACAGGTTGTGAGAGAGCTGGTATGCATTGAGGTGATGGGAGACGAAGGAGAGTGAGAGGCAGCCGAGGGACGAGCACGGTGTCATGTTGACGGCTGCAAAGAATAGAACCAGAGCAGTACGGTGGGGCTCAGGGAGCGGGAAGAGTCATCTCAGATTGAAAGTACTCTCGGTGTGCGTGAGGTGTTGGCGCCACTACATTTTCTTTCAGTCTCAAGTGTTTCATAGGGCCATAAGATAGGACGGTTGCCTAGAAAAGACGAGTTGGCGGGGCCACGACGTGGACCACAACAGAGTCAGTTACAGAGAAACTTTACTCCCCTTTTAAGAAAAAGAAGTTAAGTGTCTTTTCTCCACACTTGGAAACTTAGGACACTGTTAAATGCAGTTTTAATATTGGTAGCATCTTTCCATTGCTCTCAGCTGTCTACCAGACAATAAATGATTCTTAAGTTACCATGTCTTGAGTGGGTGTTCTCATTTCCCTCATTTACATTTTACCCATCCTTGTTTTAGATCCATGTTACTGGCAATTTTGACATGTAGTTCGAGCTTAACAAATGTTAACTTGTCTAGTCTCTTCTTATACTTATACTTATCATGCAGGTTTGCTTTGGCGTATACAGAAACATTTCCAAGTTGCTGAAATGGACGTTATTTAGAAAAAGTGGTTGAGCTTTTATACAAAGCTTAGTTTTGATCCCCCTGTTCCTCATCTGGTTTTGTGGCAGCTTCCGTTCTACGCTCATTTGACAAAATTCTGTGCAACTGTTAGTACCGTCTGGATATTGAATTTCATCCCTGCCAGCTGGAGCAGCAAAGTAAGATGGTGCAGCATTGGCTGGCGCTGTGAGTTGCTGAGGAATCATGAAAATAGCTTCATCCAACTGAGAGTTAGTAGTCAATTTGGCAGTGGGACACCTAAGATGTTAAAAAGCTCTCCCTCATTCTCTCTTTCCCCTCGTCTTCTCCTCCTCTTTCACACTCCCGCTCTCTCTGCCTCACAGACAAAGTGGTTTGACTCCAGGCTGTGTTTGCTATACACCGCAGTATCGCTGAGATATTCAATAATGTCGTTCTATAATTAGAAGCTGTAGTGGCACGCTCATTTCCCCTCTTTATTCCTTTCTGTTGGCTATGTCGGTGAATTTCATGATTATGGGTTATATTTTGCCACCATATGGATACCTGAAATATAAGTACACCCTACAATGTCCTGGGTTTTATTACTTCACTTTAATTTCCCCTCTGATTCTGCTCATCTCCTGTTCAAAGCTTCACGAGAGGTTTTATCTCATAAAACTCCAGCCATATTTTAGTCAGTTCCATACAAGCACTTGATCAATTCTAAAGAAGGCACTTAAATATCCATGGAGAGAATTCTTGTTTGCATTGGCCGTTGTCTATTTGCTCGTAGGGTCCTCCCCCTTCCCTCCCCCAGCCACCACTTGCATCATGACACCATTCAGCCCCAGTGCTGGTGTTAAGGGGGTAAGCCGGCCCCCTTTGGAATCCTTCAATGGCCATTATTAGTATTCTACAGGGAAATAAAATGACCCATCTGTGGAGGTGGTGATGAGGGGGGGACAGTAGGACGGGGGGTGGGAGAGGAGGGGTGTCCCCTTAGAGACCAGGGGATTAACCACTGACACATGGAGCCTGCTAATAAGGTGTTTGAAGAGCTCCATCTATAGGATCAGGACACGGACACATAACATACACCATACGTACACATTTTCACAAACACCCATGTGCCAGGTTAGCAAGCTGAGACACAAAGTCTGGCGCACACACACACACACACACGCACAACAGCATCTCTGCATCTTTATTAAATTTGCAGTAGGGCCACATCTGGTCACCCGGAGAACAAAAGGTAAAGGGGGGGTATGTAGGGGGGAGAAAAGCTCAGTGTCAGATATGGAGATTTCATTCAATGCTATTAATGTGCGTGTGCACGCGCTGAGCATCTGTCACATATAATTGGAGGGTGTCAGGTGTGGACACGGGGCCCGAATCAGTCCGCCCACAACATGAATTGTCTGCTCCTGTGACTGGTAGAATCTGTGTGTCAACATCTATATTTATTACCGGGTTGACCCAGAGGTTTGCGAACGACGCCTGCCTGATGGGGGATGAATGACTCTCAAGATTGTCGTGAATCAGGCCGCATCATCCCCGACCAGCAGCGTCTCATTTGCAGTGGCCTCAATGCTGCTGTTGTCGGTTTAATCAGAATTCATTGATTGTCCGGAACGTTCCTCCAGAGAGGGTTTTTGTTTTGCCTTCATTGTCTGTTTAGGAGATATGTTTACACTTGAGTTAATGGAGCATCTTTGTTAAAGCAGTTAAGCAGGACTTGTTTGTTTGGCTGTCCAAATTATCTCATCACCAAGAGCAGCACACACCGTATCCAAGTGCGCGAACACGAGACCCTTCGTCTCATGAGACGTACCTGTCATCGCCAACGCACACAAGCCCACAAGAGTCTCCCATCCTGCTTGATGGGAGAAACCACTGTACCGCTAGAAGGTTCTGACACCTATCCCCGATAGTTTTGTTTGTAAATGCAATCCAAATGGTCTCGGCATGCATTTGTGGTTTCCTGCTCATGAACGTCTGCTGACATGAGGAAAACTATTCGGTGTTACCATCAGATTTCATTCACGCTGGGTAGGTAGTTTGTCACATGAGATGATGAGACTGCTTGAATTTACCCAAGGGGTGAGCCAATTAAGTGGCACATGGAGATGCTGCAGTATAACAAAGGGTCTGTTCCTCCATCTGCCCGTCTAACCTAGACTTAACTTAAGTGACAGTATTGTTTAGATTGCATGGATAGAAATAGATCACTAGGACTGGAGGAGAGACAAGGTAATGTAATGTCATTCACCACAAATCAGGTCTCCTTGGCTTCCTGAGATACGATGGATCCAGAAATAGAATTTTGCTGACAGAAGAAGTTGTTGCAACCAAAGATCGATACACTCACTCAACCCCCCCCCCCCCACCACACCCCCCCAGCCCCCGCTTTAAGGCATTTTTTCTGAGCGTTGCATTTCGCTTTGCCGGTTCCTGTCTGAATTTGTCTCTAATAAAGTTTACTCCTGAAAGACTTAAGTGTCTGCAACCATGGCTTACTTGCGAGCTTTACCTTAAACCATTGTTTTCGTGACACCTCCAATAGTCTGCTCTTTCTTGATACAGTAATTTATTATGTAGTCCATTAACTGTCAAACTGCAATGAAAGTGGGAGCTTTCTGTATCAGACATTAGTTGACGTGAAATATCGTCCAGCAAGTCAGATGGAAGTGTGATTCCGAAGGCTTCCCAGAGGCCAAAACACAACGGCACACTTTATCATCCTCTAAGACAGGATTTTACAACTCAAAATTTTCCTGGCGGCAATAATTGTAGCTCTTGTTTTTATGATCATAAAATAAATAGGAGAACTGCACAGAACAGATTAAAAAAATTCACCGGTGTGGGACTCCTCAAAACTTAGACTTGAATTATTGAGTAGAAGTGCACACAGAATTGAAACTTCAATGTTTCCTCTGATGCACGCTCAAAAACGGGTAATGAACAAGACATAAGCACACAGATCTTCCGTTCATTTCGGGACAATTTGACAATTTGATCTTGATTGCATCCACTTGATCTTTGTAAGATGTACCCATATTTCATCAAAATTTGCCAATTAGTTTTTGAGATTTCCTCCAAACAAATATAGAGTCTATGTGTGTAAAGTCTATGCCAGTGATTACATTACCTCCTTGGTGGTGGTACAAATAATGGCATAGAATGCGGCTTATGTAAGGTTAAATACCCAGCAAGGTGTGCATTACCAGGAATAAGTTGGCAAGGGAGGGCCTGAACTGTGTACGTGCTGTGGAAAACTACTAACTCTGTACCCAAGGTAAAACTTGAGGGTTAAACTACTGCCAGGGAAGTTCATTGCCATCCCATAATCTTTTAAAGCAATGAAAAAACTTTTCACCACTCCAGTAAATGAGATGGCCTATAGGTTCAAGCTGGCAGCGGAAAATAAAGTATAGTCAGCCCAGCGCGGCTTGGCTACAAGCAGGAGCAGCGGCTAATTGTCATGCTAGCAAGAGTCAAAATCAGCAGTAGAGTTGGCAGTGTGTTTGTACAAGATTATCTAGCTGACAAGACATGTCTCAATAACCAAATCAGTGACAAGATTTCCCCAAACAAACGACTCAGACAATTCTTACAACGTTTGAAAAGCACACTGATGAACCATTAACATATTCTTAAGTATTGGAATCAGTGTTGAATCGTTCACATGTTATCTCGTTTAAATCAGTGTTGCTGTTCTTTCACGTCTCATTCCAAACAAGCTGTTGTCTGATTCAAGCCGTCACACTGACAGGGGAAAGCTTTACATCTTCAAAATGGGATTCTTAATTGCGCTCAACCAGTGCTAATCTTCATCATGTGTTCTTCCTCTAAGCTTAACAGAAGTCAATAGACTGCTTTAAGTGATTACCAGCAGTGTGTTTGTTTTTATTTGGAACATCTTTGCTGCTAAGCATGTGCAGTGTTGTTGTCACTGCGTTCATGTGCCAGTACTGTGATGTCACTGGACTGGTAGCAGCTGCCAAACCACCACACATACAGCCATGAGCTGTGTTGACTGAGACTACAAATAAAAGCGCGGCCGAAATGAACACACTGCCTTAATGACATGACTGAAATAACGAGAAGGAGCCGCACGTGCCTGCTCACCGAAATGTGTTGATAAATTATTTTTACTCCTTCTTATTTATACTTCTTTTACATCTCAGGCAAAATATTTATTGTAGCTTCTGACTTTGAACAAGAGTCAAGATTGTGACTAATGAGAAAAGTGGATACATATGCACCTCACCATCTGTTGTCATGATTGTTTTACATTTTGTCCCAATTTAAGCCAGATATAATTTTAACTTCATCACGCCTTCATGCCTCTTCTGAATGCGTGCTCTCTCCAAGGCTTTAATGGCTGAAAATTGGAGATTCTGATCCCGACAGCATTGGTTAATCATGCATATCTTCTCATGTATTGATTGGAAGTTTGTCATTTGATGAGTAATCCTGGTTCATTTTGAGACTCATGCTGGCACGGGCCGCATTCATTCTGTGGGGATCATTCTAAAGTGTTAACATGAAAGTTTCTCCCCCAATTGAATGTGATCTCATCCATTACTAATCTAAATAGCATCTACCTAGGCTACCTTTGTCTATCAGAGGGGGCGTAGAGGACTGTTATCAATCCAAGCCTCCGTGACTCAATTGTCAGTTGGGCTGTCTACTGTGACAGTGTGTGTGTGGATTGCTTTCGATAGCAGAACTGATCAGTTTCACATTTTCTTTAGTATGACTATAATTTCCCAACTAAAGTCCTGCATTGCAAAGACAGTGCAAATATTTGGTAACCATGCAGTGTCTCTCTGTAAAGATGTATATCCTTTAAATTTGAGAGGACTGGATATGTTGATGATATTGCGCATAGATTTCTGTTGAGTCATCCTATTAACCAATTGCAAAATGTTGGAAATTAAGAAAGAGTTTTTTTTGTGTCAAACAAAGCAACAAAAATCCCTGCTGAGACAAGCTGTGTAGGAGGGGAGTCCTTCAAAAGAAGATGAAACCGACAATGGGGAAATTCAGAAGACAGAGTCCTCCTCTCTACTATGTGATCCCAGTGCTGTATCCAAGGGAGCGCAGGATGTCACTCACAGGTGTGAATGCAGAGCCTGGTTGGTTGCCTCGCCTCCCTACGTTTCCCACTCACACCTCTCTCCTTATCACACAGCTTCACTTTTTATAGAGCTGCTGCAGGCAATTCCCAAAGAGTTATGTGTTGCACAGTGACAGATAGTAGTTTTGTTTTGGATACGTGTGAAAAGATGGGAAAAGCCTATGCCTGATTTGTGCCTCCACCTCTCAAAACATGCAAATGCTTTACCCTTTTGGCATCCACGTGAGGATAAAGGGATGTCAAGAATCTCTGGATGACAACACTTGCAAGTGTGAGAAGATAGTAAGAGCAGAGGAGATGCATTTTACAAAGGTGATACAAAAATGTTAAAACAAGAAACTGCTCCTATTATGAACAGAGGAGGCTGTGAAAAAAATTGTACTTTCTTGTAAGCAGTCAAAGGGAGAAAAGGGACTTCCTCTATTTTCCAGTAACTTTCCAGTAACACATTTTGCCTTTTGTTGTCCAGATAAGTGGAAAAGAACTTGCACCCCTAAGAAACAGTATTACTACGCTGATATTCTCTCCCCTCCACACACACACACACACACACGCACACACACTCTATCACATTCATTAAAATGAAGAAAGATAACATAACCCCATGCTGCGTGTCAGCATGATTTTTAATGTGAACACATAACCCATGAAGCCTCAACCTTGCAAGCGTCTCTCACCGCCGCTACTCTCCTCCATACATTAGCACTCCTCTCATTCAGGAAATCTGTCACAGCTTTAAAGAAGTTAGACAGAACGATCTGCAAAATGGGATGTAACAGGAGCTATCTGCGGATAGCTATGCAGATGTCATTTGAAGGCAGGTGAGGGATGCCGAGAAAGGAATAAAAAAACTGTGAACATGTTTCTTCACACTAATCTCACACTGAGTTTTCACACCTCGCTGCTCCAGCAATAATATATTATTCAATGTTTGCACAGTCCTGCCTTTATCCAGAATGAGAATGAGAACTGAATGAGACCATGAGCTTTGGGTGAAATAAACACCAAAACAGATGCTGGAAGATATCAGTGTATTCACCTCACATGAACTCTCAAGGTCCGAATCTATAATGAATGTCTGTGCATGACCTGATTTTTAAAATGATTTCCTCGAGCAGCTGAATGTGACCTTTGAGCTTCATACAACATAAATTCCTGTAAAGCAACTCAACACATTCCCATTCTACCATTGTTATCGTCAGAATGCTTTGGAAGCGTAAGGGAATTCTCCGTTTGTGTCTTTGGGAGCAGCCCATCGGTACAAGGCACTTCTTTGATGTAAAATAACACGGAGTCACAAGCTTTGGGGACTCCAGTTAAGTACCACTGAGAGTGAGGGATGGTGCTTCTGAGAATATGGCTGATTCAAATATGTGCCAACAAATTAGAGCAAAAATTCTGTCGGTTAGAGATCTGCAGTGTAAGGACGATATTCTGATGATTTTGTTGCGAATGTAGATGTTGCTGTCCTGGGAAGCAAACATGCACCGATTTCGATTACATCCGAAACTTAAATTCTATCGGTGCATGTTCGTGAAAGCGTCAAGACATTTTGGTTTCTTAAACAGATGCATCAAAACTGCTTCAATCAACATTTTTATTCTAACAGGAGATGGAGTAAAACTGGTCCACACAAAAAAAACTCCTAGCTGCAGCTCCATCCACCTCTATGGAGTGTTTTGTTTTTGGCGGGTGGGGTTAACTGCTTTGGTCATGTCTCACGGCTCTCAGAGGTCTTGTTTTCAGCTGAAGCATGCGGCTGTTTACATGAAGATCCACTGTTAACTGTACTGGATTCTAACAACACCAAACAATTGACCAGCAAACCTTGAGGAGAATTTAGGTGGCTGATATTTGCATCATGAGATTCTGTTTTAATTTACCAACGTTCAATGCTGTGAAAGAGACCAAGTGTGTTCTGTATTGAATCCTTCTAACTCAAATAGTTAGATAAAGTTGCAAAGTCCTTAAAAAATGCACCATTGTATAGTTTCTATTTGCTAAATGCATGCCAGTAGCAGCACAGAAATACATTGTCTGGTTGCAGTCTGGTTCTTTGCGCATCCCTTTATCATATCTTGTCCTGTATTCAATCTTATCTCGTCTTATCTTATCTCATCTTAATTCATCTTATCTTATCTTATCTATCTTGTTGTGCCACAATCAATGGACATTTGTATCTTTTTGTGTTAAAGCTTACCCTTGTTGTACAGACAATCACTGTCTGATGTTGGACTCCAACACTGGACTGCAGCATGGGAAGCAGACGTGCTAGTAAGGATGCTAAAACCTATGGGTGCGAGCTACCAGTTGAACATTATGTAAGGTGTCGGGGAGTGGGCTTGAGATGTGCACAGCACTACCCCCACCGTTTCAAACTCCTTCCACTAAACACTCCATGTGCTATCTAGAGCATACTTTGTCTCTGAATGTTGTATATTTTATATTTTTGCTTGGAGACTGCAGAGAAAAGATGAGAGATGAAGATGAAACAAAAAAAAAATGGCTGATGAGAGATGGTCGTTCCCTTCATGGCCATACAGTTTCTGGTTACTCATGATTAATCAAAAGGCAGTTTTCCACCGCAGGAGCTCCTTAAGCTGTTTTCGTACAGTTTGCATCTTTTGAGTGTATTTAGACAAAAGGAATATCCCCCTGCAGGACTTCTCTCAGGGCTGCTCTGGGTAGAGAAATAAGTAGCATTTTGCATCATTGGTGGACCATAGAGCCCATTCGCACTTGGCCCAAATGGAGTAATGAACGTTAGCTCACAGGTGGTTGCTATGTGGTAGTTAGAGGCTATGGTGCAATCCTGTTTTTTCTAAATGTAACTAGATGTATGACTTAAGAAAGGTGCCAAAAATGTGTTTTTGCCATGTAACCCCTCTTACTTGGACCCCCTGTGGACTGGTAGGTAGTTGTGAGCAGGGACTCAGCAGTGATTGGTCTGGACTGGACTACTTTGAGTTGACGTTACATTCAAAATTTTTGCAACTTTCAACTGCAATGTAATCTCCCCCACTTTACCGCAGCCATGACAACAGACTATCAGTGGAGGGAACAATGGGTTCCATCTAAATGTTCTTCTACTTGTTGGTTGCTGTGGGTCTGACAAGCTTTGAACATACATGTAACGATATAAAAAAAAAAAAGTGGCAAAAAGGTTCAATCAACTCACAAGTCAAGACCGGAAATAAAACAGAGAGGCTGAAATGGCCAATTAGAAGGTCTTTCTGAAATGTTCTGGCCACCTGGTGAGGATGAAAACTACCAAAGCACCAGAGGGTTTCCCCCTAACTCTTAATCAGCGATCCATGCCCACAAACCCTTGCTCATATCTGCTGTTCTTTCCTTCCTCTATTGCTGTTCCCAGAGGGGTTCCTGTTCACTCCAGAGTGCCTCCTGCTTAATGGTACATGCGACAGAACCCACTACAAGCTGGGATTTTAGCGGGAGGAGGTACTGGAGGCTGTACGGGTTTCATTGCAGACATCACCAGACCAGACCTGCCCTTCTTGTCCCCTCAATGCTGACCACTGAATGATTCATGAGGTGAGATTCAGTGGAGAGGGGAGGAGAGTGTGATTGCATCATTGCTGTGTCTCCTGTGAGTACTGTATTCTTAACCCTGACACGCAAGAAAGGGGAGGGGGTGGGGGGCGGGGGGGGGCAGTGTTTGTGTTGTGAGGAGAAAAGGAAATGCAAAAAGGTTCATCGTGCAAGCCATAAATCAGTGGTACACATGCATACACATTTCACACACTCATCAGACACATGGGACAAAGGGAGCTGGGTGTGGCTGTGGCCCTGAGGTGGGGAGGTGGGGGGTATCCCCACTGGAAAAGCCCTGCACACAACCTCCCCCCGTAACACCTTACTCATGATTAAGACATGTCTAGAGGCATCACGGGGCAGCAGGAAGGTTATGTGGATGATTTCAAACAGGATGTTGCTGCAGCTCTAATTTTAGGATATGTTCCCATTTTTTCCCTCCAAGAATACGAGCCAGGGATGCAACTCTTGAATGGTGAAACAGCTTGAGGATGCTAATAGAGAGATAAGATGTGGAGTGATGCACGCCACAGAGGGGCATTTATGCAGGGCCATGAGGAAGGAGGAGACATTGTCTTATTGATTCAGGCGTTAATGTACATGATTTACAAATTGGTTCAGGGTGGGTTATCTTGAGACGTCGACTGCTGCGTAAACAATTGGAGCATTTGTCTCAATAGCTACTTGTAGGCATGCGATGGCGCGAATATCAATGTTTCAATCAATTTGGTAATGAATATATTTTATGTTCATTTGGGTTCATGCATCTTTTTCCGAACCCCAAAATGTCACAGGAGAAATCTAGGAATCTCCGTCTTTGCCAAAAGGCTGATTTGCTTCTTGACAGCTGAGGAGGAGGCAAAGGGTGAGGGAGGGAGCGAGGGACGGATAAATAAAGAATGGAGATGTCCTATATATCACACACGAGGCTCAAACCTTGACAATCGACGATCCGTCAGCCTTTCATAGCAACAGGGCAACTCCCGTGAATCAAAGTCTTCAGGGAAGCAACAGAGATGTATGTTTTGAATGTGAGTGTGAGGCAGTTGTTTTTTGTGGCTAAATCATTGGTTGAATTTTATTAATCATATTTATCACCTGCGCTCGTCTGTGCAGCGTTATTTCAGTATCTGTGAGGGGGATACGGTGTATTCATGCTGTCTCATGCAGGGTGGGACCACAAATGTAAGGTTTAATGGAAAACCAAAATGGAAAACATGCTCAAGAATTGCTTGTGTAGTGAAACTCACTCACTTTCACAAGTGCTTTCACCCACAGCCTTTCCACACAGAAATATATATAGATAAATATCCATGTTTACACACACACACACACACACACACACACACACACACATATATATATATATATATATAAAACCAGGTTGTGTGTATATATATATATATATCTGTGTGTGTATGTATATATATACACAAACACATATACATACATATATACATGTTTGTGTATATGTATACATACACACATATATGTATAGATATATAGATAGTAGTATAGGTAGAGTGGCCGTCTAGCAACCAAAGGGTCGCTGGTTCGATCCTCCCTTCCCCTGGTGACCATGTCCAAGTACCCTTGAGCAAGAGACTGAGCCCCCAATTGCTCCTGATGGCCCTGTGACGGACTGGTGACCCGTCCAGGGTGCACCCCCCCTCTCATAAGCAGGGATGCATGGTATAGAAAATGGAAAGATGGATGGATACATGCTGTGTGCATATATATAAACCATGTCCCTTTGTGAACCGTTGCCATGCAACATTTCTCTGATTGGATTATTTGTGCTCTGGTGTATGCGTGCGCACACACACACACACACACACACACACCTCTCTCTCTCTCTCCTCCTGGCTGATGAGGATCAGATCACAGACACACTCCTTTGCCACACCCATCCTCCTCTCCCGTGGGACACAGCTGCACTTCCAAGGCCAAGGATGGAGTGAGGAGATCGGCTCCAGGGGGAGGGAATCTGTCTGAGCTCTGCTGCTCAGTCGAGGAAGGAGGCTTTTCTTGTCGAGCTCAGTGGAGATTTTAGATGGCTGGTTGCATTTAAAGCTTTTTCTTTTTCATTTTATAAACCGTACCAGGAAATTTTAAAACCATGAATGTGTGGTACACCTCACTTTGGTTGTGATACAATGTAAATGTCACTTCTCGTAGACCAATTCCACCCAGGGGCTGTGAGTTTCTGAGATTTGTTGTTTCATTTCTCTTGAGATAAATTTAACTTGATAGGACTTCAGGTCATCACTTCCCACTGGAGAACAGCAACGTTGATGTTTCGCTTTGTTTTCTGTAATATGACTTGAGGTTTGTGTATGTTTCATGAGCACATCTGTGCTCAGACAAAAGTGTGTGATCATGTAACTTCTGAAGGAAGTTTTCAGCTACTCGGATATAATTTGAGGGGGAAAACAAAGAAACAAGACACCAGTCAAGATGTGTGACAACTATCTCGCTATCTTTCCTGATCGGCTGTGTCACCACATTAAGTATTTCAAAGATTAGACATTGATTAGAAAATGTTGTTTACAAAAATTTATTCATACAAATCTTACAACACTTTGATAACATTGAGAAACGTAAAACCCCATATAAGGACTTCTGTGTGGATAACGATGTCACTTGTACTAAGGTTCACTTTTAAAACACATTGTTTTCAGATAGATAAGAGATTAAACATTGAAGTAAGGCGTTTGGCGCTTTCAGAAATATCAACAACAGGCATTTTCTAGGATCTGAACAACATCTGTCATTTTCTGAAACCATTTTATTGTATATAGTGTTGCACATCTGTGTAAATAATAGTTTTGGGGACTGTTTTCTGATTGATAGTACTGACCAATATCAAAATAATCAACAACACCTTATAATCAACATGAACAAACACAGGTCATAGTTCACAACTCTCACAGACACTGAACAACCCAGACTCATGCACACGTACACACACACGCACACGCACACACAAACACACACTGCCTGCTCCATCAACATATACATTCTACTCTTTTTTTCTTTTTCTTTTTTTACTCAATAAATCATTGGTCATGCTTGAAAAAGAAAGCCTAATTCTACTAGTCTTGGGGCAGACCGAGCCGAGCGATTAAACAGAGTAAAAGGAAGTTTCAATGTAAGCTAATGGACTGCAGCATTGTAGGGCCACTAAAATTGCCATCTGTCACTTGTGGCGATTTTTTTTATTTTTCTCACGTCGAAGCAAGGCACCAAAGCCAGAAGCTGTTTCCACCTCCGCATGCGCGTTCAGTCTCACTCGTTCACGCAAACATTGACTGCACACACACTTACACAGAAATGCGCACAAATATGCAAACATCCGTGCACACACATTCACACAAAGCCTGTAGGATTTAGCCAAATTGAATATTTTAATGTTTTTTTAAGGGGGTAAACAGGCCACTGATGAGATGCATATATATATATATATATATATATATATATATATATATATATATAAAAAATATTATGGGAAGGTCCCTTTGGTGGAGGGCTGAATTTTAACCACCTCCATTCTAGTGTGAGAGGCCTGGTCCAGCTTCTCATATCCCTCCCAAAATTCAAGGGATTTTAACAACTGATTTCCCTCATTGACCCCAGTCTCACTTCCTCAGGTGAGTTATTTCTGTATCCAGGTGTGCCACCCTTTTTTTCTGGCCAGTGGGGGCTGCAACCTTGCTCTTAAATGTTGCTGTTCTGCTCTCCCTTTGTTTCCTGATCTCTGTCCACACAAACCTCCTGTTCTCACCCAGCACAACCCTCCGTCTCATCCTCACTGCTCATAGACATCAAACACAGCAGTAAAAATGAGCCACAGCACTGTCAAATCAACATTTCAACACGGCAATCTAGAAGCAAAAGAATCTTTAAAACTGCTACCAGGACTAAAGGCAAGAAGCAAAATGGGCTCCAGTGTTTTTGTTTTTTCTGCTTATGATATTAACAATGTCGGGGGGGGGGATAAAAAATTCAGTGCAGTACCAGTTTCACCACTTCTAGCCCTCCTTGTCCACATGACCAACTCCATCTGAGGGGGGAAGCTGTGTTGATGTTGGCTCTAACAGAACCCACATCTTCCTAAAAAAAAAAAAAAAAAAAAATCCCCCCCCAAAAAAAGGCATGCAGTTCCTATAAGCAAAATTAGCAAGGTGTTCAACTGCACCAAGAAATAAGAGTTAAATATTCTAGATGCTAACTTTTCTCTTCATCTCATATGAAAAAAACTTCATGTTTTCTGGACCATATATATATATAGATATATAGATATAGATATCTATATATCTATAGATATAGATATATAGATATAGATATATAGATATCTATATATCTATAGATATAGATATCTATATATCTATAGATATAGATATATAGATATATATCTATATCTATATCTATAGATATAGATATATATCTATATAGATATAGATATAGATATATATCTATATAGATATAGATATATAGATATAGATAGATAAAAACTCTGTTCAAATACAATCAACAGTTGAAGCACATTCTGCCAGATTATTCTGTTGACTGAACACAGACAACATGGAGATGAATATGTGCACTGTGTGAACTGGATACTGTACATATTACACACATATGGAACATTCTTTACAGTCCTAACTGGCAGGGTTGATCTCCTGCAGTATACGTGACTTTTTGAGGCAAGTGAGCAAGCAGTGATCGCCGCAAAACTTTCAAAAGAAAACTTGAGTGCATCCCATCTACCGAGATGCACTTGCAGACGCAAATTTCTATTTAAAAGAGCCTTGGATTTTTACCACCAGTGACACGAATGACTGCGAGTCAATCCATCAAATAAGAGGTTGTACGAGGAAAGCCATCTGAAATCCCCTGAAGGGTCAGCAAGCTCCACAAACCCACTGAGCCCCCATTAAGGGAGCGAGTAGAAGGGCAACATCTATCATTTAGAATAAGCTGGACTTGCCTCACATAGCATGCTCACTGCTTCTTTGGGCCTGTTTGGAAAACAAACAACACTAAAAAAATATAACGTTGGTTACAAAAATAAGTATAACATTCAATACTTTGATTGTCTTTTTAAAATCTATTTATTTTCTGCATATGTAGATGACCTTTATAGATTTCAAGCGCATAACGTTGAAGGTGCACAATTATCTTTTTTTTTTAATTCTAATTCCTTCCATTTATGTATATCTATATCAGCAGGTATAGATATAGATATAGATAGATAGATATGGATAGATAGATATAGATAGATATTTTTTGTCATTTTGTTTTGTTTTCAACATCTTAAAACATGAAATTAAAATATTGGTCCACAACTGTGCGGTATCAAGTGCTTTTGTACAAAAAGAAAAAAAACATATTATTATTAAAATATTCATTTTAATGGCTTTACTTCATACATAAATACATGTTGAAAGAACACAGGCGCAATCCACTGGTTGGTCAGATATATCTGAATGACTGATTTAACGACTGGATGTATATACACAAGAGGGCAGTTTGGGCGCTTTAACAACGCTACAAATAGGCAAGTCGGCGTCCTTTATTCCTAACTCTCTGTCTGTACCTTCTTCCCAGAACCGCTGCCAGGTATTTCTGCACCGCCATCTGCTTTCTATAGCGACTGTAGCTGTCGGTGAAGATCCCATCTGAATGTCTTTTGGATATGGGCTCTGAATCCTCCTCGATGCTGTTGTCTTCACTAGAAAGGGGGGAAAAAAAAAAACAAGAACAAGAGACACACACACACACACACACACAAAAACAGTTAAATCTGCGAGCTCTTTTTATTGAAATATATATACATAATCGTTTTAGCTTGATGCAAAGTTGCCTGCATTAATAATGCATTTATTGGCCTTTTCTTTTTCTTTTTGGGAGAAAAAGAAACTGTGATTTAAAGCGAATTTTGAGAACATAAATTATTCATTTGCAGCCCATTACATATTCTGACGCATGATTTTTTTTTTAAAATTGATTTCGTTTGTGCAGGAGGGGGGGGGGCAAACAAAATCAATTTATGGATCAATCACAAATAAATACGCATTTTATATCAGGTTTTAGCGTCACAATAACAAAATATGGGATGAAAATGTCTTATTTTTAGAGAAGAAAAAATAAATCAATAAATAATGCACGCACATTAAAATGAGGGAGACGGTGATGCAGCAGCCTGAACATAGAGGTGATGACTGCAGGTAAACGCGTATAAGAAATGCCCTTACCCTGCACGAATTGTCATCAGAGAATGCAGATAATGTCTCGTTGTTAACTGACCCAGGAGCTCCCTCAAGGCTCTATCTAATTCTTCCTCAGCATGCCTTTCTGCTCTGAGATGATAAAACGCCAAAACACATATAGACCATCAGTGGCTAAACCAAAAAAAAAAAGAAAAAAAGCGCAGACAAAATGGTCAGAAGTAGCCTAAAATGTCCCCCTCCTCCCCACCACCACCACCACCACCACCCACATGTGTGCAGTATCACATCAGGTGCGATTCACATCCGAGCCTTTTCACACAAGCTCCCCTCCCAGTATCACCCCCCCACACACACACACACACACACATCCCTAACACCACCCCCCCCCCCCCCCCCTTATTTGGATTATTATCAAATCAACATTTTAGGCTACTCGGTATGAAAATAACACTGGACAAATAACATGAGGAACTCTGGAAAAAAAAAAAAAAGCAGGAAAAAAAATCATCGCAAACTAAAGTCAGAATTCACCGCAGCTTGAGCCGCGATTGTTTTTTTGTTTTTTGTTTTTTTTTTAAGAAAAAAGGCACATTTACCTTTTCTCGGGTGGGTAGTACAGCGTGTAGGCGTCGTCGTTTAAGGATGGCGCGCTTCGTATAGCAATCTGATCGCTATCAAAACCCATGTCGGATAATGAATTCCCATCTTCATCGAAGGCGTTGTTTTCAAGTCTGCAAAGGGAGAGGAAGAATCGTCACATTCGGGGATCCGTCCTCAAGCGGTGGGACGCAGGAGTCAAAGACTGCCAATATTTCTCTATCTGCTTCTGAAATAAATCAGTGGGAGGTTAGAATGCTCTGGAGATGAGTGCAGAAAACTAATCCATTAATCTGGGCGGGGGGGGGATTTAAAATAAAATAAATGCAGAAAATAAATAATTTGATATATATTGATATTAACTTAAACCTGCCCATGTTCTACAGACGTCATCATATTTTTATTCTTTAAATACCTTTTTTTTTCACAGCAAAAATCGTCCCGTTTGATTCCAACTTGATACTGCTGCCTCAACAATGGCCGCGAGCCTCATTAATTATTAAAACGTCGAAACATTAAGTGTGAAAATTCTCATCTTAAGTTTCGGAGAGCAGCCAAACAAAAACAACAACAACAAACAAACAAACAAACAACAACAACGTATTCAAAGAATTCCGCAATTAGCAGCGGGACTTTAAAATCAATAAGAGCCACGCCCAAATTATGGATACTTGTCAAGAGAGAAAAAAAAAAGAAGAAATCTTAAATGGATGGAGGCTTCCTATTGGCTTCGCCTCTCCTCTCCTTGGTGACGTCATCCCAGGGGCTATCCGTTGCACCGACTGCACTCTCATTTTTAATCCGGGGAGTTCTTTGAACCGTCCCACCGGACAGATACCTTTACGCAATTTCCATAACCATTTTCCACACAAGACTTGCACGTACACCTGCAAAAATTACTTTATTCTTCACCGTGTTACATTAATTCTACTGATACGAAATGACAGGAATAGTTTTTCCGCAATTTTCTCACGGTTTTTTTTTTGGAGGGGGGGGGGGTTATTGCATGAATCATAACGGTTAAATCAGATAACACAGTGCTGTACATCAAATATTCTGCAGGTTGAAGGTGGATTGTTAACAAAGCAGCCAGGACATGGTTACACAGATGCATCAAGCTCGTACACCTACCTAATCTTAGGGTAACTTAGTCCGATAGGTGTGCAGAAGACGCTGTAGTGCATTAAGATTCCGTAGATGAGCAAGATTAAAGTCGCTTTACTCGAACTGGCCATGCTGTTAGAAAATGAAGGAAAAAAAAGAAACATTTAACGGGTTAGTCTCTCTTCTATACAGACAAAAAAGAAAAAGAAAAACATGCTCTCTTTTTTTTTTCTTTGTTCTAGGAAATTCAGTTTGCGCTAAACTGAGAAGCTGATTTGTCGGATTCTGTCTGGATAAACACAGCCGTCCGTTTACACCAAAGCCAAAACACGTCTGTTAGATTCATCCAATTTCTTTCAAATACATCGAATCCTTTCTCTTTTTTTTTGTTTTTTGTTTTTTGTTTTTTGCATGCAGCGCCAAAGTAATCAAAACAGCGGATCTCCATGCAGCGTAGAAAAAAAGAAGAAGAAGAAGAAAAAAGAAAAACTTCCATTGTCTTGACCTCCAGCAATGAATTTCTCCCGAGTTTTAGGCGAATCCGCCGGTGTTTGACATACCTATAGCAGGGGAGCAGGGAGAGCTGAGCGGGAGGATGTGATCCGGGCGCGGCTGTTAGTGTGAGTGAGAGAGAGAGAGAGAGAGATGGTATCTTTCTCACGGCACTTCTTTGCTGGCTGAAGCGCCTCGTCGTCTCCTTATGTTGCCCTCAGTTCAGCCGATCTCACTTTTATACACAATTAAAAGGACTCAGCCAAACTCGGTGGGGGAAGTGCGCCGTGTGTCCCTCTACATATCTTTGCTCTAAACTTTTGTCCTGTGCTGTGATTGCCTTGGATTTTTATCGAAGTATTCCAAGCCTTGCCCCCTCCTCCTCCTCCCTCCCTCCAATAAGTCACATTAAGGATGCTATAGACGTCATCAAGTCTTCCTCCCGGAATATAATGGTACAGTTCCTTCCTCTTCGATGCATTCGTCAGACCCCCTCCACCCACCCACCACCACCCTTCTAAGATGGAAGTTTACTTCCAAACTTTCTTCTTGTGTTTAAACCAGAAATGAATGAATTCATGGAGGTTGAATTCTGATCAATAGCTCCCCTTACCGCGACCACGCGTCATCAATAGGTTCAATTAGGCTTTTATGATTATGACCGAGCTGGGAAATGATCATCTCTGCTGCTGCTGCTGCTTCTGATGGTGATGATGATGATGATGCTCGTGGTTTCATGTAACTTGGAGGCTTTGATGGAAGTGGGATCAGGCTTCCACCGGACCAAGTTCAAGGCCTCTGGGGACGCAGGAGCTGTCCGGTGCTGAAATGAATCCTCTCAAATTGCGGCTTTTTGAATTTACAGTCACTTTTCTAATCATTTCCAATAATTGTCTCGTGGATATTAAGGGTGTGTGTGTGTGTGTGGGGGGGGGTGGCTTTAATGGTCATGCAATGACAGCTCTCAGGCCTCGGCCTAACCCTTAGATTGTTGGAATAAACGAGGGACGTCTAATGTGATTTGAACACGGCCTGTGACGCAGGATGTGGCTACAGATTACCAAGAGTCTGCGTGGCTTTATAAACCATTCAGTCATTTTATCCAAATTGTCTGTATCTTCATAAGTTGCTGATTGATTTGTCAAAACGAATTAAATTCAGGAAACGGCTCTTTCTCGTAACCATGCAGCGGTTGATCCTGTCGTTTCCCAACTAAAACCTCCTGAACGGATGAATCTCTCTCTCTCTCTCTCTCTCTCTCTCTCTCTCTCTCTCTCTCTCTCGTTTTTTTTTTCCATTTTCGTCATCGAACTTGTAATAGGTTTCTTAATATTTGCTGTAAAATCACGACGATTACCGGGCTCCTCCTGCTGCAAGTGACACACGAGAAGGTGCTCATCGAACAATTCGATTAACTTATTAGCCCTCACCAAAGTCATAGTCTGGAAGTCACCAGACCTCTGGATCCTGTGAATCACGCCTATAGCTCAGCAAACACCTCAAGAGTTTTCCAGAAGAGACATTCACGTCAGCGGCGTGTTTACTCTGACGCGATATGACGAGCAAAGCCAGTCACTGCCAGAGGGGCCTATCCTCAACTTCTCCTTCTTCTTCTTCATCTTCTTCACGGGGCGTGATTCGTAAGAAGAGAACAACTTAAACCCCATAAGCTCTATCTGGAACAGACTACTAATATTAGACCTGGTTCAGAGCAGGAGCTCGGTAGTCTGGGGGAAAGGCGCCATCATGAGGCGAGAAGAGAAACATGCAGAGATCCGCTGCAGGTTCTGTCGTCAGCAGTGCGCCCAGAGGGGGAAAAGGAAAATATGAGTAAAGCTTCACTTAGGTTGGGTCATCCTGAGGTAAACAAGAACATGTTCCAACAAAATACGCGATGGAGGCGTGTAACTTCAGGTGATTGGAATCGTTTTTTTTCGCGTGTCTTATTGACCTGAAAATGTAAAACTCACTCAAATGAGAGAAAATTTTAATTTTCCGTCGGTGTCAGGAATCGTCTTCCAAACCCGAACGGACTTATCCCCTCGTTTTAAATCGATCGTCTGCAGCCACCGCCCCTCCAACAGCGGTACCTACATTATGCAACTACCACCTTAATTTGAACTACCTCTTTTTATTTAGTCATTCATGACTTTATTAGGAACATCAGAAGCTCCCCCTCAGCCCTGACGAGGGCTCGGATTTCGTTCGTGTACAGGTATTTTATCTTCACGGGGTTAAATTTGACTTTTATACCCCGAGTTTGAGGACATTTTTACATCGTCAGTTGAAAGTTAGTCTAGAAGTGTTGGGTTGTGTGTGTGTGTGTGTGTGTGTGTGTGTGTGTGTGTGTGTGTGTGTGTGTGTGTGTGTGTGTTTGCATTAATCGTATTTTGGGCGAATGCGTTTCTCTCCAGATCTGCACTCTGCTCTTAGCAGACGAAGAGACAAGGCTTCCAGGATTGGTGTAAAACAGCATGATGCCATGACGAATACTCACTATGTGTGTGTGTGTGTGTGTGTGTGTGTGTGTGTGTGTGTGTGTGTGTGTGTGTGTCCCACTATATGCTTTGAGCGGCCAAAATTCTGAGCCTAAGAACTTCAAATGGTTGTGTAAGGGTCCAGACTTGGATTGAGGGTTGGGGGTCTGGTTAGGGTGAGGATCAGGGTTTGGCATGTGTTGGTCAAAGTTAGGGGCAAGGGAAAGGATATGGCCGATGGGGTCTCTGTTGGGTAACACAATTCGCTGCAGTCCATCTCTGTGTGTGTACTGGTTTATGTTACATATTGGAGAACTTTTCTGGTATAAACACTAAACTTATCAGGACCTCGAGTCCTCATGGGGACCAAAGACCGGCCCTAAGCGGCACTGGTACTATCAGAGTTCCAGGCTAAAATAAAGGTGTGAATTGAACATAAATTAAAATTATGGTTAAGCGAGGGTTTTGTGTGTGTGTGTGTGTGTGTGTGTGTGTGTGTGTGTGTGTGTGTGTGTGTGTGTGTGTGTGTGTGTGAGCGTGCGTGCGTGCCCCCAGGTAAAACTGAGTGTCGACTGCGTGCAAAGCATCCACAGTCACTAGGGGTCAGCAAATCACTTCCGAAGCGCCTCGAGTGAAGATCAACACCCCGCGGGTGCGCGGCTTATCGTTGTCAGCGTCTGCAGATGCGAGCTGTTTGCAACCTCACCGCATCACCCAGGCGCCTCATCACATCGAACAACAACAAAAGGCCGTTTTGGGGTCTGATGAACATTCTGATAAGAGGAGCAGTCTGACTGTTTCAGTCTGTGCAGCTCAGACTCAGTAGAAAACAACTTAAATGCTCATGAGAGGTTGTTTTTTTTGTGCTAACGTGGCACTTAAGATTAAACACACAAACACGTACATGCATGACCAAAACTCCAAGCTGCCAAAGTAAGAATAAATGTATCTTAAAGGAGGAAAAGAGTTAAAATTAAATCAACTGTGATCTCATCAAACGGCCCCTGGATCGCCATTTTTCTGATGTTACAGACAACAAATATCAAACATTAAAATCCTTCAGAGTTCAACAGGTCCATATTTCCTACTCGTGAAAAAATTCCAGAACATATGATACTTGCCAATATTTGTTTTTAGTTTTACAAGTTGCGGACGAGAGGCGTCCTACTGAACAAGAAGTTCCCTCTCATGCTTCCACATCACACTGATCTGGGCTGAACACCGGACCAGGATTTGGCTTCCAGGCCGCTTGATTTCAAAAGTCATCCTCACACACACACACACACCAGCCTCTTCAAATCAGATGTTCAAGGAGCACAGAGAAGAGGTTCTCTTACTTCAAAGAATGTGATACCAGCCCTCAAAATCTGAGATGGCGGGCCTCCCCTGAGATGAAGCTTAGAATGAGGCGCCCCCTGTCCCTCCTCACTAACAGTTCTGCTTATGAGATGATTACTCAACTTTTTAGCCTAGCTGGCTAAATATTGCTGTTTTACATTGCAACAGAGCACCACATACATGAAAACTGTTCTTCCTGAGCCAATTATTTCTTTTCGATTCTCAAAAAGTAGGAAAAGAAGCAACAATTCCCTCAAACTACTCAAAGCTAATCAAATCGCATGTTTTTAGGCTCCTCTGTGGACTTGTTTCATAACAGATATTCTTTCGCCTCTCATTCTCTGATGGATAATAACCGGCGCCTGACTGGAATTAAAAGACAAACAAGTTTCACAATTTCCTCACGAGACATTTCACAATCAGAATTTTTTTGATTCCCACATCCCAGGCAGCCATAAGGGTGTGTCCTACAGGAACAGGTCAGACCTAACAGTCACAGACAACCATTACATAAGACCTAGAGTTGAACGTGTAGCACGAAATAGGTACAATACTGGATTATCAGATATTGAATTAGACAATTTCACATAGTCTGGATTACTTATCATTAAAAAAAACAAACATCAAAAGTCATCGCAAAATGACAATACTGACATTAGGATAAAATCAGGACTTACCTTAGACTGTATACTTGAGTAGGGAGGGCTGATTTCCTAAAAGTAAGACAAAGTGCAACACTTAAAAAACTAACAACATTGCTCTAACCCAAAATCTTAGGGTGTGCTTCAAGCAGGAGGTACAGGCTAAGAGGTCCACCACACTTTAGGCTTGGGCTTGACTTACTTAAGCCCCTCCCACTGGCACACCTGCTCTCACCTACTTCCTCACCTGTCATCCACTTATCTACTAGATCTCCCACGTCCTGACATCCCACTTAATACATTGGGGAATTGACTAAATATGTAGGCTAAAGTTTATGCACTGTAGGCTTACAATGCAATCCTATCTTTTTATAAATAGAGGGCGCCAAATGCTCGTAAACTGTATCAGGTCCAGTGTCAAACAATACTTTAGCATGTTCATAAAGTTTCAATGAGGGTCATTGAACCGAGTAACAAATATCAACACACATTTATGTCAGGCCGATTTGGTATGAAGCCAAATGGTGTTTTTTTTCCCCCCCTTGTCTCTTCAATGTGAGGCAGTATAGTCGGCCATATTGGACACTACGGGAAACCATTCAATTGCCGACGATGAGGAGTTCAGGGTTTACCGGAAATTACCAAATAATTCCGTTTGAACCACTGTAGCATGAAATGAAGCTGTCTGTTCTTGGATACTCGTGATCTCAAGATATTACATACGATGTTTAACTGAAGTTTAATTTCTTTCGGTTTTATGTTACGTTTGATATAATAATAATAATAATAATAATAATAATGATGACGTTAATAACCGGAAGGATAGGATACTGTTCAGTTCTATGTAAAAGTGATGAACACATCTATACAGAACAACACTCTTTCGTACCCCCGCCTGTTTCAGTGGTTCTCAACCTTGAAATTGGGAAAAGAAGATTGGAAGGATACTGGGAATCATATACCTCTGCATTAAGACATTTTCTCCTTTACCTTTAATTTTAATTGAAATAAAATGAATATAAATTCTCAAACATGATTTTAGAAACGTTGGCAACTACACTGCTTTTTTTTCTGTTTTTCGCCAAGTTACAAAATCTGAATTAGTGAAAATTACGAGTTTAATTTGTGTTCCTGAACGCATCATGATTCCCTCTTTGGCCTCGTCCGTTCCTCCGTTCTGGCCCGGCTATTGTTGTGTGTCTTCCAGGGCGACACTGACCCATCAGCAGGCGGTGATTTCTGGATATTTTTACTGCTTTTGGGCGCTTCCACACCGCCGTATTAAGCTTTCCTCGACAACTGACAAGAATATTGTCGTTTTTGAAGGACTATTCGGGACCCCGGTGGAGGACTTTGGGCTGGTGAAGTAGTTAATCGGTATGGGACAGACGGAAGACTGAGATTCCACGTTTGAGACCGCTCGGGTCGGCTGCTCCCACTTCGGATTGACGACGTGAAAAGACAAAACGTGGGTGGAAAAAAAAAATAGAAAGAGCACAGGACGCATGTAGCCGAACTACAACGCTGTTGAGGTCGCTGTTAAAGGTAAGCAGTGCTCTCCAGGAAAGTCACATTTTACCCTGGAGGAGGAGTGAGCAAGGCCTGGTTGTCCGGTAACACAAAAAAGTTCAGAAATCCATCATGACAGTTTGATGGTAATACAAGTGTGCTTTCAAGTTGACCCGGAACCAGGACTGGAGCTTTTTTATATAAGGTGGTACAAGACGGAACATGGAGGAAAGACTCTAGGCTATATGGTGCAGATTACGCCGATTTTGGTTGTAACAACAAATCCATTTCCCACGTATTGTAGCTGGCATCTATATAGTGTTAACCTTGGTTTAATTGTGAGTTCCTCCCACGCAACAAAGTTTTAAGCACTCAAATCTCCTCCCACAGTTCAAGGCCTCAGCTGTAATCAGCCTCTGTGGCATGACAACAGTTTTCAGAAGGACCCCTTTCAACTTAATGCAAGATTTAACCCTTTTCATGTGATGTGCACACGTTTTTTTGTATGTGTGTATAAGAAGGCTGGAAGTACAGGAATGCTGCTGGTGTGTTGGGTGTGTGTCAGTGCATGTAGTCACTGTTCCTGTGTCTCCGTACTCCCATTGCCACAGTAATCCTGGCCCTTGGTAATCCCTCTGTTAGTACTGTCCCAGTTGGCTGGACAGGCATGTCTATCTCTCTCTTACACACACACACACACACACACACACTCACACACACACAGCTGGACTGCAGAGAATTGAGGAACCCTAACAGGTGGTGCTGCTGAGTTTAATGGAGGCATGAAGGATCCTCGATTACTCCTCCAGTGTCCTCATGGCACTAATGACTCTCCAGTGTCAGTACAGTTTTTAGTTCAAACATTGGCACCACAGACGCAGAATCTTCTCTCAGTTTCTCTCTCAGCGGTGTGGTTCACCCTAGTGTGGGCATAGAGAACAAGAAGAGCTTCTCTGTGTTTATGGCTGGAAGATGGCTCTTTCTCCCTCCCAGCTTCACTCTAGCCTTTGACAGGCACAGCAGGTGGCCTCAATGGCATGAATGGAGTCGGAAGGAAGTTCCCCATCCAGCCCTCCACCCCAACCCTGCCCCCTCCACTCACACTGATTGGCAGAGATGGCAGGCTGCCCTGAAGATAAGACCACACCGCCGCTCTCGAAGTGTGTGCCAGTGCAATTACTGGGTTACGCTCCAGTGATGGTTTGCAGGCCCTGCTACCTTCTCATCTCCTAGCGATTGTGGCTACTGTCTTCCCAGCAGATCTGTCAGTTCAGCTTTCATGCTCATGCACTGGATTTATCTTTCATAGCATGAGCTGCTTGGTTCATCTTGTGTGCTGCTGTTTGATGGAGCCGTGTTGAAAACTTGTAAAAGTTTGTTGTGCACCTGCGTAGCGGCAGCCTGATAGTGTTTCTGGTATTGCTGAAATCATGCAAACATAGCTCATGTTATTGGTGTTTACAATGTGTTCAACATGAATGTTACCGCAGCTGTATTTCTAAAACACAGGACACTGTTTGGTTTGGTCCAAGGCAACACCATCTTCATCTTCCTATTTGCTTTCACTTTAAATATAAGTCATTATTAGTGTTTTGTATGAAGGTTTGATGTATTTTCTCTACTGTGTCCATCTCACTGGTGTTATAGCATTGCCTACATTTAACCACCATTGGACTTGACAAGTGTTCTGCCACATAAATGTGTGAAATTACTACAGGAATGTGAAAAAAAATTTTTGAGCACCAGTGAGCGACGCAAGAGTTCAGACGCTGAGCTTGGAAAAATGCACGGATTTGCCACGCTCTCAGACTTATTATCACTGGTGAAGAGAAGTATAGAAACATTGAGGTCGCTGCTTCTCAGCCAGTGCTGACCGTTGCTTTTATTTTTAGGAAAGGCATCAGATCAACTGTCAGTCATTATTGGTGTGTGTGGGGTTTTTTAGGAACTTGAGTACAGGCCAAATTGTAACTTGTCTACATTTGTCCAAAGATAGTTTGTGAATGAAGTCTTCAGGTTGTTGCATCAAGTTACAGTACAGCCCCCCCCCCCCCCATCAGTTTCCAGTCTAAGGTTGTTGTTTTTTTTACCTTAGAAACTCACATCACATTTCCCATAAATATTCTAAAACTTTTTTTGTGAAAATATCAGATTTCCAAAGTTGGGAGTGGGGGGGGGGGGGGGGGGCATGTGCTGGTCATAGTTGGGCTTTAAGTCCCAGGCATCACAATGCTCTCTGTCACGCGTGGCTGCAGAAAAGTCAGTCACACTCGTCATACAAGAGGTGGCACAAGTGTGTGAAGTAGTTCTGCCGACTCTACAGAGAGCATCAGAGCAGAGGACAGAAGTCATTTGTGTTGCCAGACATGACTCTCTCCTCTGTTCCCACCCTCGCTCCAATACACCCAGCAGGTCCAAGCTTCTTCTGTCTGGTGGATCCTCCAGTTCAAGCTTCCATATAAGGTGTGAATCTGATCACTAGAATCAATTAGGGGTTCGCGCAGGAACACTTAACAGTCTCTGGAGGAGCCAGGGGAGGAACCAGTGACTTTCCAATTCACGCTGCCCAAAAGTATTTACGTTCAAACAACACATTCACCTTTTATTTTTTTTGTCCTGGTCATTATTAAAGAATAAGACAATTTGCAAATAACGATAATTTTCAATGTGATATACTTTCAAGCTGTATTGTTGGGCCTGAGCAGACGCACACTAGAAGGCTTCAGTTGTAATCGTAGCAAAACAATCTTATTTTCACACGCTTCGCTGAACAGGGATGGTTGCTGATATCACAACAAAGCAATGGCCGCAACAACGGAAGACAAAATCTTCAGATATAACTGTAAACACAAGCTTAAACATAATTTTTGTTTGTATTTTAAAAAGACATTGTCAACCTTCAGCTATCTGCTCAGGGAGTAAGAAATAAAGATTCCAATCTGATGAAGCATTATAAAGCAGAACGGAAATCCTCAGTTTCCTGAAGCCCGCGGTGACGTCCTCCATTAGCATGTTTCCTGGCTGCAAATCCTCACAACTGAGATGCTGAAACCAGAGAACGCTTGACACTTTGTTCACAAATGACTTTGATCATTACTTCATTATCAGCATCATTACGCTTGTTAATTCTATGTTGTTCAATCGTGCAACTTTTTTTCAGCTCAAAATTCAGTGCCGGCTTTGTAAACCTTTTGATAATGTATGCTACAGACGGACTCTGATCAGCTCCCAAAAGCACTGGAGTTCGACACCCACTATTCAGATCAGTTAGATGCTGGATAGGCAGACTGAGTCACAGCCTCGTCCTTAGTGACTGTAAAGATTAAACAAGTCAGTAGCTCAAAGGTCGATGGCCTTCTCCCAGAACTCTCTGCGGTTGCATCTTATCTGATTAGTTGTGTCAGCCGTGAGAGCAGGGCGCTGTCGTGCTTGATTTAGGGCGGGTATTTAGGCAAAAAGACAAAACCCATGAAACAACCATTGACCATCTTCCACATCAACAGATCGACCAGTGCTGTCAGTGAGGGCTTTTATTTGAACATGGGTTGTGAAGGAGTTTTCCTGTTCTCTGTTGCAGTATCACTTTATTGTGATACCATGTTTATCACGGGTAAAGTATTGGGATGTCACATTACCAGGAATTAAGGAGTCTGTAACAACTTTTGAGAAATTTTGGAATACACTGGAGCTTTTCTCTGGTTTTGTGTTTTGACCGTTCAAAAGCTTTATCTGTCCTCACACGCGTCCATGTTTGGTGATTGACTTACCGGCAAACAGTCATGAGTCACTTATTGATCAATGTTGGTTTTATTTCAGACCACAGGAAAAAACTCTGCTATTCTTTAGCTTCCGAAATACAGTCTGCTCTCACGCTTACTCACAACCGCTCACTTGCTAATGCAGCGCTACACTGGTCTGGTAAATCCCTGCTGTCTCCGTCGTATCTGTTACAGCTCTTGCTGCTGCCGTTATACATACTGTTAGTGACCAGTATCTTCAGTACCTGCCCACCTAGACAAAGCAAATCCATTAGCTCTTGTGACTTACCTACTCGCTTTTGTTTTCAGAGGTATAATCAGCATTCGTTCCTACATCACGTTGCCATGCAGTAGTGTCCAGTTTTTATTATCTCCAATTCTGATCCAGTGATGGAAATGTGGTTAATCTTTTCCCCCATCAGTGGGTTTATTTACATAAAAACTTTAAAACATGCACATTTAATAGATCAATGACATGTTACGGAACAACTGATTCTTGATCCGGTGCAAACTATGGAATCAAGTCTGGTGCGCCACCATTATACCGATTTGTGAAACAAAGTCAGCTGATCTGTGAATATCAGTACCTTCACATGACTCTGATATCCCACCTCGACTCTTAACTCGCGTCCACCTGCAAAGTGGCCTGTACCTGCTGTCGTAACATGTTAATTTAGACTAGGTGTCAGTTTTAGCCTGGTAACATAGCCTTATTTTCCTCCTGCCAGCTAAAACAAACGCTTCCCTCCTGCAGCTCTCTGGCATAGTTTCTCTTGGCCTTGTGGAAAGCAGCAACATTATGTGTGTCCTTAATCTGACACGGCATCACTGGCTCACAGCCAGTCACATGGCCTTGGATGGGGTCTGACTCCAACATTTGTTTGAACACACACACACACACACACACACACACACACACACACACACACACACACACACACTTGGTTGTGCTCAACACTGGTATGGGACAGTATTCCTGGGAGTCAAGTTATTCAAAGCATTTCTATTTCATATTCAGTGCAAGCCAGTATTCTAACCGCGTGATCTTTGTGAACAGGATGGATCACGTTTGTAAATGTTGGAGAAATCTGGAATTACTTCTCTGACCTCACAATGTATATCTAGGACCATGAAGCCGGATGTCTCTTTGGATTCAACCTCATTTAGGGCACTATCTGAGAGAGTGTACAATAATCTGCCTATAATTGGATTTTCTGTGAATGTCATTCTAGTCCTAATTAGGTTTGGTAAATTTGAAGACAAACAATTTTGCTTACTAATCTCTTCAACAGAAATGTTCTCCTAAGTTATGCTCCGTTAAATGTGTTGAATAGTAATGATACATTAGATGAATGAAATTATAACAGCCAGCCGGTCTCCTGCTCCTAATGCGGTTGTAAGTCTGTCTGTAGAAACGACCATTGTCCAGTCGGAGCGCCAGGTTTGATTGATTGTTAGGCTGCTTGGCTCAGGCTGTCAGTACCCTTATTAGCATTTGTACGACTTGGTGTTAGCATGTGTATGGGTTTGCATAGTGAGTGTGGTGTGTGCACTGTGTGAGACCACCACAAGGTATTTTCTCATTGTCTGTAACAAAAGGAAGATGGAATGACAAAAGAAACAGAAAGCTTTTTTTTTTCTGTCCCAGGGGAGATGAGGATTTCTTTGTTTCTGAGGGCATGAAGATGGATAGTTTTTCCTTTTTTTAGGGGAATAAAATATCCTTGAAAAGAATAAACTAGCAGCCAGTAGAATTGATAGCAGATTTTGGAATATCAACCCCAGTTGCTCCACAATTTGGACAACAACAGCTTGTTGAAGTACGCCGACTTCACCGGGTCTGAAAAGTGCACTGATATAAACAGTATCTGCAGCAGCACTTAACAGGAACGCTGATTACATTCAGATTTATTTTTTCCCGTCTGTGGTGTGAATAAACCACAAACGTGCCATGACTTTCTCTCGAGGCCACCTCTTCTTTTCTGTGGAATGATGGCGAGTGAAATGTGTGAGTGTTGAAACAGTTTGAGACTCTCGCTCATGTGTCAAATGTATGAGATCACCTGGGCTTCTAGTGTGTGTGTGTGTGTGTGTGTGTGTGTGTGTGTGTGTGTGTGTGTGTGTGTGTGTGTGTGTGTGTGTGTGTGTGTGCGCGCGTGACATATGGTTAAAGGTTGACAGTCATTAAGACAGATGAGTTTTTATACAGTTGTAAACTGTCGAACACTTTGAAAATGTAATCCTTTGGGAAGAAGGATGGAATGTTATACCTTTTTTTTAATTTCCTTTCATTTCTTTAGTACGTAGTAGCCTTCGATGAGTCCCTGAATACAATCACACAACTGGAAATTAGCATAATGCATCATCATCAACCCTCCTTCCTACGCTGAGGCGGTGTTACGCGTTGCTGCCGTGACGTACAGGTACAGCTCCATCACTGCTGTCTGTGATAAGCAGCCACACGCATTAAGTTGCTTTTTAAACCTTTTAGGCCTGATGTTTCCTGATCATTTTATTATTAGGTTTGATGTTCACCGTGTTCTGATTCTGCAAATGAATCCATGCAGATATTACACATTAACAGCACTATCATCCAGCGCATGGCTTAATTGTATGTTGCCGCAGCCAGGACTGTAAACTTGGACTCATTACAGGGCACCAACACTCTTTCACCATATTTTCTTTTACCTTAGCTCTCAGTTTGCTGTGGAATTAGTGGCATTAGGTTCCATGTCAGGCCATCAGTGTTTTGGTCATGTGGAACTCTGCTGGGTTGACTTGTTTGACAGGACAAGGTCGGAGGTGACGGTCATGTTTATCTTGACCTCTGATCTGATGTCACTGGTGCCTATTGTTAGATTTGTGGAACAAATGAGGTGTCAAAATTGTTTTAGCGTCATATTTGGAGTCTACATGGAGACACGTGGCCACCTGCTGTGCTGTGAATTCTACATTTACAAAACTGATAACTGTTTAATTGCATATATAATCAACTTCAGCAAATTCAAACCTCCACAAATCTGTATATCAATGACCTTAGACAAATGATGAATTTGCAAGCAGTCAGTGCTGCTAATGGTAACCTGACGTACATTTTTGTATTTCTACTACATAAAACGTCCTCAGCACAGCCCAGTCTGCTAAGGAGTGTTTGAAAAGTGATAGTGCTGGTTAATCCAGCTGTTTATTTTAATTATGCATCAGTGAAAGCTTGAATTGTTAGAATAGTAATAAGTTCACAGGGGAAAATACATTTCATAATTAACCATAATTAATGCCAGTAAAGTAAATAATATTCTTGACATTGAAACACCGAATGAAGGCCGACGTCAGCTGTGCCTCTGCTGCTGCGGTCGTCTGCTGCCTGCAGGTGTTAGCTTCTTAATACAAATTCAACATTAGCTCAACCAACAACTGCAGACGAGGCAGTTGACAGTATTGTTTCTACATTTTGTGTGTTTACTCAGTGTTACTGTTTCCACCGCAGCCTCTCCGCTCTGGCGTGTTTGTGTGATTTAGTGTATGAGCCCAGCGCTCGGTCAAAGAGCAGAGGAGAGCAGAGCCAAATAACGAATCTCCATCCATCCCTTTGACACCATCGTTCATCTTATTATCTGTTGCGCTGCCTCGCCATCGGATTTCAGTCAATACTGTTTGTTCATTCGAGGAAACCAATACGCCATCCAGCTCAAATATGTGGATCCATACATTGCTGATGAAATGACAACATACCGTTGTAAATGAAGCGTCGCGGTGCCACAGCGATGCTCCAGGTTAATAATCTTAGCTGTCCAGATGGAAGGAAACATGCCTTTTTAGCACAGACTCATTTCTGTCAGAAAAAACTAAAAGCAAAAATGACAGTCCCACTAGTTTATCAGTCCTTTCAAAATATCACTCAAATATACACTGTATATAATTATTTTTTGAATGTGATTGGGGCCAATTTGACTTGCATCTGCTTGCAGTCAATCAATATCTTTTGTTCGTGGGAGGATGTCAATAAACCATCCATCTGAAATAAGTAGATCTATACATTGTCGACTGTTTTGGTTTGGCTGGAGTGCTCTTCTTCACAAGGCGAGGCCACTCTTTGAGTAGATTGAAGGGAATTTTCTTCTTTGAAATTGGTTTGAGTTATAATTTGATTAGGGGAAAAAAAAAACAATTTCACCAGATCAATAAACCCAGGGAAAGGATTCCCTTTGGGAGATGATGTATTCATTTTTGGGGACCCGTCTTTTCAAAGAAAAATCCTAGAAGGATTTGAATGAGATAGGAGGCGATATGTGTACTACCCTCTACTCAGTCTGACTAAAGTACTTTATACTGCATGGCCCTTTTTTCCCCTCTTTCACGGATCCTCACATCAAAGGGAGCAGAACTAAATCTAATTATGCATGATGTTGATAGAGCATCAATTTCTTATGTAAGATGTATAGCTTGCTGAAGGGTTTTGTTTGTATTATAATGAACATGTACTTGGATTCTATTCTGCAAATAACACATTTGATATGATACCCCCCCCCCCCCCATGCATCATAGTAAAGAAAAACGTAAAGAAAAAAAATCCTGTTTGTATTGTGAAGGGAACCGTTCCAGCTCAGCACACATTCAGGAACTTCCTGGCAAAAGCACTTGAGAGAAGGATTATCTATACACCTTATCTGTATTTACATGTGGAGTAATTTGGATGTAGTCCTTGAAATGTGCAAACACAGGGGTCTCGTATAGCGGCAAGTACAGCAGGGGAGAGAACCAGCTCTTGACACTGAGGGGCTTTTTGCTGGTCTGAAGGTGGTGTCAGTGATAGTGTGATTACAGGGGGGAGTTGAAATGGCCACAGGCTGTGAGGATCCAGTTCCTGGCTCAGCTGGCTTAAAAAGCTTTTGTTGGGAATGGTGAAGTCATGAGAGGTCATTCTTTGGCTCCCGGTTTTTGTCTTCTGGCCTGGAGAGTTATGCCAAGAAGAAAAAGACCCCCCCAAGCTCCAGGGTAGTATCACAACTGTTTCTTGGGCTTAGTGATACAAGTTATGACATCATCACAAGCAAGGGCTCATTCAAACCAATGTATACACCTGATTTTCTGTTTGCTGTTAATATTTATAATTGAGGAGTTTTAAGGGATTTAAAGGGGGTCATTTAGTCTCAGCATGACAAATTTTGATATGGTGTTCAACCCTATTTAATGAAATAAAATTCTCTTACATGGATTCTCAGTGGAAGCAGTCTGCTCGTGTTGCAGCGTGGAAGTGATCAGTGTGTTTAGGAGGTTTCCTAGCGACACCAGTATTATAATTCCAAATCAGTCCGATAATTAGTTGTTGTTCATTGTCATATCCTAGTATGTTAGAATAATCACCAAGCTTTATTTTTTCAGTCCTAGAGACAATATTCTCTTTGTGAGGAACATGAATCCATTGTCTCCTTGTGTTTGCTGCCCAATTAATTAGCATTAGTTCAGTATCAGACAGTTGAGCAAATCTTCCTTCGTGTCCCCGCAGGTTTGACGATGGGTTGTGTCAGGAGTAAAGAGGACAAGGGCCCAGCACTGAAATACCGACCAGACAATACCAACGCCACGCCAGTCAATGCCCACCTGGGCCACTATGGGCCTGAACCCACCCTCATGGGTCATTCACCAGCAATGAAGACACACAACAACAGCTACAACAGCCATGCTGCCGCCCTCACACCCTTTGGTGGGGCGTCTTCCACCATGACACCTTTCGGCGGTGCCTCCACCTCCTTCACCTCGGTGGCTGTGAGCAGTCCCTTCCCTAGTGTCATCACAGGTCAGTTTTCAGAGAGGGCTATGGGAATATCACATTTGCAAATTTGAGAAAAACCTTTTTCAACATGAATGAGACGTCCTTATTTAAATTCAAATATATTCATACAACTTCAGTTCCCAAAGCTCCTTCGGAGAAGTAAACTCAAAGTTTTGCTGCTTTTTATTATAATGGCAAACATGAATTTAGCGTGCTCATTTGCAAATCAGAAATACAGCCTTATGCATATACATGCGCTATTTTCCTGTGCCATGTTCTAACTTTTCATTCTGTTCCATTATGTGCAGGTCACTATATAATTTAAGAATATACTCAGCCGAATATTTGTTATTGCGGCACTTTATGAGCAGCAGATGTTATGCAAATGAGATATTTGAAATGAGTCAGACCAAATAGAAACCCAAAATAGGTCTATACTGTGGGAAGCAATGCAGGCGCACGGACTCCCCTGAGCCAAACAAAATCGAAGCCTGCACTGGATTCACTCAAGTTACTTAGGCACATTTCAATCTACTTTATGCTATAGTTATTGAAATTGTGAAAAGAACTCTCAAGTCATTCAGGATGATCAATGTAACATACATTTCATAAATATATTCACCAATTTGATTCACTGACTTCAACTCCAGAGTGACAGAATGTAGAATCATAAGTAAAATGAATCAGAGGGAATATTTTGTTTTCATATGGGCATTGAAGGTTGTGGGTGCTGTTTTTTTATGTGGTGGTCTTTTATGTTTGCAGTCGCTCATCATTAAAGAGCAGAAAAATCCTGGGAGGTTTCTTTCAAAATAGAACAGAGGCAACTAAAAATCCCTCCAAGCCAAGAACAAACTTCTTATTCCTGTTGAGGCAAAGAAAAAAAAGACTCATGATATTTAACATTTCTGCAACAAAATATCTAAAAACAATTTGACCAATATTATATGCTTGGGCTTATATTTGAATTATTTCAAATGTTTCCAACAATGGTGTTACCTCCTGATTTTTATTTTTTTTTTAGTCGTGCAACTCATATTTTCATTAATTCATGACATTTTTTAACACAATAATCAAGATATTTCAGTATCAAGGTTACTGTGCTGTGCAAGTCACAACGGATGTGTGAGCTACAACACAAAAACATGTTGTTTCTTTTTAATTAGGACAGTTTTGACCGCAAAGCATTGCCAGCCTAAACCACAACTGAAATAACTTTAGCTGATTGAACATGATTTCCGATATTTTTTTTTTTAACACCGAAGACAACAACTCCCATAATTCCATGTTCCTTCATGTTGAGTAAGGGCAAAAAGGACAAACAAAGGCAGGATTTAAAAAGGTCATACATCATTTTAAAGGTGACTCGATTCATTCTCCTCCTGGTTTCAAATGTATTTTTCTCTTTGCTGGACTCTTTATTTAATCTTGAGTTCTCTGCAGGACTCCCCAGCAGCTGTAGTCACGTCTGTCCCCGTTCCTCCTACTTTCAGGCGGTGTGACGTTTTTCGTAGCGCTGTACGACTACGAGGCAAGGACGTCTGACGATCTGTCGTTTAAAAAGGGGGATCGCTTCCAGATTATCAACAACACGTGAGTGCATTTACTTGCTAACGTCGCCATTCTCCTGCTATGTGAGTGTTTGTTTAATCCCTCATTGTATTCAGGTCTGATATTAAGGCTGAAGTCTGTCTGGGTTAATAGGTTCCTCTAATGGGCCATCTGTTCTCATCACTTCTCTCCCGCTAGTCATCATTCTTCATTCTCAGTGTGTTTTTGTTACATGTATTCAAACATTACAAGATAATTGAATGTTTAATAAGCTTTCTGGTGTATT
The DNA here is from genome assembly GCF_037954235.1 of Aulostomus chinensis. Lineage (NCBI taxonomy): Eukaryota > Metazoa > Chordata > Actinopteri > Syngnathiformes > Aulostomidae > Aulostomus > Aulostomus chinensis. The sequence continues at coordinate 24,678,880 of NC_141324.1, forward strand.
CAGCAGCACACTAATATGCCTGAATGTCAAACAGAGCAGAATATAATGGAATCAGTTTATTTTTTACATTTACTTTTTTTTTTATAGTAAATGTTATTTTCCAAAATGACACCCCTGCAGTGTTCCATTGAAATAATGTAAAAGGAAATGACAGTAAAAGATACAGACCAAGGGTGCTCAATGAATCAGAAATATTATTATGACCAACCGTGTGTAATATCCAATTACATGAGCTGCAATTTCAGGACTCGGATAAAATGTATCTCAAAATATCATTACATATGAAGCAATGACTACAAATTCTGTCCTCCAGTCTTGCTTGCATGCTTGATTGGTAGAGAACCCAACAAAAATCTCATTATTCTTATATTGTTCAAAATTAAATACGAAAAAAGACCATTTGCACTAAAACAATGAAAGATATCCCCATTGCAATATCTGTCAAAAAAAAATCACAGTGTAATGTTTTATGGAAATTATTGCCGTCTAACGCAGACATGAGGAAATTATTTTCAGCTCATAGTTTGCCGCTCTGTGACCAGCGGTGTCGAGGTGGCGGAATGAGCGGGGCTGCACGTTCATTTATCACACGCGTCCCCAATAACTCTGTTTTCACGTCGCATTTCCGCTGATGAATATTCTCCTGCTCAGGGGTGAGAGGAGGACAGATCTGCTCAAAAGTCCAATAGAAAGATTCTTCCTACATGTCAAGTCCTTTACATCCTTTTTTGTAGCAGAATTTACCAACAATGCTCTTGTCAGTCCATCCGTTTCGTCAACCGTGATTTGTTTTGTGACTGTGTGAATATGTTAATTGAAGATGTGCTTCAGTGACACTCAGTGCACTTGTCAGGGTGGATGTATTTCTTGAATTGCTTTTCTCTGTGTGCACTAACTTCTGTTTCATTTGCTCTCCTCAGGGAAGGCGACTGGTGGGAGGCTCGCTCTATCAACACTGGACAGAAAGGCTACATCCCCAGTAACTACGTGGCCCCGGCTGACTCCATACAAGCTGAAGAGTGAGAACTCAGTATTTCTTTCTGTTGCTATCTTGCTCCATCCGTCTTTTCTTTCCCAGCTTCTTCACTATTTCTCCTCCTGCTCAGTTAGTTCCTCACTAACATGATGCAGCTGAGTGGTCACACTTGGTGACTAAACCATCATGCACACATGGAGAGAGTCTAAACAACAGGACCCTGTATAGTCGCTGGTATTCCCACTGCTGTTCATCTGCTGTGACAGAAAGAAGTGCTGCTTTTAGACACTTTTCTCAGGTTTTTAATGGCCAAAAGTCTCTTTTAAATACCACAAGACGTTAGAGCTACTTTGTGGGATGGTTGTTGCCAGAGGGTCATTTTGTGAAGAAGGAGACAGACTCAGGAGGCTTTTTTGAAGGTCCCATAAGTGGCAGATTTCAAGTCCTGTTCCTCTGAAGAGTAACGTTCTTTGGGGAGGGGGGGTGACAGAGTGGACTTTATTGTCATTTGTCACTTATGTATCTGTTTTATTTCAAGCCATTCTTTTCCCCACCTTTTGTTTGTTTAGTTTCACTACCTGTTTCGTTAACCTTGAATTTCTCCTGATCGCGTCAATACACAATTCTGTCCTGGGTCTGTTTATGTTGAGCCGTTATATTTAGTTGAGATTTCCATCATTCTTAATTCTTAAACAGACAATCATTGTTATTTCAGTTGCTTTTATTGCTATTTTCATCACAGTTTAGCAAAGTTTCCTTTGTCTTACCAGTCGTGGGAAATCATAGTGTGGGAGGGGACCGCCCTCATTATTAAGCGTTCAGTGACATCAGTGAAGACGTCGAGCGCCCTACCATGTCTGAGGGGGAAGCTGCCGATCGTATGACTATGGGTTTCATGTATGTTTTGGTATTGAGCAGAAAATAGTGCATTTCTGGATGCATTCGTGTAAAGTGGGAGATTGGAATTCTTATCGGAAATTATTCTTTGTTATTTTCTGGTCATCGTCGTCCTGCGCTTTATCCGGTGGGTCCGAGTTGTGGGGGCAGCAGCCTCAGCAAGGCAGCCCAGACTGTCCTCTCCCCAGCCACTTCAACCAGCTCTTCCGGGGGAATCCCAGGCCAGTCGTGAGATATAATCCCTCCAGCTTGTCCTGGGTCGGCCTCGGGGCCTCCTCCCAGTTGGGCATGCCTGGAACACCTCCCCAGGGGGCATCCTCACCAGATGCCCGAACCACCTCAACTGACTCCTCTTGACATGGAGGAGCAGCGGCTCTACTCTGAGCCCCTCCCAAATGACTGAGCTTCTCACCCTGTCTCTAAGGGAGAGCCCAGCCACCCTACAGAGGAAACTCATTTCGGCCGCTTGTATTTGCGATCTTGTTCTTTCGGTCATTACCCAAAGCTCATGACCATAGGTGAGGGTTGAAACATAGATTGACCGGTAAATCGAGAGCCTCGCCTTCTGGCTAAGCTCCCTCTTCACCACAACAGACTGGTTTAGCACCCGCATCACTGCGGACGCCGCCGCAATCCGCCTGTCAATCTCCCGCTCCATCCTACCCTCACTCGTGAGCAAGACCCCGAGATACTTAAACTCCTCCACCTTAGGTAGCCCGAAAAGGTGGCACGAGCACGTCCTCCCTTGGACTCACCACCCATAGGAGGAACCGGAGGGGTCCGGTGCAATGTGGCTTGGGTGGCAGTCCAAGGCGGGGGCCTCGGCTGTCTGAACCCCAGGCATGGAAGCTGGCTTTTGGGACATGGAACGTTACCAGGTTATTTTCTGGTTCTGAGATATTATCTGAGAGTCCACCCCTGTAGTGAGGATGATGAGGGCCTGACAGCTTACTGAGAGGTGTGCCAGTGTACAACTTCAGTTGTTTGGGGATGCCAGGGGGAAGGTTAAGCACAGCAGATGCTAGGGCTGGTGCTGTTATTTTGTTTTGTATTATTAGTAGTTGATTTATCCTCAGTTTCTTGTGTGAATAGTTTTGTCTTTTTTCCCCAGTTTATTTATGTTTTTGTTGCACATTTCTTGGTTGCACCTGTGAATAAATGTCTGCCTCCTACCTCACAAAACGACCCTCTGGCAGCGACGATCCCACATACTTATTATAACTCTTCCATCCAAAGGCATTTAGCTTTGCTGCTCTTCCTCCTCGTCTCTGGACCAAACCTCTGTGAATCCTAAAAATTCTTGAGTCCTACTTAACTGTGTTTGGAGGGAAAGAACACCTGAGCCATGTTACTGGAACAAGCTGAAGCCCAGCTGGCATTAATCACGGACTCTAATGATAGAGACTAGTCCAAATTATTTGGACTTTAAAAAGATTTTAGGATTTTGCCTCCAACTTTGAAGACAACCTCAGAAGATCCACTTTAAAGCTTGAGGCCAGAGAATTTCCAAATCTCTAACATCACATCTCTGTCACCATGTTATTATCATATGACATAAATTTGTGCTTATTATACAGTACATCACATTGACATCTTCTTCTCCGATTGAGCATTTGGTTTTCTCTCTATTGGCAGATGGTATTTTGGTAAAATGGGCCGCAAAGATGCCGAGCGTCTTTTATTGCTGCCAGGGAACCAGCGTGGTACTTTCTTGGCACGAGAGAGTGAAACAACCAAGGGTAAAAATATTTTTCCTTCCAAGAGAAAAGACTGCAATTGTTAGTGTTGCAGTTGAATGTAGAACCAAAAGATGTTTTGTGTTTTGGCTTGTTTGAGCTTTCGAGGACAGCGGCTTTTGATTTATTGCAGTCATGAGTTCAAACCAGAGAATTTGAACACTTTCCATCTTCATTCCTGTGTATTTTCAAGGTGCCTACTCTCTATCGATCCGGGACTGGGATGACGTAAAGGGAGACAACGTCAAACACTACAAAATTCGAAAGCTGGATAACGGCGGTTATTACATCACAACTCGAGCCCAGTTTGAGACACTACAGAAGCTGGTGAAACACTACACAGGTACACATTCTGTCCTTGTTCACGCTGGTGTTTTCCCCTCGTGTTTGGATTGTGTGGTCTCGTTGGGTCAACATGTTGTCTTCTTTGAAGGGTTTTGGAAGTACAAGTAGTACCTGCTCTTGTTTTATTCAACATTTCAGCCCATGAATACAGTGCTTGTAGAGGAAAATGAATTATTCAACTGCAGATCTGTTGCTGGGGTATATGTTGAATATGTTTTACTGAGGATTTTTTCCTCTGGCAGTGACTGTAAACCCATTACATGCAGTGGTTTTACTGACATGGTCATGGCTCAGTAATCATGACAAAGTCCCAAAAAATGTAAAACCTATGAGACGTGAGCTAAAAAAGACATGAATATTTTTTTTGGGGGGGGGGACTGTCCGAAGCATGCTGAAACTAACAGGTTATATGTCATCATTTAAAAAAAAAAAAAAAAAAAATCAATGTCTTTTGTTTAGTTGTTGGACCTAAATGAATTTCTTTTGCTGGTTTAACAACTGTAGACTTGAATTTCTGCAGCAGTAACTTCGACAACAAGTAATAAACACAGTTTGCTTGTCAGTTAGTCTCTGCCGTACATCTACCCATCAGCGATGGTCCAAGCTAACTCTCCAACCCTCCTCCCTGATTGTTGATAGAGAGCTGGTCACCGATGCAAACAAATTCAACTACCGGTATCTATGTTTGTTTCTCTCTTTTCTCTGTGCATCTTTACATGTCTGTTCCTGCCCAGAACACGCCGATGGGTTGTGCTACAGGCTAACGACTGTGTGTCCCACGGTGAAGCCGCAGACCCAGGGACTTGCTAAGGATGCTTGGGAAATACCCAGAGAGTCTCTGAGACTGGAGGTCAAGCTGGGCCAGGGCTGCTTCGGAGAAGTCTGGATGGGTAAGACGTCACCACCGCTGTACTAATGTGGACTTTATGTTTGCATGGGGGGTGGTTTCCACAAACAAGTCAGTAGGGAATTGTTTGGCACTCATTTTTGAAACAAAATCTCTAAATTTATTTATTTTGGTGAACCCTCTCTTTGTAAATCTGTTCACTTTGGTCACACCAGAAGTGACGCTGCAAAATTGAAATATTTGCCATCTGGAAACTCAGTCACATATTGATGAGTTGGGTTCTCTTTTCACTCAGTCAGTCAATGCAGAACTAGAATGTTTTCCTCCTTTGTCATGACTGCCTGCAAACCTTGCTACGGGACAACAGGATTAGATGAGACTGATCGCGGCTGTTCAGTTCAAATGAACTGATGTGGGTCTGAAGCTTTTATGGCGCTGGGCATCTACATTTCCCATGCAAACAAAACTCCTACTTAATCCACTAAGAAGTAGTTTGACACTGATCATGAATTAGTAAAGAATATCATTTGTATGGACACCAGTGCGTTCATATAGAAACAAATCATCCAATATACATGATTTATGACCAATGTAAATTTAATGGCAAGGAATCCTGAAGCAGTTAACTCAGATAAACTGAATTACTTCGTAGAATTATTTATGTTTCTGACCTCACATCTCAGTGCCACACTGGCCCACATACTGCTAATTTCTGTCAGTTTGCGCACACACGTGCACATGCTCTCAGCTCAGTAATCGCAGGTCATCCGCCTACGCTTCAGTTCTCCAGCCTGCATGTGAGGCGGGTTCCTTTCAACCAACACCACTCGCTTCTTTCATCATTTACTCTTTCATTAAGCCCTGCCTGCGGCAAGCCTAGACCTGCCGTGCAATCCCAGGAATTCCTCTCGCATGCCTCTTCAACATTTGTCCTTGATGGTTTTTCTGCTCAGCCACAACTTCTTGCTGAAAATTCCCTCTTTGTTCATACATTTGTCCAGCGTTTTGTTTCTTTTAAATGCCCGCTTGTGCTTTTGACCTCTATTGCACCCTGTGTTCTCACCATATTAATGAGATATTGTCCTACTTTGTCCTTCAGCGTGCTTGTGTGTGTAGCGTTTGCCCAGTATGATTCATTCATGAAGGTCAGCCTAATGACGGAAGCACTAGATCTCCTGCCACTGCTCATTGTATGTAAGCAGGGCGTGAGTAAGTGGCTCTCAACCAGGAAGTGGCTGATTATTTAAGCAGCCGTGTTCTTTCTCTGCTCAGCTGCTCTTTACACAAGGGAAGGCTGCCAGAGATCACTGGCTTGAAGGTGGATTTTTAGGATTGACATGTCCATCACCTAAAAGGGGTCAAAAAGTCTGTAACATGCCTTTCACTTTATATTTGTTTTATTTTTAAACTAGGTTAATGCATTATTCTGTACATATGTGTAGTAGATTACACAAATCAGATGTGTGTGGTTTTTACCAGAAATCAGTTACCACTTTTGACTTGTTTTTATTCAGGCACATGGAATGGCACTACTAAAGTGGCAATTAAGACCCTGAAGCCAGGCACCATGTCCCCAGAGGCTTTCCTGCAAGAGGCTCAGATAATGAAGAAACTCCGCCATGACAAACTGGTGCCGCTGTACGCGGTGGTGTCTGAGGAGCCCATCTACATCGTCACTGAGTTCATGGGCAAAGGTAAAGACAGCTCATGCTTCTCGATGCTCGTAATTAAAAGTTGTCAAGAAACCAAATCGCTGAGTGTTGAGTCAGATAATCTAGTGTGCTTTGTACAAGGAACCAAGGAACTCTTGTGGGTGTGTGAAAAGGCTGTTGAAGTGCTGTCTAGGGTATCGATGTGCCATCTAAATTCTTAACTGCCTAGAGGCTCCTACAGATCGAGATTTGCAATCACTGTAAGTTAATTGATGCCACGCTGTGCAACACGCATCTAATAGTCTCAGGTTTGACCATCAGTCTGATGCATGTGCTCTGTGAAATGAGGCACCCATATAGACATTGAGGCAAGTCAGTGTGCAGCGTTATCAATTTGCATCTGGTTGCTATGGCAACAGTGATCGAAACAAGAAGCAAACTCACGGAATTGCAGCATCCATGCGCATGGACAAAGCTTAGTAAAAGATGAGGAATAAAAAAGCATGGACACGGTTATGGCTGCGAGCTGGGTCACTCCGTCACCATTGTGCTGATCACTGTATCAGTTCACGCTGCACTTCTGTTGCTTGGTTCGTTGACGGAGGTTGTGGCAGCAGTCGCACTTGAACATGATTGCCTGCATAACTGCCGTGGTCAGATGTTTGTCGTAGGCTATCTTGAGTTGGCAAGACCAGGGTAACTGCTGTGTCTGGTCCTGACCCCAAACAGTGGCCTTAGGTCACGCTAGGAGGTTCTTAGTTATCTTACATGTTAGCCCAAAGTGACACAGTGTATACTGGTTATTAAACAAACAGGCTCCCGATGCTCATTTTGTCATGAATACGGCTTGGCAGCATCCCGATACTGTGATAGAGTCTCAAAAAAGGACTCTGCTTCAGCCTGACAGAAGGCTTGGTGCTCATCTGAAGACAGGGAACATGGTGAAATCATAACAATAAATCATGCTCCTAAAAGTCAGCAGAAGCACTCAGAGTCTGCATTTTTATTTCAGGAGCAGAGTGACTGACGTTTGGGCAGATATTGTGATATGAGACTAGATATTATTGTAGATATCTGAAACTGATATCATGATAAATTACATGTGTTGTCTTTTTCTGGTTTTAAAGGCTCTATTACAGTAGAAGTGATGTCACTTTCTGAGCTTTCCAGACTGTAAGAGCTGTTTGATATTTTCCTTTATCTGCTCATTCATTGTATACACATTCTGTTCATCATCAAAAATCTCTCTCAATCTTTTGTGTGGGGACCAAAAGTACAATATTGTCACAGTACTGTTATTGAGGTATTCGGTAAAAAAAAAACATGATCTTTGCTATTGTATGAAACCCTGAGTGCATAGTAGCGAATGGTCTTTTTAAAAAAAAAAAATTTTTAAGACCAACTTTTATCTTCCTCAGTGTTCTTAATGTGCAGAATGGTCATGAATGTATGATTTTATAAACGTTTCAGGATCGTGGATCTGTAAATTTGCCGTAAAATAATGAACAGAAGCTTATGCACTTAGTTTCAGATTTGCTCCTTTGGGACTCACTTAAATCTGTTATGCAGGATTCTGATTGAATTTGAGTGAAGCACAAGTAAAATGACAACACGTAACAGAACTCAACTTGATGGGTGAAGCCTGTGGGATCTTTGGCAGCGCAGTCGTGTTGCCTCCCATTGATCTGTTTGTTTCAGCGTGTGTTGCTGAGTTTCAGTGTCAATCGATGCTCCTACAGCTCCATCGATCCTGCTTGACGCTTTCTATAACTCTTGACAGGGAGTTTACTGGACTTCCTGAAGGAAGGAGATGGGAGGTATCTGAAGCTGCCTCAGCTGGTGGATATGGCTGCACAGGTAGGATCAAACACTCCTCTGAATAGCAACACAGGCCTGTTACCTTCCCAGCTGCTCTTTAGCTCTGTGTGAAGGAAGGAAGGAATCTGTCGGCTCAGTCATAAAACAAGGAGCTCAGTGTGGGCAGGTTTCCAGACACGCTTGTATGAGTCAAATATTCAGTCCCTGTGCATAAGGTTTTTAGTTTGCTCACCATCTGGCTGTCATATTTAGTTAATATCCAACCTGACATCTCTACCGTCTCCTCCTGTCCTCCTGTGCCTGCTGGCTGGATGTGCCTCCCCTCATTCTCCACCACTTAACAGCCTGTAGTACTTAAGCGCCGCTCATCAGAGGCCACTTAAACTCGCCTCCCCAGTCGCCTACTGTGATCTGCTCTTAGTTTGTGTCTCTGCATTCCCTCTCCTCGTCACGCAGCAGAGTGGAAAAGTGTTTGAAAATTAGACCGAGGCAGGCTGACACCTCCTTACACCTCTGAGGGAGCTGACACCCGGTTGAGGAGGTTGTTTGAAAAGATTTGGCAACTGTTGATTTAAACCACCTAGACTGAATAATACATTATTTTAAAATGACCGCTCCATTACCAATAAATATTTGATGGCCATCTTTAAATTTTCAAAAGCTTGTGTTAACTGTTTGTTTTGGTTGCATCTCTCTGTTGGTGACCATCCATCCCTCCATCCCTGTCGCTCCTGTCCAATCCTGTTCCAGATCGCAGACGGCATGGCCTTCATCGAGCGGATGAACTACATCCACAGGGACCTGAGAGCTGCCAACATCCTGGTGGCCGACAACCTGGTGTGTAAGATCGCCGACTTCGGCCTGGCTCGACTCATCGAGGACAACGAGTACACTGCCAGACAAGGTAGGATGTGTGTGTGTGCGTGTGTGTGTGTGGGTGGGTGTGTGTGTAGACTGCATTGGCTTTAAATAGACTTAATTTATTCCAAGCCCTTGATGTCTTTTGCTGCTGCATCAATTTATCTCTTACCAACTTTTCCATTAGCAGTTGAGATTTGAGTTTTAGTTTTAACCAAAATGAAAGCACACTTTGATCATTTACAATCTCTTTTTCTCTTACTAATTGTTCAATCTCATTTTGCATCCAGGTGCTAAATTCCCCATCAAGTGGACGGCCCCTGAAGCTGCTCTGTACGGCCGCTTCACTATCAAGTCGGATGTCTGGTCGTTTGGTATACTACTGACTGAGCTGGTGACCAAGGGCAGGGTGCCATATCCAGGTGAGACAATGACTTTTTTTTTGTCTTGAAGATAAATATTTAGCGCGTGCTCTTTCTTCTCATTTCACATAAGATCTTCTTTTTTTTTCAAAACCTCAGTATTTCCATGTCTTGTATATGTCTGGGTTTTTGCCTCAAGACAATTTCCACATGCTACTCTAATCCTCAGTCAGTTTTAATAGTATTTTCTCACACATGCTCTTTGGAATGGAACTGCATATCGTAGACATGAGTCCACACAGATGTTTGATTTATCTGTCCGTGGGAAAGTATCTTTTACCCTCCCAAAGATCATCTGCCTCCTCGTACCTACCCCTGCTGTCTGGGAGGAGTACTGCAGTCGTATAAACGGCACTGATTAAAGAGTGGTGCCATATGGCAGAGTCAACCACCGTGTCTTGTCAAGGGCCATCTGGCTCCTGAGGCCTCCCTGGATTCTCTGCAAACCCTTAAGTCTAATTAATTCACTGCAAAGTTTAGGGGCAAATACCCCCCCCCCCACACACACACACACACACACACACACACACACACACAAAATCAACTTGCTGGCTCTTGCTTTGCCATGCTGGCTCTTCAGGGAGCTCAATTTCTTTTCCTTTGCATGGTAGACTAGAAGCAGTGGGAGGTAAGTATACAAGTGTCTGCTTGCCAACATGCTTTTTTCTATTTTTGTCGGTATATATATCTACTCACTCAGATATATGGCAGGCATGTTATTAGAGCTGAGGGTTTGAGACGCTAGACATAAGTCATGCTAACACTTCACCATCCGATACACCGCCGACAGCATATTGTGGTCTCAGCAGTTGCTCCGGGCCTTTCCTCTCTCTGAGTGTGAGATAATCTGATCCCCACTCTCCCACAGAGAGATGAAAAGGGGGGGTGGGGGGGTGGGGGCGGTTGCGGCTGTGACCATGCCACTGACTGAGTCATAACCTCTTTTAGCTGTTTTAGCTGTTTTCGAGCTCCCTGTGGAGCTGTATCAGTGCTGTGTCATGGGGTTCAGGATCACTGTCTTCATGTCTTGGGAAGAAATACTCAACCACAGAGCTCCAGCAGGGACCAAGGCCAAAAGTTGGAACAGTGCTGTTTAAATTTTGTTTCAAATTACAAAAGTTTAAACAAACAAACAGGATGACGAAGAAACTATATTGCATAAGATATATAAAAATGTACTTCTGAGATATTTAGCACTTATTGCTGCCCTGTTAGGTCACTGCCACAGTGTTTCAACCCTCTTACCTCTCATATACGTGTGCTAGTGTGTGTGTGTGTGTGTGTGTGTGTATATTAAATGAACACACACACAGTAGTGTGTGTGTGGGCACTTCCTCCTGTTGTCAGCTGCATGCTGCTTTCGGCTGAATGCCAAGATGTCTCATTAAAAACCTTTTTTTCCTTGACCAGTAAAACTTTGAATAAATTCATTTGTTCCCTTAAAGCCGTTCTGGAATTTAACTGCGTGTATCTGCTCTTTGCACCACTTGTCTCCTTTGAGAAAAACATCAGATCTCTTCAGGGAAAAATCTATTTTAGAGCTATTTGGTTTCATTATGGTTCCCACTAATGTTGCGGTAAACAATGAACTACTGCTACTTTAACTGCAGACATAGCTTGAGACTAAATTACAACCCAACAACCAAATTAGTTTTCCTGCTGCCGTCTTTCTGATCTGATTTACAGTCATGAACACGCTTTGTCCAGACAACCATTCATCAGGGACATTCTTCTGCTAATACTGCTTTGTTAGCAGGCTAGATGGCTAATTAGCTACTTGGCATGTAAATGTTGCTCTTACTCTTGGTGTGGTTGTAAAAATCCCTGCTGGACACACGACTGGCCGTGATTTTCAGATAAACCAGAACTTGACAGAACATAAAAAGAACAAATAAAACTACAAAGAATTTCCATTCCAAACGCAACCCTAACACATAAACACAGAGAAACACCATTGAAATCATTGCAGGCACAAACGGGTGAAGCCTCTTACCACTTTCAACTGAAGCTAAACTCAGACTGCTCATGTCCCCATACACGTTTATGTACTAATCCCCATGAGTAAGTGACTTAACTGTTCACTTTGATTCCCAAAAAGTAAACAGGAAATCTCCTCCTCACATGTGACAACATGTCCCACATCCACCCTGAAAGGAAGTAGCAAAATAAACCATTAAACGCACAAGTTTCCTGTGTCTCGTCTCCAGGTAAGGATGTCATTTACACACGTTTTCCTGTGTGTTGTTTCCAGGCATGGTGAATCGGGAGGTGCTGGAGCAGGTGGAGCGAGGCTACCGTATGCCCTGCCCGCAGGGCTGCCCTGAATCTCTCCACGAGATGATGAGGCAGTGCTGGAAGAAGGATCCAGACGAGAGACCAACATTCGAGTACATCCAGTCCTTCTTGGAAGACTACTTCACAGCCACGGAGCCACAGTACCAGCCAGGGGACAATCTCTAGCCTGGAGGGAACTGGAGCGACGTCAGTGCAGAACAACACCTGGGAGAACAGAACTTCAACTACAAAACGGGACAAACTTGATGAAGCGAGTAAGAACGAGGTTTCAGCGTGACCAACGGGTCCACAGCCACTTTTAGCAAAGCTGCAAGGGCAAGAGGAGAAAGTTTTCTGAAGCAGCGGTTTGTCCCCGCAGGGACCAATCATTTGGGGAAAGGTGTGAGTGTGTGAGACGGATGCTGGTCCATGAAGCTCTGGGAATCCCGCTAATCAGACGGACTGGCCACAACACTGTGATCGATACGAGAGGGAATGTCGCCTCATTTCAAATCAGTAGCTACTGGCAGGTTGTTTTTTTTGTTTTGTTTTGTGTTTTTTTTTTTTAACTTTTTTATGATAAATCTCACCTCCAATTTCCTCTTTTATTTTGTTCTACAAGATAGTTCTTTGATATTGGAGTCGAGATGTTTCATGTGTACAGTAGTTTGGTTTGAATATGTAGGCTGATGCTTGTTTGTAAGTGACCAACAGCTGGTTGAATGGTCGAGCGTGCTGTGACCTTGGATGGAGAAGAGCGAGGTGACGTGAATGGAACGTGTGGCTGCGAGCAGAGATCGAAGCAGATAACGTGCAACAAAGAAGTATTTTCGGCAGGTGTGATCGAATGAGAATACGAGAAGTGATCTGTTTGATTTTTTTTTTTTAACACTAAAGGCAAATCACTTCCAATGCTTTTACATTTTGTCTTTTAAACTGGGACTTGAAATCATAGAGGGACTTTGATCATTTGCAAAAAAAAAAAAAAAAACTTTCCTGTTTTTAACATTTTATAAATGTTTTTAAATCATCGATTCAGCTTTGACTAGCAAGGTCGAGTGATGTGACATCTTGTTTTTTGTTCGATGCACAGCTGAAAGAAACATTTCTCCTGATATTGCAGTACCCTGCGATACTGTAGTTGGTCCAGCTTACTCTTAGATCTATTAAATTCATCACAAACCCACCAACATATGAAAAATGTGTATTCTTTTATCTGCTGGAGAGAGTTTTATCCAAATTCAATAACAGAAAATAACATTTTGCTTCCTGTGTAAGATTCAACAACGTTTTTATGGTACAGAACATCTGAAATGGCGTTTTTCTTTACTGAACTCCCCTCATGGTTTCCTATTTTGATTCCCGGCGGCAGAGATGGTGGATCACTTGCGGAGTCAGGTGACGGATCAGGGCTTTTGTACTTAAAACACAGAATATAAATGTGTGATAACCAGTTCTCAGAGGTACTTCCACTGTCTGTCCAACGTTGTACGATGGGGAGTGACTAAGTGAGCTAACGTACTGGACAAAGATGTGAACATTTCTTTTTTATTCGTTATTCTCTTTTTTGTGTTTCACTCACGAGAACCTAATATGTGATTCTTCCTGAAGGTAGGACTTGAACTAGTGGGGAGATGATGATGATGATGATGATAAAATTAATGAGAATGGTAACTAATATGATTTTGTACAGAAAAATAAAAAGTTTTACGTACAAATCCCTTCTTGGTCTCTTGACTTTACGTATTGCACAAAAGAATATTTCCGGCAGAATCCTCACCCTGCACCACCAGCCATTCATGCAGGGTGTGTGTGTGTGTGTGTGTGTGTGTGTAACGTAATTGTAACGCTTTATTTCTTTACCGAGATTGCGCCAAGACGATTAAATGGGCACTTCTGGATCATTCCAGGCTCTTATTGAGGAAACACATTTCCATCCTTTTTTCACCAATGTTCACACATTCTTACAACTGACTTGGTTTTATTATGTGATGCAATGAATTATTGGTACCGGCCGATACTCTCCTTCTGCATGTGACGTTCATGGATGGTGCCTGATGATCCGAGAAAGAAGGTTGATTGAATTTGAGGTCATCTGAAGATCGTGTGATGTCATTTCAACAGTTGTGTTTTTAACGATTTCGTCCTCTTCACGGCACAGAATTAGAGAAAAATTGCGTCTGCTCACGGCCAAGTCATTCTTAAATCTTGGTATTAGCCCAGAAATTCACTATTGGTGCATTCCTAGTTTCACATTTAACACCACTTGACAACAGGTTAAAACATTCTTGCTTTTGACTCGCAATATTTCTCACTGATTGAATATGATTTATTAAAATTCCAACAACAATCAGCAAAATACATTCTGCAGCTACAACTGAACACAATATAGGTTCTGTTCACAAAGGTGTAGGTCGAAGCCCAGAACGAGAAAATGGGATCGTCTTACTCCTCCTCATATCTGTAAAGAGAAAGAACTCATTTATTTAAATACAGAAAGATGCAGAAGGAGGCGATGCGTGCCCTCCACACCCACGGGTGAAAACTGTCACCTGATGATCTCCTTGTACTTGTCCAGAGCTTCCTGGGCCACGTACTGGATGAAGGCTGGATCCTGCAGGTCCAGCTCCCCAGGAACGGACAGGATCAGTGGGGGAGAGTTCAGGATGTTCACCTCCACTTTGGTTTCTGTCACGGACAAGTTTTCTTCATGGCTCTTTGGCGCCACCTGGAGAGCAGAAGCAGTCATGGTTTTACGAGTCACGGTGAGGAGGCTCCTCAGGGTCTTTACCCCAGAGGAAGTACTACCATCAGGGATCTATATTTACCCTACAGTCCATCAAATACTCTCATTGAACATTTCATCTGTGCAAAATATTTCTCTCTGATATCTTATCTTCCTCACCGTTGATGAAGCATTTCTACTCAATTAATGAACTAAAGTACAATGTATCCATGTACTTTACTCAAGTATTTGCAAATTAGGGGACTCTGTACTTTAACACCGAAACATTGCAACCGACAAACTGTACTCTTAGCTAGATTTTGTTAAATGTTAAATGTGATGAAGATGATAAACTGTCAGAGCTCTTGACCACTGAGGCACACAAACATCATGTACAATCTGTACTTTTGATACTTCAGTAAACTCAAAATCAAATCCCTCTCCCTTTACTTTAGAACAGTTTTGAAGTTTTTCATTTTTCAGAGCAGAGAACTTCTACTCCTGGTAAAGCAGCGATGGACTTCTCCACCTCTGTGCTCTTCTCACCTTGGTAACACGGAAGATGTTTTCAGGGCTGCTGCTGTTGCTGACAGCCTGAGCCACCCAGCTGAACTCAGCAGCCATGTTGCTGAGCCAGTTGACCGTCTCGTCAGTGTGACGCTGGACGATGGACAAGATCTCATCGTACTGCTCTTTGGACACGTCCAGCAGCTGGGAGACCTCGTCCAGCTCCACATGCAGCTCACGCACGGTGGGACACTCTGGGGACAAGAGGAGGAGGTGAGCTCACGTGAAGACGCCAGCTGACGTCATCAGTAGCGGTGAGGGTGGAGCTTCACCTGTGAGCAAAGCTCCCTGGCACGCCTCGCACTGGTTCTGGAGCTGCCAGCACTCGGAAGTCTGTCTGCGGAGGTCGCGGCACAACTTCCTGTTCTGCAGGATACGCGGTAAATTTCTCTCTGCACAAAAGGTAGAGATGTTAAAGAAATAATGAGGGGTACCGTGACTTTTCACCTTTACTCTGTCATGCTTGGCAGCTGCTAAATGTAACAACTCTTAAACCATATTTGTTGCAGTATTTTGGAGGTATTTGTCTTTTTGTTACTTTTACTCGTTACTTTTTGCCCCCCTTTTTGTGTAGCGTGATGTGGATGGAGACTGACTACTAATATCTACACGCGGAAGTTCAACAACCTGCAAACCCAATTTGAGCTACAAACAAACACTTCAGCTTTGGTGCAACTCCAAACAAACTTGATGGTCCCAGTGATTCACAGAAACGTTCCAGTTGTTCTTGCTCAGTGATTCATTGAAAGGCAAATTATTATTCTTTGGGCTTTAAGCCAGTTGTTCTCCACAATGCACCACTGGGGCTAAAGAGTCTTCAGTTGGACGCGAGCAGCACCGTCTGACAGGTGAACCGCTCACTAACCTTTCTTCTTCTCCTCTGCTATTGTCTCGTGGATGTCATCGAACACCTGGGTCACCACAGCTCCAAACTCCTCCACCACACTCTTGCCGAAGTCAAAGAAGGAATCAAGCACTTCCTCCAGGCCCACACCCTGCATGAAGCCGGAGTCACGGCCCGGCTCGTAGGGGTCGGGGGTGGTCTCCTCGCTCAGGTCGGCAGTGTTGTTCAGAAAAGCCCTCTGGAGCACTTTATCCAGCTTGCTGCTCATCTGGGTGACCAGGGTGACGCTGCGGTTCACCAGTGTTCCCACTTTGCTCAGCAGTCGGTTGAAGGAATCCTCAATGTGGACAACCTCCATGTCAGTGACATCAGGGCCCTGGTTCACCAGGATGTCCCCTGGATCCACGCGAGGTTGACTTATGCCAAAGCGTCTTGACACTCTGCTGAAGAAGCTGTCCACCTGCAGCGGTCAAAATAACAGGAGCTTCTCAGCGTGGGATGCAGAAATGAACCCCCAAAAAACGATGAGCTTTCACAGGCACAGTTACAATTCCAAACAAATAAACTACCTTGATGTTTTTTTAAAGCTTTAGACACAAAGTAGCCAAATTATGAAGGTTCAATTTACACAACCGCTATGATGACAACATGAGTGTATAAAACATTTCTAGAATTTGATTTTCCTTTTTGTTTTGGGGGTGTTTTGTTTTTAAAGTTATGTTTTTCTTACCTTGGCGTGGAAAGCGGCGAACCCCCTGCGGCAGGTGGACGTGTAGAAGTCTTTACACGCATCCTCCAGGCAGGGTCTGCACCGCTCCCACTCCGACTGCAGGGAGTCTTTACACTGCTCCTCTGCCTCCTGCAGCTTGTCAGTCACATCTTGAGCAAGTTGGGCTGCTCCCTGGTGGCAGGAAGAGGAACGCTTAATATCATTCCATCCTTAATTTGCCTCTTAATTTTCTTCGTGAGAGCTGAATGCACCTTTTTCTTGTCACTGCTGTGTTGGAGGGACTTCATGAGGTGCTCGTGCTTCTGCTCGTTCCTCCACATCACCTCCTTCATCTGTTTCACTCCATACAGGGCACGACTCACCTCCTCATCCACCAGCTTCTCCCCATCCAAGGACAATCCTGAGAGGGGGAAAGAGAAGAGAAGGTAAAACTGGATGATTCCGAGGAGGAAACTTTCTTTCAGTATTTTGAGAAATCAACTACTTTTTTAACTACTGACAGCAACACAAAATAATGCTTCCCAAGTATTTATATTAATTGAGCCAAACCGTGCAAACTCACGTTTTAAGGTGTCCTCAGAGACAGGTTGGTCCTCATCTGCAGAACTGAGGACCCCCAGTGTCAAAACCAGAACAGAGAAACTGAGCAGCAGCTTCATTTTGTGCTCAGTCTCAGAAAACTCTAGAAAAACACACGAGGTTTGGGTTGCTGTAGAATGATATTTGCACTTGAACGGCACATTTACTTGACTGTGAATGCATGAGCAGGAACACACCGAGCAAACAACAACAACAGCTGCTGTCTGATCCAGATTACTAATAGGATTGAAGCTTGAATGTGTCTTAACATCAAAACTGGACAGGGTCGTAAGTAGGTCTTCCACTTGGTGGTGCTAAGCATCTTTCTGGACCGAAAACTGAAGCATCAGATCCTCATGCTGGGAGGCTGTTACTGGTCCAGTAATGGTACGGCTGTTCCAGCGAGTTTCATCAAGTTAAATCTTCCATTGTTCATTCCTTGTTATGCTCTTCACAAAAGATCACATTCTGAAACTGAGACTTCGGCTGGTGTGGTGCAGAGTGAGAATATGAACACTTATATAACTGGATCGTTTACTTCCAGATGAGATTTTGCGATATTTCCCACCGCATGTTACAGTGTGTATTTACCTGCCCGCAATGCATCAATATACCACAGCAAACGCTCTTTCAGCTCCACTTCCATGTTGAAACTTCTCATTTATTCAGCTGATAGATATCACATGGTAAACGATTGCAAGAGGTCACACACTATCAAATCACTAAAAATACATGGAGAAAATCTCTAATAGTTGGTTGTGTCGAGTTTCTGATTTGGTAAACGAGCTAAACTCTGACTTCAGTGCCCTGGTTCAGCTACGCAGGTTGTTAAACAAGTCAGTAACCAGCAGGGACTGACAGTAAATCTCACCTGCCTTATTTCATTATGGGTTTAAGATACTGACAGCAGCTTCATGATATCCTGCTGATAAATAAAGGGCTATTTAATATACAATGTCATGATTTGTACCCAAGGAGCACATATTCTTGAAAATGTGGCAATGGGTGTCATCAAAACCAAACCAAACAATGGTTTATGCAGTTCAAATAATAAAAATATTTATGGCAAAAGAATGTATCTTTTATTCTTGAGGAGAAATACTCACTAAAAACTCTAAAAATGCACACTAATGCAAGTTAACAGATAATAAATACAATTAAAGAACACAGAAGTGTCATCTCTACAGATACAATGAATAAAAACCCACCAAAGAAACAACTTACCTATAAAAGGTTGAAGGTGATTCTCCGCTAACAGGAAAAACAAGACGTATGTGTGTGTATATGTGTGCGTGCGTGCGTGTGTGTATGTGTGTGTGTGTGGACAGCAGTGGTGACTTTGACCTGCCTGGTCTATTTGTGCTCTTTCTAGTCAGACTTCATCCTATTACAGTCTTTGCTTGATGTTCATGCCTCTTAATCCAGCCTTCAGCTCATTGACAAGGAAGTTTGTTTTGCATAAGAGCTTGCTTAGTCATGTCAGGCTTACAGAGCATAGGTTTTAATGTTAGATGCTATAAAGCAAGCGTTGTTGTGAATGAATTCCTGCAAAAAAACAAACAAACATTGTACTTGGGCTTGATGGTGAGAAAAAAAATGTACTGTAATATTGTGAAGTAATGATGTAAACACCAGCATGAATGCAATGCTTTTATTGGCAGCCTGCAACCAGCTCACACTGCATGCTGCCAATTAGGCGTAAAGCAGTACACTGTAGCAAATGTCGTTAATATGGAAGTTGGGTTGAAAGTCATCGCAAATGCTTTGAAAATAAGTACGCCCCACATCAGTGCTTCAGGATACTTTCCCGTGACGAGCGTTCGAGCTAAAGCGCAGCACTTTCAAATTCAAATGAACATCCCTTGCTTTTAACTCCTCGCCGCATGAGTTCACATTTTTCACGTCTGCATTTCTCAGCAAGTGTTTTTTTTAAGTCTGTAACAACGCTAGCTACTTAAGGTTAGCCTTCCGCTAGCTTAAATGTGGATGGATATAATTTAATTGTTCAAAATGTTTTAAATGTTCCATATTTTTATCAGATGAAATAAATCAAAATTCTGATTGTAAAATGAATCCTTTCGCGAGGGTTGTGTGACACTCAAAACGATTCATCCACCGTTTTACAGCCAAAATTGTGAGCTAACGACAGACAGGGCAGAGGCAGCTACTTCGTTAGCTCTCTGCTAACTTGAATGTGGATAATGTTCTGGAACATAAGTTCTCTTAAACTTTCCAAATATTATCAAACCAATTTGGATCAAAATGTACAATTGTCATGATAGTGAACGGATCATTTTGCAGGGGTTATGTGATGCCCGAAACAATTTATTCAATGTTTCACACCCAGAGCTCTAACGATGGAGTGAGGTGTTGACAGTTGTTTTGTAATGCCTGTCACTGCCAGAAGGTGGAGACAAGTATTAAAACGATTGTTTTAACAAAACAAACATTCTAGGAAGATGATCTAGTGTAGACTATTTAGTTCAATTTG
The DNA here is from genome assembly GCF_037954235.1 of Aulostomus chinensis. Classification (NCBI taxonomy): domain Eukaryota; kingdom Metazoa; phylum Chordata; class Actinopteri; order Syngnathiformes; family Aulostomidae; genus Aulostomus; species Aulostomus chinensis. Next base: position 24,698,641 of record NC_141324.1, read on the forward strand.
ATTAAACAGTTGTGTAGATTTTTTTTGTGTTTATTTTCTTTTTGTAACTCTGGTTTATATTCGTTAACTCAGTTCAGCTCGTTTTCTTCAGGCCTCGGAGTGAGAGAGAAGCACGGAGACGACAGCAGCGTGGAACTAGGTGAGTACTTTACTGTTAACGTTCAAAACAATCAGAAAACTCACGATTCAGTGTGTAGCAGCATCAACATCTCCATGTGGATCGGCTGGAAATCATATTAAATATTCAAAGAATCACCAAAATAACATTTGTCATCTCCCAGTAACATCAGATCTGTACAGCAGTGAAACCCTCCTCACATTACCGTTGGGTTTTTACTGACAACGGTTCTTAATTAGGCCTCCGTTAGAAAGCAAGGACTTCCTGCTGACATGAACAGAAGCAGTGCCATCACAGGGAGCTGCGTTAGATCATGTTGCTTCTGGTCTTTAATTGATGAAACAATCTGACGGTGTGGGATTAGTGAGGAGATTGTTGAGCTGGAGCTGTGCCATGTTCTGACCTCACAACTTCTGCAGAGCTCATTTAACACGTCAGCTGCCTCAACCAACAGGCGCGTAAATTGTTTTAATAAGCAGGTAACGTCCGTGTGTCACGTGTAAACCATCGCCAGCTACTCTTACTCCACGGTTCATGCAGTAAAGTAAACATTCTTTTCGGTAGGAAGCTGTTTAGCATCTCTACTCCTGATGGTATGTGAGGGACAGGGGGTCAAAAGCTGCCTCTGTCCCCGGCTCTCTCAAAAATGTGCCCTCTACGCGTGCTGTGACCCAGAAAATTGGGTCCTCTCCGGATCATAATCTGAAACAGACAGTTTTTAGCAGCAGTTGCAGCCTCACTACACCTTCAACACCTGGTTTCTATAACACTGCAGGGGGAAAAGAGCTTCCCATGTTCTCCCACGGGCGACCTCAACATAAAACAGTTGACAATAAAAGGGTTTCTTGTTAGTGAGAGACGACACTCACGCTGTAACTTACGAGAGGAATAAACATAAATCACATTTAGGAGGGATCAAGAAGAAAATAGTTTGTTGTTGATATGGTTCCATAATTGAATTATTTCGTATGAGGGGAGATTTTCAACCCCCTGCAAGGTGTCACAGGAGGTCCATGGTGATCTCATGTCCTTCAGAGCTGAGTCAGTCAAAACAAAGAGTCCTTGATGGCAGAGACGGAAAAGAGGACACATTAATGGCTGAACAGAGAGCTGGAGGAGTGGGAGGCATAAGCCTGAGGTCTGTCTTGAGTTTGGTTTTTAGGAAGCAGGTCAGGATTGTTGGACGTAGCTCTTATATGCAGTGTTCTCATTCAAAACAAAGAAGGTCTGGCAAACTTTTCTTAAATAAGGAGCGAGCAGCAAGTGTGTGACAAATATAGCCAGGACTGCGGCAGTTATTGTGGATTTTTTTGGCCATCTTGCATGTTTTCACAGTGTCAAATATATAAGTCTCTCACAGGGCTCCTCCTCTTACTTGCAGCTGTTTGTTTCCATTTCCATCCATCAACTGCATTATTTGGTTCACCTCTTCTGCTCCCATCAGCTTCATTTACGGCTGCAGCACAGGACAGTTTCTTCAAAAATAAAAATAAATTAAAGACCCACTAACCTGCGCTACTCGCCCACAATCACACCCAAGTTAGCAGAATGACACAAGGTATGTTTCCACACATTGGTGCAGCCCGAAATCTGGAGAAAATGATGCTTGTTTACATCTGGCTCTCTGAAACACCACCGTAAATGAGTGTGCAGCTTGTTGCTGCCCCCAAGAGGGCAGAAATTACTACAGGAGCTCAAGATTTGTTTATACTTTTGGAACTGTAGAAGCCTACAAATTTCATAAGAAATTGAAGTAACTCAAATCTCAGCATCACTCACAGCCCACAAATATAACACACACACACACACACGCACACGCACACGCAGCAGCAGCAGCAGTAAGGGGTGCCGACGGTGCACAGATGTGGGAACACGTGGTTGGTCCAGGCAGCCCTACGGGCGCACCACTTCCTCTCACGGCTGGATGTGCTGCACTTTTTGACTTTCTCCGGTTACTTCTGCGGGTACCAGAGTGCTGAGCAGGACGAACCACCTTTACATCTTTCCAAACTACCACATAAATAAGAAGATTGTTTGTTTGTTTGTTTTTTCCCTCTGTAACTTTTTTTTTTTTTTACTTTGGGGGGGCCGCTTTTTGCTCACTCGCGACTTGTTCTCCACTGAGGTTCACCCGTGAAGTTACCTGCGCTGAAGGAGGCGGACGGAGTCGTGCATTGAATATGACTGATTTTTCTATCAGTGGATGTTGGAATAAATAAAGTCGGCGGCGCTCGTAGGGAGCTTTGCAGCTGCGACAGCGATGCTGTGGATGTAACTTCATCATCATCTTCACAACACCACGTCACCACGATGAAAGGTAAAGCTCACGGTGGGGGCGAATCGAGCGGATGCACAGAAAAAAAAAAGAATAATGCGCGCAAACATTAGCGACCGTTTCTGCTCACCGCTGTGCTCTTTGTCACTTTTCATGCGCCGTGTCTTTGAGCCTGAGACCTGAGGAATGTGTGGGCAACAACTCACGTCTGACATCTGGTCTCAATTAAGAGACTGTTTGGGATTGTTTTGCATCTGGCTGCCGCTGCCGCTGCCGCTGCTGCTGCACATCAAACACTAAAACTGCGCTGAAACGAACGAAACGGGGAACATTAAGTTAGTGGTCACCCACTAAATCGCTCCTTCTTTTCACCTGGTTTCTTTTTGTGTGTGCGTGTCGGCGCTTGTGCGTAAAATTTTGGTTGGTTTAAAGTAAATTAAAGGACTTCAGGGGAAACTTCTCTGACTCACGAGCTTCTCTATTATGATGTAACCAGCAGGCCAACAGCGCTTTGGCTTTGTTTTGTTTCTTGTTTTTTTTTTTGTTTTGTTTTTTTAATTCTCAGTAGTTGACAGCTCGTGATTAACTTGCCACATGGGTCTTTAGGAGTTCCTCCTCCCTTCAGCTGAGGATCTAAGGGCAAAGGCACAGGTTGTAAGAATGTTGCTCCTGGAGGCGCATTGTGGTTTTTGGGTACAATGATTTCACTTGAGTTGATGTGCATGTGGTAACCTAGACAGGTCAAATAAGATTACCAGTGTCACACACACACACATACACTCAGATTTAGGTGCTGGAAATTCAGGAGGTGGAATCTTCACCCACGCGCAAAGATGTCTGGTCAGCAAGCGGCTTCCTCACTCGCCGCTTCACGCCACCCTGTGGTCCATCCCAGCCTGTTAGTTCTGCTTTTGTTGGGATTGTGCTCTTCCTTCATTGATTTCTCGGAATGAAGGAGCAAAGTAAATCAGATCTCCCTACTTTCTGCTTCATTTTCATTCACCTTTTGCGTTCATATTATATTGTTCTTCTTTTATTATGCCAATGAATTTGTTAACAATCATCATCATAATAAAGAATACCTGCAAAAAGCTCTAAATGAAGGATGCAGGGAGAACAACTATTTGATGACTTGGCCATTACACTTAGAGGCAGTGGGACTTTCTATGGACGTGTATCACATTTTCAAAGATGAGTACACGATTGTTCTCATACTCTGTCTGCTATCTAGTCCATTTCTCCTCCAGTCACTGTTACTGGATGTGTGTTCGTCCAGTATCCTTTATTCAATCGTTCAAAGAAGACCCATCTTGTTCTCCAAGTCCTCAGCTCGTTGGATGATCTTCACTCGTCATCTGTCAGATTTACGGCATTGTTTGCTGGGTGAAGACGTCTGACTGTCGGCTGCATTTGGTTCAAAAATGAGTGTTTACTCACGTCGCTGTATAATCATTCTTTCAACAGCGTCTCAATTTGAAGCCCGTCTAGTAAAGTCAGTGCCGCTGAACTGAAATTACACATAACTTTCAACCAATCTTGGCCCAGTTAGAAAGGCCGTCTCAATGCATTTGGACCTAAAAGTCAACAAATGAATGCTCACTGGGATCTTTCCCTCTAATCCTCAGGCCAAAATTCCAGTTAGACGAACTGTGACTCAAATGCTTTGTTTTTTCTGGGTTGTTTTTGTTTTGTTTTTGTTTTTTTTTACATCCACAACTTGGGTGAAATGTTATATTTTCTCAACAGAACCAATGTTGCACAGAATATTTGAAATATTAGGTGTGACGCGGTTTAAGATTTTTTTTAATTCTATTTTCACAGATATGTACTGAATAAGTGATTTTTGTCGCTGTGTACATTGTGAGGTCCCTGCTGTGCCTCCTGCTTTTCAACCCCAGGACCAGTATCTCTTGAATATTGCAGTATTCATGTTTAGCCCTTTGGGACAGGGCAGCTTTCTTGACTCTCCAGTTTTGAAGCCACAAGGAGAAATTTCTCCTCTGACGGACGACTATTGTGCTCGTCTCACCACACGTCTCTGCTGTTTGGCGAAACAAATGACGGTCTGCTTGGGACAATGTTTCTTTATTTTCAAGGACAAGGACACAATAAAAATACTTTTACGTTACCAGGATATTTCCCCACAGGCTGGAGAGCTGGTTGAAAGGAGGCATTCAGGGACTTCCGGAATATTGGAATTTGGAACAAAGAACGTTTACTGAAAAAGAGTTGCTCTCATGTCTGAAGGAGATTGTTTGTTTGAATTGAAGCACAGAACAATGGAGTTTTAGAACCTGTCATTTTGGCCCAAAAAGCTTCATAATTTCCATTACAACAGCATTTTAAAAATGATTAGAAGCGTGCCCGCACAAAGCACATTCCACTCCGTACATCCATTTGTGTCTGTTTTGTTCCTCTAGACGACTTCGCGGAGGAGGAGGAGGTGCAGTCCTTCGGTTACAAGAGATTTGGTAAGTACCATGTGACTTCTTGACTCCTGGCTGTGAACCTAGAGGACCACCTTCGTCTATGAACGTCCTCCATTAAACATGAGTGAGCTGTCAATTGTCTAAATTCATGCATCGAGAGTATTTCCGTCAACTACAATATTGTGATTGGCTCGATTCCATCTATAAGTATCCTCAAAGTTAAAAAAAGTAGGTCACATGTTTTTTTCTTTTCTTCCCAGAAACCAGCTTATTTTTGGCAGCTGGATGCTTTCATTTTTATTTCTTTGTTATAACAGCGGGTGAGTTTGGTGGAAAGAGAAACCACAGCATCCTGGGTGTTCCTGACCACCGGTCGTCTGACACTGCAACCTTATCAGCACCCTCGAACACTTCTGTTCCCAAAACTGCAATGAATAACTCGGTCTGAAACCTCAATATTTTTCCGCTCATTTCCTCTCTCTTTAATTCCCCGATTCTATCTCACTTTGGAAGAACCAGAGAGGTCAAACCTTCCAAACAGGTTGAAGAATCCCACTCATTCATCAGGTTATAAAAATTAAACCCAATGACCAGGTGGTAGGAACTCTCCAGATGTGTGTTTTGTAACATTCCACCACGCTACATCAACACATTCTTTGAGTTCCAGTAGTTCCCCCAACACAGCTGTCTACCAAGAGATCTCAGGAAAAAATATGAAAGTGCAAATGAATTTGATCACAACAAATGTACGGTTCATCAGCTTTCATCGAGACTCCAAAAAGTACAAGACCGACAAACGCACCAGGATGGATTTGAGTGGTTGAATTCGGTGCTGGTATTCACAGAAGCTTAATGTCAGATGTGTAAAATCCAGTGTAGTGTTAAAAAAAATGGGGGGGGGGGGTGTGGGGGTGGCAACCAATGAAAGATGACCTCTAACCCTCAGGTGTGTCCAAGTGTCCTGTAAGTTGTTCCGAGTCACAGGTGATTTCATGTTAAACGCCACTTTTATATCTTAGAAGCAACAATAGATTCTGCAATTTGTCAGAAGGAATGGCCAAAAAATTTGAACTGTTGAATAAAATTATTTTGTGATAAAAGTTTTAGAGTTCTTTGATAACTATCAAGAACTGTAACTTCAGCAACTTAAGTTCCTGACAACGTTCTCCTTTTGCTTCCAGAACAGTGATCAAACTGAAACTGGTTGAACTGGTCCCTGTGTGGATTACTGAGCTCTGGGCTCCATAAAGACGACACTGATTATACCGGATGATTAGCTTGATTGTTGGTAAATGGACATTTTCGGACAGTTTTTTTTCCTCTGCCATTTATCATTATAGGGTACTGTTAGCTTCAAGCTAATATTAGTTGCTGGCTTTTTCTGTGTTTTGGAGTAACAAAGTGGTGAGGAAATATCATCGTGAGTTTAAGATGTAAGCAGTAAGTATCTGAAAGGCAAAAAAAAAAACCACTTTTTAGGTGAAGTATCACTTTAACAGTATTTGGTTCCAAAACACAATCCCTCCCAAACTGTTTTTGTGCCTGAATTCAATCAGACCTCATTTTCAGCGCTGATTTGTAACAGGGCAACAGAGGCAACTTGTTTGTGTCGTATTAGACGGTCAGAACAAAGGAGCTACATCTACTTATTAGGTTGCTGGTGCTGAAGAAATAAAAAGAGCAAAATGTGTCATTGACAACGATAAAATTTACATAATAAGACGATTACAAATGAAACATCCAGTGGCAGATGTTGCGTCCTTTCTGCTGTCCTTTTATCACCCGTCTGTGGCTACTGACTACACACCCCTGTTTAGTAAATCCGAATGTGTGTCTGCCAGGACATAGTATGTGCTGGCAGGGAGGTACAGACTTCACGTGTCTCCTCACTGTGCAGAAAAGCTGGACTCATTTTGACATCTGCTTCTCACAAGAAGTCTGTTATCCCACCAAGATTGTGTTGAAACCTGAGAAGTTGCTGAGTTGCTTCCTGCGTCCATAATGGACGTTTACATAGTGCAAACCTATATACTCAGAGGGAGAGAGGAGGAAGAGGAAGAGGAGGAGGAGGAGGAGTAGGTATCGTGAGGGTCCATGCCCGGGCTGTGCTGTGTCAGCAATGTGCCAAGCTGGAAAGAGAGCGAGTGTGTGTGTGTGTGTGTGTGTGTGTGTGTGTGTGTGTGTGTGTGTGTGTGTGTGTGTGTGTGTGTGTGCGTGCGTGTGTGTGTGTGTGTGTGTGTGCGAGAGAGAGAGAGAGTGTGTAGGAAAATGATGGAAACAAAACCTCAAGGGGAGATTATTTTACCAAAAATATCAATTTCATATGTCTTTATTTCTTTCTGTTTTTGCTCCCTCACTGTTTGTGTCCGTTATTTATTTTATTTTATTTTATTTTTTAAATAAATGTGCCATTATGTAATTTAAATTCACGGGGGAAACATTTTGTCAACAGATTTTTCAGCTGAGGAGTCACATTCCTTGGCCAACTTATTTTTGGGAGCAAAACAGCAAGTGGTTTTAATTTACAGGGACGTTATTACCCGAAAAGAATGTTTTCAGAATGCCTGCCTGTTACTTACAACCCCCTCCAGGCTGTGCATGCATGCAATTCATGTTGTCCTAATGAAAGATTGCTCCCTTGTGTTTTCAATAAAGAGCGGAGTGAATCAAACGAGGAGAACGAGAGACACAATATCATCCGATTAAGTAGAAAACAAAGACATAAAACAACACAGGACACCGCTGGGTTGACCTGTTGTTGGTTCCAGACCAGTGATGGTGGGTCAGTCCTGGACTGAGCATTGAAAGGCAGGCAGCACGAATCGCTTCATCCCCAGCGGGGGTCAGCGTGATGCGTGCACGCTGAGAGCTTCAAGAGCTTCTTTGTTTAACTCTCCGACTGATAATGACTCCAGTACAGATCGTGATAAGAGTGATGCAAAGCAGGTGGCGGTGGCACCGGCACATTCTTGACTCAGAAGATGAAAGCACGTTTGCGGTGAGCACGACTTTATTTGCTTTCTTTTCTTGCCATGCCAGCATGGGGGTTCAGTAGGAAGTAGTTCACTGCCTCTCTTTCATTTGTATTTAGTTGGGAGGAGTGGGAAAACAAATATGTCTCTCAGTAACACAAGAGAATTCTAATGACATTGCTCGTTGCCATGTTGTGCATCCTGTGGATCAGGCATGAGGGAGAAGTTTGCCTCCAAGGCTCTCTGCCAGAAGGTCTTTCTAATAGTCAGCCAGCCAGAAAGCCTTTGTAAAATGTGGTTAATGTTATGAAAGCTTCTATTTGAACCCAAACCATGACGTTTTCCTGAACCCAACAGAGGAGTTGTGTTGCATAAATGTTACCAAGTAGTTTGAATGTCCAGAGTTGAAGCTGAAAAGCACATGTGGGATATTCTGGGTGCACAGTCCTCAGTATTACTGCTGTTTTGTCCATCTCTGTAATGCCTCACATGATTTCCTAAATGTTTCTGGCAGAATACCGTCTGTCTGAAGGGAGTTGAGGCAGACTTCTTCTTTGGATCATAGAACATTTGCACAAATTTTTTTCAGAATCTACATCTAATCAGGGGCGTCAGGGAGACCACAGGACAGCCCGATCTGTTGCTCTGATCCCAGTTAAGGCGTCTCTCTTATTCTCTCTTTTACAGAGAATGAGACGCTGCTCGTTCATCTGTACCCAAGTCAGCCTATAGATTCTTTGTTACGTCTTTACAATAATTCTCCTCCTATAGAGTTGCAGTAAATGGTGGTTAAAAACCTAATAAACATAGATTAACAGTTGTAAATGACTTCTAACCTAATTTCCATTATATCAATACAAGGTCATTATTTGGCAAGATGAAAGTACTGCATTTTCATCCAACAATATCTTTTTAACCTGGATGGATGTAAAATTGTTTATTAATCCTTTATAAGGGGAGACTCATTGGGAGTGATTCTTTTTATACTGGGATTTTGCCTCTCGTGTACTTCTTGCAGTAGTAACAAGTATCTTTAGGAGTACACATACACATCCCCCATTTGAGAAGTTAAATCCGTGGTATTTTTCAAATATCATTTCTAACATACATTTGCACAATTACATTCTGAATAAGAATTTCTATCTTTGATAATCTAAAACCTATATTTTGGATTTCTTGACTTCCTCTCCTTTGGTACCCGTATCGGTTGTCGGTGGATGGGTCAGTGTTTTTTTTTTTTTTGTGGATGATCTTTGATCAAAAGAGACTTTTATTGCAGCCAGACCTGCCGACACGCTCCATTTGGTATTAATCTCAGAGAGCGTTGGTTTCGGCCACCATGTTATCTGGATTTATCAGGCACTTATTGAACAAAGACAACAGCATCAGGGATGAAGCTGCCGCTATCGTGTGAAAGACGACATCTCGAGTGCTTGTGTGGACTGAGACCAGCTTTACCACCTCAACAGAAACGCTGCTTCGTCCCAAGAGACTGGTTGTGAGCAACACCCCTGCAACTATGCTGACATCTGGTTGGGTGCCTCACGTAATAGATGTTTGTTAAGATCTATTTCACAGCAGGTTTTGGCTCGGCCACAAGAATAACACGCATACAAGTATTGGAAGTGTCTGACTCACTTTTCTGTCAATGTTCTGAGACAGGCTCAGCCATGAAGTTCTGCATATGGCTCGGCATCAGTGTTACATTTACTGAAAGTCCTTTGGCTATTAGGAGGGCCAACATCAACCTCAGTGGTTCAGCTGAAATTCAGCTGAAAGCAGAAATGAAAAATGTGTATTTTCTTTGTTCTGCAGCAAGTCGCAACTCTCTGCTCAGGATCCGACTCTCTGACCTGCCTGCGGTGCGTTCGCTGCTCCGCCTGTGGTTACGTTGGCTCCAAACCAGCACACCCCTCAGTATATTTCTTGTTTATGATTTTGAACTTGTAATTTCGGAGATGCTGAGAAATGTCTGCATGTTGTGCAAAGAAGCCAGACATTTAGAATTTTTCCGTAGATTCAGCTCTCAAATGTTTCTGTGTCCGATTCAAGTCAGGCATGAGTTGGTGTATTTACATCTGCTGCACTGGAAAATATCTGAACGGCTCTGGCTGCGGCAGTATATGCAGGGTTAATTGCAGTGACATTTAAAGAAAAGTGTTGGTACGGGCCTGCAAATGACACAAAAACAGATTCTCTCACTGTAGTAATATCTGCTTAAACTGTTCTTTTTGGCGTTGTTTGCTTCTTGAGACTTTCTCTTCTGTTGCTACGTCAATACAACGATGGTGGAAGGAATTCTACTTGAATGAATTTACAAACGGAACAAAGACGTATGAGTATGTCAGTAGAAAATGTTTCAAGTAAATGAGTTTCTGATAAAATAATTAACATTCCCTTTTAAATGCTACAGAGCATTTAAAAGGCTGACTACCTATCGAATACACACGCACATGTCGCCACACATCGCTACGTCCTCCTTCCGTTTCTCTTGACGATGTTTGTTTTTGACCCGAAACTGTTATTTCTGTCACGTTGCACCTGTTGGGAATTTTGAATGTGTCTTGCTTACAGTGCAGCCGTCATTGCAACATTTGCTGATATCTGGGCCGTCTGCATCCCAGCAGAGTTGATCTTTGCTTCATCGTGTGATAAATGTCTACGACGCACTTTAGTAATGCGACTAGGATCAAATACACCACAACTTAATCCAGTTTCAGCTCAGTACTCCTACAATGACTTTGTCTAGGTTGAAATTAGAATAATCTGTTAATATGTTGGACTATTGCCATCCATGTAAACTTAATGGAAATATTCCATTATTCACCTAATATAGACAATAATCTGAATAAATTGCTGCCATATGAAGAGAACATTCTGTAAGAAACTCAGGTTAACACCTTAATCATGGTATCTTTTTTAGAACAAGGTCAATCGTTGGACTATTGTTGTCTGTGTAAACATAACCAATGGTTCTGGGAATAAGTCCACTTTAAAGTCTACTTTATTCTTGTGCTAATACATACTTGACTTTGTTTTCTGCTTGGTTCAACATGTCCTATAGCGCAGCTTCAACAGTCTGAGCAGGCAGTCAGATAGCATCGCCACTGTGGTCAGCAGCTTTCCCCCAAGTAAAGCCAGACTGGGCTGGAGGACTAGCTGTGTCCACATTGTGTGGTTTTACTGGCTCTGCTGGGTAATTAGGCTTGAAAGTGGTGTGTGGTAGTGAGATGAAGAAGTACAGCAAAAACTCAGACTGATGATCATCAGGGTGGTTGATGATTGCTGCAGATTTAGTATCTCCAGTGCTCCCATAGCGGGCCACCCAGCAGCCACGACCACATAAAAACCCAACTGCACAGATGGTCTGTGCCGTTAACTCCAGCTCAGTGGCTTTGGAGGTTCATGTGAGTGTGTAATGAAATATTCTGAACCTGCAAAAGAAAATATGTTTCACTTTATTTGTGTTCATGTTGTTGATTTTGAGATTAGAGGTTTTTGATGGATCTGTGACACGGGTGCACAGCCGGATAGATGTCTGTGACGCTTCACTACTAGAAATACTAAAATCTGCCTCAGCCACGTGGTTTGAGTTTGTTCACGCTTACATAATCCAAATTTTCAGAGAGTGCAGCATTTTTTTGTCCTCTATAACATTTGGCTCACTGTGAAACAACAGCACGTAATGTTATACTTCATCAGACCCTCTAGGTGCCTAAACCCTCGGCGGTGACTTAAACCAGTGACAGGAACGGTGAAGTATGAAATGTGAGTTCTGCCATTCCAGGCAGTGATTGTCTCGAGACGGTTCTAATAATGTTTCGTGTGTTGGCAAACTAGTTCAGCCTCTTGAGCACAATATGAGCTGGTCTTGGTAGGCTTGTGTGAGTTCTGAATCCAAATCTGGCTAGCTGTTGCCAGGTGTAACAGACCAGATCCATGCTAATTACTCCTGCAGGAACGTTTAACATGAACACGGTTCCGTTCTAGGATGCCTTTGCGTTGGAGCTGATGTGGTAAGAACCCCCTCTGTTCCTTTTTCCCAGTCTTACTCGAATGACCTCATTTCAACATGGCAACAGTAGAACCTGAGCAGGGGTAGCCAGGGGTCTTCTTGTTCTCCACTCTGCCCAGAACAGCTCTTAAATTCATGCATGTTAATGATTTAAATCAAGAATTGTGTGCTTCAGCGGAACACGTTTTCTTACTGCTGGTGTGCTATGGGAGAGAGAACCGAACATGTTCTAAAGGTTCTTAAAATCTCCTGAACCTTTATGGAACTGTAAATTCCAACATTTCAGAGTTCCCTGTATGACTTGAAGAGGACGTTCCATTTTGGGTAGTGGATGGTCTGGCTGCAACATTTTAAAGATGACATTTTGGAGATAAACCCAATGTTCCCTCAAGGTCGCATAGGTTCTCATGTGGACTGTTTGTCATATGATAACATTCTTATGTGTCTGTGGGGAATGTTCCATGTTGGTTATTTTGTGGTCACATTAAAACATTAAAAACAGACTTTGGATGGAAATAAAATGCTCCCACGTGGTTCCCTGTGGGTCTAGAGGTCATATAACAAAGTTCCGCATCTAAAATTACATGTAAAGGTATTTAGGATGCTGCTTTATAACGTTCTCACAGTTCTTTAAAGGATAGGGGGTGAATAGCAGTGGAACATTCGGCATGTTCTTGGAATGTTTTGGGGATCATTATGGAACATTCCACCGGGTCTTTACTCTGTGTTCCCAGAATGTTTCCAGGCAGTCAAGAAGTGAAGTTCTTCTAAGAGTAGTGATTTGGTAAACTTTCAGAGAACATTGATGATGTTCTGGGAACATTTAGAGGAACATATATGCAATGTTTCCTTCTTGTTCTCTCTGCTATATTCCATCTATGTTCCCTCATTTGTGTAACACATTTGCTTTTACACGAAGACTTTTTTTTAAAAATGTTGCCCAAAGTTTAGTCTTGCAGGCAGGAAGCAAATCCTGATGATGTTTGCAAGATCTGACACCTATTGTACCTCTTAACATTATAGTATTTGCAAGCCTGCATGAAAGCCAGTTTCAAATCTGTCTGTAAGACTAAACTGAGGGCTTAAAAAATCCCTCAGTGTGTAAGAACAAATTTGTACGTAAGAACATTTCATGAAAGAGGCCAATTGTTCTGTATTAGTCCCAGAATGTTTGCACAACTTTATTTAACATTAGAAGAACCTTCAACAGGAAATCCAGAAATAATTCCTAAAGTTCCCAGAACATCCAGAATGTTCCATGAAAGTCTGCCAAAGACTTCCAACCTTTGATGAACTGTGGGAAGGTTCTAGAAACGACTGCGACTGAGATAGAGAGTGAACTCTGACTACCGTTACCTCAAACCTGCCTCCTTTGTGTTCTGCTGGATTCCTTCTTGACAGGAGAGAATGTCTCCCCAAATCAAGCTCGATTTAACAGAATGGACGACTGAAATAAAGGGCCAATCTCCTGCTGCAGCTGAAACTGAAATTACCAAGGGAGGAGAGGAAGTTGAACTACATCTTATTACAGGTTAACTAGTGCCTTGCGTATGTATGAACATGAGTGAACACGCTCGCCGCTTCCTCTCTTGTGTAGACACAGGTGCTACTTAAGTTGCCTTTTACAGCTTCCTCTGGGGAATATTAATTCCAAATTACATAAAGAAAATTCTGCCTGCCAACTCCACATCTGCTGGCCAACTAACAATAACACAGTCGCTCTCGAAATGCAGTCAGATATACAGTGGGCCTGATGTTTCGTGGAAACTGCTGGAGAAAAATCTTTTGATATGTAACCCTTCATCCCATCCTCAATACAGTGGCCCCGCTTTGTTTATGAGGCACACTTACAGTACTTGCGTGCCTAAAAAAAGGTCTCTCTCAGGAGATTATGATATATGACCTATTTGTCATTGTCTGCCATCCTCTAACCAGGCGCAGATGTGATGACAAAACCTCAGCTAATCAACTCCATCTTCACTGCTTCATTGGATCCAAAGCTCAGTTTTAACAGCCCGTCCAACTGCTTTTATTTCAGTCAATTTAGCTTTCGTTGTGTGTTTTAGCACCAAAACAGCAGCCCTGCACAGCTAACAAATAATACACCATCATCGTGATGAGCATTTTTGCAACAGTAACTTTTTTTTTTTTCCTTCGGTAAAATTCTTTCGCACATCACTGCTCACTTCCAAGTGCTGTTGTTATTGCGCAACTTTTAAGGCTCACATTTTTCTGTAACCATGTCAGAACCCTGACGGGAAATGCATTTATAAAAACTCCGTAGAAAAATTGTAATCTTTGGCTCTTTGGGAGCGATTTAAGTAGCAGGTGGAAAGATCGTAAAGTTTTTCAACATTTTTCCTCGCAGAGAAATAGACTGGTTTGTGTATATAGTTAGTAAAAATCCGTATATTTTTACATAAACTTACATTAAGATGAGGGAAAAGTCTGTTCTTTTTTTTTCTTTTTTTTTTTTTCTTACGACAAACTCTGCCAGTAGTTTTCAGTCAAAGCTTGAGAGGCGCTAACAAGCAGACATGTTCCAAACATTGTATATGGTGTTTATGATGTGGTGCGTGGCCATAGCCTTCGGAGGACACTGTTCATCTTTGTCAGCTCTCGGCAATTTATTTCCACATGTGTGTATAATGTATGTATGTTTATCATGTAATGTATCTCATCCTGCTCTGACATGCAGCCACCCATGTGCTGTTTTTTTGTGTTTTTTTTTGTGGGTTTTTTTCTCAAGGAAGTTTAACATTGAGATGTGAAGCTGATGGATCTCCTCACTCGTGCTGTAGAGGAAGGGAGGTGAGGGGTCGTAGTAAAACACCCTAAATAAGCTGGTACTTGATACTTGGCATGATGCTTCGAATATTTGCGTGTGTCTTTTGATTTGGCCCCACTGTAACAAGGTCCAGATGCTCAAGAGAACCGAGGGCCCAATTTTAAGTGTCATAAACCTCCTAACAGTTAGTTGAAAAAAAAAAATGGCCCAAGCATGCTAAGCTAGCAATTCAAGACTCTAATGTCTTAGTAATTTGTCTCAGTTGTAACTTCCCCTGTTAGAGAGGGTTTGCTTGTTAACATTCCAGTTGGCGACTGCTAATAGCGGGGTAGCGATCAGGACTAGAGGGGAACACGGGGAACCCAGGCCACTAAAGGTCTGCTCAGGTAATGAGGTTAAAAATGAGGTCACTCCTCAGTTCCTGCAGCTAAAATTGTTATTATTGTTATTATTATTGTTCGTGTTATTATTATGCATTGATGTATTTCTGTATTTTTGAATGAACGTACATAGGAGTGGTCATCAGATAAGTATCTTATAAGTGTGAAAGTTGTACTCTTTATATCCTGTGACATCAAGATTTAGGTGCAGCTCTGCTTAACTACAGTTCGTTGAACTTTTCATTTTTTATCTTGAGAGATCCGTGCAGGATAGAGCCCCTGAAGTCCTGTAAGGAGGCGTGTTTATTATCTTGTCTGAAAAAGTTATTATCTTGTGCACACAAGACACAAAAAAAAATCTCACCTTTTAGACCTTCCGGAACAAGAAGCACAAATCTGAAAATGGAAATTCTGTCACAGTGGTGGAGGCAGAACTCAGCAGCAGGCATAAAGTACTGGTGACAGATTTATGGCAGAGAGGGAAAAAGACAAGAAGCCAGGAGTTCAGGATGGAACTAGACAATGAAAGTGACAAAAGTAACGAACGGAACAAAGAATGTGACAAAGACTGAAACAACAGGTGTGAAATACAGGCGGACTAATGAGACAAGGAGCAACATGTGGTAAAACATGAAGGCAGGATGAGCTGAGGGGGTAGAACCATGACATATGTACAACATTCATGGACACACTACATACACGGCCTAAGCAATGTCAAAATCTCTGTTCGGACAAACAAAGCTTGTAGTCTGCAAACACATTAAAACAAAAGTACAGATACTTTGCATGAATTCATTTTAAATTTCCCCTGTGTGGGATTAATAAAGTATTCTTATTTAATTAGTCAGTATTTACCAACCGTGGTGCTGCTGTGATGCCGCGAACTACATTCATTCATTTCCGAAGTAAAAGACAAATAAAGCAGTTTTGTTCCTGCTGTTAGCAACTGTGGTATAATTTTAGATTCATTTGTGTGTCTCCAGTGTGTATGTTTTGTTTAACTAAGGCAGTTAAATCCAATTTGCTTCACTATAAATTCTCATCTCATCTGTTATTTCATGTAACTGGAACGCTGGACAGCATGTACATCTGTGGACAGATACTACTACTGCGTGTAGAGCTACTCACGAAACACAGCAGAGTGACACGACTAGAAGAATTCCTGTGGCAGCCTCCCTGTTACTGTATATAATATAGTATTAACACGCTGCACAAAGGGTCTTCACACAGAAAGGCTGCGGTGTGCTGTAAAGGCTTTCTTTGTGTTGTCATGGAAGTTTCCACTGCCAGCCAGGAGGGAGACAGGGCTGGCAAGTCTGCAGCAGGTTCATGGAAGAAAGAAATAAGTGTTGAAAAGTGTGTGTGTGTGCGCGTGCGTGCGTGTGTGTGTGCGTGCGTGTGTGTGTGTGTGTGTACACATGCAGCTGTAATACTGACACCAAAACGGGACTGCACCCATCACTCTTAGACTGATGATGAAGCTGGACCATAGTAACTGTATTAGTATCAGGCTTGGTCTTTGAAAAAAACAGTGCGTTTAAATTAATCTGGGCAGATTGAGAGTGTCATGCATACTTGTACTTCTGCTTCATCTGTAGTCACTGAAACTAGTACTAGTACTCAGACAACATGTGTCACCTCCAACAGGAAGGCTGCGTGGATACAAAATACATAGTCATCAAAATCTGGTCCCAACTGGTCAAATTAGATCCGCCAGAGAACCAGAACCCCATCTGCGCCATCTCTTGGAGCCAGATGAATTCCTATCCCTCTTATTCAAATGCATGAATATCATCATCAAAATATGCTCAAATTGTTTGAAAATATCAGCTATTATATTGAAAAGAGGCCTGAATCACTGTTCTGGAATTCTGGAAGTCAACCATTTCACATGGACTTTGATGGGCATTCACCTATGTCCACATGTATGCATGATTTTGGATTTTTGCTGATATCCAACATGCCAATTTTTACAGCTAATTGGGCCAATATTTGCCTAAGTAGATATAATCTGTTCAAAAACAAATTTATGTGATATCACGTGTTGTGTGGGTTTTTTTTCATACTGGGAAAACAACACTTACAGTGAATTTAAAAGAGTAACAGTTTTCTTTTTGTCCTCAAAACTTGGATTTTTTTTTCTCATTATTTCTGCATCATAACACCAGTGCGCAACAAAAAGAATAACTTATACTGATTACTTTCCAGTATATAAAAGTAATGACCGGTAACGTGCTGATCTTATCACGCACTGCTGATTCCAATGGCAGAGAATCTACAATCCTGCAGTCCTGATCGCCTCCAAAAGACGAGGCATTCTGCTAACAAACAAATGACAGCGTTTGCCATTTAGAATTACAAGACTTTAAGTATAAAACATAACCCTCTTGGTGGAATTAACTATAGATTTAGCATGTTAGCATGGAGAAAAGCTGAATATGAATGTAGAGGTTAAGATATTTGACTGGGTGGGTGATAGACTCCACCTGCTGGGGAGGGAGAGTCAGTCGAATTCATCATCTGGGGACCAGGATCCTCTGAATGTTTTGTCAGACTAATTTAACCGAATGGTGTTTCTCTCTGATTTCAAGAGCCAGAGAAAGCCAGTTATAGTTGTATATCGATTCATATCTTGAAAATCTATTCATTTCACTGGCTTCAAAAGCTCAGCAAATAGAAGAGAACACATGAACAACAGCATGTTAAAGTGTTGGGTCATGCTTTTCACTGGACAGCAGTAATATGTCAGGTACCTCCCCCCACCTCCTTGACTCTCTCTAGGCTTCTTTGGCATTTATGAACCTCTCGGGATGGTCTGGCTGGACTCCAGCTCCTTGATTGGGACATCCTGGCTGCCTTCCAGCCTCTTAACGTTCATCAAGTTCTCTTCTCCCGTGTTCTTCACAGAACCGGTGCTTTAAGCAGTGTGTATTCAATCAGCTCCTGACGTGTGTGTGTCAGCATGTTTATGTATTGTTGCAGTTTATGCTCAGACAGCCAGGGACCACAATGGACCAATTTATTTGAAACGCGACACACTTGCTGACTAATGAGATGCAGCAGAGGGAGTGAAGGGGCTTTCACAGACCAGAGCTTGCAGGAAAAAAAAAAATTACGGTTCCTTTTGACTTCCTTTTATTGTATGTCATTATCTTTAGGAGTTGGTGCCACAATGCTGACAGAACTGTTGTTCAAGTAATAACACCTGGAGGGGGTCCGGCCTGCTGACGAGAAGAGGGAAAATGTTGCAACCCAAAAAAAGTCATGTTCCCAGAATGAAAATCCATGCTTGTTCTGTGGAAACACCAACCCACCAGTCCAGATTACTGTATGAGTACTGCATGTTCTACCTAGAGGCATTTCTAAAGAGCAGTATCAACATTCATATCTGATGCTGTTTTTAACAGTCTCTGTCTTTGGTTTTGGTTTTATTGCAAAACACCTTTTTTTTTTTAATTTGGCATGACTAGGAAATAGTTTTAACTTTCCAAGTTCCCAGTCAAATAAGATGATCAAGCATTTTCCTTTCGCTTCCCCCACACTTAAACTCTGGTAGAAGGAGAGTGTGTCAGGTCTTCATCTATTCCACTCAGAAATCATGTATCGATTTATTTCTACTTTAAATGATCCAATTGTGTTTTCTAATTCGTCCAGCATGGGTTTTCAAGTGTTAAATAAATACATGTTCTCATGATGGTTAATTGAGCCATGTGTTTGTTGACAGGGTGGGAGGAGGCCGTGTTGGGATAGTCTGATGAATTGTGTATCCTTGTTGTGAAGTTTAAAAGGTACTCAAATGTGGTTTCAACTCTGTAAAAATTCAGTGACCAAAGAGAGAGAAGAGCAGGACGAATACCACACTGGTGACAATCTCAGTGATGGGTTGCTGTTAGGGCTGCACGGTGGTGCAGTGGTTTGCACTGTGGCCTCACAGCAAGAAGGTTCCGGGTTCGAGTCCCGGCTCGGGCACGGGATCTTTCTGTGTGGAGTTTGCATGTTCTCCCCGTGTCTGTGTGGGTTCTCTCCGGGTACTCTGGCTTCCTCCCACCGTCCAAAGACATGCAATTGGGGACGAGGCTGATTGGATTCTCTAAATTGACCGTAGGTATGAATGTGAGTGTGAATGGTTGTCTGTCTCTCAATGGACTGGCAACCTGTCCAGGGTGAACCCTGCCTCTCGCCCGTTGACGCTGGGATAGGCTCCAGCCCCCCCGCGACCCTTAATGTGTAGGAATAAGCGGAAGATGACGATGGATGGGTTGCTGTTCTGATCAATATTCAGGTTTTCTTAACATACGTGAGGGTGCTGCACCAATTAGTTATTTGAAGTTGTGACAGTGAGACAGTTTGACAACTGTTGTGAATCTGTGATACCGCCCCTATGATCTCAGCTCTGATCACCACAGACGTGCCACCTCTGCCTCCCCCTTGACCCCGAGCCCCCAGACGCTGGTCTGCTTGTTTACATGGTGTATGTTGTCTTTCAAGCAGCATGTGGTGAAAACCAGTTGGGGGGCCTCCGGTGTAGCTCTCAACATGGACAGCAGTGGTCTGCATGTCCGTGTCTGGGTCCACGGCCGGGCCCCTTTGAGATTGTCTGACATGATGTTTGCACAGATGTGTGGGTCCAAAGCTGAGAGGCCAGTGCCCCTCTGGTGGTCCTGGCCCACCCCCTGACTGGGAAGGCATGAGCCTCTTTTGGCTCCAGATTGAGTCCCATCATGGGACAGGACTTAAAAGGACTGAGGCATGACACTGATAGGGTTGGAGGTAGGGAGGGAGGGAGGGGGTCCAATCACGATGTCATTACAGCTGTTGTAGCTTCTTCTGATGGAGACAGTTGACCTTGTTGCAGCACGATGTGTATCAGTCCTAGATGAGAGCGCTGACATCTGCTGCTGACTTCCAAAACTTTAGTTAAAGCTGCTCATCTCAAATCTGTGAGTGACTCAGCCTCAGGTTTGAGATTTGCTCCAACTACAGAAAGTCTGTTAATATGGGAGTTAATACCACTCTCTTAACTGTGTGATATTGTTTTTTTAACCTTTGTTCAAATACATACAACTAACATCTCTGCAGAGAACCAAAAGACTGTACAATGACACCCCACTGTGGGATTTTATACAGCGCTCAGCAGCAGAGGTGTGAACTACTCACCAGCACCAGTGTTTTTGAAGGAGCTGTTCCACCGTTCCGGCTCACTCCCACACCATGACTAACTGATCTGTTCCTCTCATTCTGAACAGAAACACCAGCATGATACTCCCACCTTGATAAAACTAATGAAGTCCAAAAACAGATGCCTGAATGATGCTCAGCGTCCGATCACATGTTGTTGGTGTCTTTTAGGAAGTAGGACTTCTGGACATGCGAACATCTGTGAAGCACAATAAATAACCAAGAAGTTCACTGCAGCGGGGTTTTAGCTTGGATGGCAACAGGGAATGACACAGAGAGTGAACGTCAGCGTTTTGACTCGGCCTCTCTTTCATATGGTCCACACATGTGCAGTGTTTTTAAAGTTTCATAGTGAATCTTCTTGCCTTTTCATGAGGGCCAATGTTTTGAGTGGATAGCTGGCTGAAGAAAAGCACAGCGTGTCCCACTTTAGACGTGCAGAGCTAAACTTAGTCATCGAATGGAAAAAAAATGTCCCATGTGCTTTCATTTTTCAATGAAATCCTTGAGCTTATTTTTATCAGCTGCCCCCTCCAGATGCTCAACATCTGACTTACTACTGCCACTACGGTTTGTGTTATTTGAATGAAGCAGACTTACGACGTACTACGTATTGATTTTTTTACACAAATTCCATTTTGTGTTGCAGGAATCCAGGAAGGATCCGAATGCACCAAGTGTAAAAATGACTGGGCCTTGAGGGCCGCTATTGCGCTGCTCTATGTGCTCTGTGCCATGCTCACAATAGCGGTGGCCGTCCTCGGCTACAAAGGTAGGTCACAACACAGGTCAAGTACAGGTGACACGTGTTGTGGTTTTTATGTGTTTCTTAGTCAGATCCAAACAGATTTTACAGCTGTCACACAACAGAGGGCCAAATATGTCTAGTCCTCTCATCCGGCCAATTTAACATAAATCTCTTAAACACATTTGTAATTTTTTTTCTTTTTAAAAGGATAAGCCATTTCCTTAAACAGCTTGGCTCTGTATTTTAACATATCTTCCATTTATTTGGGAAGGTTTTCAAATATTGAAATACAAGTAACTGTGCATAGCAGTATGAATGAAGTTTATGGGATAAACTCTGAATAAAACACTGTATAGTTTTTGTACTTTTGGAAACAATAGTCCACCAGTGTGACTTAACAATGTATATCAAATATATTTTGTGCAGTATACTTGATGCTGAGGAATCAAGCTATTGCTAAATTGATTTTTGGATAAATGCGTTGCTTTGGTACCAACCTTTAACAATGTGCTAGTTCCCAAAAACATCATAGAATCTCACAGTTTGCATGTTTAAGGCTCAAGCAAGTTGCTCTACAGCTTATTTCACATCAACCTCATGCTGTATTCACAGCGTCTCCTTAAAGGGCCAGTTTCAGACAGCGTCAGCTATTTAAGTCTTATTACATTATGTTTGATCAAATGCCGATGCATAATTTTACATCCCTTAAATCCATCAAAGTTGAAATATCACAATAGTAGAATGTTGATTGGATTGTTTTCATGGATTCCCCCTTGTGTTTTTGCTTCCTCTGCCTTTCTTTTTGCGGTGTGTGTGAATGTGTGTTGAACGGTGTCACACTGAACTAAATGGAAAACTCAACCCAACCAAGTCAGTTGACGTTAGTTTCCAGCCACTTGAAGAGACTCCCGTGATGAAATATCTGATTCTCTTTCCACTGAATTGATATCCATCAGAGATTTGTCTTGGCTTGACGTCGGAAGCGCATTCATGGTGGAATATTGTCATTATTGCTGTTCGGAGCAGGGTTGCAGTGCTAAGTAGAAACAGACAGGAATTCTAGTTATCTCAGAGGCAATCAATGTGGAATCCACTCTGTACGCTATCTAATCCTCTCGACCGGATCAATCAGAGGAAACCCATAAGGCCAAAATAGTCAAGTCCTACCTGTCCTAACTCAGTGACCTGTGCACACCAGCCAGAAAACAAAACGCCTGGCCCCTTAAAGACAAATAATCTCATTCAGGTGGAGATCTACATCTGAATTATACCTCATGAGTACTGTCAGGATTGTTCAGGGTTTCCAGCTTTGGATCTGCGTTTTGTGCGGAGAGACCATGTGATGGTTTGAGTCTAATGTCTAACAGAT
Source organism: Aulostomus chinensis (assembly GCF_037954235.1). Taxonomy (NCBI): domain Eukaryota; kingdom Metazoa; phylum Chordata; class Actinopteri; order Syngnathiformes; family Aulostomidae; genus Aulostomus; species Aulostomus chinensis. Next base: position 24,720,913 of record NC_141324.1, read on the forward strand.
GACCATGCAGCGACTGCCCCGGTTTAACAACCCAGAGGAGATTTTATGGCTTGGTGGCAATTTGTTGTCTCTTGAACCACATGTTGACTCACAACTGGCAGCAAGTGTCCGCAATAGCTCGTGAGAAACCAATGTTTCTTCTACACACTATACACAGCATAAACAAGCAAGTACTCTATAGTCAGGAGTACGTGCAGAGGGTCGGCACGGCTTTTTGCTTCTGTAGCAGCATTGATCAGCATTAGTGCTTGACCTTGTTGGGTAACTGCCTCATTACGGCTCATAACTCGGGTCACAATGGCAGTCAATAAGCCTTACTCAAATTAGCAAGCTTATATAACACATAATACTTTTCCAATAGAGGACTACTGCAGGGTGGACGGAGAGATTAACAGAGGGGTGCAAAAAGGCACGCGAGAGATCCGATGGGAATGATAGTGAGGCATGAATTTATATTTTATTGTTGCATGTTGTCATTAGTGTCATGTTACATTCTTAGATGAATGTTATCAACAAGGACTACACAGCACTTGTCTGTCCTCACAAAAGTTAAAGAAACAATCAGTTGGGGAGAAGAGAAGAAGAGGAGGAATGTGTATTCCTGCTCCCCGCAGTTGACCAAAAGCTCTTTCCAGAGTCAGTGTGTGTTTATGTTTGTCCCAAGTGCATGTTATTGTTTTGTGTTATCGTCACTTCTGGAATGATAACATTTAGGATGCTTTCCAGTACTTTTTTTTTATGCCCTTTTTTTGGACGCCCACATAGCGACAGAAAAACAAGTTTTGCAAGAGACGAGATGGACTCTGGCTGCAGATGGAGAGGGAAAGAGAAAGAGAGTCCAAGTGTGGAATTCATTATTGGTTTGACATTGTTTATTCTCAGGAGTTGGAATTTTTGAATGTCTGAGATTTATATCGATCAACAGGATGCACAGTTGCTTAGTTACCAAAAAGAGAAAAACATAGGAAACTCTTCTGTGTGTCCAGCATACTGAGTTGCTGTGTCAGGGTATCCAGTTTCTCTGTTGAGCTGTATGAATGAAGCAGCGCCCTCTAGTGTTCAAAATCAACTTGACACTAAATTGTCTGCAGTCTGGTTAATGTTCATTTATCTTTCTATTTCTTCCTGTTTCCCTTCATCTATTTATTTTCTTCTATTTTTTATAAATATTTTGATGCCCTTTTCCCTACTTCTTCCCTCTCAGTGGTCCAGAGAATGGACAATGTCACAGAGGGAATGCAGAATTACGGAGGCAAGATCAATGCTGTGGAGACGGACTTGAAAAAACTAGGTGAGCCTCATTTTCACATGATTAACATTCTGATTTTTTTTAACCTAATGACACTTGATGTGCTTTTGACTTTCAGACGATCAGACAGGCGAGAAGTCTGTTAATGCCACCAGTGAGATCAAGACCTTTAAGTCAGATCTCGGAACGTTACAGAACCAACTGAATGACATCGCTGCCAGGGCGACGAGAAACAGGGACATGCTTGATGAACTTCATATCACAGGAGATGACATGCAAAACAGCCATATCTCCCTGCAGAGTTTTCTGAAAGAAAATGCAGCCTCAGTGCGTGGGGTCAACCAGACACTGGCCAGCTACAACGGCATTATTAATGACCTCCAGACTGACACTGCACGGCTTCAGTCAGAGATACAGGGTCAGGTCAAAGTGCAAAGCCAAACCCAGGTCAGTGTCAGTGCTCTAAACATCACCCAATCCCAGCAGCGCATTCTGCTCAGCACACTGCAGAAGACCATTGAGGATGCAGGCCAGGCGGTGCAGAAACTGAAGAATGATTATCAGGGTCTGCAGCAGACAGCTAAACAGACCCGAAGTGACACAGAGTGGCTAAAGGAGAAGGTGCAGAACCTCCAGATTTTGGCAGCCAACTCCTCCGCACTGGCTCGATCTAATGGAGACGCTCTAGAAGACTTGGGGGCTCAGCTCAACACTCTAGCTAGCCAGATCCAGAACACCTCAGTCCTCACTGAGGTGCATGATCAGAACCTGCGTGAGATCATGGACCACCAGAGAGATCATGATAACACCACTTCGTCGAAATTTGATGAGATGGAAGCAAGACTGGACAGACACGAGAATGACATGGACCGTGTGACTGGAAATGTGAGCTTCGCCACTCAGATCCTCGGTGTCATCAGCTCGGATCTCAATAGTATGAGGTCCTGTGCTGAGACAGTGATACGACACTCAGACCTGCTACTGGGCCTGAATAATAGCTTAGCAGAGGCCAGTGCAGATAGCAAAGAGTTGCGAGCGCAGCAGGACGAGCTGGTGGTGAGGTTGGACAAAGAAGTCAGCAGCCTATCAGTAGTGATGGAGGAGATGAAGCTGGTAGACAGCAAACACTCTCAGCTCATCACCAACTTCACCATCCTGCAGGGTAAGACTACATTTGGTGGTGAGAGGATTTTATTACAGAATAGAAATGAATTGTAATTTTTCTTTGTGACAGTCCTTAATGGTGCTAAAACCTTGGCAGTAAACATGCAAGTAACAGTTTACTAATCCACTAAATGATGTTTCAGGTCCACCTGGTCCAAGAGGCCCCAGGGGTGACAAGGGGCCCCAGGGCTCAGTGGGCCAGCCTGGTCAAAAGGGTGACAAAGGAGACAAAGGGATGCCAGGTTTGGTGGGACCAAAAGGAGAAAAGGGTGCTGCTGGAATTCCAGGTGCAGCGGGTCCAAAGGGTGCACCTGGGACTCGAGGCCTTCCGGGAGCTAAAGGTTCAAGAGGGTCTCTAGGTCGACCGGGAATCCCTGGAGAAAAGGGTGAGCCTGGAACTCAAGGGCTTCCAGGCAGAGATGGACAGCCAGGGATGCCTGGGCCACAAGGTCCACAGGGCCCCAGAGGAGCAGCAGGACCTGCAGGTTTGGAGGGGCCACGTGGCGCAGTTGGACCAATAGGCCCTCCCGGTCCTCCAGGGCTTCCAGGGCTACCTGCTGCTGTACCTCCTCTAGTTCCAAAGCCCCTGAAGCCCTCACAGGCCCCTGAAACCTCCAAACCATCTGAAACCCCCAAACCAGCAGGGGAACCCCAAGGTTCTGTATCCCGGCAGGTCCAGCCCCCACCAGTTCCTACTACTTCAGATCCTGGTGAGTAAAGTAACGTAGATGAGCAAAGAATGAAAAAGTCAAACTAGTATTGTTTCTCACCTAAAAGAGCCTCCTGATAACAACTCTTTCCAGGATGCCCACATGACTTCAGGAGGTTTGGAGACAGCTGCTATTACCTCTCGTCTGTTTCTCAGAGACTCAACTTTGACGAGGCAAACCAGTTTTGTACCAACGTGTCGTCTCATATGCTCATTATCAATGACAATGAGGAACAGGTATCAGCTCAACTGATGGACCAAACCTTCAATAACTGGGGGTTCAATGCAGGCTAATACATGTTGGCTGCTCTTTCATTCGTAGCAATTTGTGAGGAACGCTATCGCGGGAAAAGGTTATTTCTGGCTGGGACTCACTGACAGGGAAGAGGAGAACGTCTGGAAGTGGGTGGATGGAACCATACCAGTTTTCAAGTGAGTTAACCTGTCAAGTTGATTGTACAGCTAAGTCTGAATCAGTTTAACTTGCTTTTGCTCCCCTGTGATTCTTGAACTTTTGATACATGTTGTTCATGTGGACAGGAAATGGAAGCCCGGCCAGCCTGATAACTGGACTCACGGACATGAAGATGGCGAGGACTGTGCCGGCCTCATCCACAACGCCAACTGGAACGACTTCTACTGCACTGACCGCATTGGCTTCATCTGTGAACGAGCATCTGACTGTTTGTACCTCCTAGACACCAAATGGTCGATTTCGACATAAAGCCGTGTTTGGAATGATAAAAATACTTGATGCTAATTCAAATCTTAAGACTAATACATGTTCAATAAATAAAGCGTACTTTAGATCAATTGAATCTGTTTCATTCTGTTTTTCTTGTTCTCTTCACAGTAAAAGTTCCAGTTTTATAGCACCCATCAATGGCAGCGCCGGCTGTCTTGGGGGGTTTAGGTGAAGAAGCTGCGAGGACAATGAAGAACATGAGGAGGAGCTCTGGAGGGGACTTTGATGAAGCCAGTTCAGTTGGACATCACTGAGACTTGGACTGATCTTTGTCTTAAAAGGCACTTTACAACACAGTACGGTGCAAAAGACAGAACCTGCACATATCCGACCCACTATTGTTTTGATTTAGTATTTGGACTGAAGGAAACTTGAGAATGTATTCATTTATTTCAGCTGCAGTGAGTCATTATCAGGTGCAGCCACTATTGTACAGGTGTATCTGTAAATATAGTATGTCACAAAAGATACCGGTTAATTCATCTTGTTTCATTACTTGGCAACCTTGTCCTTCAAAAAAAAAGTCATCAAAAACTATACAACATAAGGTTATTCTGTTATTAATGTGGAACTATTTTTATACCAATAGCTCGTTCTCTGAACTGCGATCAACGGAAGCTCTTGAGGAAAAAAATGACCCACTCAGCCTCGGAAAATGACAGCAACCTCACGTATTAAGCAGAAATAAAGTTGGTGTAAATTCACATATCAGCCATTTAAAGAAATATATGCTCAGTTGAGCAGTGCTGCTGTTTTTGAGAAGGACGCTATGTCTTAGACTTTTGACTGCCAGTATGAATTTTAATATGGAGCACATGTTAACAGTATGCAAATATTTTGAAATGTACATCATAAGATGATTGGTGCATTACACCAAATACAGTATGTAAAATGTGTTACATGCTTATAATTTCAATAATCAGTTGTAAGTGTATGATTGCCAATTCATGTTTGAGTAATGAGGAGCAGTTTGTAATCAGGCTCAAGGCTCATTATGCCTCCTTTTAAATTACCAGTTTCTTATTGATATGCTCAGACATAATTAAAATTTAAAAAAAATTCAAAAATGTAGTGTGTATGCTTTTTGTTCCATTAATCATTTTCATATTAAACATGTCCAGTCAGATGATGTTCCCTGAAAATTGTCATAAACTGAACAAGTACAGTGATCAGGTAAGTCAGAGAGATTTTGTGACCTGGCTCGTGACTCTAAAGATTCCATGGAACGACCAAAAGACCCTATGATGTCATCAGCGGACTTTCACATTGCACTACCATCAACACCAGCACTAACTTTAACAATACCTCTCCACAGGCACAGAATACTGACTTTAATTCAGACTTTAATCTAGCCTGTAAAATGTTGGAAGTTGAAAATGTCTTACCTCCCAACATCTTATCATGAAATCATGTAACTACAGCAGCAAAAATGTCTTAAAGAAGTTCAGGTTAAACTGAAAAATTTACAAAATGTATAGTTTTATTAGTTAAATATATTTTAGTTTATGTCTCTATACTTATTTTAGTAGTGAGTGACTCTGGGCTGTAACAAATTCAGACTAGGAGTTAAACCCTAGTGTGAGCAGTCATGATTCATGTGTTGTGTTGTGGTCGACACCACGACGAGTGAACGTCACATGATCAGCATCACCTGACGATGACATGTTATTTTTTTTACGGCAAGGACAGTTTGCAGTTTATGGCTCATTTCTGTTATTGTGCGATTAAATTTGACACATAAGCAGCCGTGTGAGTGTGAGATTATTGTGCCTGAATCGAGCAGTTAATATCAGACTGGACTGTCGCTTCCATTACCCAGCATGCCCCGCTTGTTGCTGTCTCCGAGCGAAGGAGTGACTGTGTAGACTGGAATCGGCTGGCTTACATTTGACATTTATGAAGTTTTCGTTAATATGCATCTTTATTGTATGAAGTAAAGCACCGAGGATAGGAAAATAACAGGCGAATTCTGTTGTTGTCCAAACACCAGCAATGCCACTCTTCACGACCAACCCATTTGACCAAGATGTTGGTGAGTATAGCTGGGTAGAACTGAAGGTTGCTTGTACCAGGCTAGCCGAAGTAGCTGTCGATCTAACAGCTTTGTTTGTGTTCGGCTGTGTCTCCTTTATGGTTTGCCACTGGGGATTTAATGACACTCCAATAAATTAACAGTTGTTTTTAATTTTTTTTAAATTATAGGACACCTTTTGAAATTTACGTCAATCATTATAAGAATGTCTGTTGCGGCTGTGTTTATTGTGAGTCGTATGGCAGCTAGCTCGGCTAGCTAGAAGAAACAGATGGCTAACAGCTAGCAAGTAATTAGCAAGCAGCAGCTAGTAAGGTGAAAACATAAAAAACCCTTGATGGCGTTTAACGAGTGTGACGTTTGGACGTTGTTTTTGTTTTGCAGTCAAATTATGACACGTGTAATTGTTTGGCGAGAAGACCTGGGGTATGACGTTTCCTTTCACTAATGTTAATTGGAGTTGCTAGCTAACGAGCCATCTCCATCATTGTATGCTGGTGGAATCCCATCCTGTGTTGGTTTACTAGTCTGATACGCTGATACAGAGTGACTGGAAGTGACAGAGGATGCGGTTAAATATGAGACCATAAAGGCACGCTCTGTTTCCTGTTCTCTCTCTCATTTATGCCGTGTGGTTAACCACGTCATTAGCATGTGAACTGATTGTAATATCAGATGGACAAAGTACACAAATGCATTACTTTGTTCATACAACAGTGTAGCCATAGTCCTAAAGATAAGGTGCACACTCACATGCCAATACATATTTTTTGACTGGGTTGCTGATGATCTTAGTTATCATCTTCTGCTGTTTTCTTTAGCGTATCAATACTTCGGTACAAACCTGGATGAACACTGGGATGCATGAGGTCCATTTAGATTTGATCCAACTGCCATGCTGAAAATGAGAGACTTTGGCCATAGAAGGTGACCCATGCTAGCCTAGAAAACTAAGATACTCCCGTATCTGAAGCAGTAGGGCAGACGAACGTATCAGCATCTCCATACGAATACCTTGTCCAAAAATAACCGTTAAATTGTGCCAACACCTCTCTATATTTATTGAGATTGTACCCTGCAGTCCAGCTGTCTTTCCTTTTTTCAGTTTATGGTTAAGTCTGTGAATAAGTAATTATTTTTCAGATTTTTCAGTATTTGTAACTGATGCAGAAGCAGCTCAAGCAGCCAGGACTGCAAATGCAGCTGAATGGTTTTTTTTTGTTGTTGTTGTTTTTAAGTTCAACTTAAAAGAAATCGGAGAATTGACATTTTATTTTTTTGTTATCGTGACTTACAGGTGCCTTGCAAGACAAGTCAATTACATTGAGGCCATGTAGTTGACCAGGCAGTTAGTCCACATCCCTGTTTGTATTTTGGTAAAGAGAACCCACCACCAGAACCCAATGTTCTTAGTTATTTCTTAATTGTGCATGTAAGAACTCAGATAGTCAAGTTACAACACTTGAGACATTACCAAATAAAACTGAATATTATGAGGCTCAGCAAACTGGTATTGAGTTTTAAATTGCTGCCATTTTCTCCATGCCTCTCGCTTTAATGTTTATATCAAAGTGTATAATATGCATTTAAAGCCTTGCTTGAAACATGATTATGTCTAATCTGAGGGGGATCTGTCCTTTTAAGATCTTACTCTAAATATCAAGTAATGAAACACTGCTTTGTTTTGTTTTTTTGTTGTTGTTGTTGTTGTTGTTGTTGTTGCCAGTTTTAACTTTTCAGTTAACTTTGGCTGTTTGTGTTTATGTTCTTTAGAGAAAGCAACCAGTGAGATGAACACAGCAGAGGACTGGGGCCTCATTCTGGACATATGTGATAAGATAGGACAATCACGCACTGGGTTAGTTTCTCATCTTTGTACAGTTATTTTTAAGGTTTAAGACTGTGTTAGAGATAAAACCGATAGATACCATGTGTTGTGGGTGAGTATTTTCCATGTAGAACATCTCTAGTCATATAATGTGCCTAATGTGGCTGGATTGTTCGTCCTCAGCTCCAGAACTGTTAATCTTCACAAACCTTTGATCTGTTGCAGGCCAAAAGAATGTCTGCGCTCTATAATGAGAAGAGTCAACCACAAAGATCCCCATGTGGCTATGCAGGCTCTGACTGTAAGCAGCACACTGTCACCAAACACTCACCTTTCATATAAATGGGATTCATTACAGCTGGTCTGTTCATCTAGCTTGAATGATTTTCTCTGAAATGTGAGCTGATAAAGTCACCAAACTTCCTCTACAATATGTTGTATCACGTTGATCAGGCGGTTAGATAAACATCTTGCGCCATCTGTCCCTGCAGCTCCTTGGTGCTTGTGTGTCCAACTGTGGGAAGATATTTCACTTGGAGGTTTGCTCCAGAGAATTTGCAAGTGAAGTCAGTAACGTCTTGAATAAGGTGAGTAGTCATCTCTATGTTCTATACGTTACTGGACGCTCACACCGGAAACATTCATGAGCAGCAGCAGGTGCTGTCATCACTGGCTGCCAACCCTCCAGCAGTCGTGGGTGGAGGGCAGGTCAAGCAGCACTGCTGACTTCAGTTTGGTTGACGCTAATATTAAGTTTATAGTGGAGCAATTCCACTGGCTGGCCATGCATTTGACATGGACGGTGAAGTATACACTCTTAATTGTCAGTAACCTCAAGCATTAAAACAATTATATCTTCCAAAATGTGTATATTAATCGATACATACCTGCACTTTCTTCCCTATGTAATCAGAATCAGAAATCCTTTATTTTAGTCAAACAAATGATACTGATGCACCACATAAGGCTGGGAACTTCGTGAATTAATGATGGGTCTTGTTTATTACCACCATGAAGAGGAATTGATCATTGAAAGGAACGTCAGTTCAGTGGTTGCTACTGGAAGAAAATGTTAAATCCCAATCTGTAATTGGTTGCTGCTGCTAATTTGAAGAAAGTTCAAGTCTGCTCAGCTTCACCTCAGCACTCTTGGTGCTGACAAGACATCTGATGGCCTGCGTCTCCAGCTATTGCTGAGAATGATCGTCAGCTGCAGACAGTCAGCTGCTTTTGTCACTCTTTGCGCTCATGACTAGATCGCACAGTTACCCAGTCTTATTAATGATTTGTGTTTGGTCACATGGAACTAGGCCATACCTCTCATTTTCATGAGTTTTTTTTGTCTATGTTCATCCCAAGGGACATCCTAAAGTATGTGAGAAGCTGAAGGCTCTGATGGTGGAGTGGGCAGAAGACTTCCGCAATGATCCCCAACTCAGTTTGATCTCAGCCATGATCAAAAATCTACGAGAGCAGGGTGTCACTTTCCCTGCTGTGGGCTCCCAGGTAGGTTTACAAGGTGGGATGGTCAGGGGACTTTGGGAGCTTCCTAAACACAATCCTAATCTTACTCTAAATCACGGTTTGTGTGTGTGGTTATCTTCTTTTTCCCTCAGGCTGCAGAACAAGCAAAAGCAAGCCCTGCATTAGTGGCGAAGGATCCTGCGACTACAACAAACAAAAAAGAAGAAGAAGACCTGGCCAAAGGTAAAGGGCCCTTTAGACAAGAAACCACATTTACCAATCTATTTTTGTATGAATGAAACCCACTTTTTATACACTAACTATCTGTACTTTTCTTTTTCTGTTACTCTCAATTAGTAGCACATAAACTATTAATTAGACAAAATCAATGAATTTTCCACAATTAATCCAAACATTTCTTAAAGGCTTGTTATGTGTCAAATGCCATTGCGGCCAACACATCATATTCCACACACTTGAGAAAGCATTTTGTTGAATACAGATCCCCAGAAATATCGCAAGTTGTATTACAATTGAAATAATCTCAAATAGACATATTCTGAAAAAAAATCATGCAGCGCTGCTTTCAAGGTACCGTGTCTGTGTCTTGTGTTTGCAGCTATTGAGCTGTCTCTGAAGGAGCAGCGTCAGCAGCCGCAGACCTCCCTGTCAAGCCTTTACCCCAGCACCTCTAGCCTACTCTCCTCAAACAAGCCGGACGGCAGGAAAGTCCGCGCCATCTACGACTTTGAGGCCGCGGAGGACAACGAGCTCACCTTCAAGTCAGGAGAAATCATCACTATCCTTGATGACAGGTGAGTTCTATGCACTCTTAGCACACACTAATGAATAAGAACATGAGAACACACTGCAGTCAAGAATTAGTTAAATACCAGAGAGGATTTAAGAAAGCTGGCTTGTGATTTGAAGTTGCTTTTCTGCTCCTTGTTAAGCATCTACACTGAACCTGTCAGTTGAAACAAAGATACCTGAGACGTACTGTATCATCACATCCGAACTAATCTGATGGCCAGGCTGGGAATTCTGTTATGGTTTGATTCACAACAGTTTCATCCACTTCTATGTTCAAAGAACGCTAAGTAAAGTCATCCAAGTACCTTAAACTTGCATTCCTTCTAATGGCCAGCAGGGGGCACTTCTGTAGTTGTAAAAAGACTCATGACCCCTGAGAAAATGACCCAGCTTCTCTCTCCACTTATGATCTCAGTCAATATTTTCAAAATAGGTGTATGTACTCAGTCACTAGTTTCATGTCTTCTTCAGTGCAGCATGATGTATATTTTGTCAGTCGTCCTCAAGATAGCGAGGGCAAAAACGCCATACCCCAGGCTGCAGGTACAGTTGCTGCTGCCACCTCTAAAAATCTGTGGCATTATTTCCAAAAGTAACCGTGAAAGAAATTCATACATGAAAGAAGAGGCTCTGGTTATAAAGTAACTGCAAACAGCAATTACTCTTAAGCCCTATAGGTATTTCTTTTCATGTCTGAGGGGGGTTTTCTTTTTAATTTCAGTGACCCCAACTGGTGGAAAGGAGAGACCTACCAGGGTATCGGCCTGTTCCCTTCTAACTTTGTCACAGCCGACCTCACTGCAGAGCCTGAGATGAGTGAGTACTCAACACCCACTTTATCCACTTATGTCATCTGCAGGTTTTGCTGGCCCGTTAGTCCATTAGCAATATAGTTTTATTGATCTCTGAGTGGGAACTACACAATAGTATTCTGGTAACATATCATACCTGGAGTCATGATTCGCCGTCGCAAAAAGATGTCAGAGGGTAAAGAAGTCTGTGAGGAAATTTGTTCATACACCCAAACTTAGCACGTTGGTCATGTGATTTCAGGATGGGTTATGTTTTATTAGTTATTACCTAAATGAATGTTAAGTGAGTTGCATGTTTAACTCGTCACTTCTACTCATGAAAAATGTACTGTAACGTATGAAACCACAGTGAAAACAGAGAAGAAGTCAGTGCAGTTCAGTGAGGACATCCAGGTGGAGACCATCGAGCCTGAGCAGGAGCCCGTTTATATAGATGAGGTAAGTTACTTCCTGTGTGTGTACTGAGCGTGCCCAGATCTTTAAGACTGTATATCAGGAGTGAGGGACAACATCCTAGACTCAACATGGACAAGGTTTCCTATTTTGGAGGAATAAATAGATGAACTGGATTTATTTTTGTTCACCCTCTAGGCTGGATGACATAATTTTGAAGTATTGTTGTTGTTTTTTTCTTTGTTTTGTTTTGTTTTGTTTTCCCAAACCTTTCAGGACAAAATGGACCAGCTACTGCAAATGATTCAGAGTGCAGATCCTACAGACAACCAGTCAGACAGTGTTGAGCTACTACAGTTGGAAGGTAGGGAATGTGAAATCAAATTTGCCCTTTTTGCATCCCATCCACTGGAAATGAAGTGGATTATGATGCCTAATGGTTTTCCTTCATCAGGTGCCTGTAATCAAATGGGACCCCTCATTGACCAGAAGCTGGAAGACATAGACAGGTACATCGAGCATGTGATGTCACAGGCAGGTCAGGATGCATTTAGTGGAGGAATTCTAAACGTCGTCGTGTGTGTGTTTTTGTCCTCAGGAAGCACTCGGAGCTGTCGGAGCTGAATGTGAAGGTGATGGAAGCGCTGTCTTTGTATGCTAAGCTGATGAATGAAGATCCAGTCTACGCCATGTACGCCAAGCTGCAGAGTCAGCAGTACTACATGCAACAGCCTGCTAATACAGTACAACAGGTGAGTGCTAACACCCCGGTGGGATGGATCAACAGTCTTGGATACGCACAGTTGTCTGGACGCTAAACAGCTGATACTTCCTGCAGTTGCTTTAGAGATTTTAGATTTGGTTTTAAATGAATAGGATTTCATTAAACAGTAGCGCACCAGTCAGACTGATGACTGCAGTACAGTCTCATCAGAACAAATGTGTATTTTTGTGTTTTGTGTAAACTGCCCAGTAAGATCTCAAATTAAACTAGGTATTTAAGTGGTGTGCTACTAGGAGTCAGCATCTCGGAGGCATGTTCTGAGAGTCTGTATGTCTGAGAAATGTCGCATCAAGTGGCTTAGTTTGGCATTTACATCATTAGCAGTGTTTTCTGGTGCATTATCCTTCTAGTTCAAAAACAGTTGTTGAGTTTTCCAATCAATATTATGTGCTTCTGTATTTGTGTTTGTGAGCACAGGTCTACCCTGGTCCACCTGCATCAGGTTCATACGTCATGAGTGGCTCTGGGGTGCAGGGTTACAACGTCCCCATGGAGCAGCTGCAAGCAGGGACCCCGATGCAGGGCCAGCCAGCCCCCAGGTGACTGTTAGCATGCCTCAGTGGCTTGACATTATTTAGAGTAACTGAGCGAAGCTGAAAAAAAAAGAAAACACAATTTATTTTTTGGTGAGTTTGAAAAGGTTGGTGAGGTTTTGTTAAAGGTCACGGGTATTTACACGTCCACCTGGCTGGACTGAAGCACTTAACTCATGTTTCACTCCTCCGCAGTGATGTCCACATGTACATGGGCCAGCCGCCTGTCTACACTGCAGCCCCGGGCAGCATGGCACCAGCAGACGTTCACTCCTACCAGAACCCCGCCAGTGCTCCTGGCCCCGCCCCCGGAACAAATCCAGCAGGCATGACACAGGCACCAAACTACAGTACCCCCTCTGGCCAGAGCATAGCACCTTCTTCAGACGCCCCCCAGGCCCCCTACTCAGAAAAGGCCTTGCTATAGGGTCACCCGAGTTCACTGTTTTCCTCACGCATACACATGTCATAGTAGTCATAGATAATTCTTTGCAATTCCTTTACCGTGTTTTATAATTACTTTTATCATGAAAAAACAAGACCAGTGACAAAATGATGAGGACTAAACACTACAGTAAGACTCGTCATTCCAGGTTTAGAAGTGATCACGAGGGTGAAATGATGTGAACGTGGCCACCACTCATGAATTGTTCCTCCGCTCTCCCTCTTCTTCTCCGTGGCTTTACGGGACGTTCTAGTAAAGACACGCGGAAGCTTCCAGCTGCACCTTCAGCCGTAGTTGCACTTATTTTGAGTTCCTGACATCATTCTTGGCAGATCACTTCCAAATCTTGATATGACATGCACTCACTTGCCAGTTCATTAGGTACACCAGCTTGATCAAACTAATCCAGTATAATGGAGCAACCTTAAAATACATACTGCTCTTTATGAGGATTCAGGTTTTGTTGAATTTGCTTGAACAAAGATGATTTACTTCAGTAAAATTCAACTTCCCTACAATCACATCCTGTAGTATGAAATACACATTATACTGCAGTAGTTTTTTGAAAATGTACCCCATAAATTGTCGAGTGAGGGTCGATAGCTTCCTTTTAATCATCGGACAGTTTTAGGACAATTTGCATCGGGCAAACATGTAACTGTTGTAATTATTTACAAAATATTTAAGTGATTACTATTTGTTGAGTTGTAAAGGCAAAGAAGATTCCTCAAAATGCACGCTGGAGCTCCACACGTAGAATCCAGTCCCACCACAGGCCAGCGTCTTGCAAATGTACACAAACACAGTTGCTTCCCTTCACTCGCACGAACATGGAGGGAAACTCTCACTACGCCACAGCCTTCTCACCCTCTTACGTAGCTACAGTGCTAATTATGTCACACACAAAAAAGGGCATTGACTTACATCAAGGAAAAAAAATCTGACTTTTATGTGATGCTGAAAACTACTACTTTCTGTGTATGTTGTCAACTTTTTTTGAAGTACTGAAAACTGAAGACACTTTTTTTGGGGGGAGTGAAAAGAAATGAGGAATTTAAGCATGCACATGGCTTGTGTGTACACACACACACACACACACACACACACATATATACACACGCACACACACTGTACTGAAGTGGTAGTGATGCCTCGCGATGACCTCATGGGTGGGCTGTTTGTTTGCACATGAAGGTGAACTCTGCAGTCAAGATGTTCCTGGTGAATCAAAGGTGTAAAAGCCAAAGAGAACAAAGTACAGGAGAACAAGATATTTTAATAACTGTCATGGTTGATTTGCTACTTCATACTGCAGAGTCCTCCTTTATTTTTTTTTTATTTTTTTTAAATGAGCAGCTTTTAATCTTTTTTGTGGATGCAGGCGCTGGACTCTTACCACAATCTTGGCTACTTTGGGGTGACTTCTTTTAAACAGTCGAATGTCCCCCCCCCCCCCCCCCCCCCCCCGTGTCATGAAAGCATCACCTTAGTCAGTATTGGAAAATGAATACTATGTTTTTGTAGTGCATTTTAATTTATGTTTTGATTGTTAAACTATTTCAAATGGAGAGGCAGTGCAGGATGTATGTATTCAGAGAAAGGGGAGTCTGTGATACTCCGCCTGTCTTAGTTGTATATTTAAATCGCTCACATGAGAACACGGCGGATAGTTCTCTCTGTGTTTGATACATGCTTATCGTACTGTAGGCGGAAATGTGAAGGCTGATCGGACCTCCTCCCCCTCATTTAGTCTGACCTGCGTTAACACTAAGATTAATTCCCAGAGGCAGGAGGGCAGTCACGTTTTACTGATCCCTAAAAATTAAAGTCAGGATTTCTATACAACTCCTTCATGTCTACCTAAGCTGTCAGGCACGTTCATTTGAGACTTTATAGATCCAATATTTCAAGTCTGGTTCTCATCTTGGGTCAGTTCATCAAAAAATGAAAGCACCTTTTAATACTTTTAAGTTGTGAGTAGTTATATTGTGTCTATATGTTAAAGGTTTTTGAGTAATGTTAACAAAGACTCATTTCAAAATGCTGATGAATGCGTAACAGATCATTTACCTGTAGAGTAATACTGAATTATACTAAATGAAGGCGTTGTGAAGCAGTTTATTTTTTAAGTTTTTAACCATTTCTTCTAGATGGCGTCTTAATCCAATTTAAATTAGTTTCATTTCAAGTTCTCTTTAGATGTTTCAGATGTTCTGCCAATCATGTGCCACCTTTAGGATGTACACCAAACCTCAGCTTATGTTCGGCACCGGGGACTGAACTTGATTTTAGCATTTGTTTAACCGATTTTAGAGACAAGGAATCTTACTTTGCTGCCTTCAGCTGAACGACACAGTAAAACATTTGAGAGAGGGTAGAAAACATCACGGAGGCAGCGGGACCAAGAGCCAGTAAATTCTCATCTATAAGATCTTGTTGGACTGAGACTCCTATCTAACTTTATTGTACAGGACTGAGATGCTGCCTGTTTTTAAGTTGTAAACAACATAATTATTGTCAAGTTTTCGTCTAAACTTGTACCCTGCTGTTTGTATGTATTCTTTTAACCATACTATTCACAATAAAACCAGGCCAAATGTACAGTAGAACATGTATGGAGGTGTTTTACTTTACTTACTTTTTTTTTTTTTTTTTTTTTGAACGTTCATATTTTAAAGAATTCTAAATGCCACCAAATAGGTCCTGAATTTATTTGTTTATTTTGATTTTCAATTAAAAATAATGCAACATTTCAACCCCACTAAGGCTTGAGACTGAATTATATAACACTAAAATATTTGAAATTCTACTCCTCAATACTCGTCCACAGAGCAAAGACCCGTCACTCCCCACGTATGTATCAAGTGATATCCTAAACACCTCAATTATTTTTAACGGTAGAAAGATTACTTAGCAACGCGTTTAGTTGTGATCCAGCTGCCCCCAAAGTTACTGTAGATCCGTGGAATTTTGGAATATTCTCAGTAACATACCAAACTGAAACCAACTGAAACCTGTTCCATCAATGTTTATTGTTACAGAGGAAACGCCGTTGCAAAGTTTCTTCTTGTTCTGAAAAGCAAATGAGCTTCATTGTGTGGAACGATGTATGAGCAGAGCTCAGCATTAGATGGCTCATTTTATTAATGGTAATTATTTTTAAGCTGGGGAGGTAGGGAGCAGTGCGATTTGAAACATTTCAAATATTTCTGAAGGTAATTCTGGTCCAGTCTTCTGCAAAACGATCGGAATATGTGGAAATTTGAAGGCTCCATTGCACAAGCACGGGGAAGGAATTTTATTGTGAAAGAGACCGGGTTCAGGTGTTAAACTTGTAAAATGTAAAGTATTTCCATTTTCATATAATTTGGAATTTGAATAAGTGAAGGCGTAAGTGACATTTTAATGTCTGAATGTTCATTTTATTCTGCAAAAAAAATGTCAGATGCATATGGTCGCATTTTTATATTTCTTAATACTGTTTTGTGTTTCGGATGTCTTTAATTATTTCCTGTCTGGCCACTAGAGGGAGATCATTGAGTACCAGATGCAATGAGGCCAAAAACAAGGTTGTTAAACTTTTTAAAGAAAGACACTTACGGAACACATTCACATTTGCTTTAGATTTTAATAAACACAGCCTATATTATCATGGTATGATTTTTACCACGAACAAAATGCCTTTTAAACTAACTTTTCAGTGTCATTTGGCTTGTTTTTATTAATCTTATTTATAGTCTTAATATTTAGTTTCAGCAAGTGCACCACTGATTCTCGGTGTATTTTTGTCCTTGAAATTATGGGATGGGAGTGCTCTTCTTTTTTGTGAGCCCATAAAAGCAAGTATGACCACCTCATTACCTCAGCAATAAAATGCAGCCTCCAGTGCAGTGTAAGCAGTGTCAGTGTGCAGAGTCCAACGGCTCCACGGCTCCTTTTTTTGTGGGAGATGATTTTCAAGTTCAGAGCAGCAACTGGTGTTGGAGATCATGCCCTCGGGGAAGACGGTCAAGCTCATCCTCTATGAGCTGCTGCAGTTTGCAGCACTGAGCGTGACAATATTTGTGATCATGGAGAGATTTGCAAGTTTAATTCATGATGTGAAAGGCCGGGATCTTACCGTCTACTGGCTAGTGGTGGCGGTCTCTATCGCCTACGTGACCTCTGCGACCCTGCTGGTGTGGATTCCTATCAAATATCATATCCTGAAGAGGCGAAACATCGCAGAGACCAAACTTTGGTAAGCTATTATCATCACAGTGATGATAATAAGGCTTTTTGACTCAAACAAACACAATTAAATCTAGCACAAATGAAGTTATTTGAGGAGAAATTGCAATTTTCGATTACATAGAAAAAATTCAATCATACTTAAAGGTATAATCCGTAAGAATAGAAATTCAAGTATCAAGAAGGGATGCAAAAAGTCTTGTTTTATTGACATGTATTTGATATGGAGCCAATTTAAAATAATCGCTATTCTGTATCAGGCAGTTTGATCATTAACAAGGTATCATAAACTGTACTGTATATGAAATTCTTAACCTACAATGTCAGACGGTCGCTTTTAAATAAAAGATCCAGCTAAGTAGCAATTACAATATTTGCCTCAAGTAGTAAATATTACACTTGAGCACAATTATTGCAAATGATCATTCGTCAGATGTGATCTTAAATGCCTATTTTGTCTTTCAGGAGACCCACAGCGCTGGTGTATCTCGTCCTGTGTACATTACCTTGCTTTGCTATTTTAATCGCCAGCTCCAAGGTAACGTCATTAAGACTGATCACACTTGTCACAGAGAGGCAGCTGTTGACGTTCAGTCTTGTTCCGACAGGGTCCTTGAACGGGCATATTTGTTATAAACAGTCCATTTGTGCTCGTTTTATGTCTCCCTCGTGTAACAGATGTGATTAGAGCACTGTAATTATTCACCGAGTGACGGTTGACACGGCACATTGCACCACTGAGGGTTAAAAAAAAAAAAAAGGTTGTGTCATGATGTTTATTTCTTTCAATAAACGTGCTAACTTTTTGCTGTTTTGCTATCCACTCAGAGACGGACAATGAGAGAGGCATTTCTCTCCTGTGAGCTGGCATTCGGTAGCCTGAGACTGTCTGATCGCTAGTTAGCTTAGCATACTGAATGGTAGTGGGTGGGAAGTGTTAGCTTACCAAAGTCATCAAATGGGTAAGGTTCACGATCTTGCCTTGTCCAGAGGTTGTCATCCTCATCCTCTCCTACAAAGTCAGCCATGATTAGTAGTAATTACAGTTGAAGAAGCTGAGGTAGTAGCACTCACTCTTCTTGTAGCAGACAAATGTTTTGCTCTGTTGGGAGTAATGTAGTTCTGGCTATTTATCTGTCTCATAATTTTACATTGTTATTTCATATTAACGAATGATATGACCAACCCGTTTCAGTAATGTAAAGAAAAGCAAAGTTCATTTGTTTACTTAAGGTATGCTAGTCATTCCCACCCACCACCATTAATTGGGCTAAGCTAATTAGCTGGTCTCTGTGAGTCTCGGCTCCCTATTTCACACCCAGAGGAGAGAAGGATTTCTGTCCTCGTATCCGGCTCTGGCAACGATAGCGAATGAGTGTAATTCCAAAAAGTTATGTCCTTTTAAAATATTTTCTCATCAAGGAGTCATAGTACTTTAGCACCATAACAATTAGAGGAACATGGAATGTGTCCCCCGTCACGAGGATGTACCCTGTCTGAGGTATTCAGTAACCCACAGGGAATATAACAGGTTGGCCATTAACTCAAACTTTGATAAACATCCTCCACTCACTCCTACAGAACATTCCATGTTTCATTGTGCTCTTATACTGTTTTATTTGAAAAAATGCTAGAATACAAGACCAAAAAGAGTGGTCAGATACACTAATACACAGAAGCTTTCTTAATCTTGAGTTCAAGGTATTCAGCCACATGATGGGGTAATAAAATCAAATAGCTCCATTAAATATGGAATGCTGGAACTCTTTACCAGTTGAGCCTCATGCTACAAAGACCAGTTTCATTTTTTGTTTCTCCTTTTCATCCCTGGTGATTTCTAATTGTCAGATCAACTCTTTCTACTTTCAACCCGTGAATATTTGCTGTTGTTGGTGGTACTGTAGGTGCAGGTGGACACAGGACACAGACGCGACCATTTTGACGAGTTGCCCGTCTCCTTGGTGCTTTTCTCCCTCATCTGTGTGGATATCGTAGAGAGACTGCAGCCCTGCAGGCTGCTTGGACAAAGTAAGGACTGAACCTTTTTGCATCAGAGGATTTTTAAGGCGTGAGAGGGGGAGACAGACAAGAGAAAGACTATTAGTAACAAAAAGGGCATTGTGTACAAATGCTTCAACCTGTGGGATTTAGTTCAGTCTTTTTTTGTGTGGTAATCTTAGTGTTTTTCCTGCTTCCCAGAGTCAGAACCTGATAAACAAGGAGGATAAATTGTTGTCGTGTATTGGGTGTACTCTGAAGTGATCAGCAATATTAGGCTGGGGTGACTGTCTGTGGGATCAAATTACAATAATAATTCTTCAAAGGCATCCAGGAATGAAAGTATTAGCAGGGGGGAGGGTGTTGGGGTTTTTATTCCAAACTTCCTCCGTGGGTAGGCCTTCCATCTCAGACCCTAGATCCTCTAATCTCGCCTGACGATCCATTAATTGAGGACATAATTGTGAGATTGTTTGATGAGGAAAATAGATGTTAGTTTCAACTTTTCATGCCATTTGAAAGCCATTTGCAACAGTTTTGAGACTCATTGTTGACCTTGTCTGAGAAAAAATAACAAAGATGGTGACTCGACTTCAGAATATAAACTGTCATTTTATGTGCCGTAACACTGTTATCGAATAAAAAGTAAAAGACCACCGAGCACAGAGTGTTAATGGTCACTAGAATGAAGCATTAGGGCAAGTGTTAGAGCTGCTTCCTTGTCAGCACCTACTTTATTGGACCGGCTCCACGACAATATAGCACATATAGGTGTTTATATTTCATGCCAGGGTCAAAGTTTCATTGTCTGTCATGAATGAATCTAAATTGCTTTGCCTTTCTTATCATCACCTCATTATCTGAATGGTCTCATTGTAACTGAAATGCTAAATGGATTTTGTATGTCATTTGTAGATGACAGCCTGGACCAAGACTTTAATATTCCAGGTCTCGTCTTCACCCACCTGGAACCAGTGATCACCGTATCCAGCCAGCTTCACCCTGATGAAGGCCAGAAAGGTCCGACCCAAAGCCAAACTGAGGTCAGGAACGGCAGCGCCTCAGGCAGATGGCAGGACCTCACCAGCTCACCCAACCGTTCAGCTTTCACCTCCCGAGCAGCAAGCCCCTCCTACCTCTACCCCTCATCCTCCCGCCCCAGATCCTACTCCAGCACTCTGGGCTTCCTGTGGAGGAGGGACGGAAGGTCAGAAGTGTTTGTGGAAGGTTTTCTGTTCTGGTTGGACACGGTGGAGATGCTGAGAGTGGCGGGAGAGCCTTCGGTTTTCTACTCAGCCTGGGTGTTCCCCATCTACATCCTCACCTTCCTGTCCACCCTCCGCATGGTCATCACGCCTCATAACCCCATGCTGTGCTCAGCTGGAGTTCTCCTGCAGGACCTTCCTTTCTTTATCATCCGGGTAGCTCTGATTATTGTGTTTGGTTATGTAACACCTGTGTTGTACCCACTGAAAAATGGTCTTGTGAGCTTGACCTTTATCTACTTCACATTCCTGACCAGGCTGAAGATCTTCAGCAGGCAGAGCATGTTCTGAGTGTCACGTTGTTGATTTGTATATTTATGCAGAGGAAACATAAAGGTCCATCCATCCATTTTCTACTGTTTATCCTGTTGAGGGTCGCAGGGGGGCTGGAGCCTATCCCAGCAGCCTTCGGGCCAGACCCTGGACAGGTCACCAGTCCATCACAGGGCCAACACACAGAGACAGACAACCATTCACACTCACAGTCACACCTACGGTCAATTTAGAGTCTCAATCAGCCTCGTCCCCTCTTGATGTCTTTGGACTGTGGGAGGAAGCCGGAGTACCAGAGAGAACCCACACAGGAACAGGGAGAACATGGAGACTCACACAGAGAGATCCTGTGATGGAGCCGGGACTCGAACCTGGAACCACTAACCACTGCACCACCGCTTTGCCCAGCATAAAAGTCCACTCATCTAAATCAAAATGTAAATACGGATTTGTAAGCAAGAGCTGGAGTATAGAGGGAGCCAGCTGTTTTCATTCATGTTTGATATATTTGAATCCACATAGTATTTATTGATATCAGATTTGGTTTATTCCTAATGACTTTATTTTTTTTATCCGACAAGAGAAAAGCTTCAAAGCCATTTCGAACAAGTAAAACACTATAAAATAAATACAATTTGGTTTATCTCTGGTGTAAATCTCCTGATTGCAAAATGATTCAAGTTTTACTGGTCAATGTTTTTTGCTTAAGTCGTGAATTACATAGTAACATACACAACCAGTAAGCAACTAACTGGTTGTGTATGTTTGCTCATCTAAAATATTCTCAGATATTTCCCTCGACAGGTTTTGCACCTCAAACAGCTTGAAGGGGAGTAACCGGATGTTTATTCAGCAACTGTTTGCAGGAATGACAGAAAGATTTAAGAAATGTTTTGTTAACAGCTGGGTGGAAAATACTGTTTCCAGCAAGTATGTGCCGGTTTGGAGTCAACGTGACAAAACCGTCGCCGCTGGTTCCTTTGCCTCAGAAAAACTGCCGCTTGGGAATGAACAGATGGTTCCTGTCAAGAAACATGCAGGAACATACACAGATGCGTAACTAATGAGAGAAATATAACCTGTAGGTTCACTATGAGCTGTCAGATTGATAAAACCTCCCACATCTCAGGCTGAGCAGTCAGAACGTGAAGACGACTGTCATTTCTATATTACTCAAAACCTGCAGGGACTCAGGACGTCTCAGGAGGGACACCCAATCCTCCTGGAGGAGAACCGTCAGATAGAGGAGCCTGAAGTCAGCGCTCAGATTAACTTTCAATGGATTACCAGCAAGACTTTGAGTTTTTACTTTAATTTGTTGGTCCAGCGCAGTAAATGCATGTTGCTGAGTCCAAATGGAATTCCACAGCAGAGAGAAGCTACATTGGGACTTCACCAGTTATTCCCAGTGACTTCTGCTCCATTTACCATGCTTGCAGTTTTCTTTGTCAGCATATCTGAACAAAATTAACTGATCTGACTCATCCTGGCTTTGTTTTTACATAGCAAACCACAGTCATGTTTTTTTGTTATTGGCATAGGCAGCGTGGGGATTTGTGTGATGTCATGCTTATGCAAAGCAATAAATAGGTGCGTGCACGTGTGTGTGTGTGTGTGTGTGTGTGTGTGTGTGTGTGTGTGTGTGTGTGTGTGTGTGTGCGCGCGTGTTAGAGAGAGAGAGAGAGAGAGAGAGAGAGAGAAATGCCTTAAGAATCGAGATGCTGGAATTGAATTCTTGGAATTGAAAACTGTTTCTCCCACAAGAAAACGTAGAAATTTTTAGAAATAACAGCAAACGTAATTTGTATAGCTGCTGATAACTCAAGTAAAAATACCACATTTATATAATCTTAAAGTGTATTTCACCACTGAGGAGGAAGAGTTGTAAAAGGCATTACTTATTATATCCACAGTGAAAGACTCTAGAATAAGAGTGTAGATATGCAGCTGTAATTCATAATGAGGGACCAGAGCTGGCCTGCTTTCATTTACTGGTATGAAAACTAAAATTAACATCCCTTAATTTCCCCGCAGCCATGATCATCCTACTCCTTAATGATTCAAACCATAATCTGCAGCAAAGAATTAGTGCAGCTTGAGCTACTGTGGCCATTTTCCTAGTTATTGGCAGGCTGGGAGCTCTTTTTATTCCTGTGACACAAACTGACCGCTTCAGATGATCAAAGGAGAAAGCAAGAGCCCGTTTCCTCTCTGCCCTTATAAGATCAGCAGGAAACTACTGCGAGAGTTCGGAGGGAGAGGCTTCCCTTTGGTTTTATTGTCAAATCAAGCATGCAGATGGAAGAACGTGTCTTATTGACTTTGTTAAGAATACAGCTAAACTTATCGTCCATATTTGACCCGTCCGTCCCCTACAGATGTGGGAACAACCAACATTCTCTCTGCATGCTTGTCTTCAGAGTATTAACTCCCCACGCACAAGTCCAGGGCCAACCTGAGGACCCAGCAGGAACACACACACACACACACGGGAAAAATCAATAAAATAAAGAGAGAACCTAAAGCAGCCAGCCTTCCCTTTAACTTTAACTTTAACTTTATTTTCTCTGCAATTGGGTCTTTAAAGTCTATTTTTCTCTGAGTAGTTAAACCAAACTCTTCCCGTGTAACAGGACAGTAACTATTGTTTAAAAAAGCCTTTCCTGTCAATATTAGTAAAAAAAAATAATAATAATAATATTTTCATCCGTCTTAAATTGTCTGAAGACACAAATATCTGAGTTAAAAGCTTGTATTTCGGAATTTATGAATAGGATATTTTATTTACTTTATCTTTTTTTATGTTGGATCAAAGTATATTTGCTAAGTTCAAGATAGACCGATCAGCACCATACCATCGTTGGTTGTTCTTATGCTTGCGCTCAGGAAACAAACAAACCATTATTAATAAACTTGTATGCAACTGTCAGTCAGTCGGTTATCATTTTATTTTTTTTAATAAGCACAAATTCAACCTTTAATTCAACCTTCTTTCACGGGCTGTTACAGTTATAGGGCCAACAAAGCTGAACATCCTTGCAATGTATTATTCAGCTTATTGGTGCATACATTTACGGCCCCCGGGGGATGAATCCTACTGATTTCTCTAATCCTCTGACTTTCCTTATAAGGTCAACCTGTCAATTTGTCCAATGGGCTGTATTTATAGTGTCCACTCCATTTGGCCTCGCTTTAAAAGTAACACTGTTAATCTTGAAAATCCAAAAGTCTAATTCACCTTTTAATTACTCATCATTAGAGCGTACTGAGCACATAAAGACCGATTTTTTTTGTCTGCCCTGCATGACTTCTCGCTGACTCCAGGAGTCAGAAAGCGCCAGCCGCATATTTTTATTTAATGGAGACCAACTACTAACAACAGCAAAACTTTCCTAAACTCTGTCTCAATTATCTTCAAGCTAAAAAAGAGAAATTGTGGTTGGCTTTTTTAGTCATCTGAATACCAGGTACTCACGCATGAGGAAAACAAAACAGTTCAAAATACCTAAAAGTGAGTCATTAAAAGGGAAAATTCACTTTCTGAGTGATTTATCACTTAAAATCTCAATTTGGTAAATCCTTGACTCAGCAGCACTTTATAATGCAGAACATTCCAGTGGTTTGAATGAAAAGTAAAAAGTGGATGGGCTCATATTTGTTTTTGGTTGTTTGTTGTAACTGCTGTGACGAACATTCAGTGTCCTCCATGTTGTGTTGCGTCCTCTCCTGTAAATCAAATATTCTCCTGTGGGATAAAAACAAAACTGAACTAAATATTTCACCTGAAATACTGACATTTGATTTAAAAAGGATGGTCAATGCTAATTTGTGCCTCTCAAAACTTAAAAAAAAAAAAAAACTATTTAGATTTGTTTTGGAAATGACTCGAAACATCCTGATTCCAGTGGCTTTTTTTTTCTCACCACAGAGAAACTAAAGTTTCTGGACTCCGGTTATGGAAAGAAATATCTTCACAAGAGGGAGAATGTTTCTCAGAATGATCCCCAGATTCTCAAGGTAACGTAAAAAAAAAAAAAAAAACAACAGCGGAGGACGCAACAGAGGAGAGACAGGGAGCAGACATTATGGACAGAGATCTTGAGAATGAGATAACCAGGGGGAAAAAAAGGAAAGGACCAGATGGAGAGATGACACGGGGGTGAGGAGAGAAGGGGGGGTGCTTTTAGAAAGGGAGGAGGCTTTGTAAATCAGAGAGGCTGGAGGCGCATTTGAATTCAGCCTGTGTGTCTCCTGCGCTAGCTGAATGTTACCTGCTTCAGCATGGCAACAGAGAGAGGGAGAGCTTCAGCTGCAGCCTCCACACACACACATTCTCTCTCTCTCTCTCTCTCTCTTTCCTCTCTCTCTCTCTCTCTCTCTCTCTCACACACACACACACACACACATGCTCACACAGTCACAACAGGGGTGCAAAGAGTGACTCAGGTAAGCAGTAACGCCCCTGACGATAGAGGACCCTTCAGAGAGGGAAGTAGCGTGGTGAAGTGAGGGGGGAGAGATGCTGGAGGAGGAGCTATAGAGCTGTATTTTTTTCTTTTTTGAGGAGGAGGAGGAGAGGAGGAGGAGGAAGAAGAAAAGCACAGAACCCCAAATCTACGAATCTGGACTCACTGGGTGGGCTTTCAAAAGGAGGGATACATTAAAAGACAGGCGAGACGGATGTGGACTGATGTGAGAGCTCTGGCCGGATCATTCTAAGACACACACAGGGAAGAAAATGACATTCAGAATGTGTAGCAAGACAATACGGGGAGCTTAAGCTGGAGGAGGCTGGAGACAGGCTGAGTCTGGACACACAGAGAGAGAGAGAGAGAGAGAGGAGTGGTAGGAGGTAAATAAACACAGGATGGCAGATGAACCCCCCCCTCCTTTTGGGATGAGGTGAGCACCTTAAACACAAGAAGAGCTACAAACCTCAGGCTCTCACTCGTCAACACATCTGGCTGTTCTCTGGGACAGTGTTTGGATTTTGGGCAGATTGGATTCTGCTGCAGGACTTGAGGAACACCTGGACTCATCTGAGGGTGCAGTCACTGCAGGTAACCCTCTCCTGCAGAAACCTGTGGACTGATCTGATTCCTTTTTCTCGTTGAAAAGCTGGTGATCAGGTGGATCACCTGTGCCATGAGAATCCTGTGCATGCTCCTGGCCTGAAACGACCCACCCCGGAGGCTTCTATCAGCCTGTCCCCTCCTCTTCCCTCAACTGGATGTCTTGATGTATTGCTGTGGGCTGGGACACTGGCGGAGAGTGCAGTCCACCTATGTAAGTGACCATCGTAGCACCCATCTCCATCTTTTTGAGCCCATAGCAACAGTGGAGGGTTTTGTTGCGGGGGGGGGGGGGGGGGGGGGGTCATGCATCTGAAAGGACCACATGAGCCATGAGAGGTTATTGCAGATATTTACAAGCCATTGCAGTATGTTTTTAGTGTCGCAATAAGTGTGTCTACTCACGAATGACTGTGACGATGGTTCATTCACAAATACTCTCAGGTATCATTCACTGTATGCTCAGTAACACACAGCCAACTAGTGCAGTGCTTCTGTGAGTTTTCAGTTGGATCGTAGAGCTGACGCTGATATGTCGAACACCTAAAAACATCACCTAAGCGTCGATAACCTCTAAGATCTTGTTTGTTTTCCCTCCAGAGGCAACAGTTTGATTTCCCTTCAGTGCATTTTGCTCTGTTGTTCCTTTATTTGGTTTGCTTCCCAGAGACAGGAGAGTTTTTGCGGCTTTTGTCTGAGCTGTCTGGCGGAGACGAGGAGGCGTAGGGGAGGACAGACAGGTGCAGTTATCTCATAACCGTCCAGGTTTTAGTGACCCCTCAATGACAGAGAGGGGCCGTGAGGACACTCGTCTGTTGATTCCTGTTGACTTTCCTCTGAAGCCTCCTCTGTTCTCCATTACTGCATTCGTCGCTGGTTTACTGTGAAGCTACCAACATCTGTTAAATCCCACAGAGTCTCAGAGCAGTATATTGTATGATGGCGCTGACTGCAGAAGACCCTATCGTAACTAACCACATTCCTACATGAAATAGGCTTACTGTGAGCCCTCACTGCTCAATAGGCTGTCAGCGCAGAGCCCCACAGATTACCACAAACTGCTGCATGCAATGTGTGCCCACCTCAGCGACAAGCTGAGGAAAGAAGCTTACAGAATCAAAAGCCACGGATGGCTAAAAGCTGTGACACATCAAGAAGTGGGACCTGGAAGTCCACATTCAGCGTATAGCTTCATTGATTGTGTGTGCTTACAGCTGTTTAACATGAGTAGAGACCCAGAGACTAATAATACATGTAAATACAAAGACCTTCAATCAACAGAATCAGTCATACGGAAAACATATAATTTAGAAGAAAAGAAACCCTCTGATAAATGGCCACTACCCTTCTGGCAAGTACGATCCAAGTATCCATTACTTATAATACCACTGGTGTTGCCAACCGCCATCAATTGAATTAAAAGTAAAACATCAGTCTAAGTCACCATTTGGTTTAAACCTGGACCACCGTCACCACATGACGAATTCTAATGAATATAAGAGAAAAGAAGTGTATTGAGAGACAGAAGCCTTCTCATTTCCTCCGTATTATCTCTATTGTTTCCTGCAAGTGTGAATGATGGAATCATTTTCCAGCTCCATCCGTGGTGTACCACACTCCAGGTTTGTCACTCACACCAAAATCAAAATTCTGCAAGAGAAAAATAAGCTCAAAACAATGGCATTATTGTTAGAGGTAAACTTTTCTCGGGCAAACATTCATATATTGTCTCATATGTTCCCTCCGGTGTGGCCTTTGTTGGCAGAGAAGAGAACTAGATTGCCTTAAGTGCTGGTTTGGCTCGAAGGAGGAGTCAAAGACATCTTACATTTTTCTTCTTTGCTACTGCTGTTTTCATAGCGTCGAGCTGAACAGCTCAGCCAACAGGCGAAGGGCAAGTCTCAGAGGAATTATGGAAACGCTAATATTTATATATCGGATCAAATCTGGGGAAAGAGCAAAGACTTTCACACTTCTAAACCAAAATTCTCTCTCTCCATTGATGTAAAAGGTGTCGCTGGAATAACAAACTTAACGTATATTCAAACCAATTTTGATGATCACGTTTTGCTTGCACATATCAATTCAAGTGTTGCATTTGGTGGCTAAGTCAATTAGCAAGTCATGACCTCTTTTAGCGTAAAGAACGACTTTTGAATGAAGTCAAATGAGACATGAATACTGATATTGTATATGAGCGCAGGGTGTATTGATGCCCTGCTGGTGCCCATATGGACGAGGACCTTTGCTGTTGTCTGTCTACTCAATTATAAAAGCATAAAAATGACCCCAATCTTTTTAAAGGTACTGGGTGTAAGAATTGGCTGGAAGTCAAGCTCATATTGCCAATTTTTAATCAAGCTTCCACTGGGTCTTCACAGCCTAATTTTATAACCATCAATTTCCTCTTGGGGAACAAACACCTCACCTTCACCTGATATTAAATCAATCTTTGTGTTTTAATTAGCTTAAAACTCCCTCGTACCCGCATATATGTGGGTTTTCATTAGATTTGGGTCTCGGGAACAAGGGTGATGCTAACTTCAATCAGCGCAATTGTTATACAAGAAACTCTGATCTCAACGGAATCTTTTGACTTGTCTTGAACAGAGTTTTCAACACAATCTCTTTCAGTGTCCACTGAACTCTCACATACCTGAGTCCTGAGATGGGAGGGTGTATACGGCTGGATCCAAGACACTTCAGTAAAATGTCTTCCCAACTAGGTTTTTTGATTATTTGTGGGAAGCATTTCTTCATCAGTGCACCGCGGACGTGGTTTGGCTGCCTGCTTTTGTTCATGTACAGGGCGCAGCGTTAAAAAGGTGTTAATCTTATGGATATTGATTATAAGGCTGAATCTAAATCCTGGGGATTTGGTAACACGCTGCAAGCTGTGGTGGATATTGACTGGTTTCTACACTCACATTGCTATTTCCAACTCCACCCGAGGAGATTGGATGGTAGATCACAGATGAGTTTCTGTGTAGGACTGAAGAAGGCTGTGAAGAACTGAGAAGGCTCTCAGGGGCTCCTGTGGGCCAAGTTATATTATTTATTTATGTTTTCTTAAAAATTGAGTTTCAGGGGAGTGAAAGTGGCTACACGGTTTGCTTATAAATAAAAACAAGTTACTGGAGGCTGTTGCACGTACCGTGTCTGAGAATAGAAATTTTGGTTAATTGGGTGGATTTCCATGTCCCTCTTAGAAAAGAAAGATGAAATAAATGATGAAAACTAGTGTGGTGTGAACTCATTTTGCTTTTTGGAATGAAAAGATTGACACCACACTTAAGTTTGTTGCACACTGAATTTGAATTTATGATTTTGGTAACCTGTTAGTAGCATTATATTCCATATACACTCTCTAGCTGCTACAATCAAACATTTATTCTGCAACAAAACAAAACTGTTCGGACTTGTGATTGTGATGACAGTTCTGGGCCTCTCCGTCACTGAATCACTGCATTTGTCAGCCTAATGTTAGCATCGCTTTTTAGCATTGACTAACATTGCTTGTATCTATTTTTTGAGCATGAATTTACTATGTGATTATTATCAGAATAAATGTGACTAAATGTAAAGTGATTTTTTTTTTTTTAGATTAAAACTGCCTCCATAAACATTATATCTGCATTAGTCACTAAGACAACAACTCCCATGATCCCACACTACAGAGGCTTCATTAACGACATCTTTATTATTGTTTTAAGAGCAAGCAGCAGCAATGACTCAGCCCACTGTTTTAAGTTGCATATGATGGTTTATTTATGCCAACACGATGGCAGGAGGAAATATGTTAAAATGAGCGAGTGAGTGACTTTGGCAGGGAGAGAGACATTTATATGTTATAATATCGCCAACCATCGCTGTCACTGCATTCAGCAGTGCGATTACAGTCAAACTATACATGCAAGATAACATGAACACAAATCTCTTCATGCAGGACATACACAATTATGAATGTGCCTCTTTCTGTCTCCTCGAAATGATGTGACTGAGAAATATTCAATATTTCACAACGTCCAATTCAACACAACATGTTTTTTTGTTTAATCTCATGTTTGGGATCAGTCACTTGCCCTCCAATCTGTGTCACGCCGACCTGCCTTCTGCTGACTGGTCGTCTCCAGTCGTCTGGTTTCCCTCCTCAATTCTTGCCTCCCGACTCTCTCTCAATCCATCCTGATACTCTCGCACTCCCGCTATCTCTTTGCTCTTCTATCCCTCTCCCCATCCTCATTCTCTTCTCTCCCAGATGTTAGTTTTGTTGGCCCCAGCCTCTGGCATCACGGAGGAGGGGCATCAGCCAGATGTTTGGCTGCATATTCATACAGGGTTTATGAATCTGAGGAGTGCAGACAACAACTGACAAGGAAGAGACGGCTTCACGTGGAACTTTTTTCTGCATGTTTTATTTCTGCCTCCGACAGGCTCTTCTGGAGTTTATCTTTTCTTGGTCTGTCTCTTGCTCCCACTCCTTCTCCTCCTCCTCCTCCTCCTCCTCCTCCTCCTTCTTGAGTCAGTTTTGGAGCATGTGAAGCTGGGTTTGACTGGGGGGGTGGGGGCTGTCCAGGCAGATGTAAATCTGGCAAGCATCGCTGGCGCAGGGGGAAACAGCCGAGGACGTCAAATGAAAAGCCTGTTTCCATCTCTGAGTGGGCTACAGGTGAACTGGGATCTCAGTGTGTGTGTATCAGGACTCAGGCGGCATCTTGGCCTCTATACCTGCCATGTCCAAACTGCCCAA
Organism: Aulostomus chinensis; assembly: GCF_037954235.1. Lineage (NCBI taxonomy): Eukaryota > Metazoa > Chordata > Actinopteri > Syngnathiformes > Aulostomidae > Aulostomus > Aulostomus chinensis. The sequence continues at coordinate 24,751,472 of NC_141324.1, forward strand.
GAACAAAAATGTCTCCTGGGTGAGTACCGTATCCCTGGCTGGTGGACTTTTCTTTCTTTTTTTAATCAGCTTTGGAATTCGTTGTTCTATAATTTCTTAAATTGAATGCCGTGTAGTTTGTTTCCTGGTCATTCATGGCACGCTCGTTGTTTAGGATTGAAAACATCAGTATGTTTTGAATTATTTCACATTGACTATAAACAGATAGCAGGTTATTGTCTTGATGTTTCTTTTGCACATCTGTCTTTATATTTGGAACATCTGTGCAGCCTGAATTGCCCTAAAGCTCTTCTACGTACTGTCTGTCTGACTGAAAAAGCAACAAAAGAGCATGAAGAAATAAAATCTCACACTAAAAGGTGACAATTCGGCTCAAACTGGTGATTGGGAGGAGTTCAGGTGTGCTTGCATGACCACAGTTAACAGTTGAATAATACAAAAAAAAACATAATGGTGGTTCTGTCCACTCGCTAATTAATTATGGGGATTTATTTGGGTCAGGGCAGATGAGGTTTCTAGCTGCGTGGACACAGTGGAGGGTAAAGAGGGAGGCCGAGGTCTGGAGTTTTGCCTGAAATTGTGCGTGCCATCCATCACTGCCAAGGCAGCCCTGTACTGCACTTCTAACCCCGGATGGACAACACACACACACACACACACACACACACACACACACACACACACACATTAAGGTTGTAAGAGGCTTAGGGACAGATGTTTGTTTATGTATGTGTGAGAGCACATGTGCATATGAACACGTGTGCTGTGTAGACAGAGACGAGTGTTTTATGAGGTTGTGGCTGAGTAAGTGACCCAGTAGTAATACAGTAATTATTTCTTCATCAGCAGGATATGATGTGTCTTCATCTACCATAAACAGCAGCGAATTACATCCCACAAGTCACCCATTGTGTGCTATCTCAACTTTTCTCTTGGAAATTCAGTCATTTCAACATATTCCGCAGCAAATGTGAATATTTTTAACCTAAGATAGAGAGGCACTCGGTAAAAACTGAGAGTTAAATCTGAAAGCTCACTAAGCCAACATTTTCAGTTTGGTTGAAAGATGAGTAGAAATTCTTGTAGGTTGCCAAATTATACTCATAATTACTTATCCAGTACCCCACTTATATCCAAAAGCAGCTTTTAAAAGGCTGACTGGCATTCATAACTATGTGTGTTTGCGCATAAACAAACTCACAATTAGGTTTTTAGAGTGTGAACTTTTTTCCAAGGTTTTATGATATATTTTCTGTAAACTGAAAATACTATGCTCACATTAATGAGGAATCTAATAGGAAATAGTCCAAGAGTTTTGGAGACTATTACATCTCTTGAGTTTTCCCTTTCAGCATAGCAGGAACGCTCAGACTGCCTTATATAACAACTTCCCATTTGTGCTCAGAGGGAGTCAAAGTAGAAAGAACGACTATTTGGGGTTTTTCTTCAGCACTCGAGGTCTCAGAGCTGCAGGAGATTTGAGATGTCATGAAGGAGATTTAGTAAAAGTTCAATCTCAGGTCACGGGCTAAATGTTGGGACCTGGGGACAAATCTTTCTGACTGTTGGTTGTCGCTCTAGCAGAGCAGAGATATTCTAAAGAGTGTGCCGTAGCTCTAAATGTGTGTCTGACCCAGAGGTCACAGAGGCGCAGAACCGTGACGCTGTCACACCCCAGCTGACTCAAGCCCTGCATTTTCTTTTCACTCTCAGTTATTCCACATCCCTGAAGAAAGTGGTACCCAACCATATCAGACATCTGCTGATGTCCACTGCCCGGCTGTCTGGGTCGTAAGGTACCATGACAAATGGACCATTCAACATTACTGACCTTTAAAGGGTGAAGGAAGTATTCAGAAGCCTCATTTTCAGAAATTACACTCGTGAAATGTCATATTAATTTCAGAAAAAAGTTAAACCAAACTATTAATGCAGTTGCCAAGATTTTAAATAAGTATCCAAATCCCCCTATTTGCTGATAATTTAAATGAATTGTAAAATTGAATGAAATAATGTGTGCTTACAATGTTATATTCTTGTTTTCTTTGAAATATTTTGATGCTTTTATTGTTGTTGGTTGAATCGATATTCATAGGGAAGCCTTATATGTTTAGCGTGCACGAGTACAACCTGACATGACCCTCTAAAAGTCACACCAGATAATAACTCCCACATAGCTTATGACGCCTCATCTGAGATGCAAAAGTCATCAGTTTAGCAGCAATCTTCTTAAATTAAAATGAAATGCTTTCATGAACCTTAAATAAACACATGGGCCTTTTTACAAGAGATAGAAGGAAAATGTAATTGTGTGATCCCCCCCCCCCCCCCCCCCCCCCCGGTAATGAAACAGGTCGTTAAAGATTTACGCTATTAATAACAGTTTGTGTACATTGTATGGCAGTGTTTTGGCTGCACAGACCCTACTGAGAGCCAGTGTGGGGGGTAACTTGAGGACAGAGGAAGAAAATCAGTGACATGGGGGCAGGGGGGGGTGGCATCTAGAGTGTGTGTGTGTGTGTGTGTGTGTGTGTGTGTGTGTGTGTGTGTGTGTGTGTGTGTGTGTGTGTGTGTGTGTGTGTGTGTGTGTGTGTGTAACTGGTTCTTGACAAGAGTTTAAGAAGTGTGTAATGACACTGAGCTAATGTGGTCGCAGCATATTGTGGTTGTACTCTCAGTGATGTTAAACGTCGTTTTGCAGTTCTGGGATGTAAATCAAGTACACAAAGGAATTATGTACTGCTAACTTTTTAATTGCATCATTCTATTTTGGAGCCCAGCCATAATGCCCCCATTTGTAGAACCAAACCCCAGGACACACGTGCACACGCACACACACGCGCACACACATTTATTTAAGTCACTTTTGGGGGAAGACATACTTTCATTTCCTGGAGATTTACTCCCAATAACCTCACCCTAATCCAACCTTAATCTTAATTTCCTTGTGTTTACTCTATTTGCATAAGTATTCTTAAACTGCTGTGGGTGGAGCTCTCAGGGCCTCCAAACTTGACCCAAAATATGTGTTTCTGACCAGTAGACCCTTCCAATAGCAGATGTTATAAAACACAAGTAGAATGAACAGCATTTCTGAATGTTGAATTGGACCCAGGGCCTTGGTATTCGTATGCTGACTCCTTGATATGGTTTGCAGGGGCAACTAATATGATGCAGAAATCATAAATGTCAGTGATGACAATTTTCTACTTTCATGCTCAAAATGTCTGCCATGAAAATGACCTATTGAAGCAATAAGTCACCCAAATAGTGTATTCTGCCTTTTATGTAAGAGTCCGCTCAGACATTTTTCCTCCTCTGCATCACTTCTTTGCAATCCCAGAGTGCAGAGGGAGCCAGCATTTTATTTACCTTGAAGACATGGATTATACTGGACAATGTGCTTTAGGGTTTGGAAATGGTTGCAGTTCTGCTGTTGTTAGGTGGCTGGCTCTTTCTGCATCCTGACACAAAAGAAACCAATACAGCTGTGAAAAATTCCTTCGTGACTTAAGTTTGGTCTGTTCAGGTTTTAACTGGTCGTCAGTCCTGTTCGTGTCCCCTAAAGTGGTTTAAAAAACACACACAGACACACACATACACACACACACACTAATCGTCACAGTAAACCGCGCCAACTCTGGCCAACAGAAATGACACATTCCCCACTTTGCGCACTCACGCTGTTATTTAACAGTCATGCACTGCGCGCAAGGTTCGGACACCTTCCTCACTAGTTCGGTCAGAGTGAGCGGACGGCGGCGCAACAGATGCTGCACCGGGGAATAAGCCTTTAATACCTCCAGCCAGGACTCGGGAGAGGGCAACTCCACTCACAATACAGTCTTAAGTGAAACCCCTCACGCACCTCATCCTCGTCTTGGCTGCGCGTCGCCGTTTCTTGGGAAATATTCTACTTTTACGCGCTTCAAGAGTTGTTATTCGCTGCGTGTAACATCATCTTTGGATAAATCCATCTGAGTTTCCAGAACCCGTTCTCGAGCATGGTTGCCAGTGTGTCGGTTTTTGGAGCCAGGTGAGCGATAACTTGCGGTGTCTTGTCTTGGGACCGAGCGATGATTGCAGCGTAGACAGCTGTAACCACCATGCCGCCCAAGAAAAAGGTAAAATATTTAATATAGAACAGTGTGTGTGTGTGTGTGTGTGTGTGTGTGTGTGTGTGTGTGTGTGTGTGTGTGTGTGTGTGTGTGTGTGTGTGTGTGTTTTGAACAGGAAGGATAGGAGAGTGTACCATCTGTTGCACCGGGCGTTAATCCTTGTGTGAGGCCTTTCCACATCATTGCGCTCACTAACCAGCCGCAGTGCTCAGAGGAGATAGAGACGCAGACGCATGCATGTATCATGTCCTGTGTCCAGTTGGACACCACCGGCTCAGGCCGATCACTGACATGGACATGGAGTTACATAACCTCAGGCTGGACAGATTAGACCATGGAATTCAAGCTCCTTTCTTTTTCCTCTTCTTCCTTTGTCAAGCTGAGACTCTGATGATGGAATTTTTTTATCTAGATAAAGATACTGCTTTTGATAAACCTACTGAAAAATGATTCACACACACACACACACACACACACACACACACACACACACACACACACACACACCAGTCTGCATGTCCTTTGGTTTTAACAGCAGGCAGACAAATAAGCTACCAGCAGGTAGAGGAGCATCCAGCCACCACAGAGGCTACCACTCGTCATTACATAACTCGGTTTAAAACCTTAAATAATAACCCACAACAACACATATCCTGCAAACCTGAGCCATAATGAAGCATCTTTTGGTGAAGACACACAAGAACTAACAAAGGTTGACAGTTGTGATGCCTCTTGTCCCCTCACATTGTTTGTGTCAGGGCCAAAACCCTAGCCTGGACCTCAATGCATAAACTGAGAGGAAATAACACTCCATCCCAGCAGGCGGTAGGCGGTGGTAGTCTGTGGTTATTGTTCAAGAAGGAGAACAGGAGGATGTGGGAGACTGAACAAAGTGAAATGGATTTTTTTTAAAAATCAAGAACCTTGTAATCAGTATTGATTACATTATGAAACCAAGTGAGAGTAGTGTGAACATGGGATGCAGATGTTGCTTTGTTGGTATCAACAGCAGGGGTGGAAACCATGTGCCATGGAGATCCGTGTGTATGCAGGTTTTCCTTCCAGCCCAACTCTTTAACAGGTGATTCCACTGATTAACACACTTTCAGCCACAGAATAGTGTTAATCAGTGAGGTCACCTGTTGAAGTGTTGGGCTGGAAGGAAAACCTGCATACACACGGCCCTCCATGGCACATGGTTGTCCACCCCTGAGCTGCAGTGTGTGGATTTGAAGTTTCACATTTTGAATAATAAATACAGACTACTGCCACCTACTGGATGGAGTGTTTGTCCTTGATGCAGGCACATAGTAATTGAACTGCACCTCACTTCACATTCCCAGATGGGAAACCTCAATTGCAGTCAGGGTCACAAAATCAAAAAAACGATGCAAGTAAAAATAACACAGTACAAAAAACAAAAATTGTTTCTCAGTGTTCCAAATGCAGCATTGCATCTACAGAAGCAGTCACTCAGGTGTTGGATGCCTTTACAAGTGCGACTTTTTGGCCCGGACAAAGGCGGCGCAACAGGCCTTCAGTTCTTTGACATTGTTTTGGTGTCCCTTCACTCAGGCTAACCAGTTTAGCGCTCACACCAGCGAGGAAGTCAATATTTTCTAAAGAGCTCCAGGAGGGTTTAATACCTCCTTTGTTATGTAACTGCTGAAACCACGGTGTTGAAGGAGAATTGATACACTTGTAGTGTGAATGCAGTAGAATTCAGGTCGTGGTTTTGTCTAAAAAGAAGAGATGAATAATGGACAGAATGCTAATATTGCTCCTCATCTGTTAATGAGCTACAATTTGCAAACAGGCTCATCCTATCAACTTAAAATGTGGCAAGTTTGTGTTGGGTTTTACTTTTCTCCTCTGTGTGGCCAGAAATTTCAATTAATAAAAACCTTGAAAGGCTTTAAGAGCAGTTTTACAGATGCTAAAGGAAATTTTGCATATCTTCCTTGACCTACTCTTTATCTCAGTACATTGCACTGGTTAGTTGTTGGCCCACTACTTGTTACCAGTAAGCCTCTAAGTAGCTTTTACATCCAGATACCTGCTCTCCTTTCAAGCAGGAAGTGGAGCAACAGGGCGTCACAGTTATTTTGGGATTAGGAGAATTTCCAAGTGCACTCAGATTTTTTTTTTCCTTGCCTTTTTTTTCTTACTGTATTTTATGTTTTTGTGCTTTACCTAAGAGTTTTTAATGTGGATTTAACTGCAGTGACAATGATGGCTGTGTAATTGCATAAATAAGAGACAAGGACTTCTTGCTGAAATAAGCCACACACACACACAAACGCACACACGTGCGCGCGTGCACACACACACACACACACACACACACACACACACACCTCCTGAGTGTTACTTTGAATTTGTCTAGTGCAGAAGAGCAGGGACACTCATCATCTATGAACTATAAATGAAATGTATCTATTACAGGTACCAAGCCAGTGAGGAATTAGGTAGATACGATTAATGCAGCTATTGTATCTGTATCTGATGATGGAGCCGGAGCAAATGCAGGCTGAGTGTTGGCTGCATTCCTCTCTCTCTCTCTCTCTCTCTCTCTCTCTCTCTCTCTCTCTCTCTCTTTAAATCCTGGATTGACGCATGCTATCTTAATCTCCTTACTCAGAGACAATCATGACCCAGAGAGGGACGACATGGGGTGGGGTGTGTGTCTGTGTGTGTGTCTGTGTGTGTGTCGCTGTGTCAGGGGGGGGGGGGGGGCAGGGCGGCATACATATTTCCCCTGTAATGATTTTTTCCAATTTTATCTTTGGGGCTATGATTTCCTTCTGAGACCTTCATTTTTTTTCCCCTCTTTTAGCTCCTGGTAAATATGTATTTTAATATAACTCAGACGTTTTTCTGGTAATATTTTATATTCAGCATGATCTTACACACACAAAATAATACAAAAATAGCTTTCAACTTTGAACTCATTCTTTACTTTGTAGCAAGAAAAACTGGCAGCATCAGTAATCATAATCTAACTCATATTAACATATTGTATAGACATAAATTGAATTTAGTGCAGTACAAATTTGCTGCCACTTTTAATCTATAATTGGGCATCTAAAGGGTTGTGATGCAGCCTTTAACTGCACAGACAGCGGCTCGTGCCAAAGTAAAGGTGACGGTGCCAGGCGGGATATATCTGCAGTACGGTAGCATCAAGCAGAGGGCGTGCAGCCAGTCTCCTTCAGACAGATGTTGCAAAGCAGCTGATTAGACAGCGGGCAGGGAGGAAACTGGATTAGAACACACAATGCATGCAAATGAGTGGGCTGATAATGAGAGAGAGAGAGAGAGAGAGAGAGATGTGGAAAACACCTCAAAGTCAGTGAGCAACAGTTTAATATGAGATGATTTGAGTTATCAGATACACTTCCATTATTCCTCAGCAACAGAAAAAAGCCGAGACATGAGCATATTTAGAGGCAAAAACTGAATTTTCAAGCATCTGGGCTCAGAGCCAGCTTCTCACTGATGGGAAATTTGTCACAATTAGATTAGTGACCTGCTCTACAGACAACAATGAACCGTAGAAAAGGATATTTAGGAATCAGGCTGTGTTTGTGTCCTCTTTGATGCATGACTATATCCACTGAAGCTCACGGCAAAGTTTTAATGAAGTTGATTGGTCATTCCATTATAACAAATACTTTACCAGCTTACAGGAAATACAAATGAGCATCTATTAATACAGAGATAATAAACTTGAGGGTCTGTTACTGTCTTTTTTCAAACAGTATTAGCAGTTATGCATCAAGCTGCCTGAGAAATGGTTCGCTACACAGACTTGGATATCCACGGGTGAGCTCCAGTGCTTTGCGGTGTTCAGAGTTTTGGGAGATCAGATGCAACGTGTGTAGGTTCTGCTCATAGTTTGTTTGCAGAATTCTTGAATTAACTAAGTAGAAAGCAAATGCCAAACTTAGGGTCCATACCAGGGGCCCAAGACAGAGACTTTTCCTGTCAATGATCTGATAGGCAGAACTCCAACTCAAGAATCAAACAAGAATCTGCACTACGTATATATTTGGTAATCTTCTTTCGCGTTCCTCTATCTTCATTTGAAATATGTATCTATGCCATTTGTGTGTGTGTGTGTTTGTGTGTGTGTGTTGTGTCTGTGAATGTGTAATCACTTGACCTTATTTCAACTGGCTTGAATGACAGTTTACTATTTGATGTCTTGGACTGTGATTCAGCGATGGTGAGCACATCCAGGATGACCTAATTATACAGACATTTTCCATGGAGATCTGTCAATTCCATTTTTCCTCGATGGATCCTTTATTGATTTAGATGTACTGCTCAATTACTGCTAGCACATTTAATTAGTCTATAAAGAGGTAGTGGATTTTAATAAGTCCTCTGGAGCTGTGTTAGTTAATTTGGAGTCTAGTGCACCCAGTTGGAGGATTTATTTTAGGTTTGTCACTTCATCCATCACATCCTTGTGGAATCTGAGGAACACCTGAAGGGAACATGACGCAAAGATTTACCTGGAATCAAGGAAGGAACTGATTCCATTTTGGTGGTGAAAGTTCAAAGCCACTGTGACCTCTATTCTCAGGTCCAGGTTGCCACGTTTTAACACCTCATAACAGAGGATTAGGGTGATGGCATTTCCTGACAGGAACAGGAGTTTTCCCTGCATCTGCTGTTGCGCTTCCTTCATACAAGTGTGTGTTTTTCATTTAAGAGAAAATGTGACAGTGACGGCATCCTACAGCAGCCCCAAGTGTCTTATAAAGGCTTTGGCATGATACTGGGCTGGAACGGGAGGAACACATGGTGGTAACTTCATAACATCTGGCACGATCATCCATTCATACTGAAGGAGTGATTTACAATTGATGGTTAAAGGTGAAGATAACTGTTACCTCACCTTTTTTCCGTAGCTCAGGATTTCTATGGGAATTTCATGCTATCTGATAGGCTAGAATGACTACAAGGTCAAAGGTCAAATTTACTATGGCATCATGTTGTCCAAAGTTTTTTTCATGGTTGAGGCGCACAACCATTAGCTGGTAATTCAAGTTGCCGCACAAGATTTATTGCTGGAGAAACACTCATCAGTGGCAGTCATTTATGCTTAGGTAGCATATTTCTGTCAATGGGTGCCATGGAAACGTCTACCCAATTGTTGAAGGAGTATGCAGCAGATACAGTATCTCTGTGGACTTGAGTGTATACTATCTGCTGCGGTGGATACTCGCGCTTAGCTGCCAAAGAAAGAAGATGGATGAGGTTTCCAGTCCCCTCTTGTAGGAGATTGCTAGAGATTAGGTTTGCTTGTCATACTCATGACCCCCACAAAACAACACCTTAAGTGTTTTTCGCTCTAAATACGTTCCGAACTAACAGAGAGGGAAGATGAGCCATGCATATGTTCATTTTTGCCTTTGCAATACATGAAATAAGTAAGAAAGCGTTGGCATAAACAGCTTCAGGTGTCTTAAAAGCTGTATCAGCCTTTCTCTGAGACCTGGTCCAGAGTTCACGTCGTCCTCTGGGGAATTGCAGTGCTCCCCGCCAGCCAGCTGGCTCCCGGTGACTCGGTGGCTCTGATTATTTCCGTTTAGTGATGGAGTCCATCTCCCCGATCAGATGCTTCTTTCATAATGTACTCCCTTGGCACGTGCTGAAAGAGCTGTGTAAACACTTTTGAGGAGGGAAAGAGTCACCTTCAGGTAGCACAAGAGGGGGAGATGGGTTCACCCACCCTCCTCCCATCATCCTTGTCCTCCACCTACTTTTGCCCACCTTCTGAATCATGTAATCACATTAATGGCTTGGTTTTGAGGACAGGAGGAAGAACAATTCAAGAGGAAGAAACGAAAGATTTGGGAAGAGTTGTGATAATTCATGACAACTTTAATCTCTGGAAAAATTAACACCAATGCAGAATTTTAAAAAAGCCAGTTTAATTTATGTTTCATGCAATTTTCTGATTTTTGGAAGTTCTTCTCTTGTCCTAGTCAGTAGCTATCTTTATTTTGCCTGCAGTAGCAAGCTGAACATTGTTTAATAATTCAGCGGGGGCGTTTTGTACTATTGGCTGGGTGACATTGGCTTGTGGGAGAGGCGGGTGCTGTGCGAACAGATGTCTCCACCAGCCATGGGTAAACAAAAAACCATACCTGGGCACAATTCTGCCTCAAGGAGATTTACTTCTTCCTCATCTCGAGTTCCCTCTTCATCATGTTGAATTCTCTGTCTGGACTTGGTTCCACCTGCTTCTCTCCAGCCTGTCCCCTATATCCAACTTTCCAAGTTAATTTTATCTAACTTCACTACTTTTATCAATTAATTGCATTTCATTTTTGTATTGACAGGAACAGTGCAGAACCAGAGTGAGATATATGCTAGTATGCATCTGTAGTCACTGGGCAGGAGACAGAGATGATCTGGAAAATACACACTACAAGTGGCACGTAAGATACATTTAGTTTGCTTTGTTTTGCAAGATTATTGATCACTGTGTTCAATAAAATTGCCTCAAACACTCCAAATGGAACCATAAGGCAAGAACAATTTCGTACTTTAATGTGAACTTTAGAAGAATGTTCCTTCATATCTGTTACATCAAAAGGTACGCACACACACACAAACATGTATACATGTACATCTACATATAAATATATATACACATACTGTACAGATAGATAGGTAGATAGACTGATGGATGGATAGATGGATATTGATCTTGAAGGGGACAGAATTGCACCTTTCGATGAGCAAAAAGGGTACAAAGTAGATTGAAGGGTACACGGCCGTCAATCAAAAAGGGCTCCGCCCCAGTCACATGTATTCACACTCTTTCACAGCAGGTGTTCACTGGTGCCTCTGTTTTTGAGTATGCAGCAAGATGCAGAAAGCTATTAAAGGTGAAAGGTTTGGTGCAGTATTTCTGTTAATGTCATGCATGGTTTTGTCATCTAAAATGGGCCATGAACATGTGTGCCCCAAGCACCGTGTTGAAAAATGAACATTTACTGTTGCAGCAAATAGGCTTAACTGACCTGCCAGCTTGCAACACACCACTTACCCTCTCCCTGATGACATGTGACATCTTTGGCATTGTGATGTGGCAAATCTGGAGGATGTAGGGTGACCTTTTACTGACCCCATCACAACTTTAAATTTTCTACACCTGTGTGAGAGCTGAATTATCCAGGCAAGAAGAATTACTTGAAAGTCTCTTTTCTGCTCACCTCCTTTCCTCTAGCTCTCTTTTTGTCTTTCAGTTTAATTGGATAATATAAGCTATTAAAGCTGAGCATTTAAGAGTTGAAGATAGGTCCGCTATAAGTATCAACCTGTAATGACATGAAGTGAAATCCATCATCATCAAAGTCTCACTGCTTGGTGTCAGGCAGATCAGTGTGCACTCATTTGGAATCACGTAGTAGCGGCTGAGGGGTAATGGAGGGTGAAAGTTGTTTGTTTAGCGTTTAGAGGAAAAAAAAGCCTTGCCTGAATTATACGTGCCAGCATAATTTTGCCGCATAAAAGTGTGACATCCTGATAGTGCACATGCTCGGAACCAGTGAGTTTCCTGCAGCTCACTGGTTATGCTGTCTGGTTTGGGATAACTATGGAGAATCTTCATGCATCTTGTGCATTAAGTTGATTTGTTCTGTATCACTCAAGATCACAATCCTTCCCCACCCATGAAGGAAATGTTCAGCGTTTCTTTACTGATAGCTGGATGAAAAGATTAATACAAAGGTCACTAATCATCACATATATTTTTTTCACATTCAGGTATGATTAATATTACCATCTCCCTTAAGTTTCGTCAAACACATTTTCCGGACAGCATCTCTGTGCAGCATGAAACAGATCTGTGCGCTTGATTTGATCACGACTCTCATCGGAGGAAACAGGGTTAAATGAGTTGTAGCAGAGTGCAGTCGCTTCCATCAAGCTTGGCTGCATTCGGATGTCTTCCTGCTGCCAGTGACACTGACCTACTGGATGTTGGGTTGAGTCAAGGTTAAAGGTCAGACTCAGTAGCTACTTTTCAGTCCAATTTCTGTCGCTATAGTTCTGCTGTAGACCTAAGTGATATAGATCTGAATAAATCGTTTTCAACATTTTAAGTCCTGAAAATGGAACTGAGGTGCAATTCATATTATTCTGGTACAGTCAATGTGTGTGTGTGTGTGTGTGTGTGTGTTTTTTTATTACAATATTTTCAAGCTGCTGCTTCCAGCGTGTGTCCTGAAGCAACAAAGAACCCGATTATGATGATTGTATGTGTATGAAAGATGAACTGCTTTAGCATTTTAAACGATGTGATGTAAAAGGAGGTAATATTTAGCTTCAAGATCGTTAATCATGATGTAAATTACTGAAGGATAAAACTTGAAGCTGTGATGAATACAGTAGATCAACGAGTGTAAATGTGTGTGATGCGCAGCGTCTCCATGGAGCTCACCAAGAAAATGTTGTTGTTGAAATGCATCAGCAAACAGTTGACTGTTAGAAGACTAGTGTGTGTGACTTTGGGATGCGAGTGTGTATCTTGAGTGCCAGATTGATGCGGGGGGCTGTGCCACCTCCTGGCTATGACACCGAAGGCGTTCATTAGCATGTCTTTGAGGGTACAATCCAATCTCTGTGAAACATGGCACATAAACCTGCATGACCCTGGAGGTCTCTGCTGCTGCATTGTACCCAAAATTAAAAGCAGAAGTCTTGGGGTATCCATTAGAAATATTATTATTTTTGATTAACTGACTCAACATCAGCGGCACAGTGGTGCAGTGGTCAGCACTGTCGCCTCACAGCAAGAAGGTTCCGGGTTAGAGTCCCGGCTCCAGCGCGGGATCTTTCTGTGTGGAGTCTCCATGTTCTTCCTGTTCCTGTGTGGGTTCTCTCTGGTACTTCAGCTTCCTCCCACAGTCCAAAGACATCAAGAGAGGACGAGGCTGATTGATACTCTAAATTGACCGTAGGTGTGGCTGTGAGTGTGAATGGTTGTCTGTCTCTATGTGTTGGCCCTGTGATGGACTGACGACCTGTCCAGGGTGAACCCCGCCTCTCACCCGTAGCCACTGGGATAGGCTCCAGGCCCCCCGCGACCCTTAATAGAATAAGTGGAATAAAATGGATGGATGGATGGATGACTCAGCATCTTTCTCTTTTAATTCTTTTGTACAGTTTTATCCCGATTAATTGTCATCATTCTCTTGTTCTCTGACAGGGAGAGCGTCAGGACTCGGATGTCGTTGAGGAAAGAAACGCCCAGGTGCAGCTCGAGAAGGCCAAGGTACTTTCTCACTGTTGCATCACTGTATCACCTGACCTGAATCACCTTGATGGACTGACTGGCTGCTCTCAAGGGCGCCGTTACATCACTGACAGGAAATATCAGGACATCACATCAGCGGAGCAAAACTGTACTTTTAAATGAGTAATTGATCTGAGGTCTTGTCATCCCTTTATGAGCTTAATGTCTTCAGAAGCGTAATGAAGAATATTGATTACAGCCAACACGAGTCAGTTGACAGCTTTGCAGCATTGTATTTTCACTGCAGGAACGCCAGCAATTCACCCACTTAATTCATTTGCTTGCCTTGCATTTGTTTTCTCAAGTTACTGTACAATGTCACTTTGCATTGGAGGAGAGGCTGAAAGACAAAGATAAGAAGAACGACTCCAATGTCTATTTCGAACACCGACTTTCTCCTCTATACACCTACATGCCGTGTTTCCATAGATTTTCTTCTCTACACGAACATGAAGCCAAACATCAAATATACATTTCATGACTTTATCAAAAACAAATGTAACCACACACCAAAAAAAAAAGCAAAACCTGCAAGCAACTTCTGCTCAAATTACTTCATTATGGGAATTCCTGACACCGATTCTCCTTTTTGCTGTTGGTGGATTAAGAGTTTGCTCTGATGTGTGTTTGCATTCATAAAGAATAGAAATGGCTCATAATGGAAACAGCAAGCACAGCCGGTATGAAGTAAAAACGCCACAGTGCAGACATGCCAAAGATGTATGTCAGATACTTGAGGAACATCCTCCTTTGAGACGGTCCGTCCACCGGGGTGCTGACTGACTGATTTAATGTTCAAATGTAAAATGTTCTTCCTAGTTCGTGACTGGGTTCTCTCAAAGACTGTTTTCTTGCTTTATCGGTTCATATTCAAACCTACTATTGAGGGCAATTTACAAAAATAAAAGCCTTTCTCACAACGATTTTAAACATCTGTACGATGAAATTACACATCAAATTAAATAGTTTCATGCACATTCATTTCATTCATTTACTTCAATTATAGTGTTTATTTGTTTATCAATAAAAATACAAAGGTATAAACATATAGAAATAAAAAACTGCACATAAATGAATATAGTAAATATTAAATTATTGTATTTGATCCTCTTTTATAAAATATTTCTTAAATCGTTCATCCTTTTGCTTGAGTGTTTGTTCTGTTTTTGTAAATGTCCATTATCCGTTTTTTTTTTGACGGATTTATTATATGAAATGACTGCACATTTGCTTCCATTTCTCTAAAACATAAAAGTGATAGCTCAGATGTTTTTAATCCTTTGAATTGAGTGTGTCCTTCGCCGTGGGCATCACATTTTAATTACCTGGAAACACGAAGGATAATGGCGCCTCCATTTCTTTCTCTTTTCATAGAAATAATGACCACAAAGGACAAAGACATCACCATATCAAAGCTGATATTAAACTCTTTCCCTCTCGTAACCTTTTAAGTAGCGCCTGCTGATACACGTCCCATCGAATATTGAATTAAATCCTCCCCTACAGATTTAATGTGCTCCCCCCCTCGGCGCTCTGTAATTAAGGCACCAAACATGCTTGGCCAGCCCCTCGCTGTCCCCACAGCCCCTCTGACAGCCTCGTTTTTCCAGTGTGGAAAGTAATTAGCAGGTTGATCTGAATGTCGCTGACATCTGACTCTGATAAGCTTACAACTCCAACAGGCTTTTAATCAAGGACGAAAACCGAAACTTAAAAAAAAAAAAAAGACTTTCCACAGCAGATATTTTGACTATTTAAGAAAAATGCAGGTGTTGATAACATTATAAATGTGCCCCAGTGAGCTGCAACTGTGAGCCTCCTGAGCTTTGCATCGTGTAACAAGTCAAAATGTCATCCAGGAAATTAGCTGCTGCTACGGCAAAATACCAAACTGTAATATTATATTGATATACATTTGGATACGAAAAAATGAACAAAAAAAAAACCGCAGAATATACTGTGAAATTTTAACATGTCCAAGTCAAAGATTACATGTCAGACAAGCTCTGTCTAAAGTGTATCTTAACATTTCTGGCTCAATGACATTTAATTTGTTGTGGTCTGATACCTATCACCATTTCGTTTGTACTGAGGCGCGGCGGGGCGTGTGTGTGTGTGTGTGTGTGTGTGTGTGTGTGTGTGTGTGTGTGTGTGTGTGTGTGTGTGTGTATACCCGGCCGACAGGTGTAGCCGACACAGGCTTTAGTTTTACTGATACATTGTTGTTAAGAATTACACTAATATGATGGAATAAACTCTGTTTCTGTTGGCAATTCAGTACCACAACAACCTGCAGGTTTTACTTCTGCGATAACCCGACTGTGATGCCGATTAGATTCTCAGTCCACGTACAATTCAGTTTAAATGAGACACATTGATTCAGTGCAGTATTGGTTTAATTAGGTTGGATGTAGTTTGGATTCTGCCTTTTAGTCCACATTGTGTCTTTAATATCACATGCGGCGTGTCAAGAATTCAGATCAATTTGCGTTCATCAATGTATGAGCAGAAATTATGGATTCAAGATTGTGCGCATGATGACTTGAAGATAATGAAGTAGTCATTTGGAGGCTTATTAATTACTTACCTGCTGGAGTGTGTGCGTGTGCAATCAAAGTTCAACATTATTTGTTAATCTCCTTTGAAAATAACAAGCTTTAAGGTGAGCTATTTTGTTACAGTATGAGATTTCAGTACATGTGCTTACAGGTCATCGTAAAATATATGAGGCATGCATGATTACGGTCCGAGCCGGGCACACAACATGATACCTAATGTGCGATTATCTCAGAGATACATGGTTAAAACAACAAGATTGTTATTATCTTTATACATATGTACACAAGTACTGAAAGTGTCATAGTATTTTTTTGTCCTGTGCTTCAAAAGCATAGCTGAGCAGATAAAAGAGAATGTAAATGTTTACTGCAAGCAAACTTTCATAAAAATGGCCTGTATTTTCTTTACCAGTGTCATTTCACAAATGTAACAGTACTGTAACAGTTGTTTCTTTGTGTGTAAAAGATTGTTTTATTATATCTATTTATGAATCGTGTGATAAATTTGAACAATGTATAAATTATTCAGTTCCATATGTGTGCATGTGAAATCTATCAATAATGATTTTTTTTTTCTTCTGTGTTCCCAGTACAAACCTGTGGCATTTGCTGTACGTTGCAACTTCTCTTACATGCCAGCAGACGACGACAACATCCCAGTACCGGGCCAGGCTGTCACCTTTGAGGCCAGAGAATTCCTACATGTCAAAGAGGTCTGAAACACACACACACACACACACACACACACACACACACACACACACACACACACACACACACACACACATGCATACATCACTGACTTGTAGCAGGACACTTAAATTAACTCTTCTCCTTTTAAAAAACAAAACAAAACAGAAGTTTAATAATGAGTGGTGGATCGGACGGCCGGTGAAGGAGGATGGTGTGGTGGGCTTCATCCCCAGTCCTGTCAATCTGGAAACCATTCTCATCAGAAGAGAGGTCCAGGCGAGGAAAGCTGCCAAGGCCTTAGCCAAGTGTGTATAATACTTTCCACTGGATATTTTGCATAGTACAATTTGACACTGTAGTACTGTGCTGCATTATCATTTTAATTCATATTTATCACAAACAGACCAAAGGAAAAGATATCAGTTCAGTTGTTTACTCCAATCAGACTGACGATCTTCTAACCACTGCATGAATCTGACTTGACCTAGTTAGTGTGACAAACACTTTTGGAGAGTCCTGGAAATTTGGCTTTGAAAGCATCTGTGTGTTCTAAATCAAAGGATTTACTATGCAGGCACGCTAACCGTGTCCTAGAGTGCTAGACTTGTACTGATTCAACGACATGAATGGACGACTGAGACGTGTTTGGTAATTTAATTTCTTTCCTATATTAAAGCAAAGCGTCATCTCAAGCAGCTCAAGATATGAACTCAAAAAAATATACCCCTCCTTCACAAGGTGAGTGTTGGATATTGTTTAAAAAAAAAAGAAGTTTTTTCATTCTCTTATATGGCTGATATGTTAATAACAGGCACTTCTACTGTCTCTATTAACAGCCAATCAGCAGGTGAAAAAGAAACCGGTGAGTGACTGCATGTTCTCTTTCATCGCATCACTGATTATTATGAAATAGGTGACCATTTTCACTTGGTGTTTTCAATGCAAGCAACATGTTTACAAATGGGTCTTGTAGGCTCAGGCTGAAATTAGCCTGCACATACACAGAAATGGGAAATTTGTTTTTTTTTCTTTGATAAACCATCACCTGAGGATTTTTGAGCCTTTAAAAAGTAATACACTTTCAGTTGTTTTTGTATATATTTATACAGTATACACACACACGCACACGCACACACACACACACACACACACACACACACACACACACACACACACACACACACACTGTGCGTCCAGTACTTAACTAAATGTGTTGGGTTTGTAGGGGGAGCAGGTGGCCATGTATGATGTAGTGCCTACAATGCGTCCTGTGGTTCTAATGGGACCATCACTTAAGGGCTTAGAGGTGAGTTTCACACACTTCACTCTCAGTCTAATTAGTCCTGTATGTATTTAGCATGATAAATTAATTACATTTGAAATAATTAGTATTTGTGTGTTTTATTTCAGGTTACTGATATGATGCAAAAAGCACTATTTGACTTTTTAAAACATCGATTTGAAGGCAGGTAAGTTCCGATTCAATTCATCAGTGTCACCAAAGTGAGTGAGAACCTGAGGAGAGTCATGGCTGTGTAGTAACGCCTGTGTTACCTTGTCTCCTCTGCAGAATCACTATCACACGGGTCACAGCAGACATCTCTCTGGCTAAACGCTCCATTCTCAACAACCCTGGAAAAAAGGCTTTAATAGACCGGTCGAACACACGCTCCAATTTAGGTATATGACAACCTGGAACAAGTAATGGACAAATTATCCTTGAAGTGTTTTGTAGATGATGATAGCAGAACTGTTGGCGTTTGCAGCAGCGGTAACAAATGGCTTAAATTGATTTCTAAAATAATCTGCCCTAACCCTCTTCCACTCTCGTTATCCCTCGGGGCCACACGGATTTATAATAAGGTTAAAGTCGAATAAGCAACAGCTGCTTTTGTTATAAAATCCATGTGCAGATTGAATTCCCTATATGAACCGATAGATGAGCTGTCACAGGACCGTAATGTTAGAGATCACCGTAGCAATAAATGTCAGAAAAGGAGTCTTTTGACATTTTGGAGAGCACAGTTATATACAACTCAGAGAGTGAGATGAGAAGATCAATGTCACCCTCATGTCTGTTGTCTAGCATGACTAGAACTGGAAACACTCCACCTGCTGTCACCTCTGAAGCTCACTCGTGACCATGCTATGTCTTTTTAGGTTAATCTAGGCTAGCCGGTTCTATGTGAGGCCAAGCTAATCTGCTGCTAGTTTCATGCTTAACCTACCAAGAAGTGGAATTTTTCTCCCTTGTCATTTAACTATCAGTAAGAAATGAGTTGAAATGCAGTCATGTTGCCAGCTGTATCTTAGGGATCTGTATATCATCCAAAATGGATGTGTATCAAAGAGAAAGGGAGGAAGATTTACATGGTTCTCTCTACTCTTGTCTCTCTCATGGGCCTCTCATAGATGCTGCAGGTATGTATGACTGAAAGCACTGCTAGTTCATTGGTGTTTGAATGCTCTACTTTCCTCCCTCACCGTCCTCACCTCATCATATCTGTGCCAACACCTTGTTAGTTTGTGTAAATATACGCTGGCAATGACTTTATTGCTATATTGTTTAAATAAAGATGTAACCTGATCCAAAAATATTTCATCGCGATCATAGTACCATATTTGCATGTTATGAACTTCTTCCCAGTGTTTAAGTCCTGCGTTCCTGTGCTCCCTCTAGTGGCCAATCATGCCAAGTACAATGTATCCTTGATCTGCTCCTGTGGTAGTAACCCAGGGAGAGAAAAATAAAACCTCGGGATTGCCTTGAGTGGTAGTGGTGTTTCTTCATAAGTTTACATTGAATCCTCATTTCAGCATCTTCATATAATACCAGTGAAAACAATGAATATTTAAACTTTTTCATCTCTGCATCTCTCATGGAAAGATTAAAAAGCACTGGCAGTGCATACGTAAATTATATCATCCCAAATCTCATGCATAATACAGTGTAACATTATGAATGATTACTCAAAGAGGAGATTATTATTCATCATTAAATGTCAATGATATAAATAGATCCAAGCTTATACATTACCTCACAGATGTGGTTCTGCTCTTGCAGCCCAGATCCAAGGGGAGGTGGAGCGTATCTTCGAGCTGGCCCGCAGCCTGCAACTGGTCATACTGGATGCAGACACTGTCAACCACCCTCTTCAGGTGTCCAAGACTTCCCTGGCTCCAATCCTTGTTTATGTCAAAATTTCCTCACCAAAAGTAAGCTCCATCAATGACTTGAACTGCAAGTTCATTTATACTGCATTTATGTAGTTTAAGAGCAAAATATTGTAAATACCAGCAGCTATAATAATATTCTTTATTTGAAGGTGTTGACCAGATTGATCAAGACAAGAGGGAAGTCTCAGACAAAACATCTCAATGTTCAATTGGTGGCAGCAGACAAGCTCGCCCAATGTCCGCCGGTGAGTGCCATCTAGTGGCCACTGTTGGAAGTTAGTGCAGTTTTATGTTGTACACTGATACTGGATTTCGTCTTATTTGGACAAATGAACAGACTCATTTATGTCATACTGTGGTATTATAATTCTAATAATAGTAATGATTATTATTATTACTAGTAGTAGTAGTAGTAGTAGTAGTAGAGGTACTATTATGTCAGTTCTGCCATGGTTTTTTCCAAGTTTCATTAAAATCAACTTTTTGTGTGACCCTGTTCACTTAGGGGCACTTTGAGAATACAAACCACCTTGAAAAAAACTTGACATTCCATTAAATATATTTGTAATTTCTGTTTCAAGTATCACAGCTTGTCATTGAATATGTCATAGATCATTTTATATTACATTATTTACTTATTCCATTATGTTTGTTCGCTAGTATATAACTTAAAATTAGATACACGTCCTTGTGTTTTTGGCAGATTTAAGTGAATCAAGTTTAGGATAATTCTGCTGTAAGATGGAGAGACAAATAAGCAAACAAACAAGCAGATGCAGGTGAAATATATGATGTTCTTGACAGAGTTCATTTTATAAAAGACTGGGTATCAATTTTGGTGAATCCCAGTAATATTAGACTCAATATTCTCAATCATTATTATTTTTTTTTTAATTCATAATGTTCCCTGAAGCACTCTCACACCTTGGTTTGCTTACCAGAAGGCCGTTATTTTTAAATCCCAGTCACACCAGACCTTCACACCTCCTCCACGCACTCACTGGTGTCTCAAATCACATTTAAATTCCTGTCTTGGTTAAAATTCTCATATTTTTTTCTTTAAGGTATTTTCCGTCTTTGTGTTCTTTATCTGGGTTTCCTGCAGGAAATGTTTGACGTGATCTTAGATGAGAACCAGCTAACAGACGCCTGTGAGCACATTGCTGATTATCTGGAGTCCTACTGGAGAGCCACTCACCCACCAGAAATGGAGCCTGCCAACGCTCTTGTGGCCCAGCTGGCCGAGAACACTCTACCCACCAATCCCACAGCAGTACCGGTAAAACAACCCATACGAGAAAAAAGACCAGGCTGTAATGTCTCATCTCATCCCACCCGCCACATCACATTGTAGATGATTAGCCTTGCATGAATGTTAATTAAGGAGTTTCGTTCATTCATCTAACATCTTCATTTCATTTCTTCTCATCTTCTTCCTCGGGAAAGATGCAGAAATGAGATAGGCCTTCTTCTGGTGAGTGGGATACTGTACCATCAAACTATGTAGTTTAGCTTGGTCCTTGTCATTCAACTGCATCAACGGAGATGATTTAACAGCTACAGTGTGAACTCTATAATAAATGCACTATCGATGTTGGAGAGAAAACATACAGCACAGTAACTTAATAAAAAGTTCAGGCTATTGAACTTTTAGGGTCATTTTGGGGCATTCATAGCAATTTATAATAGTACATTTTGTTTGTGAAGCAACTGTATGATATTCCTCATCAGCTAACAAAAGTAGCCTTTGTTAGCTGGTCAGGAAGGGTTGGTGAGCCCTGAGAAGCGCCATAGTTTCTTTGCAGAAGAATTCACATTGCACATTGGAATAAGGGTTTTAGAGCTCATGAAAGACATGGTACAACCACATTCTCAGACGATATGTAAAATCATTATAGAAAAAGTTGAGTTGAAGCAGTTTGGAGCTACATCCTGAGGATCTTGACAGTCTGAGATGTAGCACAATGGTGTTGTCAGGGGAGATGGGGAGGTCTGTTCGAGGGCAATCATTCCCTGGCAGAAACTGTCGCTCAGACGATGTTACACTTCAGGTATGCGAGACCTGACGTAGAGATGTGACCCTCACTTTTCTTGTCATCAGATGTCTTCTTTAGTAATGCATGTGGAGAGAAATCCCTCAGCCCCAGCTTCCAGGCACATCTTGCAATCACTTTTAAACGTCTTGTAAAACAGTTGGTCGATCAAGAGGCTGTCAGTTTTAGCCGAAAGATTTACAGCTGTACAATCAGCTTGTCTTTGTTTCACATTATCACGTAAAGACTGTTTTCTTTGTTCTTGTCTGCTGATCCTCATACATAATAGCATGAGGAAAGTACTTACCATTATGTTTTGACATTTCTGGGTAATGAACAATAGCTGCAGTGGAAGAAGAACAGATGCAGAGAAGCCTGAGGCAGATGGTGCATCTGTCTACATGTAACTGCACAAGGCTGCACTGAGGGGTCCAAGCTCAAACTGAGTTTTAGCATCCCACAAATAATCAAAGTGCCTGTGGTGATGCTAGTAAAACACATGACAGGTGTGTGAGTGTGTGTTTGTGTGTGTGTGTTCTTGTACTTGCTACATATTGAGTACTAGAATATGTATTTAACCAACAGAGTGAGGACATTTTTGGAAAGTGAGGACATTTTAGCCGGTCCTCACATCTTCAAAGGGCCGTTTGAAGGTCAAGGCTTGGTTTTAGGGTCGAGGTTAGAATCAGGTTCTGATTAGGTTTAGGGTCAAGGTTTGGGTCAGGCAGTCAGTTGAGATGTTTAGGTTTAGGGAGAGTGGCTAGGGAATGTATTACGTCAATGAAAGTCCTCACAAAGATATAAGTTCAAGGATCACTAACAAAACACTTGTCTCTGTTTACACAGCACACGTGTTCATGTGCATATGTGCTCTCACACATACATAAACAAACATCTGTCCCAAAGCCTCTTACAACCTTAACCTTAATGTGTGTGTGTGTGTGTGTGGGGGGGGGGGTTTCCTGAATTTAATCTTCATATATTGGCAGAACTTTTTCCAAGACAAGCTGCATGTGCATCATGTGACAAGTCTGATATCACATTCACCTCCTAGGATGCCCAGAAGACCATGAAATCAACAGCCCCTAAGAGAAAGGAATCCCGAGTCAACCACCTGGACCAGGAGCCCCCGTCAGCTCCAGCTCAGGAGCAGAGGGCTGAGGAGGCCCAACGAGAGGATGAGGAGCACCTTGTGAGAAGTGAACCAAAGAGGCCCCAGCATGCCCACCACCACCATCACCATCACCACCACCACCACCGCAGAACAGAGCACCAGAGCCATGCCCAGCACAGCCAAACTTCCGGCGGTATGGATGTACAGTCAAGTAGGGATTATACCCAGAGGCTTCCCCGCAGGCATCTGCCCGAGGAGAGGCAGGAGGAGGTGGAGGATGTGGTGGAGGAGGATGAAGAAGAGGTTCGCTATAACCATCGGAGCCACAACCACCACCATCACAACAGCAACCATCACCGTCACCACCACCAACATCACCGAGGAAACAGCCAACCGCACGACGGGGAAGACTATGAGCAGGAGCACAATGAACGGAACCGGCAGCACAGGCATCACCAGCACGTTCCACCACGGACACACCACACGGATCACAATCCTGTACACGTTCATCACAATTACCACCACTACCACGGCAGAGAGAGAGACCGAGATCGAGAGAGATATAAGAACAGAGATCGAGACAGAGAGAAGGAGCGAGGCAGAGACAGAGATGCACAACAATGGCACAGGAACTCCTATATACACTAGCGACTCCTCCAACTGTGAGTTGGTTTTATGCTGCTCAACTTACAATGCACTAATGGATGGCCAACCATGTCATCTGTGTAAATGTTTCTCCATGTATTTGTTCATTATTTTGAATTTTAACCCACACACAAGTCCCTTTCACTCGTTTTCCTGTCTTTACCGAAAGAAATGTTGTGCTGTATGTGGTTGGGTGCAGCGGTGCACTCATGCAGATTTAAGATCTGATTTTGCACTAGTCATGGAGATATTCTGACGCTGAGAGGAATCTTTATCACAATAACTTCGTTTTGTCAGTTACTTTAAGATCGGTTTGATTGTCTTTTTTTCTTTTTTGTTGCAATAGGATTATTGTTTTGGCAAAGAAAAAGTAATTTTCTCAACATATACTGAGGGAAGTACAGTATTTTCCCAAGAAAGAAGAAGAAAGAAAGAAGAAAAAATTACCATCACATTTGTAATACTGTCTGTTTTTAAGAAAGCAAAAACTAAACATTCTCTGGTCTCAGCCTCTCAAATGTAATGATCTGTTTTCCCTCTGTCTTTGTCTGGGTTTTGGACTTAATATATAATTTTAGGCTGTGAGGAAGTGTGAAAACTTTACTTGTTATTTTTATATTAGTGTTATACGTCATTTAATAATGAATTAGCCTATAACAAAAATTATTCAATGGAGAGAAATAATGGGGCGGCACGGTGGTGCAGTGGTCAGCACTGTCGCCTCACAGCAAGAAGGTTCCAGGTTTGAGCCCCGGCTCCAGCACAGGTTCTTTCTGTGTGGAGTCTCCATGTTCTCCCTGTTCCTGTGTGGGTTCTCTCTGGGTACTCCGGCTTCCTCCCACAGTCCAAAGACATCAAGAGAGGACGAGGCTGATTGATACTCTAAATTGACCGTAGGTGTGGCTGTGAGTGTGAATGGTTGTCTGTCTCTATGTGTTGGTCCTGTGATGGACTGACGACCTGTCCAGGGTGAACCCCGCCTCTCGCCTGAAGGCTGCCAAGATAGGCTCCAGCCCCCACCCACACCCCACCCTTAACAGGATAAGCGGTAGAAAATGGATGGATGGATGGATGGAGTGGAGGAGAGAAATAATTTCCAAATTGCTCATGAAAACAAACGTCCAGCACAAATGGCTTCCACTGAGAAAACAGCTGTTTTTTGTGGAGATGACAGGACAATCCCTGAGACCATGCAGTCGTACATTTGTGATCTCAGCGTAACTGTACAAAGTCAAATTATTGCAATGAAGGCATCTCTCAGTTTCCATGCAACAAATGCATTTTACTGCATGTTTTTTTGTGTGTCTAGAAGGGATTTTTTTCTAATCAGAGGTCAAATAATGACGGGAACACAGATTTGTTTGTATCACTGTCACGTTACAACGCCTGTGTGTTCAGAATCAAACAATTTATTTTAATCATTGTTCAGGAAATTCAGACTATTTTTCTACATGATTCTAAAAGGGAAGCGACACTTTGCTTCCTACTTTTCTAAATGGTGATCAAGCATATCTACCGACTTGCATTTGCTGTGTCTGAAAGCATGAATAATATCCCGGTGACACTGACCTGTGCTGTATGCTGGATACTCTATGCATCTCCTTGTGATAAAATATATTGCTTGAATACAATCTCTATGCATTTGTACATACATCATAAATGCCTTGTTAGTTAAATGTGAGAAAAACCTGAGAGCCTGTTTGGTAGAACTTGACCTTGATGTGATGAGAATGAGTCAAACCTATTCCTTCTAAAATAATTGGGTTTTTTTGGGGGGGAGGGGGGGGGCGTGTTTGTGTTTTTCACAGCAGTCAGAATTTAAATTTTACAAATATGCATTATATTGTCAAAAATCATTAAAATGTTAAACAACTATTGTGTGACATTTTATGAAAGTTGGTCATTGCAGTCATCATAGCAAAATGTGGCTTTTCAAAATAAGATCTTTGCTTTTCAAGCAGTTTTCCTAATAATTTAAGGGAATGAGCTACACAATATATCCTAAAATTATATAAGAAATATTTGGCAAAAAAAACAAAACAAGATCTTTTCAGTTCATGACAGGGCAAGTATGCCATGTTTCTGCATTGTCCATGGAGAACCTGGTATGAAAAGCATTACATTTTGTATCAAAATACTGTAAATATAAGTATTTTGCTGATCTCTGGTATTAAACATCAGATATTTGTGTTGTAACTTAAATATTTATAACCAAAAGATTCTACATAAAAATTGGCTGAAAAGTATTGATCTTATTTTGAAATTTCAAGGGCAACTTTAGCTGTCTTGCCTTTTGTCTTTTAACAAAATAATTTTTTTTTCATGGTAGTGGTCTTTTACTTGTGTTTTTGGAAAAAGAATATTAAATTTAAACCGTGAAGCCACTTCCTGACGCATCTCGGTGTTGAACATTCTGCACAATGATTTTCAACTTCAGCAAAGGCAAAGAATATACCTCTCTTTTTCCAGATAACCGTCTCAAGGTCCCATCTGTTGAATTTGAGTTTTGATCTTGTGTTCCTTGATGTCCCCAGTTCAGGTTCTCCTCCAACCCTTTATCAAGTTCTGTTTTACTTTGAAATTGACTTCGTGTTTTATTTTACTTCCTATGTTTGTTTCCCTTCTAATTTTGAGCGAGTGGCTTGGTCTTATGAGTCTTCATCACCTCCTGCCCAGTATTTTTACTCCCATCAGCTCCCTCCCAGTCCTCCCAACTGGACTACCTAAGTTTGTGTGTCATGGTTCCTACAAGTGCTGGCGTGTTTACTATGTTCATGAGAAGAAACTATATTTACGCCCCTGTGGTATTCATGAAATTGTAAGTCAAATTTCTCTCAAGGTTTTGAGAATTTATGTATTTTACAACTTTCTTTCTTTCTTTCTTTTTTTACAAATTTTACGATGAATGAATTTACATTTAGTCAGTCTTCCTTGCTATATATTAATGTTATATCTTTTATTCTGGTATTAGCAACGGCCTAATCTCGGCATTTGCGTTACTAGCTCGTTAAACTCAGTGGCTCCAAGACGCCAAGAGTCACGTTCGCCAAGTTAGCAAATAAAACGTTAACCAAGTTAACAAATATGATGTTAGCCAAGTTAGCAAATAAAGCGTTAGCCAAGTTAAGAAATATAATGTTAGCCAAGTTAGCAATATAACGTTGGCCAAGTTAGCAAATACAATGTTAGCCAAGTTAGCAAATATAACGTTGGCTAAGTTAGCAAATATAACATTTGTCAGTGTAGTACCTCACCTAGCCATATGGTGGCAATCTGGGAAAGCTTATTCACAACCTGACGTGTTCTAACAGTTTAATCTATTTATCTCTCTGTGGAAGTATTTAGTGTAATTCTGGCTGTAACTATTAATATATCTTAAAAGTTATAGCTTACCTTAAGTTGTTTTTGAGCTGGGGTTGGTATTTTTGGACTGTAGAAAAGTAACATAGGATGTTGAGATAACTTGAGTTATTTAATATTTGAGTAAAATAAATACATAGCTAAAAGAGTTTAATGTTCATTTCAGGCAATTAATTTTTTTTACACATTACAGTGAGTACAAGCAATGAACAGCATCTGGTGGGTATGAGCACAACATGAAACAATTATATACATTCATTTGTAGTAAAAAAAAAAAAAAATCAAGTACAAATCATTTCCCTTTAGACATCCCAGAGCCTAAATTGTTTAGTTCCATGAGGTCAGACATTTCTAACTACACTGAAACTCACATTTACTGACATATTGTTAAATAACAATGAACATAGTAAAAAAAAACAAACAAAAAAATGAAGCATATGAGTGTAATACATTTGCCTGAGATACAGTATAGTGTATGTCCCACTAGATACTGTTACTTTACAAATCATTTATAATAGGCTCCGGGCTCTCCTCCTCTGCCTTCTCTATAAGTTTATTGGTGTCAACCACATCGGGCTGTGACCGTTCACTGTCAAAGTACAGTGGATTGTCAAAGGTGGGTAATACACGAGGAGCCTTCTTGTAGACGAAGAATGCAATTACTAGCAGCGCAGATGTGAACGTAATAACCAGAATAACTATCAAACTTGTGTGTCCACGACTGCGAGGATCCCACGGTCCATCAGGGCCTGCACAGATTCAACAGGATTAGGAATGGTTAAAATATGTTTAGAAAGTTTAATAGTAAGGAAAGTTATTTTTCATTGTTGAAACTACACATAAGGAGATGAGGAGTTGTGACTTACTAGGGCCATTATTATGGTCACTCATGATCACTGGTGGGAAAGAGAGGAAAATTTAAAAAAAAAAAAAAATTGTACCAAAATTTAACAACCTGTGCCAATGAAAAGTACATGCAGTAAACCTTCATGGGTATGATTGAGCCTCACCTTTGGGTGTTTCACAGACGTATGCTCTGTCGTTCCATCTGTGGCCGGACTCCCACAAACCATCCGAACATCTGATCTCTCCGTATTCTCTTTGGTCAGAATCTTCAGGACCCCAGTTGGTGTAATCCATTATTGTTTTATCCAACCACATCCATACCCCTAAAGCCAAACGGAAACAACTATTTTTCCAACTGTTAAACATTCTGTAACAGTGAAGTTACTTTTTTGCGGGGGCAGTTTGATCATACCTTTGTGAGTTTTATATAGGCCAATCCAAAAGGAGTTGTGGCCATCTTTAAATATTTGCACATTGCTCTGAATGAATGCTTGTTCATCAGGGTCTTCAATGCTGGCCAACATCCCACCTTCAGAGCAGAGAGTAATGTAGTTGCAACACATTCTAGACTCACATCACTAGGTGATCTTGATGAATGTTAACGTACAGCATGTCTTACCATGTCTAACACAGCTGCTGGCTGCATCTGCCCATTCAATTTCATCTGTGATAAACAAATAACAGTGGCCCTTGAATGGCATCCAGGAATAACTCTGATGGTACTCCACAGTCATGTCTTCTGGGCAGACTCCTGGGTAGCTGGTGGACTGAGTTGGTGCCAAATCTAGGAGAAACAGAGAAGGTAATGAGCCTTTGGAATCAAATAATTACTAGTTTTTAACCATGACGTGCAGTGAACCTTAAACCTCTAAATACTACAAATACAGACACAGAATGACTGAAAACCCTTCTTACTGAATTTTTTCCATGAGGTTCCTCACACTCACACCTGTGTTTCCACACTTTCAACCTTATTACCTCTGCCAGGGAGGCAGGCAGTAGGATCACCAGTGTTGGTTTGACTTTTAGCAGGATAACTAAAAGGTTATGTATGGGCTTTAAAAAAAAATTGCTAGGACAATAGACTTTAGGCTAATGACTAATCTATCGAAGTTTGAAATTGATCTGGATCAGATGACAAAGACCCTTGGCAGAGGTATGTGCTTTTTCAGTGCCCTCTAGTTGTTGTTGTTTTTTTTGGGGGGGGGGGGGGGGTATCTCAAAATCTAATGGACAGAATAAATTTGTTTTAAAGACAAGTCATTTTATGAGGAAAAAAACAATGGACTATTAGAGTGCATCATTGACAAATTTCAATGCTCAACACAGTGGGGAGTCAAACTTAGTCATGGATTTTGATTCTATGTCCATATTCTGTATCCACGTAACCTTGCAGGAGGCTCTATTTAAGACCTTATGGACCAATGTAAGCTGGACATCTCAGTCATATAGTATCTGAAAATATAGCCTTGGATAAGACAGGATCATGTTCAACTCCGAACGAGCTGACATTTCATTCACAGTATGCCAAAGATATTGAAAGGCCAATGGCCTAGAACAGTCACCAGCATCCAGATTTTTAATCTGATCCAGATTGACTCTGAAAGTTAATCATTTATTCTCTGTGATTTCACCTTTCCAGTAAATTTAACCAGAATCCTTCCATTAATGTTATAGATACAGATACATGCTGGTAATGCCTCCTTGGTGAAGGTAATAAATTGTTTCTTCGCGAGTCCTCAAACAAACCCACCTGTAGATTGCATGCAAACACTCTTCATGGTCCGATTGCAGGAAGCTGTCTTCCATTGTCCATCAATATCCATGTACACGCATGGTCGGTCCCTGCTTGGTTCGCCTATAGCCCAGGTAGCAAAGGTCAAGTGCCAGCCATCAATATACCTAAAATAACCCATAGTCTGAAAGAAAGAATGGATCACATTCAATTTCATGGAAAAGAGATTGTATCCATTCATGCAGCATGCTACTTGAGGTCAACATTGCAGATGTATTCTTAAAAACTGACAGTGTCATTCTGTCATCATTGTCATTGTCTTTCCTTGTACAAACCCAAGGGAGTTCACTTATATTTCTACCAAAGAAATATCTAAGGAAGGCTGCATTATTGTACCTTCTGTTTGTTAAGTCCAATCCAAACAGGTGCTTTCAGATTCATAGCCAGTAGCTCAACATAGGCCTTTGTCCACTCATTTCTCAGGCTTGCCAGGTTGGCTCTCTCTCCTTGACAGCGCTGCTGGGCTTCATCCCAGGTCAGATTAACAGTCACTGCCTTGATGCTGTCATTTCCCAGAGATACATAGATGTTAGAAACTCCTGGATCTGGTGGAGATGGGGAACTGGGGTCTGTTGAGAGAGAGGAAAGTCATAAGATATGATAAAGATGTATTCATAAATACAGATAATTACCAATAATTTCAAACGGTAAATGACAGACTGCTGCAGTGACCTCCTAAATGCTTGTGGTAACGGGGAAAATTACAGACAACCAAGCAGCTGAGATTCCAGGAAGCGACTGCTTCTTAAATTTTATTCTTTTATTTTTATTTAAAGTCTTGTCTTGGTTTGACAAAGGAGAAGAAGATGTTTTTTATTATTTTTAAAAAATGTTCACTATTGAACCGATGCATACATGCTATTTCTTCCTGTTTCAGTCCCATGCTGAACTAGCGGATGGCTGTAGCCTTAAATTTACAAGCCTGATCACCTCCTATACAGTTTTCCCAACAAATTGGTGCGGACACCCGATACATTAAAGATTTTCACTACCCTTTTTCTGTGTACAGAAATGACCTGTGTTCTTAACAGTTTTGAGCTGAACCATTGCAACATGATGGAGGGTGTTGCATAATGCACAACAGAAGTCACACCCCTACAATGAGCAGAAGGTCTGTGTGAGAGTATCGATAGATTGCTAGTGTCACCACGGTTCACAAGAAGAAGAAAAAATCTCAAGGGGTCCAGCTGCAAACCTGATTTCAGGTTTCAGAATGAGTTAACTTTTTTCGCGAGAATGCTCTTACTTACCAAGAGACCTATGACAGACATATCCATTGGTGTCATTGCAGGATTTAATCAACCATTTCCCGATACCAATAGTTGGGTTGCCTGTCATCAAAACACAGTTGTCCTGGTGAAGGAAAGAGGAAGCAGTTAGAATGTTTTAATCTTCACAGTATGACATTAACATTTAATGCTAATGGTGCAGATGTAACTTGACTGATTTGATAACTACATTTTTTGATAAATTGAACTGAATTTCAGTTGAAGAATCACTCTTGGAAATGTTACCTCATTCCATCTTTGATAAAAGGTCCCTTGGCGACGTCGCTGTTTCTACGGCGCAGAATTAGAAAATTACAGCACAGAATTAGTTTTTTGTTGTTTTTTTTTTTACATGGAAATAATTATATTTGAAATAAGTGATACTCTATTAGTACTTACAGAATAACCCCAGTTGGTGTAATGCCTTGACTTTCCATCAGTCCAGTAATATTCATCTTGTTTTAAACTACTCAAACCAATCCATAGGTCGCCACTGGCCAATTCTGCCATTTTGGTGATTAGGAATGCTAGATAGTTTCAAAGACAGAAGTTACAGCAAAGAATTTATACATAGTTGCATTTAATTTACATCGTAAACAGTTGATCATGTTGCAAAATTCTGGTAAAGTTACCATTGAAACTGATCCATTTTCTGGGTTTTAAATTATTCATTCATCATTCACACATTTGTGAACACATACTGTAGTTATTTTTTATCATTAGCAGAAAACCACGGAGAAAATCTGAACAAACCTTGGACACGCCTTGTTGAAACAGAGACCAAATTCCCTCCCATCGTAATGCACTGTGACCTTGCATCTTCCCAGGTCAACTTTTGATTGTTAATGATTCTGTAGCACTGTAAATATGAAATAAATGTAAAACAAAAATAATCACATCTCAAACTCCAGCCAAATGCCAACTTTGATCTGACCAACTCTGAACCATGAGCCTACTTCTCTATTAAACTTTGTTTTAGTAATTTGCTTTGCAAATTAAGAGAATGTAACTGTGTCTGTATCAAAAAAAAAACAATTGTTTGTTCAAAGTTTTCTAAAACACATCCAAAGCACTATTCATATAATGAGTGCTCAAATAAGGCCAATTGGCAATAACTAAATGCCTTTATTCATCGCTGTGCCTTTAGGACACTGACAATCAAAAATAAAATTAAGTTCAAAAGTCATAACAACTTCAGACCTTTGAGTCAAATTTGGTCCACTTCAGTGGGCAACCGCCTTTAGGAGCAACTGTAGGGGCAACGGTGGAGTTGATGGGTGCAGAATTGGAACGCTTACAAATCGACTGGTGCTCTTGACCACAATTACCACCTTGCCAGAAGCCTACAAAGACAGAAGACATAAAAGGAGAGACATTATATCGCTGATATTAACATTTAAAAAAAAAAAAAATTCAGAGCATCACATGAATTGATTCATTGAATTCATGAGTACGTAGGAATGTTATGTTACTCACCCATATAATATGTCATAGAAACACAGGTCACATCAAAAATATTCGCCTCAGGTTGATTTTGATCCCATCTTAGAAACGACACTGCAGAATTATCCATCCACCTTAAATGACACACAGTTGAGTTGTATTAAAAGTTTCCAGTCATATTACATTTTATGAATATGATCTCTTTTTGCAGGTGTTTTGAGCTGGCAAAGACATTTTTTTCCCTTTCCTTCCCCTGTTTGTAACACCAGAATCTAGAAAGAACCATCTAAGTGTATTTGGCTTGAAGCCAATGATGCTCAATGGCAAGCAGCTACAGCAACATAACAACTCAGTTTAATCCACATTTCCATTCAGCCATAGGCTCAGTAATCGAAAGATACTGTCACATTAGCTTAAAGGCAATGCAAGAATTTGTTTTTTGCTCAAAAAACAAAGTTACTGACAGTTTGAATCTGACATATTTGGGCAGTTGTGCTGTTTTGTTTGACGCAGAATCCCCATTAGTTTCAAGCTTTCTGCATTCTGTCGGAAAGAAGTGATGCGAGAGGGGAAAACATTTCCTTGCAAAATTAAGACAGCTATCGGTGACTACTTGTGAGTGCACCATTCATTCCATTGGTCTACTAAGACCAATAAGCCCAAGAATTTGCTGCCAATTATTTATACTCACCAACATGACCCATCCAGATCCACAGTTAAACCGATGTAATAGGAGCCATAACTTCTGGATATCTGTGGTTACACATACAGACACATAGAAACTTTTAGACCTGCTTTTTTAGTCTGTAAACTGTCTTTCACTTCATTCAAATAACTGTTAGCAAATGAATACCTGTTTCCATAGAAAGATGTTTTCAGCTTCACTGCTGATAGTAACCAAGTTACCATGTCTCCGCGTGCAGAAATGACGAGCATCTTCAGCAGCCATGGTCATTTTGTTTATATAATACTGATTCCCTTTCCACAAAATCCAACCATTGATGGTGGTGAAGTCTGGAAAGGTTTTGTAAAAACATCTTGATGAGTTCAGATCAACTTCATAGGTTCTGCTAGCTGTACTGAGGTAGTACATGCTAGTCTAACACTTTATGTCCAACTTTTCGTAGTTCCCTGCTATTGACCGAGACAGTGGTCAGCACGTAAGATTTTAAAGTAAAAGGAAACAAAAGCAGACTTTTTTTTTTTAGTCTGCTTACATTCACACCAAATTCTATCTTATCGTTTTTATGTACTTATGTCACCTTACCGGTTGAAGTGTCATTTGGAGGGGGACGTGGAGTCACTCCTAGAAAAAAATAGACATACTTTGTTATATTCCTTTTCATGAAGGATACAGCACGCTGAAAATATGCCAGAATTAAGTAGAAAGACATTTTTGTCTGTTGTTATTTACATTTTGAAAAAGACACATCTATTAATTGATTAATTAATTAATAATATAGACATTAGAATAATTTGCATGTGCAGAATGAAACTGTTTAATGCAAAGGACTTGTTTCAAGAGCCTTTACTGTTTTATTTTTGATTTCTACTAATACCTTTTGTCAACAAATGTTTTGGAGCATGCACAGCACTTTCACTCCAGCAGTAATAAATGGACCATGAAATGTGGAAGAACATGCATGATCCCAGAATCAGTTCGTCACTGATAAGGGTTAAAAGTAATGTCTTGGTAAATGAAACAAAACATTGGCTCACCTGCTCGGATCTGACACAGCCAGTCATTGTAACTCTCACAGTGGACATCGTTCCAAGACCCGCTTTCATCTGAATTATATATTCTGAACTCAACGCAAGATTCTGCATTATTATAATTATTTGGCTCTCCCTCTTGCCAGTGTTGGAAGTTTACCTGTGAACAAAAACCATCAATAAATATCTTGCTTGTCTTTTAAAGAGGATGTTATCTGTATTCTGTTGCAAAAGCAGAATATGGTCAACTCACTGGGGATCCGTCACTCCAGACATAACCAGTACTTGGGTCAGGGACATGAAGTCCAATCCAGGCTCTTCCATGGCTGCAGCACCCAAAACATATAGTTTTGGACATTTTAAAATTGTGATTTATTTTTCAAATGCTAATACAAAGATATTTTTGTCAACTGTTGCGGCTATCTGATAATTCACTCGCTCTCAGCTGCAACCAGTTGGACTCTTCTCTTTTAACATATCTAACTTTCTGCATGCTGCCTTGCCTAGAGACAAATCATAACTCATGTATCAGTAACTACAGCAATCAGCTCTGTAAGTCTGATGTTCCTGACTGGTTTGGGTTTAGAAAGCTCATACCGGGCCACATGCAGCTCTGCAGAGTTGTGGATGCTGAGCAGGTCTCCTCCGATGGCCCTGCAGTAATCCCTGGCCTCATACCAGGTCTTCTCATTTGCACGAGGCCCTGTAAAGAACTTGAACACAAAAATTATAGTCGATCAGTGGATTATATGATTTAGTTTACATTTGAGCGTTTTTGCCCTCGTGTGCATATAAGTGAGCGAGAACTAATTTTAGAAACATTTACTATGAATAACCTTTTGTATTATATTCCTGTTTAATGCTATTGTCTAATGTTTTGTGTTTTAAATGAAAAGGATCACTCGATCTTACAACACGTGCAAACGTGGTTAATAACTGAACAAAGTGTTGAAAAACACAGATCGACAAATAGAAGAAAAAACCCTGTAATGTCATAATTAAATTCAGTAATTAAATGTTTTATTCGATGATGTTCCTGATTGGGTTGAATACTCGAATAAATTCAGCATAAACATTTCTCATATTTAACCTCAGCAGGAACACACACAAAAAAAACAGTACTGGACACACTGTATTGCAGTACAGTGATGCCTGCCTTTCACAGTGACCTTGACCTTTGACCACCAAAATCTTTTCCATTCATCTTTTAGTCCTAGTGGACTTAAGTGCTTAATTCGCAGGAATATCTGTAAAGTTGCACCAAGATATTGCATGCATCTGAGGTGACCATGACCTTGACTTTTGACCACCAAAATATTTTCAGTGCATCTTTGAGTCCCAGTGGACATTAATGCCAAATTTGGATTTTTTCCCCTGGGGCTTTCCTAAAACATTGGCTTAACAAAAATGTTACAGATGGACAAAAGGATGAAAATACAGAGCAGTCGGTCCAGTACATACATTTGGTGGTGTGTTTGCATTTGCATAATTGCCAGTCTCGTATGTTGCTACCCTAAGAGGTAACAGGATTTAATTATGTTTAGCTGAGAGATGTTGACCTCATGTACCTTAGAGCAAATGTTTCTTGTTCCCACTCGATTCCAGCCCTCGGCACACTTGGGAGGGGTAATAGTTGGTGGGGCCGGGGTTATAACTGTCCCGTCTGCCTGATGCTTGCAGATGTATTTCACCTTTGTGTCGCAGGGCAGAAGATCCCAAAGACCTGCCAAAATCCCTGTTGTCATGGCCACACAGCCCTGTCGGTAACCTTGAATTGTGGAGAAAAAACAGTCTATCATAGCATTCCTTTTCCTGCAAAACCATATAGATGGGTTGTAACGCTTCTTCATACCTGGCATTTCATTATTCCAGTGAGTAAACCTCACTGTGTCTGTGTTGGTCCACACAAACTCATCAATGTTCTTCTGGTTGGAGAGCCCCAGCCAGAAGTACTTCTCTGGCCTCATACCCACCAAACTGATGAGGAATGCATTATCCACCCTAGCAAATTGTCACACAACAAATTGAATTGTGATGTATGTAGAACACAGTTTTATAAGTTCAAATCACTGGAGTGAGAAAATTTAAATTACCCGTTTGAAACATCAGCTAAGTAGGAGTCTGAGGTCTTGCAGTCTTCTTTGGCCTCATCAAAGGTTTTGGTCTCGGTCCCCACAAAGTAGCAGTAGGAGCCATGCCTTCTCCAACCCTGAATTGATGGAACTCAAATAATGAGGAGTTGTATGTTAAGATACTAGGTAGTTATTTTGCTGATAGAGGCCAAAGCTGTTACTAATTTATGATGTGAGACATGGGAGAGATGATGAGCTACAATTCAAATGGAAATGACATTGATCACATTAATTGCTGGGTTTAATCGACTCTACTTGAGCAGATCTGAGAAAATTTAATTTTTTCTTAGATTGCATATAAAATCGACTCACAGCTTTGCAGCCTATATCCACATTTACTTCTTCCTCTCCGGTGTGTTCAGTGGTACTCTGCTTCATACAGATGAAGCCATGTTTATCATCACATGGACTATCCCCCCAGTTCCCAAGCTGTTAACAGAAAATATACTGTCAAACAACTCCATACTCCCTTAAATCAAACAAAAACATAAAAAAGATACTTGGAAGGTAGCTGTATCATGACACCTGTACGTGTATGCCTAAAAAAAGGATGCATGTTCCATCACATCGTTTTGGTCCACCTTACCTCTCCCTTGATGAGAACACAATCTTTATCAGTCTCGAAGACTGACGGGCTCCCGTACAGCCAGCTGGTGAAGCTAACTGTTGTTTGGTCACTCCACTCAAAGAAACCCTCTGTCTTCCTGTCGTTCAGTCCTATCCAAAGCTCATCATTTGTTCCTGGTGACACCCAAAGAGGAGTATGGGTTGAAGTGGCCTGTGTGTACAATCTGGTGTATTTATATGTAAGTGTTCATTAATATGCGCTACCCCCTCCTTTTAACAAATAAACTAAATACTGATACCACCTGAACAAAGGAAAAGGTTGGCATAACTGTGTTTCGAAAGCGTTAGCTGTTTTTGTTTTTCTTGCTGAAAATGGCTTTTCAGTCGTGAAGCTCTCAGATTACCCAGTAGTGCTGCAGCATCTGTACTAGCTACAAATAACCAAGCAATTCCTGAATGTCACACACTAGGGACAGAAATTAGCCTTGCAGCTAGCAACGCCTTTGTTGCCCACACAATCAAGGATGGACCAGCTATTCCAGTCTAACTGCTGCTAACCATAGTTGTCTCTATGCTATTTGTCCGGATTAGTAATTGGTGAACAGCACAGGTCAAAGCACCCTGTGATGGCTAACTCTTTCATCAAGCTAAATGAAATTAGTTCACATTCTAAAATGACTTGTGCTACTATTAGATGGACTTGTCAGTGGAACTAAAAGATGACCAAAACTGGACCAAAATGTTTTCCTCGACTACATTCAAGTTTAATAAAGGATCAAATGTGACTAAAACTAATTCCACTGTCTTCAACCTACCATATCCAAGTTGAGAGATAACAAAGCTTTGGTCCTCCACATTGCGGATGCTCACAAGCTCCCCTCCTTCTTTTCGGCATTCTGCCTTAGCATTATTCCATGTTTTAGCAGTACGCTGAAGGTGGAAGCAGTGGCCATTGTAGGGAATCCAAGGGCTTGCACAGAATCCTTGCTCAACTGAAGATAAACAGGTCAGAATGAAATCACACTGTGAATGTGTCGCACCAAGAAACAACTGAGTGAACAGGAATGGGCTGAATAAGAAGAACGGAGTAGAAAAGCATTCTTTACAGTGCTCAGGAGGAGGTGCAGCCCCATCCTTGTAGCAGATGTAACCTGTTTTCTTGGAACAGGTTGAGCTTTGCCAACTGTGTAGCCCAGTCGTATCCAGAATCGCACAGTTGTGTCCTGGATTAGGAAGTGGATTTCCTAAAATAGGGTTAGGAAAAAGTTAGCCTTCCGTCCTTTCTGACAGACAGCGCTTTTCTTACAGAAACAAACTTACTGACAGAAAACCTTTAGGAAGTCATGTGACAGTATAGATAGTGACCACTTGCAGGCCGGATTTACAGTGGATCAAAGGCCATACACAGAACCAAGGGTTGAAATTACACTTCTTTGCTTACAAGCACTCAGAAATAGGTGTCTAATCCTCATAAAAACCCTTTTCCCCTCCTGCATCATTTTTTTTTGAATAACTAATGGTGACTGATGGCAAACAAAAACTACAGTAACAAAACAACTTAAAAATTGGCCAAAAAATCTTCCCATTGTTTGGTTTAACCCACATCAAGTGAACTTAATTATAGATTATCACAAATAAATTCTAACCCTTCTGGCATGATCTGCTCACTCACTTGACATGGATTAAACCTGAGGATGCCCGTAAGTGGTGTTTTTTGTTTGTTTGTTTGTTTTTTATATTTTTAAACAGAAGTCTCCATTAGCCTCTAGTTAAATGTACTTGGCTGACTTAGTCACAAAGAAGTACGGATGGGAATAGTATCTTTGTGAGCTCAAGAGGCTTATTTGTTAGTACTTGGTAAGGTAAAAGCCTTTAGTCTCTGCATTTTTACTTGTATTTTCATTTTTTTATTTAAAAAAATATAGTATTTAATCGTTCACTTAGATTTAGGCTCTAAAACTGCTTTCTGGGGTTGTTGCTTGAGGACCCACTTTTCTAAATGTGTTGGTTTTTATCTTCTAACAATAAAATATTCCTGACCATTTTATTATATTTCAAACTAGAATAAAGACTTACCAGCACTCCATCTCAGGTATCTGAAGGGCTTCCCATCAGACCACTGCCAACCATGTTCAGGATTCAGGACCAGCCCAATCCAAAGTTTGTGCCTCCCAGCCCCTAATAGTGCTGTGCATGTGATTGTGTGTTGGGGGGGGGGGGGGGGGGGTGCAGAGTAAATAAGGTTGTTCCTGTTTTTTCACATTGTTCCGTATTTTCATTGCATAATAAGTTTGTAAAACCACAGTAATCACACTAAAGAGAGACTGATTAAAAGAATTCAATCACATGAAAAGCAACATAACAAATGGGAATAGAACATATTAAGCTTACAACATTAACAATTAAAATAATAGTCATCATTTATGAGCGAGTTCTCTCAAACGGTCAAGAAACGAAAAAAAAAATCACTTCGAATTTACAGAAATTTTCATCTGTGTCCCTAATAATATTCGCCGAATTTAAGATGCATAATTCAAGTGGTAAACGTTCAGAGGCTTTATGTCACTTTTAAATAAATGGATTTCACAATCTTTACTTAGAGTCTCACAGTGAACCTTGGACTCATTAGTTGGGGAAGGAGAAGTTTGATCCTAAGGTTCTAAAGCATCTTCTGCCTTAAAAACAGAACGATACTTCATTTTAAAATCCACTCTTGTATGCTGCACAAAAAACGCTCAAAGTGTTGCGTTTAAAGTAATACTGGATCATTAACCTACAACGTTCAAATTGCTTTTCATTTGATAAAGATAACAAATGATACGACAACTTATAAGGGCCCTCATTCATGAATTTTTTTTGTTGTTTTTGCACAAATTTGTTCTCACACATCAGTTGGGTTTTTTTTGCCCTCAATTTAGTCTTACAGACAGGAGGCAAACCCTAATTGACATGCACAAAGGTGAAGTTTTCCCCGAAGGATTTGACACTTAAAGACCCTTTTGACTTTCAGAAAGAGGTCAGTTTGAGGAAAACATTATGGTTTAGTTTCAAATTAAACCTTTCATAAAGGCTTTCTAGCAGAAAGCCTTCATGGCCAACTTCTCCCTTTTGTAATAGATGTAAGCAGTAAGGAGTTACAAATAGCCATCAGGTTTTGCTTCCTGTCTGTAAGACTACACTGAGGACTAAAAAAAAGTCCTATAGTGTGCAAGACCAAATGTGTGTGTATCTGTGCATGAATGAGGCCCAGTAAGAGCAGCTGTCGACTTCTGACAAACTTGTGTGTTGTGTCTGTTTCATTTCCAGCAGATCACCACTGGATGGCATCTTACCTGAGATCAGAGACTGCTCATGAGGATCACTTATGCTGACCAGGGAGGCACCTTGCTGTTTGCAGCTTTGTTCAGCTTGCGGCCAAGTCAGAGACGATAGAAAGTTCAGCTGGTAATATGCTCCTGTCACAAGGTTTTTCTCCCAGTGTTCTGTGGCTGAGCATTGATACACAGAAATGTTGGAACATAAATTGAAACATCACACGTAAAACTATAAAATTGTGCAATTATATATTAAATCAAGGACTTTGACAAACTTCCGACTTGCGTTCCGAAACTAAATTCATGTATTTTATTCAAAGATGCTTTCTATAAACTGTTCGATGTTGTACTCACAAGTAGTTGGGCAGTACCCCCACTGCTCATTTTCAAATTTAGTTCCAACTGCACACCAAAGACGCTTTGTTGAGGTGTCGTATGTTGTGCAGTCTCCAAACCACCGGTCTTTATACAGGAAGGGAAACATGCATAGCTTGCCAAATGCATTTCCTGAAATGGTATAATATTCTAAAAGGGGAAAATTAAATGAGATAAAAATAAAAACAAATGAGAGGACATCAACATTGATTTGCAGAAATGTCAGACAGGCCTAAGTAACCCTCTTATCTCCCTCTCTTAAGCAGTGGTTTACACTACCACGTGTATATCTAAAGAATCATAACTCACTTGATATTATATGAAGATGTCTGAAAAAGTCACAAATACTCAATTAACAGCATGGATGTAGAGAAGCTAAAAGAAATATACGTCTGTTGAATGTGAATGCTCCTACAACTCTTGTATTGTGTTCTTCAACTTAAGATATCCACTGTTACAGCTACTGGAGCTTAAGAAATAGCCTCCAAAGCAAATTGTACCTCTGTACGTTCTTGAGCAGGCGCCTTTGGATGTCCCTGTAATTGTGAGGTAGCTATTTGGTCCTGTCGTTTTGGAGAGACCCATTGATCCATCAGCTTTGACTTCAATGTAGAGCGATTGGCCTCTGAGTGCAAGCAGCGTTTCATTCTTGCATTCCCACTTTTGGAGGTCACTCTTGTCGTCACAATCGTAGAGGTTTACTTCACTACCCACAGTTTTGCCCTGTGCTCCCAGGCACTTTTTGGTGGAGGTGACAAAAAGGCGGTCGCCGGTCGTCCAACGCACGTCAAGGCAGCGATTCGATTTTTTCACTAAACACAAGCCAGTGGCCACGTTGGTTAGCGAGAACTGTGAATCTGTAAAGAGAAAACGATCATTTAAAATCATGTTGCAAAAAAAAA
Source organism: Aulostomus chinensis (assembly GCF_037954235.1). Taxonomy (NCBI): domain Eukaryota; kingdom Metazoa; phylum Chordata; class Actinopteri; order Syngnathiformes; family Aulostomidae; genus Aulostomus; species Aulostomus chinensis. The sequence goes on from NC_141324.1 coordinate 24,792,844, forward strand.
AAAAAAAATCTCATTTTAAAAGGCCATCACATTGCATTTCCTACACTGTAGAAAAAGTGAGAAAATAACAGCAAACAAAAGGAGGACATAAATGCTCTTGTGACAAAAGCCATTTTGTCTTTGTGGTTTTCTAGATTCAGAAAAGTAAATAAGGTGTGCTTTGCACGTATATGTTTTATGTAATTCTTACTATTCTTGTCCTCAAAGTTAAAATATTATTTTGCTGATTGAATGGCCTTAACATTTTTAGATTTTGCTATCCTATTTCTATTTTATGGAACTAGTTGACAGTTTTTTACAACAGCTAGTATTTCAACTGAGTGTACCTAGTCCAGCATATGTGTGTAAGACCCTCTAGAGTGCAAGAATTTTGAAGTAAATTACGATTTTTGTCTTTTTTTTTGTCATCATCTCTGAAATGGCAGCATTCTCTATCTTGAGACAGCTGTTTCCTGTGCAACTGCGACAGATTAAGAGAGCATCACTTGTTTGCTACAGCAGTTGTGCTCTTCATGTAACCAATTTAGCAATTTAAGTTTCTTTACATGGTCATAATAATCATAATAATATCAACGTGAATTATTGTCAAAATGTACTTTAGGTTTGACTGGTCTTTAATAAAATCAGAGTTCCTTTCAGCCCAACAGATGGTTACAGCAAGACATGTTGACGCAAAAGCCTAAAAAAGCACAAAATGTACACTGCAAAAATACAAATGTTGGATAGCTTTAGGTAAATGTTAATACTGTACCATCCAGAGATGAGCACTGAGTTATTGGGCTGAGGAGCACGAAGGCTGCTAGAGTTATCCTTGTGGTCAGCATTCTCCTGATAAGTCTCAGAGCCGTCGACATCGCCCGAGCATTGCAAGCAGAGGACTTATGAGCTTGATCATGGAACGGAGGGTATCTTAATAGAACTGACAAAGGTTTTTTTTCCCTCTTCATTGAAAAAGTGTCATGTGTCGGATTGGCACATTTCACCAGCGTGCTACAACTACAAAAAAAAAAAAAAAAAAAATGGGGTGGGGGTGTAACACGCAAATGCGCATATCTCCCAAAAAGCAAAATGTGGCCCCACTCACTTCCTGTCTTGGGGAATAAAAAAAAAAGAGGTGTTGAAGATTAATGCTAAACATGACTCATCAATCAACTGTTGAGTCCAGCCCCCTTCCTCACAGACCTTTGAGTCAAGGCATAGCAAGTCCTCAAATGGCTGTTGAAGTATTGGCAAATTTTAGAGTAATTTAGGAAGCTAGATACTCTAGATTTTTAAGCTCTAGAAGTGCAGTTTCCATTAAGGATTATAGAATTTGGGGCTGATATTAACACTGGTGCATATAATAATAGTTTGGCCTTCATAACTTGTTTGGATATGGATTTGCCAACTTTTTTTGTATTTATGTTGATTTTGTTGGAGTCTAAATTTATTGCTTATTACTGAATAAACTACGCAGTGCATTTGGAATAGGGAGAGTTTGGTCTTCACGAATTAAGTAGTGGTAAGAACATGATGATGTGCCTTTGTATTCATATGTTTTGCTCAAACATCACTCATAACAGGCTTTTATCAGAATGGATGATGGACTTAGTGTCTTTGTATCTATCTTAAGCATAAACTATTTAGACTTTTTGGGAATTTACAATCTGGTTCAGTGCTTTGGGTTAAGGATAGCTAGTAGTGCTGTACTAATCTATCAGTATGTCTGATGTTATTGCAAATTAGAACTGATGAGTAATTTTTATCAATCATTTTTCTCTCATAAATATTGAAAAAAAAGTTTAGGCGAGGTGTGCAAACCCTCTTGTTTCACCCACTCATGCTTTTGAAAATCTATTCTAAGAAGGCGCCTCTCTTAAATCATGATTATTTGTGTCCAATATGTGCACAAAAGTCCTTCTGTGGCTGAGCTGGTTGGAGCGTGAGACTTGGAGGGCTTTGAAACTTCCTCTGGCTGTCAGCTGACTTCCTGCTGACTTTCCTCACTCACATGAATAGCTTTGGATTGTTTACTGACCCAGCTCTGATTAGTAGTAGTTAAGTATTGGTGACACTATTAAAAAAAGTTATTCACCTTGTTATAGATTTTATGATTGTGGAAGTAAGTAAGACATGAATATTGAATAGATTAGAGTGCATCACTTGCTTGCTACAGCAGTTGTGTTCTTCATTCAACCAATTTAGTAATTGAAATTAAGCTTAAAGTTCACTGGAAAGTTGCTGTGATAACTGTCAGGAAGCTTCAAATTTTGAGATTAAAGTTATATTGCTCCGTTGCTGATAAAGAGAACATTTTGTGCATCCTGCATGTAGCAACATAATATCCTGTTTTGGGTCAGAGGCATTCAGATGTTGAGGTTTGTTCTCCAACTCTTCCTTAACATCTATCATAGCATTTTGTATTTTCACTTCCTCTATATTCAGGCGTTGGAGGACTGCACTAAAATATGAACTTCAGTTACTGCAGTGTTTATCTTTTGGTGCTTGATTGCAAATGAAATTTATTGTTGATGGTTATATTTCATACTGACTGACTCTAGCTGCAAACATGGAAACCATTAATCTGGAACTGATTTATTAAAAAAGCAAGCGGTGCTTTTGGCATGATCTCAACCCTCTCCCTGTCCTCTTTTTCTCCTGGAACCTCAGGTGCCATACTGATTCCCTGATTTTGTCCCCACTTGTTTGCTCGGGACTTTATGTTTTAGGTGATGTCACTGTGAGTTTTATTGGCAAGAAAAGCTGCATATCCAGTAAGTGGAACCTAACAGGGGTCAGTTTGGAACTTCTCTCAGGGAAAGAGCCGGAAAGAAGGGGGTAATAATTGAACCGACTGTAAAGAAGCATTATTGCTGCTCATGTGCTCAGTTAACTTAATCAGTCATAAGCATGTGACAGATATGTTATCATACATAATATGTCCAAAGTTACATTGTTTTTCTTACATTTTCCAAAACAGATTTTTAAGTCCTGACTGGTCTATGGGGGGGTTGAACAAACTACCCAAATGTGTTGGATCAGCACTGACAAAAAAATAAGTAACATTTGTGGAATTCTAGGGGGCTCAGTTGCATGCAGGTATGTATACCACAAATATAAAACAGTTTATTTATATATATATATATATATATATATATATATATATATATATATATATATATATATATATATATATATTATACACACACACACACACAGGAGTATGAAAATGAACCAGTGTCACTCAGAGTTTTTTTAAGTGCTGAGTTTCTCCAATGGTGTGCAAGTGGGATAGAAAGAACTGGCACACATCATTGTAATGTTGTCATTCACCTCCATGTTTTGCAGAGCACTTGCTGACCTCTAAAAATGGAATATATACTTTCTCTCTCTCTATCTCAGTCTGATAAGATACAAGTGTGGCCATTGTATTCTTCTCAAGGTAAAACTACTTGGGTTACAGAAGTGTGAGCTTCACTCACGTAAATGTGAATAAAGATGTTTCTCACAAAATCATTGGCATTATAATGAATATTTTATAATTGCAGGATGAAAACAAAATCCAAATGCTTACTCTAGCTTTATCATGAGAGTTTCATATATTACGGGTCAAAGTTTATGCACATTAATATGATAACTTATCTCAAGGTGTTGTACTTTCATTTACAACAGGAACTGAGATATTCCAAGGGACACAAAATCTAAAGCTCTGCTGTGCTAAGCTAAAAAGAGCAAGACATGCACTGAGAGCCATAAAGTAAGCCATGGGGATGTAATACAGTTTCTTGGCAACAGTCTGGACTTTAAGACTAAGTGTGTGGACTCTTTGCCTTGTTGTCAAAGACGTTTCTGTTCATCTGAGAGTAAGCTGGCATTGTATTCATGCCGCAAAAAGTTAGAATGAAGCAATTATTTTTTCTGCTGTCGGGTAAGAATTGTCAAAGCTGAATATTATGGAGGCAAACATTTGTCTTTTAGCCAATACTTTTTACTCTTTAGATATGGATTTTAAAGGATAGAACTGATGTAATTCAGAGATATGCACAACTTTCACTCTTCTATTCCTGCAAACTCTTTCAAATACAACTTTCCTCACAGTTTTGTTTGTGATCGTGACCCCATGTCCTGATGGGGAATTCAGATGTACATCTGGAGATTGTCTTCCTGCTCAATTTGTCTGTGATTTTAAGAGGGATTGTCCAGATGGCTCCGATGAGGACTTTTGTGGTAGGATGGCTTTTCAACACTCTCTTTTAAGTATTTTGCTTTTTTTTCGAGTAAGGCACTGAAGGCAGTGTATGCAGGCAGCGCAAATGCACCGAAGACATCAACGGTTCAGAAAAATAGAATAAGGATGCTGAACAATAGGACATTAAAAGAGGTGTCAAGGTCATTTCAAACAATCTGCCAGTTCTGAATCTGTGTTTGTACTTTGTTAAGGGTCATGTAACTTTGAGCATCACTCTTGTGGTTGGAACAATACCGGTGATACCTCCTACGGCTGGAGACGGCAGAGGGCAAACATCACCTCAAATCCTGGAGTGGACCATACCACAGAAACTGCTTCAGGTACATGTAAACTTCATGTTCTTATACAGTGTTTTCTGTGTTGTATTGTGTCTGTGATAAAGTGTTTTATAACATGACATCTTATCTGCTGAATACAGGGCATGTCATGCATATAGATGGCAAACAAGGTCATTTATTTGCAACTGCTATTTTAGAGTACTCTGTTGATAGAGTGGCAGCTCTGGGATGCCAGCTCAGGTATGAGGCACAGTCTTCCTTCTGCGCCGTTTGCTTGAGCAGATTTTAAATAGAATTCTTCATCTGCCTGTTTTTGTGATCCGGCTGGTATTTTCAGCTTTTGGTACCATATTTACAATGAGGACTCCTCATCATCGTCCCTTAAACTAACAATGGTTCGAAGTTCAGTTGAGGAGGAGTTGCTGGATCTTTTTCACAGTCAGACGGAGGGTTGGGTGAATGCCACAGCCGTCATTGGTAATCAGCCCGGAGGTTACAAGGTTAGTTAAATATTCTTTAGCTTTTTAGATCATATAACAACATAGTAGCCTAACACTGTTTACATTAAGGGACAAACCACATAGTCACCTGGAGCACAGGCTCAAAGTGGGGAAATACAGCCTTGGAATTAAAGCTTTGATACTGCTCGACCACTTTATTGATATATAATAAGGAGAAGGAAGTAAAACATGTGTCTTTGCACAGCTGCAGTTTTCATTCAGTCATCCAATTATTGGATCCAAGGATGTTATGGTGGATGATGTCATCTTTGAGTACTGTGGAGAGGATGATGTACCCGCTGGATCAGACCAAATCTCATGTGATTTTGAAGAGAACATCTGCTCATGGTACCATGACTACACTGCCAGCCTTTTGTGGAAAAGGAGTAATGGAGTATTTGATGGCCCAGCTGGGAATGGTGTGTATTTGAAGTCAGTTTGTGCTCAAACCTTTGATGAAGCAGCTTATCTGCAGTAACTTGAGAAAGCAGCATTTTATTGAGTGCAATGGAAGTAAGGGTTTCAAGGAATTCGTCAACTTCTTGTGAAATATGCTTTATTTTCCTCCCCTCTATCCTCCCCAGAGCCACACAAAAGAAGCATACCTTTAGACAGAGGTTTGCTAACACGTCCTACCCACTGCTATTCATTGTGCTAAGCTAACGAGCAGTCTTGTTAAGAGGGCTTCTTTTCTGGGGAGGATGACAAAGAAGCATGTTTCCAACAAAATATATGAAATAATAAAAATGACGAAACTGTTGTGTGTCTAGATTATAAAACACCTTTTTATATTACCAGTATTTTTACTATTTTCTTTTTCACACAAAAAACTATTTGTACATTAAGGGAAAAAAAATGAAGCTTTTTTATCAAATGCTCAAAGTGGAGCTTATTCCATAAAATGAAACACCGGTATACATCCTAGTTGTTTGAGTATTCAATGATTTGTCATAAAAATATCATATTTATATCAATATCATATTTTTTTATTCATTGCCTTCTAACCCACAGGTTACTATATGCTCATAGCAAGTAGAAGAGGCCTCGATATCTTATCGACAGCAAGACTTATCAGCTTTGCTCGGCCTGCAGGTCAAGTCATTTGTGTGAGCTTCCGCTACCACATTTTTGGCAACAGCATTGGTACATAACTTCACTTTCAGACATATTTCAATGTAGGATGTAAAAAACAAAATCTACTTTCCAGCATTTTCCAACATCTGTGAGATTCTTGAAAAATCCAATTGTCTTTTTGTAAGTTCTGATGATATTTGTTTGTGGTCAGGTTCCCTGAGGTTTATCGTGAAGCACCCTGGTGAAGCAGAGACTGTTGTGTGGATGAGGAGCGGAACCCAGGGAAACAAGTGGCGATTCACTGATCTTACTTTCCACAGTGAAAAGCCAATACAGGTTTCTCCTTGTTTGTGTATATTGTATTGCTCTTTGTCCATGTTAAATTACTTTTCAAGGGCAATTCATATTGAAAAAGGATGTATTTCGCTATCAAGATTTCCCTGCTGGCAAAGGAAATCAGGTCAACGTCAGACAGGCTCTGGATTCAGCTGTAGATAATGTTAAAGTTGACTTGATTAGGAAATCAGGTTGACACTACAATCCAGCAATGGTCTAATGTCAAACTCCAACATGAATTTAAAACCGTATGGATCTGAATGTCCTCAGTATTCGCAAGTTGGTGTTAGATGTCCTGACATTGTATTTGGACACCTGACTCACATCCAACCAAATATCTAACAACACTGATAGGCAGCTCTGCTGGCTATTTTGGTATTATGTTGTTTATATCATGAGAAAAAGCCCACATTTCCAACCTCTATCATTTCCTGCTTATCTCCAGTTTATTATAGAAGCTGTGGTGGGTGGTGACCAAGGTAGCATTTCCATAGATGACATCATGGTGTCCAGCAGTGAGAATGGCTCTTGTCCAGCTGAGAGGGAGTGCACCTTCCAGGGCTCCCTCTGCGGTCTGCAGCCCCACACTTCTGCAGACTTCAGCTGGAGCCGGATAACAGGGACCTCCCAACCTGGCAACTCTTCAGGCCCCCTGACAGATCACACTTTGGGAACAGAGCAAGGTAAAGAAAATAGGGAAAACTCATAATTCAATCCCTCAACTATCTTGAAAGATGGTGCGTTCATCAGCTCATATGTATATACAGTATAAACATGGTATCAAATAAAAACCAGGAACTCCATCTCTTGTTTAGGTTATTACTTAAGTTCCCAGCTGTGGAAACACCCAGTGGGGTCCAGAGGCCAAATGGTGACAGCAGTGATGGAACCTACCCCTCCCGATGATGAATGCTTAATTTTCTGGTACTACATGGAGGGAAGAGAGGTTGGAGAGCTCAGTGTTTACCTTCAAACCCAAGACAGCGCTGTGAAACTGTGGAGCAGAAGTGGAGATCAGGGGAACCACTGGAGGCATGGAAGAGTCCAGCTTCATAACCCCAAGACCCCTTATCAGGTTCAGTTCCCCTCTGATAGTTTAATATTAGACAATGATTTTTGCTTGAATTGCAGTGTCAATCTCTTGTGTTTCTGAGCTATATTATGACTGCTGCCATTTCATCTCAATGATAAAATCAATTGTTATGGTGAATGACAGGTGATTTTTGAAGCGGTGGCAGGGGCGGGACTGAGGAGAGATATTGCCATTGATGATCTTACTGTCCTAAATGGGGCCTGTCCAACACCAGGTTAGTCATTATCACTTCTGATGTTCTCATTTTTCACAAATTCGTCTGTATCCTGCACTGAATGTATATTTCCCTGCAGGTTTTTGTGATTTTGAGATGGACTTCTGTGGTTGGGTCAACAGTCCTCCTGCGGAATCTGGGGTAGATTGGGACTGGCTCTCTGGCACCAGCGAGGGTTCTTTTATCCCAGATAAGGACCACTCCACAAAGTCAAGCTTAGGTAAGACACCATGTTGTACCATTGTAGTACGTGTAACCTCAGAATGCATTCAAACTTATTTCTCTAAGTTTAAACTTATAGAAACTTACAAATAGTTATCATTATTCAGATTTTTGATTGAAACATCTTTAAAAATGTTATAAGAATTTGCATTTATGTAAAGCCAGTGTTGGGAACATACCAGCTGGACTCACTCCATGTGAATAATGATTTACATTAAGAAAGTGACTTAAAAAGATACTGTAACCCTGAAGGGCCTTTTCTAAAGAAGCCATTATTTACACATAATGGGATTCATAAAATTGTGCAGTTGTGTACATGTGCAACACTTTAAAACAGTCCTCTTTATCAATTTTTTTGCACCCTTTAGGCCATTTTGCATTGTTCATGGTTTTTGAGTCTGACAGAGAAGAAATTGCTCAACTGGAGAGCGAGTCAATGCCAGCGGTGGAACAAGCTTGCCTGGAAATTTGGCACCGCACTACAGGGTGGGCACTGAATCGTAAGTAAAGAAAAAGTTTCCCCGGTAAATTACAAAAAAAAAAAAAAAGAATCAACACATTCATGTGTGAGTTTGTTTTCTTAACAAGCAGCACCATACAAAATATAAGTTTACAAAACACAGAACAAAGATAATAGATTTATAAAATTTTGCTGTTTTTAACCAGAAAATTGTATATATCTATATCTATATCTATATATGTGTGTGTGTTTGTGTATATATGTGTGTGTGTGTATATGTGTGTGTGCATATCTATATATTTATGTATGTCTGTATTTATGTATATGTGTGTATGTGTATATATGTGTGTGTGTATATATATACACACACACACACACATATATGTATTCATATCAAATACACACACACATATATATATGTGTGTGTGTGTGTGTGTGTGTATATATATATACACACACACACACACACACACACACACACACACATATATATATATATATATATATATATGTGTGTGTGTGTGTGTGTGTGTGTGTGTATATGATATGTATATGATATAGGATTCAAAAATTGTCAATACAGTCTTTTAGCTGAACAACATAAACTAAGGCATGATGCTTGGATATATGTGTACATGCAAAGGCCTGACTAAAATTGGAAAAAGATGTGCTGACATTAGCTGCTACGTGCTCTGATTATAATCTTTTTTGTCATCCGAGCATCATGTCATACAGATCAAATGTCACATCGCATCAGCTTAATTTTGTATTGTTTTCATGATTAATTTTGCTGCTTTCAGAGCCTTCAAGTATCACACTGACAGTATTTGTCAATGAGACGTCTGAACTGCGTCCTGTTTGGAATACAAAGGGATATATGAATTCCACATGGATCTTAGGAAAGGTGGATTACAGCGCATCAGGACCTCACCAGGTAAAGTAAAATCAGTAAATGATCTTGATTCAGCTTCTTGAAGAAATACCGCTAATTAAATCAAAGTTTTTCCTGAGCCATTGTTCTTTAAAACAGATTGTTTTGCAAGCCAGTTGTCCTCCTTCAAATGAAGGAAGCTTTGCCCTGGATGATGTCCACATAATAAGGGACAGGTCTTGTCATGACATAATCCCAACCACCACCCCAAACCCTACCATCGCGACTACAACTGCTCCCTCCTCTGTCATGACCTGCACTTTTGAAACAGGTAACATTAAACCAGGGTGACATGGAACCAATGCACGAAACCAATGCACTCTCAGTGAGTGATTTTGCTGCAGAGCTTTGGATTAACTGTTACCACGAACCTTAACCTGAGCACTTCTAGGGCGCATTGCAGAAATCTGAGCAAGAAGATGGTGTGTGATGGGAATAACCCTTTATTCTTGCTGGAATAATAACAGAGGACAAAGTTTGTTTTTCAGTTGAAGGTATCATGACTCAATCTTGATGAGAATATCAAATATCTAGCTGCTGATCAGAAGTGACCCAGAGGTTTTAGAAGGAGAGAGTTTGGACATGTCAATTACATTTGAGTTTACCTCCGTAGTAGAAAAAGAGAGCTGTTTATCATCTGCAAAGCAATGATAATTGCAAACAAATTTTGCGATTGTGTCCAAACGGAAACATAGAGAGAATTTAACCAGTCCAGGAATTGACCCCTGAGGTACCTCACAGACCAGAGTAGCACAGATGGATGCCTTTTAAGTACAAGTAACAAAAACAACTTTGCAAAATACTAGAAATGTGTTTGACAACGGAATTTGTATTCATTTTTCGTGTCAGTTCAAATCATCTGTTTGTATTTAATATCATAACATGTGGTAATAACATGTTATGGTCAGTATTTTTAAGGTTAAACCATAATACAACTCAACGCGACTATATCCATAACTGAATAAACAAATGTGTGACTTCATAGCTGCTGGTTCTATAACACAGTAATAATGTCTATAAAATGATAGGGTACATCAAAAATACATTTGTAGGTTATTATTTTTGTTTGCATTGCAAACCATTTTTTTCATTTTGATATTTAACTACATTTGTACATTGTGGAGTAAATGCTTACTGGTATATTTAATGGAATGTCTTTGTTTAAAAATGCTACAATTAAATATTTGTATTTCTGTAAACCAGGTCTTTGTAACTGGGTCCAAGAGGTAAATAATGATCTGAACTGGACGTTCAGTAGTGGACTGGATGTGGACCAGCCATGGGTTGGACCTCATTATGATCATACAGTTGCAAATAATAAAGGTATTGAGACAGGATTTTTTTGTTTGACGAACACAAGTAAATATGCCCGAGTGATATATACTGATTAGTTTAAAAGTTGTGGATATTTTTTTGACTAATTGGCTTAAAAAAAAGCTACATTTTCATTGCTGTTTTTCTGCTCATCCAATAAAAATTGGGTTTCAACTTAAAAGTTAACCAATACTGGTCAATATTGAAATACTTCCTTGAGTAGGTTCTAATAGAATGATAATGTTTTATGTCTTCCAAGGGGTCTATCTACTATTGAAAGGATATGGAATGAAAGACAGTGAGAGTGCAAGCATCTCTGCTCCTGTCAGCAATTTCTCATCCCAAATCTGTGTTAGTTTCTGGTTCTACATGGTGGGTCCTTCAGTATCAACCCTTGACCTTCTGGCAGAGACAGTATGTAAACTTTTGTAAAAACTCTGTATCAGACATTGCTTGCAATATGGTATTTTATTATGTTAAGGGCCAACATGCTTTGTTCTAGACATCCTTTAAACTGTTGGTTTGGACTCGCCGGGGGAGCCAGAATCCAGAGTGGACAAATGCACACGTAACCATTGACATGAAAGACGTGAGACGGGTAAATTTACAATCACTACACATAACATAAATTTAAAAAACACATTAGATATATTTATCCAATATACTGCAGGCATTAAACTGTCCATAGCTGAAAAATGTCTCTTGTAATGAACAGTTTTGAAGATACCTATGGCATTTCTGTAAAGACATATTTTGACAGTAAGCTGACACTAATAGATGCATAAAAAATGAATTGATGCTGATGGCTTAAGCCAGCAAATGTATTTAGTTTATTTATTTATTTTACTTACTGTGATCCATGCAAACATGTTTTGAAACAATTTTCAAGAAAGAATACTAAATTTGTTGAGGCGGCACGGTGGTGCAGTGGTCAGCACTGTGGCCTCACAGCAAGCGAGAGGTAGCTTCACCCTGGTACAGTCCACCAGTCCAGTCACAGGGGCTCCTCACAGTAGAGACAAACCAACCATTCACACTCACAGCCACACCTACAGTCAATTTAGAGTATCAATCAGCTCGTCGGGACGAGGCTGATTGATACTCTAAATTGACTGTAGGTGTGGCTGTGAGTGTGAATGGTTGTTTGTCTCTATGTGTTGGCCCTGTGATGGACTGGTGACCTGTCCAGGGTGAAGCTACCTCTCGCTTGCTAAATATGTTTTTTGATTAACTGCTGTATTATTACCTTGTTTGCTCACAGGTGATGTTCACTGGCTTCCGAGATACCAACAGTCAAGGTTTCATTGCCATTGACGATGTCACAGTAAGAGAGGGAGCATGCCCTAGCCACTGTATGTTAACCTGCTAACAAGTCAAGACACAGAAATTGTATTTGCTTCCACATGTCAAAAGAGACTTTTGCTGCATATAGTAACGCACAATAACACCTGAACAGGATACCTCATAGAGTTTCACCCTTTATAAAACAATTCTGATTATTACAACTTTGTCATCTTTTACAACTTTTTAGATGTTTGTGGCTTTGATTCTGGCGAGTGTGGCTTTGAGAATGATCTCAGTTATGTGGGTCGCTGGGGTCGCAAAAGAGGCACACAACCTTATGTGGATCACACCTACAGAACTGAAAATGGTGAGAGGAGATGAGACCAAAGTTCCGATGTTGAGTGAGTTTATGCTGTTATATGACAAACAACTGTAGAACATTGATACCAGACCCCAGAGTCATACTTTTATTGTGAAATACTGGATAAATTTTCCCCTTTGAGGCTTTAAGAAATTATATAAATGGTAATCTGAAGCAAGATTTTTTTGAGAAGGAAACATTATGCTTCGGTTGGGCAGCTTACAACCTTAGACATAAATAAAATTTGTCCGTCCATGTTTTGGGCTACAACAATTCAACTCCCTTCAACAATTATATGCCTACAGGTTTGGGAACCCTTGTTTCAGATTAGTTGGTACATCTATTCAATTGTTCTAGCATAAACATTTTTTTAACATATTTCTATATTTAGTTTTTACCTTGTTATTAGCATTCAGTTCACTTCACTAATCTACAGTGAGAGGAATGGCCAGAACCTGCCAGGCTGCACTATTAATCAACCTATTTTCAACGGAACTCTTTTCATAGGGTTCTACATGACCCTCATGAGACTGAATTCAACACAGCATGAAGAAGCTCAGCTACTCACGCCGGCATTCACCTCAGATACTCAGATGTGCATCCGCTTCTGGTGAGTCCACTGATGCCATTATGCAACTTCATAAACTGATTTGTGTGCGTAATGTCTTTGTTCAGGTACTGGCTTACCAAAGGGTCTTCAAACATCCTTGCTGTTCATGTGCTGCGGAGTGGGGAGCACGGCAAGGCCCTTTGGCAACGATCTGGAGCGCCCACTAGAGGCTGGGAGGTGGCAGAGGTCACTGTGTCCTCACCTGCTAAGTTCAACGTAAGTCGTCACACTGTCTCTTTCACAATTTCAGTTGCACACTGAATTTTTAAATTATTGTCAGCTGGCTGAAGCGCATTTTCCTTGTCAGGTGGTGTTTAAGGCAGTCCACATCCCAGGCTCAAATTCTGCAGTACATTTAGATGATTTTTCTGTAAGGGACGGGGCCTGTTCTCCATCAGGCAACTGTGACTTCGAATCCGGACAGTGCAACTGGGTCAACATTCCCAATGAAGGTGGACATAACTGGGTGCTGGCTAATGGAGGGTTCCAGGGTCCACCGACAGACCACACCACTGACACTCCTGAGGGTAAAATTACAAAATTCATTTATATAGATATAGATATAGATATAGATATAGATACACACATGTATATATACACACACACACACACACACACACACACACACACACACACACACACACACATATTTTTCTATATGCTGCTAGAGCTGCTAGTTTGTCACTGCACATTCAACTGCTTACTTATCCCACTGGTTGGCCAATAGACAGTAGTCATCAAATACCGGAATATTTTGCAAACGTCTGTAGGTTGATGAGAAAAGCACTTTCTTTTTACAGTTTTGTTCTGTTTTTGCCTTTAGGTTGGTTCTTTTTGAGCTCATCAGAGAACCAAATCCAAAGCAGTCTAGCTCAGGTAGCGTCAGAATGGATCCAACCCAAAAACACTACCACCTGTCTCACCATGTGGTACCAAATGGAAAGCAAAAGGTCAGCAAAAAAAAACAAAAAACACCACACCATTCATTCTATGACAGTTCAGAGGCCGCACTTTGCCCTGTTTGTTTCCTCTTTGACTTCCTCTCAAAGTGTGCACTAATGTGATTTAGACATGAATCACCTGCCCCACTTTGTGCAAGACCAATATTCTTTGGAAGAGTTCAATTGGTTTTGTGTGTGTGTGTGTGTGTGTGTGTGTGTGTGTGTGTGTTTGTGTGTGTTTGTGTATGTGTGTCTGTGCACCCTGCACAGATTTTGAAACCCTAAAACCACTTGTGTTTCAACTTAAAAGGAAGATTGAAACATTAAAATTTAAATTACACGCAAAGAAATATTGAAGTATATCAATATTGTAATAATAACAATAATATAATTGTATAAAGGTTATCTTGGTAACATGTCATGCTTTACATTTACAAACGGAATAATTGGCATTAAAATTTGTTCTGGCTATCCCTCCAAAAATGAGATGTGGACATTCTTTAAGTTCATGAAATCAATCAGAAAAACAAAACAAATTATTCGTGAAGAGATTTTTTTTTAATTTAACATGAATGATCCTTTGAATTTATTACACTAATATGTGATATTTGCCAATTCTTTTGCAGCCAGTCTGGGATGTTGCGGGTGTACATACGCTCAGGATCATCAGAGGGAAGTCTGATTTTTCAAAATAAAAGCAATGGACCCAGCTGGACCAGATTGTCTCAAACAATGGAGACACCTAAACCTTTCCAGGTAACACAAGGATGTTAATAATAAAAAGAAGAAAATGTATTGTAACAGTGACACTGATGGACCCCTTAACAACCTCACACGATCAGTTGCTGATTGAAGCAGAAACTCATTACAGAGGATTTATAGCCATTGATGACATCAGTCTCACACCAGGCCTTTGCCAGGGTAATTCAGTTTGTATTTCTATAGTCCATCACTGAAGCAAACTATATTTCTATATAGTTAAAACAATACAATTCTTAACTTTCTCCTTTAGTGAATGAAACAATTTGGGGTTTTGTGGGCTGTTCATTTGAAAATGGAACGTGTGAGTGGGAGGACATCAGTGTTGGCCAGAGTCAGTGGGTGAGAGGACGGAATGCTACAGAGAATATCGGACCCTCTGTTGATCAGACACTGGGAACTGAGCTTGGTGAGGCAACACACACCCTAAACCCAACTTTGCTGCCCATGTATAGGATTACACACTGCTGCATCAGTGATTGTCAGTTATACAGAGCACACTGACAGGACAGGGCGATTTAAATCTGTGATCGATTTTGATTCAAGCATCAAATTCATACCTGTGGAATTTTTCAGAAATCATACTGTTCATTCAAATGACACCACACCTAAACAATTTTTATTTTAGTCTCAGCAGTAGCATACTGTCTTAATGACTGACACATGTTTTACAAAAGGGGGGAAAGCCACATTCATGTTGTCTTTCATCACAAATAACCATCTGTGTTTCATACTAGGCTTCCCTTTAAGTTCAAATAGAAGCTGGTTATGAAGTTCAGTCTAAATATCAGAGGACCCTCCTGCCATCAACTGAAACAGCTGGATCCTCAACAGGCAGCTGATGTGTTGTGTTATTCGGTATGTTCTCTGTGCATTCTCCCCTGACTCCTTCAGGTTGGTACATGGCAGTGGAGTCTGACAGAGGAGATCAAATGAGCCCTGCTACCCTGCAGAGTCCTGTCATGAAACAGGCCAGCAGCACCTGCACTCTACACTTCTTTTACAACATGTACGGAAATGGTATGTATTGATAATGCTCAAGCAACCATGTAAATAAACATACTTCCTTTGTATGGGAGTCATTGTGCGTGTTTCTGCATGCAACTTCTGTTACAGATGTCAATAAGCTGACTGTGCTGCTACAGGAGAGCTCCAGGACCACGACCCTTTGGTGGGAGTCGGGTAACCATGGAAATGTGTGGCAACATGGTGAAGTAACAGTTGGAAGAACACATCAGGACTTCACCATCCTCTTTGAAGCCTCCAGGATGTTTAGCGCACTAGGGCACATTGCCATTGATGGCGTGAACTTCACCAGCTGCACCCTGCCTGGTAGATTATCTACTTAAAGTGAACATCATGTGTTTTTCAGCCTTATTTACATTTAGTAGCGTAACCTTTGGTGTGTTGTTTCAGATGCCCAACCTGTATGTCCTGAGAATATGTTCACATGCAATAACAGTCTGTGTGTGGAGAGGAACCAAGTGTGTGACTTCAGCGATGACTGTGGGGACAGGTCTGACGAGGACAAGTGCGGTGAGATATCGCAGTTACATGGGAAATATACAAGGGCCCCCCTTAATTGTGTAAAGATCCACGTGTTGTATGGACAAATAATGATATATCATTTACTGTGAGATTATTGCCTTGAAACTAGTGATTCTGATACATCTACAGAGCAGTTGTAGTGAAAAATTCATTGAAGGATTCATCTCCATTCCCAGAAATGAGAAAAACTTCATTGTCTGACATGGCAGAAAATCTTCTCCAGTGTGGTCTCAATGACAAAGACAGACAAACTGACACAAAACAGCATCCTTGCTACAGAAAATGCCTAAAAACAATTTTTAAAAAAACCAATAAAACAATGGGCATCAAAAGGGGGGGGGCGTGTTAATGATTGTTTCGGTAAATGTTTTTCTTGATGGGGGGGACTTTGTAGCGGCAGCCTGATGGTAATAACTGGAAAGACTTAGTTGTCAGTTGTTGTCAAAACTGTTTTACAATTTGAATTCTCTAAAATGAGTTAAATGTTAATTCAATTTGAGTTTTTAACAATTATGTTAGGTTGTAATTTATTAAGTTTAGACATAATGATTTATTTGTGTATTTAAAATAATTTTACATACCATTCTATACCTGTGTGATTTGTTCTATACAAAATGTGTGACTACTTACCTAGTTTGTATTCTCAAGCTGATCTAGTTGACAATGTGTGCTGATTCTCTGCTTCTCTCTTGATATTAATGTAGAGCAACTGGGTGTGTTGGAGCGTTGCAGCTTTGAACAAGGCCTGTGTTCCTGGACGGGGAGTGAGGTGGACACTCCTGGTGCTGAATGGACACCACACACAGGACAGGAGGCCTGGCCAGACCTCGGGCCCCCCCGGGATCACACCCTAAACAGTGCTGCAGGTTAGAAACTCTCTCAGCTGCTTGACAATATGAACAAATAGTTTGAAGATTGAAGAGATAATGTTTGGACCAATATATCAGTGCCCAATATAAGTATTTGAGAATCAAGCTGCAGCTTAGCTTAAATTAGCAAAGTGTCAGGAAACGAGGCAGTAAGTTCCTGAAATCTTGTTGTCACTGTGAGGTTGTCAGGCAACCAACGTCTCAAAGAAGTTACTTCTCTTAGTTTTGCTCCTACACTATTTCCTCTGTATTCAGTAATGTAAGTAAATTGAATCATTCCATCGCACAGGTCACTATGTAGTCCCTGGGAACCACCTGAGTGTGAAGGGCCAGACCTCAGAGATTCTGTCCAGGACATTGCTACCCAGCACTAACTGTACTGTGAGTATAAGGACTTATGGGTTTCAGTAATCGTGAGTTTTACAGGTATGTGGGCAGCGATATCTGCAAAGTGAATCTCTTGAAGATCGAACCCAGTATCGCTCTAAGCCAAACCAAAATGGCTGGTGCAGAGCTGTTGCAGCAACATAACAACCACAAACACACATAAGAAAATAAACAAATATGAATCCTTAATGTAGACCAAATGGAAAGGCTACATCCTCCGCGACTGGGATCGCTTATAAGCTTGAAGGTGGTTGGAGATATTGTACTGAGAGTCTTCCTCTTTTTCTTGAGTAAAGTTTTTGAATCCACATTTATATAGATTTGCATGTGTATAATGCATGAATGTATGCGTGTGTATGTTTAGGCTATATGAATACACACACACACACACACAAAGTGCATTATTAACTGCGCTTCAAGAGGGATCAGAGTTCACCAAACTGTTCTGTAGCTAGTCTTTTTTATGTC
Organism: Aulostomus chinensis; assembly: GCF_037954235.1. Lineage (NCBI taxonomy): Eukaryota > Metazoa > Chordata > Actinopteri > Syngnathiformes > Aulostomidae > Aulostomus > Aulostomus chinensis. The sequence goes on from NC_141324.1 coordinate 24,810,721, forward strand.
ATTCTCTTTGTTTATGACACTTGTATCCATGCAGGTAAGATTCTTCTTCTACAGCCTGGATGAGGCTGCTGTTAGACTGACCACCCAGTCCAGGAAGCTACGTTCCGGAGGTGGTGACACTGTCTTGTGGATCAAGGAGAACTCCCCGAGCTACAACTGGCGGAGAGCAGCTGTCACCTACTCCTCCTCAGTCAACTGGAAGGTCTGGCAGTAAAGTTGGTTTGTGACAGATGAGAGATGAGAGCCTTTTAGCACTGACTTTACTGTGTTCCTGTTATCTCCTATGAATGCTGTTTTATCTCCTTAGATTGTCTTCCGTTATGAGCGAGGGGAAAGTCCCAGAGAACTGGTTGCACTGGATGATGTCTCTTTTTCAGCGGCGTGTGTGTTTGATCCTTCTAACACTGAATTGCCTGACACATCTCCCACCTCTGCCCCACCCACGTCACCTGCACCGACCAGCCCCTGTCAGGTTAGATACTCAACATATGAAACATGAAAGATTCAACAAACCTGATTTACAGATTTGTTCAGCTAAATGTTGTTTTCTCATTTTGTTGCAGGATAATGAATTTTTTTGTTGGCGGTCTGCTGTGTGTGTTCCAGCTGTTTTACAGTGCAATTATCGTCCCGACTGTCCCCAGAAAGAGGATGAGGATGGCTGTGGTATGCTGCCTGAGCAGACTAATACGTGCACTGTGGTGCTTTTTGCAACTCGTGTTATTTTGATTTAAATCAAGTATTTGTTACAACAGACTTGCTTCCTGTAACCACATGGTGGCGCTATCACTTTAAATTCAGCCTTTAGATGTCTTCAGTCCAGACACATGTCAAGGCTGGAAGAGATCTGATCATGTGGAGTCTCAGTCCATGATTAACACTTGGCTGTTTCGTGGTGAAATATCATTGGCCTCCTAGTCATGGTAACAAAAACTCAAGTCTTCACAGTCACTCATCAACAAGAGCTTAAGGTGTGTCTGACTAGATTTGAAACGGATCTTGGTGCACCCAAAAGGAGGAGTATGTCAAAGTTTAAAAGACAAATAAAAAAACCCATGTCATTTCCTGTTGCCACCAGGCAGTGCTATGACAGCTCTGTCTCCCTGGCCCATTCTTCACCCTCCACCATGTTTTTAAGGAAACATGGCCTCACAGTTTTTGCATAATCTTGTTATCAGACAGGCAAACAGACAACTGCCACCCTAAACATGACCTTCTAAGTGGAGGGAAATGTGAAAACAATAATTAGTTGCATAAATATAAGAAACATTGGCATAGGATTGCTGCTTGCATGACTTACTGACATTCCTCACATTCACTTTGTACAGAGGTCAGTCACAATAGCACAAAAAAATGTTAAAGTTCAAGCCTCTCAGACTGAGTTAGAAACATTTTCCCACAGATGACCAGCAACCAGTGAAATTGTACAACAAAGGCAATTCAGATTCCGTGGCAGGAAATGTTACAAATCATTTCTCAGAAATGTGTAATTACTAAACTATTAGTAACATCACGTCTTTGCCGTAATTTTGCAGGTCCATGCACATTTGAAAGTGACCAGTGTCAGTGGCTTGACATCAGTGAAGGGCAGAGGAGGTGGCAGAGACAGAAAGCCAGTAACGACACACAACCATCCACTGATCACACCTCAAACACAGGTGACATCTGGGGCTCAAAGCACCCCTGTTAGTTGATTCAGCACATTTAAGACTAATTCTAGATGGTTTCCTTTGTTCTCAGGCTACTACATGAGTGTGAATTACAGTCAGGCATCCACAAACAGTGAAGCCCGTCTCCAGAGTCCCGCTCTTCCTCCATCATCCCCCTACTGCCAGATTCTGTGAGTAATAACCAGCCGCTTTATTATCACTGAGTTTAACATTTTCGTCTATGAATTGCTCAACGCTCCCCACTGCCCCTGTCTTTCTACCACGCAACTCCCTTCCCAATCCAACACTCTCACCTCCTTCCTTCCTTCTTTCCTAGGTTTCACTTCCACATCAGTGCAGAGTGTGCTGGGTCACTCAGAGTGCTTATGCAGCAAGCTGATGGAAGTGAAGCAATCCTGTGGTCACGCAGTCACAACACCGTCTCCCACTGGATGCCAGAGTATCTTCCTCTAGGCCTGCACCTGCAGCCTTATAAGGTTTCTGCTCATGTTAGCATTGGACAGCAACTTTTGAATTCCACACAGTTGTTCAATTAAAATACCAGAAGAAATGAGTTTAATGTAATGCACTCAGTTATACACTTGCATTACAGATGGTGGTGGTCTAACATCTTACTAACAAGCTTTACTCTTTATTTCAGATGTCAATCATTCGTAACAAATTATGTGTGGAGTTCTAATTTATAGATATGTGCTTTCTAATATATTGCACTATATTTTGGAACATGAATGATATATTTATGATACATTCTTAATGTGATGAATGCATTATTATTAATGCTACATTTGAATGTAAACTGATTTGTTTTCACAGATTTGGTTCAGTAGCATGAATAAAGAGACTCAGGGGGAGAACACTGCTGCCAGCTGTGTTGTTGCTGTGGATGATATCTCTTTTCTGAGCTGTGAAGAATCCTTCCAACCACCATGTAAATTAAATTTCATCAACTTTTAATATCTTGAAATTTGGGGTTTTTTAAAGTATATGCACATAATCTCTTTCCCTCCTCAGCTCCGTCCGGCTACGGCTGCTCTTTTGAGGACGGTCTTTGTGCTTGGATGCAGGGGGCTAAGGATGACTTAGACTGGCTCAGCAGGTCAGGTCCCACAGACACACCCAACACCGGGCCAGCTGGAGACCACACCACTGGCAAAGGTAATTACACTTACCGAACAATAACTAGTGGCAAACCTGAGGTCAGGGCTACTACATGGGTTTCCTAGATGAACGCAGGAGGTCAAAAGTTGATTACAAGAAGGAAATTTCCTTTCCTTTTCCCGAATCTTTTTTTTTTTCTTGTGTAATACTAAATATTCGGACTGCCCTCGGCCAAATTCCTTGTTGTTTGAATGCCTTTACCTCATAAATGCAAGGAGTGAGGAGTTGCAAGTAGATATTTCACTCTAGTGTTGTTTCTCAGGGAAATACCTCTACATCAAGAGTTCGCCACCTAGTGTGAAGTCCAATATTGCCCAGCTGAAATCATCACTGCTTCCACCCACTGGCCAAAAGGGATACTGTCTCGCATTTTGGTACCATATGTTTGGCGCTACTGTGGGTTCTTTGAGGATATTTCTTCAAACAACTGATCCCTCGAAGAAAACACTGGTAAACAAACATAAGATAACAAGTTTTCAACAACAGAGATTACACAGGCTGCAGGTTTAATTTTTTTTTTTTTTTAATGTCTGGTTACATGACTTCCCTGTGCTACACTGTTAGAAAAGTGTCTGGTTGAGAAATATATTGGACTGTTTCCAAAAGTTTTTCTTATGTTATACTTTTATCATTGTTGTGAAATGCTGATTGCAAAATAACATTGATGTTTGGTATGAGCAGTGCAAGTTGCACAGATATGCCATGGTGTTGCAAAAATCTCCTCACATCCTCATTGTGAAGAGTGAATCAGCCTTCTGTCTTTCCTGTAGGTGTGGCAAAAATCAGGAAATCAAGGGGATGAGTGGCTGCTGGTGCAGAGCCATGTGACCTTGCAGAACGTCCACCAAGTGATTTTGGAGGCTACTGTGGGAGGAGAGGCAGGGGACATAGCCATCGATGACATCTCCCTCATCAGTGGTCCATGTCCTGCCTTTGGTAATAAGCCTGAAGCTGACAATCCATGAATTATGTAGTATTTACAGTAAATGTCTTGCAAGTAATAGCATGAGTGATATTGCCAGATGACCGTCTCTCCCCACAGAACAAGTCTGTTGGTAAAAGGAATGGTTACACACTGATCTTCCGTCTCTCCTTTTTTTTAACCTCTTTTCTGTGGTCAAATCTTGGGACACTATATGCCTTGATAAAGGGCAGTGGGTTCTGCATAAGTCTGGGGATATGGATATCCACAGTTTTTCTGCATCCATCTCAAACGGCACCATTGAATTAATCCAGTTCATGGATACTGTGAAAAAAAAATTTAGTGGCTCATCTTTGCACTAAGCATCACGATGACAAAGGGTAATGAAATATAATTTGAGTCAATATTTGAGTCAGTTCATACACAGTCCTGCTACTATAAAGAAAAAATAACCCTGACGTCCCTCTCACCAGCACTCCAGCTCCATCCGCTACCTGGTCCTCAGCTCTTTAGGGAGGCGCCCAGGTGACATTCTCATTAGCCGTCCTTACCACCTCAACTATCTCTTTTCAGCACAGTTTCGATGTCCCAAAAGTTGGGAAAGCAATGTCATAAATATGAGAAAGAGAGTTTTTAAAATGCTGCTCATCTTTGTTCGTAAGCCTGTAATTAGAGGTGTCTTAACCCTGAAGTCCTCTTTGTGCTCTGAACAAAGATCTGTGTGACTTCGAGGAGGGAAGCTGTAACTGGCAGCAGCAGACCACCAATGATGCTGACTGGGTCAGACATTCAGGCTCCACCCTCAACCCCAACACAGGACCAGACAGTGACCACACCACCAGCACGCCCACTGGCCATTACTATTACATGCCCTCCTCTGCTGCTGACCGTGCTGGCATGACAGCTAAGATGTTTTCACCGCTGTACCTTGCAGGTGAGAACATCACCAAGACACTATTGTTGCCTATTTCTTTCTACATACTAGGTCAACATTGTGCCGTAGTTCTCTGCTGTTTGTGTCACTGCAATTGATTGAAAGAGTGCATTTGCTAATTAATCTCTGTCTAAACCCTCTAAAATTAACAGGAGAAAAGGGTGAAAAATATTGGAATCATGTTGCTGGGATTGTATAGACTGAAAATTTTGCAGGCATTTTTAAATAGTTTTCCTTCTTATGGCCCTTTAGGCAAAGGAGCTTGTGTGCAGCTGTGGTACCACATGTATGGCAGAGGCATCGGTACGTTGAACATTTATCAGCAGAGCAAGGATGGAAAGCGAGCTCTGATTTTCTCCCAGACAGGAGACCAGGGACGTCTGTGGAGGTTTGCTCAGGCTTCACTTCTTCCTTGGAATCAGCCTCACAGGGTAAGTGATGTAGCGGTCAGACTACAATAAGATCGCAGAAACCATAATGAGAAATCATGAACAGTTCCAGTACTGCTCTACTTTTCAGATTGTTGTGGAAGGTATGAAGACTGGTCCCACTCAGGAGGGCGATATGGCTTTCGATGATGTCCGCCTGTCAGATGCCCAGTGTGCTCCTCTTGGATATTGTGACTTTGAGGGCAACATGTGTAACTGGAGCAACCTGGGTGCTAAAGTGGACCAGGGCGACTGGCTCCGTGGCAGAGGAGCCTCCCTAAACCCCAACACTGGACCCAGCGTCGATCATACAACCAACTCATCACATGGTTGGTAATATTCAATGCAGTGTTTGTGTATCTAGCTCAAAACTTACAATAACCTCCTAAAGTTTAGCTGCACAGACGTAAAGAGCTTTCTGAATACCAGCAGTGACAATGAAGCATGTACTATACCTCTACTATTCCTCTTCATTTACAAGAAGTGGGCACCATCCACTGATACTTCACTGCTTGTAGGTAGCAAACATGAGCATATTGTCAGCATGTAGGCTTACATGGCAAAGTTGTGGTAAACAAAAGACTTGAACATAAACAGTTAAAAGCAAAGCGATGAGCTTAGAGAGGTCTGAAGGTCTCCACTGAGGGAGGATAACTGCAGGGTTGGATGGTTGTTAGACCTCTCGGAGTTTAATCTCTGTCGGTATTTTTATTCAGCTTTAACATTAACCTTCACTTCCTGTATAAAAAGTTACCAAAAAAAAAATCAGGCTTTGTCAGGCAAGTTTTTAGGATGTCTTCTACTGCAATGTGTGACAATAGAGGGATTTGATGTGTTAGATCTGCATCAGTAAGTGTTTGGAAGCAGTGTTGTGTAGGTGGACATTTTGTTTTTACAGTGGTAATATCAACGACAGATATGGGGTTTTGAACTGATGCTACCCATTTCTGTTCCACCAGGTTACTATCTGTATGTGGACAACTCTGTGGGTCAATGGGGAGACACGACCCTCCTGGTCAGTGATGTTCTCCAGCCTTCCACTGGAGGGCACTGTATTATATTCTGGTACCACATGTTTGGCAACCAAGTCGGGACTCTTCGACTTTTCATCAATGTCAGGTAACTGTTCTGTCAGAAGAATAGCAACATTAATTGAACTGGACCATGAATTGACAGTTCATTGAAACAGTTGATGTCTTTCACATAGAAAAATGCAGGACGGTGGCGATGAAGGCGGGATTCTGAAGTGGGTTGAATCAGGAAACAGAGGGGACAAGTGGCATGAGGCCAGTGTGTCTTTTAAACAAGATGAAGCATTCTGGGTAATAATGAGTAAATGAGTATTGTTGATTTGTTCCTAGTTTATCAGAAACAAACTTAAAAAAAAAAAACACAATTCTTTAAAATTGATTAAGGGAACTTTAACATCCTTTTCATACAAATCAGTGGCTCCACAATGTCATTTTAAGCATCAGCTGCATGAAAGGTGCTGCTGTCCATATTTATGCATGAATAAATGTTTTTATTTATGTCATGGCAATAATTAGAATGTTTCCCCTAAAATTCCTGATGGGTACACTCTCTTTTTTGCTAGTTTGTGTTTGTGTATCAGAGAGGGAAGCACACAGGAGGAGCCATTGCTCTCGATGACATCAGCATCCTCCCTGGATCCTGCTACTCAGAGCCCACTATCGAGCCACCAGATGATGATTATGGTAACATGAGGCCCTCCTTATCTGTTTAATATGAACACACTGTGTAGTACTATGTTGGAGAAACAATGATTGCATCTGGTTCAATATTTAATCATGAATCTGTTGCAAAGTCATCCAAAAGATTACAAGATGACCATTTTAAATTTCCCCTCAAACTTATTTTTATTCTGTTTTTTTTATTTTTTCATTTTGTGGTTTTCTGTGTTTTACCAACCAGTTTTGTTTGAATTTTCTCTTCGTTTTGATCTTGTATCACTGAGATTATCTTTAGCTGTGTTTATTTGGTTTTTATGTGACTTTATTACTCTGCTCATCTTATTTTCCCCGTGTCTGCAGATATGTTGTCTACAGGCTTGGCCGTTAGTCTGACTCTCCTTGGTGGAATCATCATCTCTGTGTTCCTCTTCATCGTGAACAAGAAGCGCTGTACAATGTACGTAGAATCGGCAACATCTAAATGATTAATACACTGCATATAATATCAGTCAAGATTGATGCTTCAATGTCCACTCGTGTTTCATAGGAACAAGGCAACAATTATGAGCAACGATACACTTGACCAGAACTCTGTGTTTGACCTCTTTGACTTCAAAATAGACGTAAGTAAGCAGAAAAACACGTTTTACGATCCCAAAGAGCACAAATAATTCAAAAGAAAAATTTCCTTGCAGGAAAAACAACATGGAACTGAAACCAATTTTTCATTTGTCAACAATCTGTTTGATCCATCCTCACAAGAAAGCGCCACCAGAGTCACTTCATCGAGTGCGTAGTCCAAATGTACGCTCAACAAAGTAGAATGGAAAAGATCAATGATGTGAAAAAACGAGTCTTCCATCCATTTTCTATACCAGCTGACACTGGGTGAGAGGCGGGGTTCACCCTGGACGGGCGCCGGTCTGTCGCTGGGCTCATCACTACCATTGTTCTTTAATTATATTGATGTACTTATTACAGATATGGAAATCTTCGATATGTTATGTTCTTTCGTTGTGGATTGGGAACTTTTTTTTTTACTTATTTTAATAAAATGGAATTTGAGTAATTCAGAGTTTTTAACTCGAATGTCCAAGTAGGAATTAGAATATTTATTCTATATCATACAGGGCGAGTTATCAAGGACTTGACCTGAGAGTTGAACGTGGTGATTTATTACAAAAATGAATACATCAAACCTAATGAAAAATAACAAACAGCGTTAATCAAGAAAACTGATATGATTTAATATGGGGTTCTGTAGTTTATCTCAGTTATGTAGGATGTAACTGAATATCCTGCATAATCAGATGTCTGATATGTTCTGTACTTCAGCATGGAGATAATAGTAATTTCTTTTCACAAAGACTGATAGCTACACCACATCTAACATAAAATGAATGTCTATTTTTCAAAGAAAAAAATTATTATTCTTCAGTGTCCCAATTTTTGATAAATTTGATATTATTGGGAGATTATTTTGTGGACAGCCTTAAGGTGCAGTCAAGCAAAATTGCTGTTAATATAGAGAGAGAAAAAAAATGAAAGATGGTAGGATATACATTAAGTTTTACATTTTTTTAAAGAAAAAAAGTGACGTTTTAAACTCAAAGGTTGTAAAAAAAAAATTCAAGTGATTTGTTGTGAATGTTCACCATTGTAAACTGTTCACTGTTCACAGTTACCGTATGTTAACTGGGTTATGGGTCCTTTATTTATTTATTCATTTATTTATTTATTAAATAATCATAGAATCTGAACGCAGCGTTTTTAACGTAGACAGACAGTGACAGACTGATACCGCAAGATGGCAGTAGTACAACCACTTGGGATGCCAAATGAAATAAAAACACCACTGAAGAAGAAGCGAGAGCGAAGCCGGACTTGTCGGGATAAACCAGGCCATCTCAGTTGTATGAACAATCAGGCAGCAGGACACAGGGCCCCTACACCAGCCACGACGAGGGGAAGACTCGGAAGGAACAATGGGAGTAAGCGTTGAGGTCTTAAAACCAGGAGATGGTAATCGATTGCTCCAATTGCTCTAACATGCTAACATCATACACCCTAAGTGCATTAGATTTAACGCACAATTTCCCTTTTTAGGAAAGCGATTTCCGCAGAAAGGGTGTATGGTTGCCGTGCACTACGTTGGTAAGATCCCATTGTGTTTAAACGTTCCTCCACTGGCAGGGCAAATGTTATTTTATTCATGAAATTACACTTTAAACAGAGGATTTCGTGGAAATTAGTTGAATTAACTTAAAATGTGATACATTTGAGCTCCCTAGTGTGCGTACTTTGCGTTTTTCTTTCCTTCTATGAAGGGCTTGGCTTCGTACAGCGCAAGATTGAGGTGCTAAGGTTAAATCTATTGTATGTGCTACCGCAGAGGAACAGTTTACTTTTCGCTTATTCTCAGGTTGGCGTATTTGTAACGTTACCTCGTGACAAAATGGCTAAATGTGAAGTTGACGTTACTGTCGTGGTGTGCTCTAGCCTAGCTACCGTTAGCACAACGAAAGGAACGTGGGGAAACCACCAGCCCGGCTCACTAAAGACTCTCACTGCATTGATAATAGCTTAGAGGTTTTGTTGTATTGAAGAAAACTGGACAAACAAGCGATAAATCTACCCCTCATCAGGCGGGGCACAGCTTGCTTATGTCGTTACGCAACATCAGGCTAGCTGCTGTGGGATTAGCTTGCAGGTAATGGATATGAATGCAGCATTGATATCGCCATTCAAAATTAAATAAGAAAGCAAATAGAGACAGACTAATAAGATTGATTGCGGCGTCATTGTACGGCGTAATTAAAGGTAGCAAAGAAGGTGGAATAGTGTTTTTATTGTTCGTGTTTGTGGATGTGTCCCGTCTCTGTCTCTCCCCCCTTCATTTTAAACAGGCACATTGACAGACGGCACAACATTTGACTCCTCCAGAAAAAGGGGCCAGCCCTTCAAATTCAAAATTGGATGTGGTCAGGTGATTCGTGGTTGGGATGAAGGTGTACTCCAGGTAAGGTTTATTTGTTACTGATGCTGCGACTGTAGTATGTTACTGACTGAAGTGAAAGCAGAAGCTTTACAAATCTGAAGAAGTCAAAGTCAAACACTTGATTCTTGCTAACCGGAGGTTTAATAAACTGTCGCCCCCCCAGTCCTGAATTCAGTGTGGCCAGTCTACATGGAGGCTGTGCACAAAGTCGGACTTGGTCGACTTTTCCCTGTTATTATGTTATGAAGGAGTGTTTTACACATCCAGGCTGAATGAAAAGAGTAACACTGCTGTCATTCATGAGCAGGATGCAGCACATGCAAACTGTGTCTGCCACCATCACAACAGAGCTCCTGCAGACTGGCTGCTGCACTGAGTTACACATTCATCTCCTCTCACATTTCCATATAAATAATGAACATGGGTCTCGCATACTGGGCCCCAAACTACATCTAACCAGAAAGTACATGCAGCTGATAATGGAGATGAGAGAATTGAATTACCTTATTATTCTCATTACAGTAAAATGGGAGCTGCTAATTTTAGTGTAGCTGTACTCTTGGAGAAGCGCTGAGGAAGAATTACCTTCTCGTTATGAGGTCAATCCTTGTTTATAGCTCAGGAGCCGCATATACACAATACCAGTACCACGGTTTCCTTTTACTGCTCAGTTACCTGTCACGTGGCTGAATGAGACAATAGTGATGACTTCAGGAAAATCTGATGACCAGCATGGCGTTCTTTTTTTTAACAGTTTTGGTAAAGTTGTTGGGTCTGGGCCTCTTTTATTTGGCTGTTTGTGGTGTGTTGAGAAACCCGTGATTTGCTTATGTAGTCACCTCACCTCTTTCTGTTCGCCTCCCTCACAGATGAGCCTGGGCCAGTTGGCCAAACTGACCTGCTCCCCGGATTACGCGTACGGCGCTGCGGGATACCCTCCCCTCATCCCAGAAAACTCCACTCTCATCTTCGAAGTGGAGTTGCTTGAATGCTGAGTGCTTTTACGTTTAAGGTTGATCGTCACATCTTCATTCCACTCTCTCATGCCACCGCACTCGAAATAACAGGTTCAGGAACGGTGCTGTCAGGAGCATTTACGAACATGATGAATCATTGTGGAAATTATTTTCACATCTTGGTGTAATTAAGTTGCGTGGAGCTTCCCTATATTTCTAATAAGCTTTGATCTGCCATCCAGTACATCTTTGGTTGACTAGTAAACTTGCAGGATTTATTTGAGCTCCATTCTTATATTCGTCTGTTTAATATTTGACCTTTAACTCAGGTGTTAGATTAGAGATGTAACCGAATATCAACGATGGAGCATCAGACTAGTGCGCTGCACACCCGACAAATAGCTTTTGCTCCATGTGCCATAAAACGATCCAGTTAAATTATGTTTTACATAATAAAAGATATATCAGATATTTGTTACAAAGTTTTTAATGTTTGGGCAGTAAAGATTATCATGTGAAATGCAAATGCAACACCTTTTCAGTTCTCACCCTCACTTCTGTTTGCTTAAAACTTTGGCACAATGTAAAGAAACACTTCACACGTTTAGACACACGGATGGTTTAGGAGATGATTTGCCATCGTAGCGGGTGTTAGGAATTGATTTTAAAAAAAAACAACAACTTTTCAATACTTAAATTCCACCTTTTCGTATGTGTATGAAGTGTCTTTGTGTTATGTCATCGTGTTTGTTCAGCAATTGTTTCCTTGGGGTATCAACCAGCAGAAATTGTTAACATTTGTTTATTGCATTCTTGCATTAAAATGAGTACTTAATATTTAAGCCTCGTTTGTTGTCTTTTGGTTTTAGAATGACGTCCAAGTAGGTGCCAGAGCTCCGATGAATGCAGCTATACAGACCTCCCCCTCTGAAAGGGGTCGTCTGCCTTCTTGGCACGCGAGCAGCACTGAGGCCTCCAGTGTCTGCCTCCTGAGGGTTTTGTTAAGGGAGCCGTAGTATGGCCCCTTCCCCGCTTTCATTTTGGTGGTGGATTAACCAACATCGGCTTGTTATTCATGTTCAAGAAGCTCCTGGTTACTGCTCTGCAGCCGGTTTTGACTTGACTAAAGCAATTCTCCTAATTGAATGAAAGAATGAGCTTTATTTATTGTGAGCACCAACCTTTAGGTACATACAGTACAAATATTCTGCAGGAGGTCACGTGTTGAGACTCTTTAATTCGTCGCAGTTTGCAGTCAAACAAGATTTTGTTTTGGTTGGATGAGCTTAGGTTTCACTTCTTTCACCAAGATGCAGAACTAAAAGATGTCAACACAGAACTCATCATAAATGTATGAGAAGGGTTGACAGATTTACATAGGAACTCCTAGTGTTTTCATTGCATCATGTGTATTTTCAGTTAGATATTTATATGTAATGGTAAACTGGCAGGTTCATTGTAATTGTAGAGTGTGTTTGTAAAATATCAAGGCTACAGGACGACTGGGAAATCACCATCGAGTCATGAAAAAAGTGTATGTGTGTATATGTGTGTGTGTATGTTAGTGTTTAATGATTTGGGGAAAAAAAAAGGGGGGAAAGAAATGGTCCAGCTCCTCAAAAACAAACTATAGTATAACCCTCAAGTACGCTTATCTGCGATCCACTGACACCTGGCGGGGGAAGTTGGAGTTGCAGCTGCCTTTTTGCTGCATTCACGTGCAGCTGGAGCTATCGTTTAGCTGCAGGAGGCATCGTGCATGTGAATCTGTATTGACGTGGTGGTGACAGTGAGTTGTCTGAGCACAGGTTGAGGAACTGTGAACAGAAGCTTGAAGTAAATATTGCAAGTTTGTGGAATTATTTTCACCTAAAATTCGACATATCGAAAGTCATGATCTCATCGAATGAAGACATGGCAAGCATAGCTGCATTTGCACTAAACGGCGGAACGATATGAGCTACATGAATTTATAAAGGATAATTCGGATGCAAATTAACATTTGCACCAGTTTTAACGCAAATGTTCCGTTTATGTGCGAAAACGGTGAGCATTCCGACGGCACCTGAAGGCAGCGTGACACGGGCTCTCATCATTGACTGAGCTTCATTCGCTGGAAGAAACTGGCGCACATTTGGTCTGCGGTCAGTTTGTAAGTCTGACACGAACATCAACTTGTCGAGAAACTGAGACACTTTCCTCCTTGGCTGTCTGGGACGGGTTTTTTTCTCTTCAGTAACCGGAGAACCAGACTACTTTGGCCCGTTCATGACTTTAACGGAGAAGACACAATGAGGAGGACACTTCAGGCCCTGACTGGACTGATAGTTGCGTTCCACTTACAAATAAACTTCATGAAGCTCAAATCTGCCGTTTATGGTAAGTTGCTGAAATCTTTAATTCTGTGTTATAATCAGTAGAGTTCTCCAAACAGGGTAATATTGTACGCTGTGCTAGCGATAAATCTAATTCCGTAGCCTGTTAATATCTTTATTCTGTACATGCACATACATATTAGTCCAAGCAGCGAATCAGTTTATAAGATGTAGATTATTATCCGTTCAGGCTTCCGAGCCGTGGAAAAGTTATTTTCACAAGCGTGCAAACTAAAAATCTAAAGATAACCGAAAGAATCCTACCTCAACTTTGCTATTCAGGCCTTTTACTTATTTTAGGCTGCTTTTTTTAATGGTATCCTCGACGTCAATTGATCGATTTGTTATGGTCGATGACATTTTGTCAAAAAAAGTACATGTGTATACATATGTATGACATCATTGCAGTTATTTGATTAAAACTGCTGACAATCTTTATTCCGTCCAGATGTAATGTTTCTGCTTCTTGTATAAAAGAAAATATTTGCTCTGTGTGCATTATAATATCGGCACGTCATCGGTTTCAGAGGTATTGATTTTTTTTTAATGTTTTTCTTAAAAAATCCGTTTCAGTCCAGTGGTTGATTTTTATACGAACCGCGTTTTTCTCTTAGACACAGTCGTAAATGTACCATTTGGACTTTTGAAATGAGAGAGGAAATAAAGTTGAAATTCCTTTTTTGTTTCAAGTTTTCAGCATTTATCAAATGTGAATATCAAACTTGGTTTTAAAGCAATAATTTTGGCATTGGTAAAATATCAGCTGTCGGCCGATACAGTCGATGGCAAACAAAAAAAACAAAAAAACAAAAACTCCGATCATGGAAGTGTAAAACTGTGTTTGAAACCTTTGATTCGGCTGCAACATCTTTAGATTCATCTTTACTTTTGTTGCTCTGCAAACTCACGCTTTCACAGTTAAAACATGCACATTAACACACACACACACACATACATAAATAAATATATAAAAACAATCACCTGTTGCTGTGTTGATGTGGCTGCATCATGGCTTTGGCCAGAGTGGTGGAGGGTTTTTCAGGTCACCATGTGAGAGAAATCAACAACACCCGCAGCTGCGCTCTCTCTCTCGCTCTCACTCACTCACTCACTCACTCTCTCACACACACACACACACACACACACACACACACACGTCTGCTGGTGTGAAGAATGTGAAGCCTGCTTTCACCCTCTGCTGCGAAGAGAAACGTTAGTCACCCGAGGGGCAGAGTGACCACGCATGTTTGCCACATGGTGCAGGCTGAAGATGTGTTTGTGTCCTGTCTGGTGTGAGCGGACCGCTCCCGAGACAAACACACACCAACTCTCCAAACTCTTTATGGTATCAGTTTATTCAGGCTGTTTATTGATGCTGCAGATGTTCAGAGACGCAGCTGCAAAGCCAAAGCCAGACTTCAACCGGACCTGGCCTGTCTGAAAGTGTTGGGATCTGTGCTAGACTTTGAAATTTAGTGGCTTCGGACATTTTTAATCTCCGAGGCACAACTGCTTCTCTGCCACTTCAGAAAATTGTCTGAAAATTGAAGAGGAACCCACTGAACAGTTTCCCACAGTATTGCCTTGAAATCGTTGCTTTGTGTCGGTGTGTGGCGGTGCAGCGATGGTGACGCGTCCGCAGGCGGTTTCAAGGTTCATTGAATTCAACAATTTCACACTATATTTGGATTTTTTTTTTCAAAAACTAAAAATAACCCTAGCCTATATGCCTAGCCTATATGTTTGATTGATTTACATCATTGTCGATCTTGGAAAAAAAAAGAATGGAAAAACAAGCGGCTCTCGCACTGTCGAGCGCTCGGGCCCTAAAACGAACCTCGTCCATCATTCAAGACAAAAACAGTCTCACTCTCCGGCCTCTCTTCTGATCGGCAGGGATCAACCTCACCGCCACGCAGGCTCGACCGTATGACCTCAAGGAGAACCACACGCACAGGGGGAGGCGGTGGGCTTCCCAGCCGATGTCCGAGGCCCCTAACTGGGCTGCGGATACCAGGGGCCACTACAGAGACCAACACCTGCCGGACGAGTCAGACCCAGACCTGCTGATGGAGGAGGGACACGACAACTCCACACAGATTGTGGTGAGAGTTCTCAGGGTTCATGCTTTCAATGTAAATTTCCTGGTCGTTGAAGCTCATGCGGGTGTTTTTTGATGAAACGGCTGCTTTAGTCCAGTAGATTTTAAGAAACTTTACTTGTTTCAGTTTTATATTATTTACAGCTTGAATGGAAGTTATGAAGCAGCAGTTGCGATTAAGGAGAAAGAGGGACATTAATTGGTTCAGTTCAAAGTCAATGACATGAAATGCGGGGTTCAGAGTTCTGCATTTAGCGTGCAATTTGTTCACTTTTATTCAAACAGGGTATATCTCATGCCCCCCCCCCCCCCGCGACCCTTAATGTGTAGGAATAAGCGGAAGATGACGATGACGATGGATGGTATATCTCATGGTGTTTGAAGTACTTTAATCTCCATATTTGTGGCCAGAACATCGACCACGCCTACTATACGTCCAAAATCTACGGTCCTGGAGACGCAGCCAGTAGAGAGCTGTGGGTGAACGTCGGTGAGAGGAGGACGGATGACTGGAGGACTCACGGCTTCCTCACCAGCACCCACAGACAAGCGGAGGTACGCGGATGACGTCATTGACGTTGGTTGTGGGAATGAAATAGCGTAGTGGAAAAAGTTTGACTGGGACTGCTGACGATGGCGTGGAGTGGACTGAGTAGCGCCGTGAAGAGGGAAGGAAGTACACGAGGCGGTTTATTTGCGATGAATGCCAGTTTAGGAGGTTTAGATGAGTCTCTGATGCTCGTGAAGAACGGATGTGGAGGTGTGGAGGATGAGGACGAGGGAAGAATGACAGAGTCCTGACTGAACCATCTTCGAATAGTGGTCTGATACGCTGGTGCCAGACGAGGGAATTGAAGTGGTTTTGACAGTGTGGGAGCAGAGAATATTATTATTATTGTTATTATTATTATTATTATTATTATTATTATTATTATTATTATTATTATTATTATTATCACGTTTGACACACTGAAGTGCGTTTTTTTTTTGTCTTTGTTTCCAGCGAGTGAGCCTTTCCTTTGACTTTCCTTTCTATGGTCACATGCTGAAGGAGGTTACTGTGGCGACCGGAGGTGTGTCTCCTTACATTCTTCTTAAAAAAAAAAAAAAAAAAAAGTGGTGAAATCAAAAAATATAAATCCTAATGATGTCAGTGTACAAAGTTCAGTGAGGGTTCTATTTGTGGTCTGGCAGTTGTACGGGTGGAGTGACGCGCGGGTCGAAGTCTTGACAGGGTGATTTTCACCTCTCTTGGTTTTACTGCTTTTTGAATTTTGAATTTGAAAAGTAAGATTTACCGATGTTGGACCGACAAAACATTTGACACAGTCAGTATTTTCCTGCGACTATTTCGTTGCCAGGAAGGGGCGAAATGAATTCTTAATAAATCCCTTCAGATACTTTTGGTGATGCGGTATTGGATGATGAAGCTCGTCAGTTGTCGCCCCCGGAAGCGACGGATAGCGACTCAAACGTGTTTGTTTTTCACCTCCAGGTTTCATTTACACCGGAGACATAATTCACCGAATGCTCACCGCCACTCAGTACATCGCTCCTCTCATGGCTAATTTTGACCCGAGCCTTTGCAAAAAATCTGCTGTCTTTTACTTTGACAACGGTAAGAAAATGTCGAAGCTTTATTACCTGCGGTTCTTTTCTTAACTCTAAAAAAAAAAAAGTCCATTAAACCAGAGCCTTGGCTGTCAGGTACAGCTCTGGTGGTGCAGTGGACGCACATTCACCTCCAGGACAACGTCAGCTTGGGGAATTTCACCTTCCAAGCTGCTCTGCACAGCGACGGACGCATCGTCTTCGCCTACAAGGAGGTGACACTCCCGCTCTCTTTCCTTGTCTTCTTTGAAAGTGGAATGTGTTACAAATGCCGTTCTCCCCCTCTGATAGATTCCAGTTGACATCAGCAACATCAGCAGTGAGAATCATCCTGTCAAAGTGGGCTTGTCAGACGCTTTCGTGGTGCTTAACAAAATAGAGCAGATCCCCAGTGAGTGGCGCGCCAGAACCCCGTTAAAGCCTGCTAAATCACCCCCCCCCCCCACACACACACACACTCAAATTTATTTTAAAAAAAAGTAGTGATGAACAGCATTGCATTCTTTCTTTATTCTGAAGATGTTCGGAGGAGAACCATCTATGAGTACCACAGAGTCGACATCCTCAAGTCTAAAATCTCCAACTCCACAGCCGTGGAGATGTTACCACTTCCAAGTAAGCGATTCCAGAATCTTCTTCCACACTCCGTCCATTCTCAACAACACCCAGTATCTAAGAAGACACTTTCTCCTCTCTATTCTTGCATGTAGGCAGAGAAATAACATCAGTAGCTTCTGCAGGTTGACTTGATCCTGCAGGATGAAAAGTGGATTCCAGTGTTCCTGACTGAAGCCATCACCTCCTCCTCTTCCTCTTCCTCTTCCTCTTCCTCTTCCTCCTCCTCCTCCTCCTCCTCCTCTTCCTCCTCCTCCTCCTCCTCCTCACTCTTCATTGTATGTCTGTATTCCCAGCGTGTCTCCAGTTCTCCAGCTGTGGTCCATGTGTCACTTCCCAGATCGGCTTTAACTGCAGCTGGTGCAGTCGCCTGCAAAGGTAAAGTGGAAAAACACGAAGCTGCGTGATCGTGTGTGTGTGTGTGTGTGTGTGTGTATGTGTGTGTGTGTGAGAGAGAGAGAGAGAGAGAGAGAGAGAGAGAGTGCACCACTTTGCCATTTGGCTTCCTAAAATTAAAAGAGTGTAAAAAGAACTTTCTCACCCGCTTTGAGTTGAAGTACCGTTGCATGATTTCAATTGAGGGTTTGAAATTCTTTTGATGTGTAAGGTGACTGAAGTGTTTCATTTGCTTGAAACACCACAAAGCGCACTTTTGTAATCAATGAAAAGTTTGTTTGTCATCATTTACCTCGTGTCATATGTCCATGGAACAAATCTGACTTGTTGAAGAATGGCTTAAAGGCGGTAGGAGGTCATTCATTTTCTCCTCAGTGATATTTGTCCACATCCTCTTTCAGATGCTCCAGCGGCTTCGACCGTAACCGTCAGGACTGGGTCGACCACGGCTGCCTGGAGGAGGTTTGCATCATCTTACATCGCAGCTTTACCTCAGAGAGAAGAAAGCATCACTTCTCACTTTGTGCTCTCCAGAGGCGAGACCCCCGGTGTTCCAGAGACGCCAGCGTCACCAACACCACAGCTCCCAACCTCACACGAACGACCACGCCGGTTACAGAGACCGCCCGACACCAGACCAGCGTGACCTCCGTCCCCCTCAGCGGGACGTCTGCTGACGCCTCGACAAGCAGCGGCACCAGCAGAAAGATGATGTCCACGCCGCAGCCTCCAACCAGCCAGCCCCTAGAAGGTCAGCTGATCTACATCTCACGGTGGAGCTCAAACATTTTAGTCCTGATCAGAAAGAGGAATATTTGCAGATCTTTTGTTTTTGTATTCAAACTCAGTTCAGCAATTTTAAATACATTTTTGTTTTGTTTATTTCTCAACCTGATCCAGAGACAAACTTTTCAGGATTATCAAATCTGGATTAGCGGTGCTCTAAATGGACGTTGTTAGGTTTTTAAAACAGCAGCAGCAGGTGAGGACTCACTAATGAAAAAAAAAACCCATCAAGTTCCGTTTGATATTCTTTTAAAATGAACCACAAAAAAATAAATAAAAGCAAAGAAATATGGCCGATTCACAAATACGTTGTGGCAACTTTGAACGGGATTTAAAATAGTTCAGTTAAAAAGACAAAATATCAAAGAATGTTAGTTATGAACTAAATTGAGATCAAGATGTCTTTTCCAGGAAGGCCCTGAGAAGAAGAAACCAACATTCATAATCAGCAACAGTGAAGGAAAGGTTGCGTCTTGAAATGCTTATCGTGACGTAACGAGAAGTTTCTCCACTTCTCTGATTACTTCTCGACGTTCTGCGTTCTTGAGGGAACACTTTTGTCATCGTTTGCAGTTTTTGGAAAGTACGTCATTAAGTGGTGGAACTGCTAGCAGGGTGACAGAACGAACCCCCTCGCGGACGCGTGAGTACGGCTTCGTAGTTGAGGCGTCGTTTGCAGCTCGGGCTGTGCAGACGTCATTACCGTCTCATGAATAAATGCTTGTTGTCGCTGCGTCGCGTCCACGCCCGGTGTGTTCTGTAACCGCGAACAGAGCGAGGGTCAAGTGGTCAGCTATTTCCCAGCCCCCTGTTAGCTCATAGCTGAGTGTATACAGCGCCATGTTAAATACTACATAGTGTCCTCAGCTACTGAACGTATGCGCTTCAGTCCTGAGGGAGGGTTGTTGTTCCTGGCTCTGGTGGCTGTTGTTTGGAGGACGACGGTGAACTCCCCGAGACAAGGAAACGACGCGTTTATCGTAGAAATAGAAGAGAAAAAAAAAAACTAAGAGTCATAATAACCCATAATGTTCTTTGTTCACGTATGAATTAAGTTGAAAACGTCGGCATTTCGACTGTACTGATCACCCTCGTGAAAAATCCTGAAAGCAGTCGGCTGTGTGTGTGTGTGTGTGTGTGTGTGTGTGTGTGTGTTTTCCCTCCAGATGACACAAAGATCTCTTTCCACATCAATGAAACATGTAAGTCCGCGTTCCTCCTGCGCTTCACATCTGTAAAGCTCACAGATGTGGTTTACATGTGTCTGTTTATGATGAACTCTTAGTCTACATCACTTTCACGGTCTTTGTGTGAAACCAGAGTGTAACAGAGTATCGCATCCGTGCAGCAGGGGGCCGGGACGACTCCGGAGACGGGGATCAGCGGCTACAGGTTGGTCTCCTGGCTGGCGTCGTCATGGTGATGGTCATCGTGGCCGCAGCCGTGCTTCTGTCGGTCTACATGTACAACCACCCCACCTCCAGCATCAGCCTCTACTTCATGGAGGTCAGTGAAAACCCCGCGACCAAACGCAAGCGTTTCAATTCTACGACCCAAAGATTAAAGCAAACCCTTTCATCTTTGAGATCTCCTGGTTTTTTTAGTCATGTAGATTCACTTGGAAGAATTCATCACTCTGAGTAGTGAGAGACAAATGCTGGGGGAAGACTTTTAAATTTGGTGCAGCTCCTTCCAATTGATACCTTGTAAATTTAAGTGATTCCACTTTACCCTTTTATCTTGCACAACACAGCGGTGGTTTGAAGGAATGCGCACAGACATGATCCCCCGACTGTGCCCCTTCCCTCGGCTTTAAGGAGCGTCGTCGTCACAGTTTGTAACTCGCTGGTCAGCACAGTTGATCACCCAGCAGGTTAAAGGCCACAAATATTCCTTCAATTTTGGCAGAGACAAAAACCAGAACAAAATGAGAGGGGACATGAGGCTTTGCTCCACCAGGTCCACGTACTCACGTGTCCAATTAAGTGTTCATGGCGCTGTTTTGTTCAAGTTGACTTTATCAACCTAACAAGGTCAGATGTTGTTGCTGCCCCTGATCCCAAATCAGTTACTGTGAATAACTTTTCCAAAATGAATGACTCAATGATTTTGTGACCTTCATTCACACCTAATCATTTCATGATTAATTATTTTTTTTCTCCTGAAAATGAAATCCAATTTTCCTCGAAACCAAATAGCAAACCACTTGACCATTAAGTCCCTGTTCCTTCGTCCCACAGCGGCGTCCGACCCGCTGGCCAATCATGAAGTTCCGTCGGGGCTCCGGTAACCCTTCGTACGCCGAGGTGGAAGCTCCCGGTCACGACAAAGAAGCCTCGTTAGTCATCGACCCCAAACAGGCTTTTGTCATGTCAGTCAGACGAGAGAGTGACCAGAAAGAAGGGTTCATCGTTCCCGATCAGAGGGAACGCTTCCTCCTCTCAGAGAGCTCCTGACCAACACTACATCTCCCAGAAGGCTTTGGGACAGAGCTGGTTCTCTATGCCAGGAAACATTTACTTTCCACTCAGCTGCTGTGCAAGTTCACTGAATTTGAGCATTCAGAGTAAAACGTCAAACCTCTGTGAGGAAAATTATGCAACAGCGTGGCTTCCCATTTGCTCAGTAAGCCACAGAACGTGTTTAATTTAATGTCAGAAAAGAAAAACAAAGGAAAAAAAGATGTTGTTTTAACTCAGCCCAGGACATTTGCTGATGTTTACCGCTGCGTCACATCTTGAGACGGTTTCTCTCAAAGATGGCTGTTATGTGTCGTTCCCACACCTTCTTCACAAGAAGGAATGTCATATTCGGGTGTCATTTCCTCATCTCAAAAATACAGACTAAATTCCTCACCATTACACCCACCTTCATCTGAGGGGCAAACAGGGCGCTCAGACTGTTTTCTGTTCATCTCACTGCATAACATATTTTCACCGTGGAGCAAACATTTCCAATTGTTTTCTTTATTTTCTGTACTTTATAATAAAAGACAGAAAACAAAAGATGTGCTGGTTTCCTTTGCCAAACAAATATGTACACTACAACAACACATACACAAACACACACACACACACACACACACACACACACACACACACCAAGAAGCATGGAGAAACACAGGTCTAAAATGTACCAATAGACTCACATTTTCCTAACCTGCTTTCATTGTGTCCATATATTTTTAATCTGCTAAAAAATTTTCACTAGAAACAGAATTAACTGCAGGTTTTTCCTCCCGTATAGCTGGTAGTGTACTATTTGTCTGACTTCATTAACAGGAAAATGACTATAAAAGTATTACATAAATAGTTTAGCATATTTTCAGCTATTTCTCCTCTGGTGAGTCGTAAAGTGAGGCTGTTCCTCCTGTCAGTCTTTGCTGAAGTGTTCCCCCAAATGAAACGACGACTTCCCGCACTATCAGTGACGTCTGAGGCATGATTAGCGCCATCAGATGAAATTAAGGCGAATGGTATCTGAAGGGATGATTAAGACGTGTAGGCTGCTGAGGCACTGCAAAGGTTGGACGACTTAGGTTTCCTTGTCTTCTGCAACGTGATGGGGAAAAAAAAGAATTAATTTTTTTTAATTGGTTCAGTTAACAAAAACTAAACCATGTTATCAGATTTCAACTCTGCAGTAATTAAATACTGCGTGTAGCAATGGAAAATGTGACGCAACAAAGGAACTCACCTTTAACAGGCGGTGCAGGTAATCGCCTCCTATGCTGTCGTGATGAGTCGAGTGTGAGAGGCTGAAAGAAAACGTGTAGGAGTTAGACTTCGACATCATGTTCTGATAAGCTGCTGTGTGTGTGTGTGTGTGTGTGTGTGTGTGTGTGTGTGTGTGTGTGTGTGTGTGTGTGAGAGAGAGAGAGAGAGAAACTGGTTACCATAACTGGAGTGGTCCTGGTCTTGGTTAAAGGGGACTGCAGATCCACATTGAGGCCTGCACTCCTCAGAGCAGCGATCCTTGCTGAGATGTCAGATATCTACGACAAAAACAGTCACAGTGTTAGCGCTCTAAGCTAGCCCCTTGGACTCCGCCTCCACCTTTACATGTTGCATGAGACTTCATCAATGTCAGTTCTATAGTCGTCAACTTACCTGTAGCTCCGACTGCTGCACCTTGGTGGCTGCTGATGCCACCTGCTCCTCCAGGAAGTACAGCTCCATGTCGGACGTGGTGCTGCAGATGCCCCTGGCACACTCCTCCAGGTCACTTAGCTCCGCCTCCAGATGATAAACTGAGCCGGCTGCCACATACACCTGCAAAAAAGAAAAATTGAAATTGAAATTTAGCTGCAATAAAACCTGCGTTTCAGTATTTTACAGGATAGTTGATGTTTCACGTTCATTGAGCTGGATAGCTCCTGAAGGAGCCTCACATCAAATCACTTTTACATTTTTATACGTGTAGGGAAATTTAAGAACTGAGCATCAAGCAAAAATCTTTTACCAGAACTTTCAATAAAACTTCTCCACTCCACACTTAAATTAACCCCTTAGCTAGAATTCACATTATTATCGATTACGCTAGCTTTTATATTATTTCTTTTACGCAGTTAGAGCTGCTGCACTTGGCTCCATCCACGATGAAAGTCATTCAGAGTAATCTTAAAGCTGAGCCTACATTCTCCTCCAGTCGGGCGAACTGTTGATCCAGGGTCTTTGGGTCAGTGTTGGGGGGCAGAGAGGCGGAGGGGGGTTGGGGTCCGTCCGCCTCCTTCACTCCCTGCAGCAGCTCCTCGGTAGCGTTCAGCACCTTCAGCACCTCGGTGGTGATGCTGCGTAGTGACGCTGCTGAGTATCTCTAGATCACACGGACACACACGTTTTTAAAAGGGCGAAGGGAAGGTGTGTTGTGAAACTTACTCTTACTATTATAATTTATTACTCAAGGCAGAACCTTAGACACATTGAATCCTATGGAGGGCAAGAAAAAAAAAGGTTACAAAAAAAGTGGAGTTTTGAGAGATCCTGCAAAAGTTTTACAAAATCTCTTGATGTCTTTATGTTTCAGCGCCATTACAAAATCTGTTCCTCTCTCCCGTGGTTGCGCTCACTCTACTGGTGTTTGATTTCAGCGAGAGGTACGTCGACTAAAATAAAAAAATAAAATAACAAACACATTTGCAGGATCTTGCAAAAGTATACTTTTTTCCCCAAACCGCTGACTCGTCCTGAAAATTCTTCACCGTGATGCCATGAGGCAAAAACGTGTCGCTTCTCACCTGCTGCAGCAGAGCTGTTATGTACTGCATCGCTTTGTGAAGCTCGCCGTTTCTATCCTACAGTGCAGAGAAAAGCAACGAAAAGAAGAGAGCAGACGACAGACCTAAGAGAGGTGTTAGTAAAGCAGTTCGGTGAAGTGAAAGCAGCTGGAGAAGTTGTTAATGTTGCTCAAAGAACTACGGGATCTGTTATTATCCAAAGAGATTCGATGCTCACATTTTGAATCTCCTCTGGTGACAGAAAACCCTCCGGCAGAGAAGAGGAGCTGCCCAGCGTTGTGTCGTCTGCATGTTTTTCTGTGGTTTCATCCGTTTCTTTACCTCCACGCTCTCCCCCGGCATCACTTCCCCTCGTCTCCGTTTGACACTCACTCGCCATTTTTCCTCTTCCGTTCTCATCTTCCACCGCCGCTCTTTTACAAGTTTGTCTGACCTCATTTGTCTCCTTGATTGTCATATCTGTAGGGTTTTGTTCAGCTGAAGGCCTCTCGAGTGAATCTGGGTCCTTCTCCTGCCGACTGGTTTTAGTTCCGCCTGTAAGAGCTCCCCCACTCTCTACTCTCCAAGAAATTTCTCCCCGGGTTTGTTGGGTTACGTCTGTCTGTGGCCTCCCGTTGTCGCCTCCACATTGAGAACTGTTTGCACTACTTGACTCTTCTTTGACCTCCTTGTCTGTCTTAACGTCTTCAAGCTCTCTTTTCACCCCTCCATTCGCCTCCTGTACTGTATCTCCCTGCATGTCCTCCAAAGTCATCATCAACATGCTGCTGATTATTCGGTGAAATTCGACATCGTCCTCGTCACTGTCAGACGCCATCCCCCATTCCCCCTGACTGCGTTTGCGTTCTCTAAACTTGTCCGGTTCCAATCTCTCATCTTCTTCATTTTTAGGCTCTGGCTGATTTTCTAAGGCTGTTATTTTCTCCGTTCCCTCTTCCTCCATCTCCTGTCTTTTCGCTGTCACTTCCAAAACCTTTTCTACCATCATCTCATTCTTTGTTTCGCTCTCTTCCACCCAGTCTTTGGATTCAGAGTGCTTTATCTTCATTTTTGCTTGCTGGACTTGAAATACCGTCAGATAATCTGGAGTGTTTTCCATCATTATTTCTGTTTTTTCCTCTGTGAACCTTTCCTCAATATCTTCTCTTAAGTCAAACATGTTCACATCTAAATCTGCCATAGATTCTCTCCTCCTCTGACTCGCTCCTTCCATCTCACTACTACCCTCCATCCCCCCTTCATTGGCCTCTTCCTGTAGCTCGCTCTCGTCTTCTCCGTATCTGTACATCTCATCCTCAGTGGAGGAAAACTGGGAGGTGCTAACTAGACTGGCCAAGTTGCGCACTTGAGCTGCCGGAGTTGCTTCTTCTTCCTGCAGTTTCCAAAGCGTCTCTTCATCCATCACTTCATCTCTCCCTACTCTGTCCAACTCATCCTCCGTGGAGGAAAACTGGGTGGCGCTAATTTGGTGAGCTAATCTGCACACTGTCACAGCCAGCTCTTCATCTTGTCCTTCCTCCTCTCTTCCGGTCTTCTTCTCTTCATCTGTAATTTTGTCCAGCTCGTCCTCCGTGGAAGAGAACTGGGTAGCTCGAACTTCACTTTCCAGCTGACAGAGTTTGTAAGTGAGTCCTTCTCTGGTGTCCTCGTTCTGTTGGTTGTATTCCTCCGCCATGTCTTCATCTTGCTGCCTGTCCCACTGTCCCTCTGTGGCGTCCACTCGGTCTAATTCATCATCAGTAGATGAGAAGTATGTGAGTCTGGACTGCGCCACTAGCCGGTACAATCTGTCTCTCATCTCTTCATCATCCTCCTCCTCCTCCTCTTTCTCATCCTCTGGTCTTCCTTCAGCCAAATCAATCTCCATCCTCTCATCATCGCTGTTTTCCTGTCCTCCTTCCTCGCTCGGTGCATCGTCGCTATCAGCATCTCTCGCTTCATTAAGTCCGTTGTCTCTAGAAGAGGAGTCAGAAACTCTGCTGGCGAGCTGCTGTAGTTTTAATGTGAGATCCCAGTCGATCTGATTGGCTGCATGTCCAGTGATGTCACTGTCTGACTTTAAAAGGTCAGGGGTTGTGGTCCCAGACGTCAACGTGTCAGGAGTCGCAGCATCAGACGGATGATCGGATTGATCGTCTTTCTCGTTGTAATCCTGCAAGTGTGAGACATTTATTATCCGTTCAACTTTGAGCTTTTTTTCTTTCTTGCAATACATAAAGAAACATATAATGTTTTAAAAAAGGATTTCATAATTCACTACTGATGATGAGAAAGTCCAGCGGACAGATAAACCAAGAGAAACCTCAACCTCTTTCACAAAAATGTCCTAATCTCCATTTATCTCGTTAGATGTGCCTTTAACAAATAGGAAACTGAGCGTGAACAGAAAAATCTTTATAATAAATCTACAAAGAAATGAATCAAATTTTTTGTATGTTTTCTGTGAGCATGCACTCCTCTTTTGCCATTTTGTAGTCTGGGGAAAAAAAATCGGAATATTTAAGATATTCAAGTTCTAATGACTGAAATTGATTTATTCTTGTGTTCTACGCTTGTTTCTCCTCAGGTAAAATTTGTATCACCTCTCTTCCAAACCCTCTGTAATGTGAATATCTGTATTTCTGTCACGTGTATGTTATTATCGATGTCTGTGGTTTATGGTTGTTCTGTCCTACTGTATGTTAAAGGGCTCGTCCCATCTGATGTCATGTGTTTGTAGTGTAAAAGTCTTTCTCACCAGCACAGGTGAAGATGTGGTTGGCCTCCTTTTACTCCTCCTCTTCTTCCGTGATCTCTTCAACTTCCCAACATCCGGTTCAGAAATGAAGCTGCTCTCCTCCTCTGCTCCTCTCACGTTAAAGTTCACATCAATGATGTTGGTCCTGCGTGACGATGAAGGTCGTCTGATCTCTGCAGGCACCTTCCTCTTAAAAAGAGCCAGCTGAGATTTTTTGGACTTCCAGTTGCCATCAGAGTCTGAAAACAGATCGTCTCTGCCGTCTCGGTGGTCTGTTGGCTGTGGTGAGACGTCCCCGGTGTCGTGGAGGATCGGTTTGGAGTCCGTCATCTTCTTGTGAATCTTCTGCAGGACGGCTCCCCAGGAGCTGTGCAACTCGGGTTTGGTGTCGTCGTCAGAGTCCATGCCCTCGTAGGCAGACACCACTCCGGACTCCCTCTCCAAGGCACTATAGACCAAGCTCTTCCTCTTGGTTAGCAGGCTGGGCCGCGACAGCTGGGCGCTCTGCAGAGCGATCCAGTTCCCGTCTGGACTCTTGAGCACTGAGGACACTGCTCCGTGTCCAGGTTTCACACACGCACATACAAGGGGACAAACACAGCAAAACAATCAAATATTAGCTGAGAGTCACCACCAACTGTTAGTTTGAAATGACTAATTCAGGAATGTGTGACATTTGACCTCCTGCGCCTGTAAGCTGCAACATTCAACACTGTCAGCTTTTGTTTGTTTGCTTACAGCTGCAACATTCAGTTATGACTTTTAGTTTTCTTTTATTTCTCTTCCTTCGAAACACATTTCTGCCCCCCGTTACTTTGTGAAAGGGATCTCCAGTCGACGTGTCATTATTTTAACAACATTTGTCCCAGTGTTTGCACTTGTAGTGGACTTCTTTATGTGAAAACTACCAAACTGCGAGTGTGACCAAGTTATCTGATGAAAAGGTAAAATCTTCTGAGGTCAACATGACATTGGTGAAAGTCTCAGGCTCTGCCAGTGTAAGCATGAATATTTCCTGTTTTTTTTTAAACCTCAACCTGTAACCAGGATGTAACTTCCAAGTCTTGCATCGTTGCTGCTCATCATTTCATTTGCAAAGGGAACTAATTTCAAATTGCCGAACAGAACCTGAAGAAAAGAGACGGGAGTGGTTTGAAAGATATTTACCAGAGTTTTCCAGGCGGTCTACACTTTTCCTGGAAGGCATAACCGAGCAGTCGTCTTCCTTCTTTAACGCCTGAGGAGTTCCTTGTATCAGACCAGGAGGATCGTTGTCCAGTAGTGAGAAAGCAGAGTGTGACCTCTGAGGACAAATCAACGACTCCTGTTATTATACATCATCGTCACCGACTGGTTTTACATCAGCGTGTTTTACAGCCAACCAGTAGAGGTCAGCACAGGTCATGCCTTCGGAGTGGCTGGGATGTGTGTTTTTACCCAGAGGCCTCGGCGATGCTTGAGGGCCCTGCTGGTCTGATTGCCAGCAGACTGACGATGATGATGGAGGTCGGCGTGGTGCTCGAGTGACCAACCCTGATCGTACTCCTCCTTCATCTCAGCCAAAGTCCTCCTCCTCGTCATGATCTTGTATACAACAGAGAGAGGATTAGTGCTCTGGCAAGACATGGGAACATGAACACCGGCTGGTTTTCCTGTTGGGGGGGGGGGGGGGTTGCTGCCGCTAATTGAGCACAGCAGCTTATGTGCGTCTTGTAAAACAGCCTTTCACACAAAATAAATCTAATTAAAGTGTGAAACACTGGATGAAAAATAAATCAGTAAAAATGAGTAAAATCGTACTTTTTGCACAATAGTTTTGGACAGTTCCTCCACGAGCTCTTGTCTGTGCTCCCGAAGATAACGTGCTTCATTCTGCTTCTCCTGATGACCGACCGGCAGACACACACACACATAACACATCCAGTCAGGACCGTCCACACACACACACACACACACACACCGAGATAATTCCACCAAAGGTCAAAAGATTTACGATGATTTAAAAAGGATTTGCAAGAAAAAGGTTTGGTCATTTTAGGTGTGAGAGTAGAGATCAGATACATTGCGATTCAAACTCACTTGACATAAATAAACTTTTTACATTTTAGGACACATTGTAAAATATTCCTCGACTTCAACATGATTCATATTTTGTAGAAATATAAAGAGTTAAGTATTTGCAGTTAATAAACCTAGATTTAGGTCACACATAAACACATCTTCCTGAATATTACAGCATGTTATTTTGCACTCTGAGTTGCCCTATTCAAGTATAAAACATCACTATTTCATACTGACAACAACAGACTTACAGCAGCTGTACAGTTTGATGTAATCTGATTAAAATCAATGGGAGGAATTCAGCTCATAATCTAGATAATGTATAAACCTGATGTATTCTGTTGAAAATAATAATATAATCACACACTGACAATGTCCTGGCATACTAAAGCCCTACTATTTCAACCATTGCTGCTCACAGAAAAGGACAACAACAACAACAAAAAGTGCAAAACGATAGATAAGGAAACAACAAATATCCACGTAATAACAGAAACTATCTAAGAGATGAGGAGCAACATTAACCTGACTGGCAGTATCAAACTCAGCGTTGGAAATGGCCTCATCTATGGCCTCTTCCGCCACCCGCAAGGCCACCGTCAGCGTCTCTGCCATGCTGTGCTCTGAACACAAACACCATTATCATTCTGTGGATCCTCCTTCAAATCAGTGCAAAATAAACAATCAATTTCATTCACGAAATCAATAAAAATGTCTATAATTCTAGGCTTTTAATTTGAAACCACTCTGTCGGCTCTGCCTCTTTCATGTTGCAGAAACATGCATGACCATCAGTTCGCTGCAGCTTTTCATTCATGTGTGCTGTCACTCATCCGGCTGGTGCAGCCAGCTGAGAGGGTGAGGAAGAATTAGGTCAGAACGGGAGAGAGAGGAAGGCGGGAAGGCAGGCTGGGGGCCAGATGAGACTAACGCCACTGTTTGAGATGCAGCTGGCATCAAAAGATTACAGCCAAGATCCTCTGACTGTTCATCTCTCCACTGCTTTATCAGCTATAAGGGTATTAGATTTACGGCTGCCGGGAACAAATATGAGTTTATGGATGATGCATGGGAGGATTGCAATGACCCTGGAATAACCTTAAATGTTGCCTGAGTTGTGGTGGGAACAAGAACAAAACCTTATTCTGAATAATTAAACCAGTCAAACCAGACGTCTTGTTTTTATCTCTAATGTCTTACAGAGCGGTGCATTTCCATTCTGAAGGGTCGACGTTTTGCATCACAAAAAAAAAGAAAGAAACTGTATCAAAGTGCTTTAAGGGCAGAAACGTTCCAGAGTGAAACAATCACAAAACACATTTTCACCTTCAGTTTGTCTGTAGAAGGTTGAGTCGCTCCCGCAGACACTGCCTTCATTGCAGATGCTCTCCTCATAGGCGCTGCCCTCTGCACACACACACAGAGACACACACACACACACACACACACACACACGTTGATGTAAAAAAAAACACAAAGCGTAAAGTGGTACTGAATGAGGTAATGAATTTGTTATCCTAAAACTACTGTAAAATTGAGAACTGGAAAAAAAAAAAGACAGAGGTCTTGTCTTTGATTTGGTCATTGGGAATTTATTTTAAATTATGCAAAAAAACAAATCTTTAAATTGGACCTTTGCAACTTGAAAAGCTGGAAAAAACAATCTAGGACGTGAAATTCATGACCTGATTTTTGCTTGATGACTGCGGGAGCGTTCTGTCTGACTGTAGATAGTTTCCCCTTGCAGCTCTGAGCCCTGAGCTCTTTTCACATTGTGTAAATATTCATGCAACAATGCAGCCGTTTGTGGTTATATAAGTGCATTAGAGCAGCCTCGTGTGTGGTATTACCAGGCGACCTGATCTGTGTGCAGCAGGCGCTAGTTCAGAAGTACAGTGGAGAACATGAGGTCACTCCAATCATTTCAGGGGGCAAAAAGAAGACTTTTAAGATGTAGTATGAACTGTTAAAAATGCAGAAAATACTGCAGTTCAGTTCTTTCACCAAGCTTTTCACTGCTAAGCCCAACAGGCAGGTGTGAGTGCAGGCATGCCAGACTTCATGTAAATGGAGGCGAACCGAGAACCTTCATTTGTGTATCGACAATTTTGCACCACGCTGTGCATTTGTCTTTTATTTTATACTGTGACAATGACCAAATAAAACAAGTAATTACAAAAAAAAAAAAAAGAAAGAAGGAAAGAAAGAAAATCTGCCCACATCCTGTCAGGGAAGTCTGCTACAATAATGATCAATATCCGTGCAAAGTCTTTTGCGGTCACCCTTTCCCTTCTAAGAATTAAAAAGTAGCAGGTCAACCAAGTGAATAAATACGGTGTCAGCTGAGGGGATTAAGTGGAAGGAGCCAAAGACCTCGTTCTATATTGCAGGCTTTCTGCTGAACATGATGAGAGTTCACTCAGCCAGTGCTTTTGTGACTGCGTTGGAAAATTTTATGAGTCAGGTCACATTTGGCCTGAGAGCAGGGAGTCAAGACCAACACGGATGCCCCCAACCATAGCAGCATAAGGTCGTTGCAACCCTGAAGGCACCAAGAGACTCGCGGGAAGGTGAACTGCACTGCAAAAAACTCACTTGCCAAGGATTTCTAGTCAGAAATGAGGAGAAAATCCCTTACCAAGCAGAGTCCCAGTAAGAAACAGGAGCTTGTTTTTAAGACAATCGAAACAAATACATCTGCCTCACTAAGCTGTGATAATATTAAGTAATTACATTAAAAATCTGCTGTTTTTGGGTGCCAGGACCTGAGAGTGCGTAAAGAAAACCTGACGTGAGAGGTCTTAAAATAAGATGATGGTGTCTTCACAGCATGCTGCTCAATCTTGCGATTCTATTTCTTAGGTCATTTTGTCTCGTATTCAGTGTAATAAAGTCTTTCCTTTCCTATAAATCAGACAAACGCATTTGGCAAGAATGAGTTTTTTTTAACAAATCTGAAAATAATGTAAACAAATATGTATAGTTCCACAAAATGTCTTTAAATGTCATTGGAAAGCTGAAACAAAATACCATGAATTTACTATCATGAGTTTAAAATGAAAAGTAATAATTTCTTCTTCTCTTAGCACAATGTAGCAGTTAAACATTGCAGTATTAATGAGCTGTAGAGATATGGATGTTTTTTATTCGGGTACACATGTAGCATCTTTGCTGTCTTGCTAGCTTCACATTCACGAGTGCAAACTCAGCATCAAGTAACTGGCTTTCACTGTTCCTGAGAGTTCTCTCCCCTCTCGTGGTCTTTTCAGGATTTTGTCTTGGGGCAATCTTGAGTCACCGAGCTGGGCTGGGGGTCTCGAGGGGAACCGTAACGCTTCTACACGAATCTCCCACAAGCTCCATTGATTCCAGCACCATTCACACGGCTCACATTTTTCCAGTGCAAAGTGATGTTAGCAGGGTTCTTTTTTCTTTTTTTTTTTCACGAGTCAGAGCCGAGCCGACCTGGCAGCTGCAGAAATACAGCTGGATTTCCAGGGCAGGTCAGTCATTAACAAATTACAATGTGTGTGTGTGTGTGTGTTTAATGTGAAAACACAGCTACGTAAATCAGACCGAGAAGATGAACAGTGGCCTGACGCCAGCCCACATCAGCGCCCCCCCCCCCATCCCCTCCCACCAGGGTCACAGCTCTGCATCAACTCCAGCCAGCAAACTCTCCCCCACAAAACATGCATAATGCTCTGAAATCCCTTGTCTGTTCAATCAAATGAGAGAGTCTGAATTAACGGCCCGAAGACACACTCCTCCGCCTCAACCCCGCCGTCGCCGACTACATCCGCTGGTTTACTCCAAGCACTGTACAAAAGTGTGGGTACATTTTCAGCATAGTTAGCTCCTGTCAAGCTCTCGTAACACCAGCCTCCTTGTGTGCTCTTTGCAACATTACACGATGAAGAACGATAAAAACCACGCCACTACATGAGAGGGTGAACTCAGGCTGGAGCTCCTAAATTGGGACGTGATGATGAACAATAATAACGGCAGAAATCTGCTTTTAAGTATGTTAGTGGCGCTGAAAAATCTCAGCAACTGATGGATGGATTCTAAGAGCATGAAGGCTAACACTTGGGCTGCATTTCATTAGTCAGCACGGCTTTGTTGAATGTGAACTTTGAGAGACGCCGTGGCCAAACCACACCCACAATTAATGTTTTAGTTTCTTTGTCAACGAGCACGAGACCAAAAAGCTGAGTTTGTGAAAGGAACTGGATTAACCGGGGGTAAAGAGCTGGTCTGCTCTGAGATGAAAGCATAACAAGACTTTAATCTTGTTTCCTCTCATCCTATTCTTTGCTCTGAAACATTAAACACTGGTGAAAACACACTCCTCCACTTTAATCTGATTATTATGAGTTCAGGTGTACATACATATATAATATGTAATGTATCTGTGTGTGTGTGTGTGTGTGTGTGTATCTAGCAGATGAATGAAGAACCCTGGAGTTTGAGTTGTCCTCTAGCTCTGTTTCACAGAGGTTTAATCTCAAGTCAACAAGTAAAATATTGGAATGATGGCTATTCAAGCACAGCTGACTCAGCACGAATGAGCAGGGAGGTTTACCTGTGAGCTCTGAAAGCGCGCTGTGTTCTGCCAAGTGCTTCCTGTAAAGAGTCTTCAGCACTTTGGCGCTGCCGAACCTCTTAAAGCGCCTCTTTACGTTGGCGTAGAACCACTCCAGCGACTGCGTCTTCAACAACCTGACAGACAAAACAGAAAGTTTCCACGTTGTTACAGGCGACATAGCTGAACAATGCGTGACGACAAAACGTTTAATTTCAGTCAATATCAATCATTAGTGATCTTTTTATGACGTTTTCGATCAAGATCAGGAGAAACTGTTTCAATGCAAACACTTCCGTCGTCTACCATACTTGCCAGCAAACTTTTTTTAACTGCCAACTAATTTCCTCACTCTTCAACGTTGCAATGAAACTCGCAGTAAACTCCATAGCGATTCACTGACGAGGTGTTTTCATCCAGAATTTGTAATTTTACTAACATTAATCACTGATATTTTATGTCTGTGAATAGATCAACCGGAGAAATAGCTCTCGCTCGCGAAACGTTCTTAGGCACAAATTCGCTCTTAAATTCTGTTTGTTTGTTTTTTTCTTTATGACCTTCCATTTGCTCTCTCAGTCTTGAAGCAAAGTCTGACAATTATTCCTGACTACTTGTGGTCGACATCTGTTGTGCAACTTTGCAAGCTGGGATAAGTTCCACTTCCGAGAGGTAAACAAAGGACGTCAGGAGCAAGAGTCATAAATTGTTAGACAAAATTCAGGGCTAAAAAAAGCCCTAGAGTGTGTGACAGCAAATTTGTGCATAAGAACGCTCTTCATGAATAATGTCATGTGCTTGGAGAGAGAAGTAAAACAGAGATACTAAGAATTTAATGTTCTGTTGTGTTATTAAACTTAGTTTTACACAGACAAACTGCAGCCTTGCCAATAAAAAAAACCATTCATTTGTCACTCATTTACGGCATCAGATTTCTTTTTTTCTTTTTACAATCAAACTGATCACAGCTACTACAATCTAATAACAAATCTCAATATGGCCCCCAGCACTTTTCAAATTGCTGGAAGGATCAATATTTGTTCAAGGATAATTATGCATCAAAATACCATTTCAAATGAAATAATGTGAGGCAGCAGAGATGTCCTGCCAGCACATCAAATTCTATATTTGATGCAGATTAATAGGTTTTTCAATGACAGAAATAATGATGAAAAAATTAACATTACCTCCAATATCACACATATTATCAAAAAAGCAATAACAATCAAAAATAAGAGGATTAGATAATCGTTTTAAGATCAGACACGTCTGGAAACACACACACACACACACACACACACACACACACGTACTGTTGCAGGTATATGCCGTTCTTATAAACACAGCGGTGTGATGCAAGTGTGTTGACAGCCAATTTCAAATATGAAATGTGTTATGTGCATCTGTGCACACACTCCTACACTCTCTCTCTCTCTCTCTCACACTCACACACACACACACACACACACACACACACACACACACACCAGAAAGAACCGTCTAGACATTTACAAGACAAGTTGATATCGTCAATAGCGTAAACTACACTCAGCAATTAAACTGTAAAACATCAGTTTGTCACGTTTATTACTGTGACTGATCATCTTGAACAGGGGCTGAAAGATTGCACTCGACATGTTGGTAAACTTGACGAGTGCAATTTGGCAGCGTTTTGAGTTTGCAATCAATTTCAAGTGGGAGGCAGCGAATCTTAATGATGTTATTCGATTTGCATACGAAAGCCAGCGAAGCCACAGAAATTAGACTTATCCATCTCACGGTAATCAGGCGCTGCATATTCATCGACACACACAACAAGTGCGCCACAGAGACCGGCAGAAAGAAGACAGCTCAAGGAAAAGTTCAGTGAAGCCACCAGTTCAAAGGGGGAAAAAAAACCTTTAAATAAAGAAAAGTAGTTCAATTCTTTACATGTGATCATTTAAAAAAAATGACACAAATGTTACATCAGACTGAATAATTTGAAAACGTGAGAAAGTTACTTTGCTGCGGTTGTTCTACAGTTCCAATAACAGTCTATTAAACGAGTTTAAAATCTGATGGCTTCTCATATTTCAGATATACGTTTGCGCTCCTACTTAAGTGGATGGGGAGGGACGACAGGCGAAGGATACTTCATGGATGTTGCTGTCAGCATGTTTAATGAGTTCCCATCTGTTCACGGTGCAGCTGACGGCAGCTGAGTGTAAACGAGGTGACACAAGAGGACTCCAGGTGTCACCCACCTGCAGGTTACCCCTGCAGTAACGCGCCGAGGGAAGCTGCCCCCCAACTGTCACGTCTCCTGTCAGCTTTCAGGAAAAAAAATAAATAAAAAGAGGACTGGAGATAAAGAAAGAATGTGATCTTTTGGGCCTTCAGGGGACATTTACAGTAGCTCATAACTAGTTTTTCTACTCGTGTGTCAGCGTTTGAATTACATCTGTAGTGAAATGTAATTCATTACCTAAAAAAATGAAGTTTTTATTTGATGGAAAGATGATAAACAGACTTGAATCTGAACTATTATGACACAATATAAGCAGAGGTGGAAAGCAACTAAACATCTGTACAACATTCCTGTGTCTGCACTTTTCCTGAGTATTTATATTTAAGGGGACTTTGTGCTTTTAATCCATTACATTGATTGTAACCCACAAATTACTAGTTGATTAGAAGAGAAGGATTCAGCGATCAGAGCAGTGGAACCGGACTACACTTCAACACAGCTGTCAGAGGACTGAACACTACGAAGAACTGCAATACACAAACTATGCAGAAGATGTACTTTTACTTTTGACTCTCATGTAAACATGAGTTTACCAAGTAGAATTTTGAACAGACTTTTACCAGAGTAAATGGTAAATAGTACCAGAGTAGTATTTTATTCAGGCATTCCTACTCAAGTACGTGACCTGCATACTTCTTCTTCTACAGATTAGTACATGTAATACGCAATATTAGAGTGATATTTTAAAAAATGGAATTTATTGATAGTAAGTAACTGGAAACAAAAGGCCACACAGGTAAACAAGCTACTTCATCAAGATCCATTTTTAATCTATCAGTGCAAGATATGTCTTGAATAATTTTCATGGTCATTTTGGAGAATTAATCTGTGATGCTGTTGAGTTATGTTCCTAATATGTCTCACATCATGTCCTACATATATTTTCTACTTCAGGGCATGTCTATTAAACTGTCAAATCATTCAGAAAACTGAGTAAAGCACCACATTTCAACTCTTGAGACTTCATTGTAGTTAAAACTTTGACAGCTGACTGACAGCAGACATCAGGAAAAGAAGAGAACCATTTCAGATCAAGTGAAGCTCCGCACATCAGGTTGTCTACAACATGATACCAAGAAGCTGATGATGACCCCTCGTGAAGGAAACTGCCTCAGAACAGGAGAGAAGGATGTTGGCACATACATTTCTTGTTGTTTCACATCTTCAAACATGGTAAACTGCTCCGTTCAGCCTCCCTCCCTCCCTGACAGCTTGATCTTCTACTCGACTGTAGGAACTGTGCAATAAATCCGTTCCTCCAGCAGCAGAGTAAGATCATAATAACCTCTGACGTCACTGTCAGACTCTCATCCTTAACTTAGCCTCCTTTTTCTGGACACACACACACACACACACACACACACACACACACACACACACACACACACACACACACCATCTGAATCATGACACTACCACGCACACCTTACCTGCTCTTCTGGCAGGCAGAGCAGAGCCAGGCTTTGTCCTGCTTGTTGTACACCCTGCAGGCCTTGCAGACATTGTAGAGGCAGTCCCGACACTGGCGCTTGGGGTTGAGCAGGAAGGTGAAGGGCGCACAGCAACGGATGCAGCAGCGCTGGTTGAAGCAACTCTGCCGTGACAGCAGGAGGCAGCGACTGCCCTCTTCATCCAGCTCCTGCTTCAGTTCACTGTGGGAGGGAAGGGAGGGGAGGGAGCAAGGGAGGGATGAGAGGGAAGGGCCAGGAGGAAGGATGGAGAGAAGGGGAAGAGAGACACTAGCAATGGGGCAAGAATGTTTTCAGTCTATCAACAACATATCGGTGACATCGGTTCAGGGTTCCTGAGGTTTTTTTTTCGAACAAAGACTGAAATCCACTTTAACAGCAACCGCCAGCCCCGGTGGCGGTGAGGATGATACGCTCATTTACCTTTTAATTAAGTACACCAACAGCTACAACCCACAAATCCTCCCTTCATGAGGATTATCATGTTCAACTGCACGGCAAATTAAAGCCTGCAAAAAGCCCACTAAGTAAATCAACACCTCTCTCAAATGGATTCAATTAAAGCTAAAGATTATGATCCTGGTGAAGAGAGGATTAATTGCAGGACTGTTAATTGTACCGTATTATTTTAATCTAGATGTACCTAATAAATTGACGCAGGAATGCACAGCTCAAGCGGATGAAGCAGTTGTGGGTCTGCTCTGTCAAATCGTGCGTAATCACGGCCAGTCACACTGATCCTCTTCCTTCCTTGATGAAAATGGAACTGAAATTAAAGTGGTGATATTTCATCTTATGCCTGAAGGCATCTCCCTTCATGTACAGCACACGGACGTCACACCGTCAAGGAGGTGGAACGCCATCAGAACAGGTCTAATTTAGAATTGTCTGACTGAATATTTAAGCAGGGCGTTTATTATTCCACGTTCATTTAGAGGCTGCCTGCTGCGC
The DNA here is from genome assembly GCF_037954235.1 of Aulostomus chinensis. Classification (NCBI taxonomy): domain Eukaryota; kingdom Metazoa; phylum Chordata; class Actinopteri; order Syngnathiformes; family Aulostomidae; genus Aulostomus; species Aulostomus chinensis. Next base: position 24,848,691 of record NC_141324.1, read on the forward strand.
TGGTGTAAAGGTTACAAGGAGCTGCTGTGGTGAATAATACATCAGTGTTTTCCTCAACAGTAGCAGCAGCTTTTCTGCTAATAACACCAACGAGCGCCTCCGCATTAAGTAGTTTCCGTGTTGTTTTTAAATCACATCATAACATCACGCGCCATCTCATTTCACTTCATTCATTCATGCCGTCTTGAGGATGATTTTGGTAATTTTCCAAAAATCAAGATTCAGTCGATAAATGTGCATGATGTAATTAGCAGTGAGAGGTCAAAGTCCACAGAAATACAACAGACATGCTCAGAAGCGGCCGCATTCCAAATTAAAGGGGTAGTCCACCCAAAAGGAAGGTTGGGTGAAGTTGTTGGGTTTTTTTTAATCCATGAAACAATGCTGGCGTTTCACAGGAAAAGGTGCAGCAGTAAACACCCGAACAACTGAAGTCAATGGAGATCATTTTTCAAACATAAAAAAGTACATCCTCCAAGCTGCTTGGCTGAAAGTAATCGGATTGTTTTGAAGCCTCAACATGCCAGGTTGTTTTGAAAACCGACCGACATGTTTTTAGCCTGAATATAAGAGGGAGCTGAATCTTTCTAAGAACTCAAAAAAACAAATCAGACAGGAGCCGAAAGACAAAAGAAGTTACAGTTAGATGACAAGACAAATGTAGGCTGACAGAACTACCAGCAGACACCAGTTCAAATAAAATCCTCTGGGGTTCTTTCCTTCACATCAGGATTCCAGGAGCATCATTAAAGAGTGAATCATGAATAAATCGGTGCTTGTGCAGGTCTGAAACATGAGGACGGCAGCTTCCACATAAATTCCTCACAACAGTTTTTATTAGCTTGGATTCCAGTTTGGGAATCCTGAGCACAATTCGCACCCTGTTTCAGGATCAGTTGTATTCGTTAGAAAATCAGAGAGCAGCCGGAGAAAGAGAGAGAGGACACAAATACACGAAAGCAGCTGAAACAGGGCACAAAAGACACAAAGCCCCATTTCTTGACAATGAACCCAAAAAATTCTGATGCCTCTAAAGTCATGGTCGTATTTTTCCCTAACTGCAACTATAAAAACTTAATAGCGTCCCCTTAGATCCCTTTGTGACACAGCTACACGACAGCAGCACACTCTGTCATGAAGTCACGGTTTCACTGTATTATCCATAGATAGTAGGGCTTAAAAACATCATGAAATGTTACGACAACCGCATCGAGGCCTGGTGTATTTTCTGAACTGTAGGAATGCTCAAGGTCAACGTGGGTCATAATGTCAAACCAATGAAGTGTTGTGGTGCTGCTGAGGTTTCCCAGCCTGAAAACGCTCTTCTACAGATTTAAAAAAAAGGCATTTTTTGGTATAGATCTTTGCAAAAAAACAACAACAAAAAATCGCACCATCATTTCAATACAAATTTAAATCATGAAACAATCGTCAAGGGTTCCCTCTCATGTTGTGAGTCGTAATCACAATTGTTATATCAGTCAAAACAATCCTAATTTCATTATCTTCAATAGCCCTCAGGAACAAAATACAGGAACGCATGCAAGAACAAACAAAAGACGCACACGACTCAGCAGGTGATGTTAATAATTTACAAATGTGCGAAAGCAGGAATCCCTGAATGCAGCACTCTCATTTATGTAATGAGAGGAGGGACGTGTTCAGGGCATTGGCAGAATCTGTCGAGCTGCTCTGTCCTCACACACTCGTCTAAAGAGCTCTCACGCTTCCGGCAAGAAGAGAGAACAGGCTTGAACTGTGTCAGCTGCAATAATCCTGACAAACGTCTGGTTCTCCTAGACAAACTGTGTGTGTCTATGGAAGTGCAATAATGTAAATACTGACAGTAATGTCGCAACTGTTGTTGGTCATCACCACCAGTAGAATCATAAAGGCATCAGATTTGTATTTGAATGTGTTTAAAAAAAAACGAAACTGGTGGTTACTAACTAAATGGAAAAATGTGATGATGAAATGATGGATCTATATTTGCAACGAATCAACAACTGCCATTTCAAAAATAGCCTACATTTATCTTTTGTCCACCTTTAACCAGGAGCCGTCTTGTGTAAATATCCTAGCATAACCCTGTTATTCTGCACTGCTCTGTATGAGACATTGTTATGATGCACTGTCACAAGCGTCCACCTGTTTGGACCCCAGCATGAACACTGGAGCTGCTACAGTGGCGGAGCTCATGCGGATGCTTCTGTACTGAACTCATCTCTTACGTCAGTCACGCATCTTGAGAGTTTTATTCTTGAACATCTGCAACCAGCCATACAGAAACTTCATTTTTCTAAAACTGAAATAGCAAGGCATGTACTCTCAGGAGTGGGAGCCACCATCTGATGGCCCCCCCACAAGCATCAACCGCTACATCTGCTTTACTTCGCTGTGGCTTTATCTAATTGGATTATAAGTGTGTGTGGGTGAGCTAAATGTTTTCCTGTATGTGTAACTGCTAAGCATGGCACTTAATACAGAGATCTCAGATGTCATTTCTGTGCTAATCCTTCACATAATCTCGTGATTTCACCTAAACGCTCCGTACAATAAGTTCAGAGCCGCTCGTTCACTGGTTCAAACCAACATCCCTGTTTCTCGTGTTTGAGTAGAGCCACTAGAGAGTCGTCGGTCAGGGTGTTAATGAATTACTGAGACCACGAATACAGATTAGGCGAGATTAACAGCAGTGTCCGTTAAGAACAGTTGTTAAAATAATCCACATAAAAAAAACCCAAAAAGCATTAGTTCAGTGCTGAGTTTCAAAGTCTCTTGTAACATTAACACTCCCCCTGTTGGCAAATAGATGTACCTGATTCTACAAAACCTACCATCCTGAGCTCTTTCCTTGCTTTTCTAAAGCACTTCTACTGTTGCAAGGTGAGAAAACTAGAGAGGGTAAAGTATAAGCTCAGGCGTTCAATTACAGGATGTTTACAAGCCTGTTTTTATGATTCAGTCCATGTCAGTGTCAGTTTCATTCCGCAGGAGGAAAAAAAAACACACTGTTCTCATCCGTATTCCTTCCTAACGTTCACTTAGAGATGCTGATTGCTTTCCTTCATGTCTCCATCCATCACTCATTTAAGATTCTGCCACCCCCACCCCCACCCCCACCCCCCGTGTCCAATCTCAAGGGTTGTCAGAGCGGAAATAAACACCAGGCTGCATGAGGTTGAAGCCTGCGATGACGACAAAATATACCAACAGCAGGAGTTCTGAAAGCAAGTGCCAGCGTAGTTCCACAGCAGTCCGAACCAGGGAGGGATGCTGAGAAGGACCCAGAGAAATGTCTGCACGTCTCGTCACTCACGGTGGCAACAAGATTAGATGTTGGTAAGCTTCATGCGATCCACAAAGTAGAAAGCACAAACACAAACCTTCCAGTCCAGTTTCCAGAAAACTTCATTCATATATTCAAGAGAAGCGAATTTTATATGCATTATACAGAGGGAAATCTATCTATGGATTAAATACACATTCAAAAGAAGGTGCAGCTAGTGGTGAGTATTGGCCCGGCCGGTGCTATAAAGATATTAAAACCTGTCACATCAACTGTTGGAAGAGAAGCGGCATCAAAGTTGGAATAAAGCATCTCCTGTGTGGATGTGATGCAGGGATGAGGAAATGGTTGGAGTTTCTACAGCAAGGCCTTCCTCTCCATGAAGTTGATCCTGCATCTGATTTTGTTGCATAAACAGCTTCTTATCTGCCGACTGGCTTCCACTCACTGCCTTGACAGTCAAATAAACAATGTAATGGCGTGTAGGAGGAAGAAGGGAAGAGCAGGATACAACTCAGAGGGTCACGAGGTGATCAATTAGAGCTACTTTTAACCTCTGAATGCAGACTCGTCACTCGTCAACAAATCATTTCCAACTATTATTCTCTCGCCGTCGGCTCAGCCCTCGGCCATAATACACCAGGGACTCAGTTCAAACACACACAATTAGCATATTAAGCCATGGTGTTTGGATGCATTGTGTACGGCTCTGAGGGCGGCGCATGTTTGGAGGAAGCTTGTCTGAATACAACAGGAAAGGGCTGTCGCTTCCTGCCCGCTGATTTGAGGAGCACCCGCAGTCTCGATGGTAACAAAGAACACGGGTAATGAGACCAATGCAACAACGTACCAGGTTTTATAACATCTTACATTATTTTTTTTCCCAGTTATATTCATTTCAGGTTGAGAATCCCAAACCAGACAACGTCTTCAGTGGGCTCAAACCTGCGATGACCAGGAACTCACCTGAGGCGCTCCTCCTCCTTCTTGCGTAACCTCATGTCCCTCTGCACCACCTGCAGCACGTGCTGCGCCTCATTATCACTGAGGCCCGAGAGATCCAACTTCCGGCCCATCGCCGACGCTCCTTCAGCTGTCACTCAACCCTTCTGACCCTCTATTATCATCTGAAGGAGACACAGAAATCTTAACCGCCAAATCCTGAACCAAAATTAAACAAATGGGTACATCCACATCAAGAGTCCTTGGGGTTTTTAATTCGTATCTATTCAGGGTTATTTGAAGTGATTTTTTCCAGTTGTGATAAAGGAGGAATGTTGTCTTACACAGTCACGGTCTTTGGTTCATTTTCATCGAAAACATGACTTCCTTAAGTCTTTGAAATGACGTTTAGAGCAGAGCGTCTGGGCGCTTGATCTAAGACGCTACCTGAAACACATTTAGCTGATGGCTTTGTTGCAATATTTGATAAAATTGTGACTATTTGTTCAGTTCTGCTGCTGCTGGCTGATGGAAAACAGGCTTGCCTGCCTCTCTGTACACACTTTTTCTGATTATTACAGCTTTCAACTTTATTACACCTTCATCCTGGCAGCTTACACACACAACACAAGCCTCCAAGTTGACATGCTATAAAACACCACGTCTATAAACACTCTAAACATTTTAAAATCACCGACACAAGTAAACAGAGGTATTAGCAGCCTGGATTTGATGGGGTTTTTTTTTTCAAGCATTGACATTCCTAAGACTTAAACCTGTGTGTTCCTACCATTAAATCACTTTCTTGCAAAGTAATTTGATTACTTCCTCTCTTTTAGTGTCATGAACTGTTATAAATTGTTTTAAAAAGAAACCATCATTTCCACAAGAATAGTAAATCAACGTTGTTAACCAGTACATATTTCATAAGGCAAAACACTGTTTCAGGCAGGTTCATTACACAGCAAACTGCGTACTGGAGTGTAAACTTCTCATGTATTTATGTTATTATTTATTTATCTATTTCTTGTGAAAATATCAGAAGTTACTAATAACCTTGGTCTCCCTTACCGCTGCCGCTTTTACCCAGCAAGGTCCTTTTCAGTGACATTTTGAATCTTGAAAAAAAATAAACCGTTTAAGTGCATGCTGAAGTGCGTCAAACTGGGAATTGCAGGCCACTCACCGATGTCGGAGTGCGTTCACTCGTTTTCAGGAACGCAGCTGGGCGACCCCCCCCTGCCGCACCAGAAGACTTCTTTATCCCTCGAGTGGATTCCCTCCTGCTGTTGTCAGATGGAGACAACAGAAAACGACGTCGCCAAGTTCTCAGGCCTTTCTTTCTGATATGTTCCGACTTACAGAAATTGTGTGCGTACGTGCGTGCGTGTGTGTGTGTGTGTGTGTGTGTGTGTGTGTGTGGTCCGTACCGCCCTACTGCTCTGAACCGTGTTTCCAAGAGAAAATCAGGATAGAGCAGCGGCAGCGGTGCAGAGGAGGCGATCAGCTCCATGAGGTGCTGCTGGAGGCCTGATAATGAACAAGACATTTGGACTTCAATCCTCCACGCTCCTCGTGTTAAATATTTAGCTGACAATTGTGGCCTCTGGCCGGACTGAGGTGAACGATGACAACCAAACAGAACCAAAAGGACAAAGACAAAGTGCAGCAGTCTAGGATGCAGATGCTGAAACAAAGGCAAACAGATACAACAGGATTATGCAGGAAAGCGCAGCAGGCAGCAAAGACTGATGGGATGGCAGGTGACGCTGTAAACTCACTGAGAACACCTAGTGGACAGGTGCAGAACCGCAGTCACATATTCTCAACAACTGACTTGATATTTAAGAATTTGTGCTTCGGTTTGTGTTTTTAGATTTCATAAAGCAGAAAGGAAACAGAAGTTATTTATGATTATTTTTCATGGTCACGACCTTGGTTGTGAACGCCTTTATCAGTTTCTGCCAACTTAAGTACTGTTTTACTATCAAATATTTGATGTGAAAGAAGTGTATTGTGACAGATGGCGATGGAGAAGAGGCTTAAATCTTGACAAATGACTGATGAATCAGTTATGGCACGGCTAATCTATGAGAAATGGATGAGAGGTTATAGTGTGATGGGGTTTTTTTTATAAACTGTCGTATATTTTTACTTCAAATTCTCAAAAGGCATGTTGTATCAAAAAGAATTTTCTCTGCAAAATACAGCAAATGTGTGTAACTGAATGAACAAACACTGAAACACCTCATGAACTCGATGAAGTTGAAGTTACCCAATATTACAATACAATATTACGATACAATATCTTCTCTCAGTGAGGCACCATGAAGTTTCTTACTAAAAGTGCAAAGGTTGTTTCATGTTAAGCTGCTGAAAAATGTGGCTTATATAATCAGAAAATGTCTGATGAGGAAACTCATGGGAGGAAAGCTGAGATTAACTGAGATGGAAGTTCATGATTTGAATAAACAAACTATTTCAAATTGCAAGAGTGCGTGTGGATGGGTTATCCTCTATCTGCACACACCCTCTTTCCTGCTTTACGGTGCAAATATAAGGACCCCCAACGTGGGTAACACAGACGGGGTCATCAGCTCGTGAACTGTGGACAAACGTGTGTTGCTGGCTCTGCTGTGTCTGCAGGTCTTCCTGCTCGTCACCTCCTTCAGCTCTATGGACGCCACCACGGTGTTGAGAGGTCGTCCTTTGCCTCCTGAGCCGGTAAGAGGACAGTAAAGAGCTTCTTGATTCCGTGATGATGACGGTTCTCATCAGAATGGGAGAGATGTGCGTTGGGTTGTCTCCGCTGGAAGAGAATATGACCCGGCAAAATGTTTTCACGTTTTTAATTTGTCGTTGTTGTTCCCATGGTGTTCTTTTCAGAGGTTCACCTCTGTGTTATGAACCTACTAACTTTTTTCTACTGCATTTATGCTATCAGAATATTGTCGTCTTACATGAGAAAGTCAGGACAAAGTGTTCAAACCTGATTCACTTCTCAGTTTTATAAAAATGCAGTCAACTTTAACTCCCTGGGCTCTCCCTTCCTTGCACATTGTTGTTTGGTATTTCTCTGATGTATGTTTTAAGTGATTGCACCGTCTACGCTGTATTCTCAGTTCTAAGTTTCCCAAAAAGTTTGTCGTGTTTTGACCTTTGTCCCTGCTAACAGGTGGAGAGAAAAAGGAACCCCAACAGAAGAGGAAACCCTGGGACAGGAACCAAAATAAGACCCTATGGCTGTTGGAGGAGACCAGGCAGTGGTTCAGTTTTAGGTTTGCAAGGGGTAACTTAACATGATTAATGTGACAAACCAGCAGTTGCTTGAAACAGCAGCTGTTCCACTCTGAAAGCTGCCGTGTTGTGATTTTTGTTGTTGTTATACTTTTAACATCAACTGTTCTGTCTTCTCTGTCTCAACAACAGCCAGAGGACAGAGCAGGTCCCACTTCTCCTCCAGTACCCCCCGGGTAAGAAACGATGTCTAATGTGGAAACCATGTTTGCCGTTTGATGAATGTTCATTGTTTAAAAACGTTCAACTTTTTCCAAGGCCCTTCCCCAAATGATGAGCAATCATAGCTCAGCGACTATATACACCATAACACTGATGTTTCTCTTTTCTTCCGTTCACAAGCGGAAACCTCCGAGGGGTGAGCCGGTGTGGCGACGGTGATCGGTGTGTGACTGACACCTCACTGCGATCTTGTGCACAGCTAAAACGGTTAGCGCGAACAAACCATTAGAATAAGACCTTTGTTATTTGGCATTTTCTGACAACCACCGTCCTGAAAACTGCTGGTGGACTCATGATTTGTCACAGCGTGTATTTGACCTTTTATTTTTTATTTTTTTTAACAATGAAAAAAAAGCATTGTTCTTTGTATTGATGCTCTTTTTCAGGGGGGAAAAAAACCTGCCGACGTTGTTTTTTGTTTTGTTTTTTTCAAAATACAACTTTTTACTTAAAATGTTTTGAGTTTTGTTTTTTTAATCTGTAAAAAAGGAAAGAAATAGGCTGGTTCTTTATATATTGTAATTGTAGATTGAAAGAAAGCATATCAGCTCAAATTCCATAACTTTTTCAGACTTTTAAATACTCTCATCCTGCAATATCACATTTCAGAATGTGTTGAAAATGTGGGACGTTTTTTTTTTATTCTGAAATGTTGCATCATAGTTAATGGAAAGGGGAAAAAAAACAGTATTCAGAGACCAGAATGTTGTTTTTCTTGCTTTTTTAAATCAATTATTTGTGACTCCTCATTTTTTTTCTACTTGGTGGTGCAATTACTTTGATTCCTTTACGGTAGAATGTGGTTAAATTCCTACACAAGCGCAGATGGGTTGAGAAACAACCTGAGTTAGACAACATGTAGCGTCACGCAAGAATAATGCTGGTAATGGTGTATGTTGTTTTAGGGTTTCTATGGAAACCAAAATAAAACTCACTTCCTGATAATCAGGGATGCTGCAGCCCCCATGTTTAAAATTTGAAAATAAGATCTCTTATCATCACATGACACTAAACTGAAGCTTTTTTATGCATAAGCAGAAATATGTGATTGTAGTTGATGTAGCTAACAACAACTGGTGAATTAACAAATGCAAGAAAATACTCCTTATTCTAGTTGTTTTATACCCAAAACTAGTCATTTCTCAATTTTTATTATAAATGTCTTATTGATGAATTGAACATCCCTCTCATGTTCCTGCTGTGTACCCATGGTGCACTTTGGGAATCACTACACTGAAGTTACATAAACAGTCCATTTCATAAACTTACAAATATTCGGAGGGATAAATATGAACTTCACTTTTGCAACATTTTACTCCTAACTTGCACAAGGTCCGTGTTGGAGCCTATCCCAGCAGCCTTCAGGCAAGAGGCGGGGTTCACCCTGGACAGGTCACCAGTCCATCACAGGGCCAACACATAGAGACAGACAACCATTCACACTCACAGTCACACCTACAGTCAATTTAGAGTATCAATCAGCCTCGTCCCCTCTTGATGTCTTTGGACTGTGGGAGGAAGCCGGAGTACCAGAGAGAACCCACACAGGAACAGGGAGAACATGCAGACTCCACACAGAAAGACTGGGCTCAAAGCCGGAACCTTCTTGCTGTGAGACGACAGTGCTAACCACTGCACCACCCGCCCTAAAAACTTGCATAATAATCTGTAATTTTCCTCTCTGATAACTGAAAGGCAACATGTTTTCAGCTTCCTCTTTGTAAAACCACAATAACGTGAAATCTGGGTGGCAGTAAATTTCATTGACGTCTCTCCGGTGTGAGCTCGTGTGGACCAACAGGATGTTTTTCCTGCGGTCATGGAAGTGTCTTGTTTGCTGTGAGTATATAATGACACAACTGTAGCAAACTCTGGAGCTCATCAGCCATGGACAGAAGTGTGTTGCTGCTCCTGTTGAGTCTGCAGGTTTTCCTGTTCATCACAGCCTTCGCGTCTGCCGATGCTGTTGCTCTGAGACCGCGTCCTGGTGTGGTAAGGAGACCCACTGATTACTGATAGCAGCAGTCACTCAACCCTGACGCACATCGATTGTTTCAGAGTAAATCTAAGAGAAAGTGTTATTATGTCTGAAGTGAATCTATTATTTCTATTATAAGAGTATTACCAGCATAACAAGTAGAAAGTGGTGGGTGTCGGCGTATAGAAACAGGAATTGATTATTTAAGGTTTTTAAGTAGCCGTTTTGTGGATGTGTTGTTCTTATTTCATCGACCAGCCCAGGGAAAAAGAAGATGAAAATTAAGTGATATCAGTCTCCGGTACAGTTATGTTGTGCTCTGCCCTTGCAAAAAACAAAACAAATGACATAAATCAGTAAAATCAATTTTGTTTTAGGGACAATTTGGTAGAAAATTACCCAGAAGGCCAAGAATGCCACCCCGGGGTAACTGTTGGCGAAGACCAGGAGGATGCGGAAGTTTGAGACCACCAGTAAGTACAATTTATTTCGAATCAATTTCTGTCCTGTAATATATTCTAAACATACATTGAGCTGTTCAGGAAAATAAGTCACAGTAGAACTGGTGGTTATAAAACTGGATCTTGATGCAAGAATTTATTGTTACCTGAATAACCCCCCCTCCCCCCCCCTCTCTCTCTAGCCCCCACTTCCTTCAAAGGAAGCCATGTTCATGTAAACAACTGTTTACATCTACAAGCTCCAAACGCTTCTCAGGACCTGTCAGCCCATGCCGAGGAATGGAGAAGAAGTGGAAATGAATGCATTTTCTTCTAAAATATAATAATACTTTACATGGCTCAATCTTTCTTATTTTGTGTCTCATGTAATTAGGTAAAATTTTGCTATGAACTGGTTCCATAAGGACCAAAACTCTCTTGTTTTGACGGTCTGATCAAAAATCCCAACGTCTCCGCCAACTAGAGCTCACGAGCCCTGTAACAGATCATAAACACCAGTTTTTAAGGAAAATAAAGAGCACGTGACAAACACATCGTGTAGTACTGACGCTGAATTAAAGTACTGAATCAGTTCTTACGCTTCTGGAGATATATTGGTTTAATCAAATGACACCTATGTTATTATCTGCTGACCACAAGATGGAGTCAGTCAGCTTGGTTCTTTTCATTCAGCAATCGTTTCTATAGCTTTCCTTCCTGCTCTGTGTATTGATTGGAATAAATTATTGTGAGTAAAAAATTACATGAAGATAAAAGATCTATTCAAAATGACATGATTGCAGGATTTGTGGTTTGATTCAAACAGATTGTTCGTCTAAGGTTTCGGATCACAAACATGAAACTTCTCTGTAAACAGGCGGCCTGCTGGTGCTGTGGTAAATACCTGAAAGGCATATTTTGAGATGCAAGGTTGTAGGAGAGCAACATTTAATGTCTTAACCAGCGTGTCAATCATATCTAACTTGTTTCTTCCTCTGAGAGTCACGTCCTTGTCTTCACGTTCACGTTGTACCTTCACTTTCTAGTGGCTTTCACTGATATGAGCAGGAAAGTAAAAAAAAAAAAAAAGAGGGGATTGCAACATGGAAGTCAAGCTATTAATCAAACATTTGTGTATTTAGATGATCTATTAAAATGATTCCTCACCCTAAAAACATTTTTTTACCCACCAATAGGTGTCTTAAGATACATTTTTTCCCCCCTCCTGCATGTCTAACCCAGAATGCAGAAAGAGCCAGGCACGTTCACTTAGCTTGGACGTGAAAAGTGGCTAACATCAGCAACACTTCAGCTGGAGACAGAAAGAAGTGACAGAGCGGTGAAGAACCTAAGTCCTGAGCTCAGGCTGCTTGTTTGTGAGTATTCATTTAACTCCCCTCTCTTTCTCCAGAGTGAACACAGCGAGCACATACCGACCTGCGTGTTTCACAACTGCGCCAGGGTGATCAGGTCGTCACGGGAGGAAGTGTGTTGCTGCTCCTGTCGTTTCTTCAGGTTTCCCTGCTGATCCCAACCTTCACGTCTGCGGGTGCAGCCGCTCTGCTGACAGATGAGCGTCGTCAACAGCTGCATTCTACTGCCTGGATTGGACCGCAATCTATTGTGGTTCACTGTGAAAGTCAACAAAAAGTCCACATGAATCCAACTTTAAAGCAACCAAAGCTTTATTTCTAACCACTATTGATTGACTGACAGAATCAATATTTGGTCATTTTCTAAATGTTTTCATGACATTTGTGAGACAAGTCTTCAACTCTTCAGACAAGCTCTGTTCCTCATCGACATGTTCATAAAAACAATGAGCATAGATTCTGCGTTGTACAGGCAGCTTGATATAAAATAGTGCACCTCCTAGCTGCTTGTCAAAATCCAATCAATTTCATCCTTGACTGATAAAGGATGTAGGCTTTTCAGGCCAAATAACCAGTTTTAAAAACAGACACTCCCCCGCCCAACTCGCCCCCTCTGTCTCAACAGAGATCATTTGCAGGTGGTGAGTACATAAAAACCTGTGTTTCGCAACTGCGCCAGTGTGATCAGGTCGCCATGGGAAGAAGTGTGTTGCTGCTCCTGCTGTTTCTCCAGGTTTTCCTGCTGATCACAACCTTCACGTCTGCAGGCGCAGCGGCTCTGCTGACAGATGAACCTTCACAGCCTTCCTCTGATGTGGTAAGAGGATCCGCTCGAGCTGCTAACATCGCTGGCTTTGACAGAAGCTCCTCCTTATGATGTCTGATTACCGCTGAGAAAGAAAGACAAATTGTTTTTGTTTTTTGGTGTTAGCAGTGAGCTTATGATGATACAAGGAACTCTGTTTTGTGTGAATAATAATAAATCATTTCCCATGATTTTGTTGCAGAGGGCAGGAAGTGCGCAGGACAGAACCAACAGAAAACATCAATATCCGAGCAACTGTGATTTGAGAGCTGGTGGATGTGGATCACTTGTGCGTACATATAACAAAATCCATCTGTCGATATTTGGTGATCATTTAATTTTATTCATGATGTATTGACACGTGACTTTTCCTCATTTACCCAGTCACCAATCTGAAAAAGGACCCAAGTCACCAACTCTTCAAAGAAGCTCCGATCCTAATTGGCATGTAACTGAAAAAAATGAGTCACTGCATAACTTTTGAATTGTGAATTCATGTTGTCATATCAAACTTCCACCTGCATGCAAAGGTCAAGCGCTCAGCCACTGAAGACATGTTTTTGTTCAATCGTTTGCCTGTTGCTTATCTAACTGTCTGTGGAAAACCAGCAGAGCACAAGACCAGGCAGCTGGTAACACAAGTTTTATCGAGTTTGCACCGTCCCTCCATTTTGAAACATGTCATTCAACCAATCATCAAATCAGATCAGAGTGCTCCAGTTGGTTTCCACTCATTTGGGGGCGGAGCTTTGGAGGGAGCACTGACATTGTCGCGCATGCCATGTATGTTTGAAGTGTCACTATCACACAGCGCTTTCAGAGATAATGATAAACACGTGTTGCTGTCCTTTGATTGACGAGTAAATACCTTCCCCCAAAAATGTTGGCCTTACAAGATGAGAAATTTAAGAAGAGGAAAAAAAGAGCATAAATACAAAGAACAATGCTTTTCTTTAAAATAAAAATAAAATAAAAGGTAAAATATATACTGTGAGAAAACATGAGTATGTGATTTTGGTGAATGGAACCTCTTGGTGGCCACATCACTTGAGTGTCGAACGGGTCGCCAGTCCATTGCAGGGCCATCAGGAGCTCAGTATCCTGCTCAAGGATACTTGAACATGGTCACCGGGGAAAGTGAGGATCAAACCAACGGCCCTTCAATTACTAGACGGCCTCTGTACCTCTGAGCCATGCTGCCACCACTGTGAAGCTAAAATGGCAACAATCTTTCTGACTTCACCTTTAACACCCACAGACAACACTCTGTTTATGACATGTATGCACCATGGAGATGAAACACAGCTTGAAGTGATCTTCCCAGTCAAATTGAAGTCTTACTGTATTAATATTTTTATATAAGAACCCAATGTTTGTTTTTTCTGCCCTGTTTGTTGGTAATAGCTGTTCCTGGGTGGTGCAGCTGAAGCGCTGACCTCTGGGGAAATGCAGAGCGGCCCAATGAAAGCAGTTCTTTAAAACAAACAAGATGTCTCTTTGTGAGAATTAAAACTCAAATGTAATTTTGCACCGTACCTGTGGTTTTAGCTGCAGGATGGTCATTAATACTGTGGTGCATGTATTCCTGCTATAAGAGCTAGCATTTGCCAAATCTGTTGAACTATCTCCTTCGTTTTTTTCAAGGTTAAACTAAATAGCTAATCGCTTGCAGGTGGATAAGTTGTAGCACAGTTCCTCCAAGGTGCAGGAATGTTCTGTGTGTTCCAAACTACTGCGCAGATGAAGTCAGGCTTCACGGACAGTATTTATATATCAGCACGGAAAAAGGGGAGGGGCCCTTCTTTCCCTTTCCCTGACATATTTGGTTCAATTAATGTCCGTATGTGGTACAGAAATGTTGCCAACTGATTGTCTCAGTGTGAACATGTTCTCTCATGCCCATGAAACAAGAGAAATTGACATCCAAAATAAATATGCAGTGGTTTGATTCCTGTCACTTGACTTCCCTCTCACTTTCCTCCTCCTCCTCCTCCTGCTGCTGCTCTTCTTCCTCCACCTCCTCCTTAGAAGAGAGTTTTTTTGTGTGGCACTACAAAAGTTGAAACCGGACTGATTCCCTACTCTCCGGCCAGAAAAGCAGAAGAAGCAGTGACCTAAGGTAGGAGTGGTGACTTCTCGTTGTCTGGAAGCAGATCCAGTTTACTGACATGTATGAGATCTCCGAGATGTAAAAAAAAAAAAAAATGTACGTGGACTTTTTTTTAATCTTTGGATGATTTCACATCCTCTTTGTCCTGCATGTGTGAGACTCTCCAATCTGCTATGTCCAAGAGATTTCATTGGAAAAAAATGAGAGGAATTTTTTTTCTTACCCATTTCCAATGTCAGATAGACAGTAAATTGTTTTGGAGTCACACGAACCTCAAAGAAGGTCATCAGCTACACTTGGCAAAGTCGGAATCATCAGCTAGAGATCAGGCTGTGCGTGTAGAGTCAGGGTTTCCTCTAATGAATTGGAGCGAATCATCAATTGGAAGTAAATCATCATGTTTTTGAGCGGAACTTCCCACCACCCAAACAGTGACGGTGTGAAGTATCACATTAAAGTTGCCCTTTGACCTTTTGGATGTGAAACTGCCTCATTTCACCTGATTAGACATCAGTGTTGTCATAACAACTGGGAAAATTCCAGCGTTGCGGTTGTATTTTATGCTGTCACAGCCACTTTGAACGATGAGCAACATTTAATCAGTTCACTGAATTTGAGGAAATTCCTTCACAGCGTTCCTGTGAATTCACATTTAAAACCGGGAGGAATTTTTCTCCACGGCTGCCGCTGAAATAAAGATCACATTTAAAACCCGCCTCCAGTGTTAACCAGGAATATCCAAATGTGTCTGAAATAATTCACCTTGCAAGTAGATATTCCAAAAACATATCATCCTCAGCAAGTTCTGCGAGGCAGATATCTGGGCCAGGGGTTTCCATGGAAATATGAAAGTTAACACCATCTGCACTTGTTTAAACTGTGTACCCTCCTCTGTCCGTTTCTTGTTATCACACTTCGAAAATGCAGAGTGAACAGATTATCTCAGGGGAGGAACAAAAGGAATGAACTGTTTGGGGAAGGATGCAATGAGTAGTTGCACAAGTATTTGCCAAGTTTCTTCTTCAAAGGTATAACCTGATATCTTACAGCATAATAGTTATGAAAACCTGCTTATTTTACAAAGCTCTTATTCCAACAGTTATGCCTTTGTTCTCTTGCGCTCACAACTTTTACGTCTGTATAATTCAACTTGAAATTTGTGTTGCTCCGCTAATATTCACCCCACAGTAGGACTGTGATAAAGCAGAAGAGTAATCCAGTGTTCCTCCACAGGTCGATCTAATTAGGATGGATGTCTTTGAGGACGACTATGACTATGACAACATCACCTTCAGCTATGACGACTACGCCCACATGTGTGAGAAAGGCGACATCCGTTCTTTTGCAGCCCTCTTCCTCCCTGCCGTATACACCGTGTGTCTGGTGGTGGGGTTGGCAGGGAACGGTATCGTGGTGGCTGTGTACATCTACCACAAACGCCTGAGGACCATGACGGATGTTTTCCTGACCCACCTGGCAGTTGCAGACCTCCTCCTGCTCTTCACGCTGCCTTTCTGGGCTGCTGACGCGGCGAGGGGCTGGGAGCTGGGAGAAGTCTTCTGCAAGATCGTGTCGGCCTGCTACACGGTCAACTTCACCTGCTGCATGATGATATTGGCCTGCATCAGCCTGGACCGCTACCTCGCACTAGCCAGGGTGCAGGGCAGAGGCCAAGGTCAGCTGCAGAGAATATTTGCCAGGAGACACTGTTGGAAGGTGTGTCTGGTAGTTTGGGGGACAGCGTTCATCCTGGGCATACCTGATGTCATCTTCTCTGAAGTGAGGTGGCTATCGGACAGGAATATCTGTCTGCCTATCTATCCTCCATCTATGGTTGGAGGAGGGAAAGCTCTCCTGGAGACAGCAGAGGTGCTGCTGGGATTTCTGATTCCTCTCCTGGTCATGGTGATCTGTTACTGGAACGTGGGCAGAGCACTGAAGAACCTCCCTACCGAGGGCAGGGACAAGAAATGGGAAGCTCTGCGTGTACTGCTGGTAGTCGTGGGTGTATTCGCGGTCACTCAGCTGCCGTATAACTTCCTGAAGGTCTTCCGCACGGTGGACCACGTCTACGCTTTAGTGACCCATTGTGGAACCAGTAAAGCATTGGATCAGGCTGTTCAGGTGACAGAGAGTCTGGCCCTAACTCACTGCTGCCTGAACCCGATCGTCTACGCCTTCATGGGGTCTTCCTTCCAGCAGCACATAATGAAATTGGTCAAAAAGTTTGGCCGGAAGAGAAGGAAGAGGCCAAACGAAAGTCCTGCTGAAGAGGGGATGGAAATATCATTCAGCACTCGTGGTGACTCCCAGGAGACCAACACCTTCTCATTCTGAGTTAGACTGCCGCAGTAGTACTTCACAATATAGTACTAGTGCTGTAGTACAGTCGATGTTCTGTGTTGTAGCTTTGTGCTGGAAACTGCAGTGCAACAATATGTGGAAATAATTACTTCATAATTTTCTGTTTTGTTGTAAATCAAAAAAACTGTATTGTACTCACATATTACACACATCAGCCCGTTATCTTGTGGTGGTTCGTTCCTCAAAACTTCAGAGTACATTGTTTTGCACTGAGTGACAAGAATTTGAGTTCAATTCAGATACACCAAATCTGTCTGAAAATACAAGTTCCAACAAATTTAGCATCGATCTTTGAGGAATTTGCTAACCCCCCCCCCCCTCCAAAAAAAAAAAAAAATTATGAGAGGATGCTGTGAAGACGGTGTTTCTCTTGCTACTGGCAAATGACACAGATTGACCTCAAGGGATTTATAAATTTGTGCGACTGCACTGCTTAACCCCCTGAAACCTTAACAGCGCTTGGGTGAAAGTCCAGTTCTTGTACACAGTTCCTATTAGGATAAACACAAGTTTAAGTTCATGTTTACTCTATTGCTCTTTGCAAACAGGTCACTGGTTCAACTTTAGTTTCAAGTTGTACAAGAGACAATAAAAAAAAAAAAAAAGCAGCACAAAACACTCTAGACTTTATGGCTTCATCTTGAAGTATTTTGCTGTGCCCTCCATCGCTTCAGGTTACGATTTCAAATCTTCTGCACTCATTACTTGGACTGTTTACTTCCTTGAACCCAGCTGGTACAAATCACATGGTTTAAGGGAAGCTGCATGTCACGCTCTGGCCCATGCATCCCTCGATGTTGGTGCCATTTGACTGATGTCATCTGGTAACTCTCAGTTCAGCCACAACCACAAAAGTCCTGGAAAATAGCTAAATGACTGAATACTTTACTTGCGTATAAATGTACAATGTTAAAGTCAACTATCAAAATGGTACTGTGAGATTCAACTCATTTATTGAAAAAAATGTGCATATAACAAAATGTAACAAAAACATTACTTTTTGCATTCAAGGCTATAAATATCCCTAAATGCCAACTAAGGCTCTTAACATCTGATATTTCTGATGAGAAACAATGATAATTTAACAACAACCAAGGCAGTCAACCAGCTTCAGTTTCAACAAACTAGAACCAATAATTGTTTTTTTTCCTCTTAAGTTAATTAAAAATATCACTTATTCAACATGTATAAAAAAAAGGAACTTATGATACAAAAACTTGAGAAATGGCAGTGTCACAATAATTTAGAAAGGAAAACTTTCTAGCTCCCCCCCCCCCCTCACTAGAACAAGGTTACAACATGTAACCAAAACACTCACCGATTAAATACAACACGCCATTTTATCAAATGCAACACGGAGGTGGCGGCGTCCCCATGTTACCAGTGTTACCAAAGGTTGATTCAACAGCAAATACTGAATCATTACTGTAAATGGCGATAAAGCTCAACACTGGCACAGTTCCAAATAACGATACAGAGAAATGGCTGAGTGCTCGCCTCAATACATGTGCATGCAAAAGTGCAGTAGGGTCATGAAGGATTTACCCTGGCTTACATCCATGAATGCGCCCTCTTTGTCTGTTGATACTTTTACCCTGTAAACCACTAACCACTCAGTGGGGACATTTACATAAATACCTCATCGCATCCTTGTTCAGATGTTATGTTTTGGCTGGAGCTCCGTTTTCTAAAAGGGATCTAGCAAGCCAAACCTTTGAAGAGAGATGGATGATAATGGCATGCTTAAGTATTGGATGTGGAATTCTAACTAACCCAGCTAACTATATCTGTGTGGCATCCTCAGTGAAAGGCAAAAAGTCGTTCCTGAGATTGTACGAGCGTACGGAGGAGTAGGCGTCGGTCATCAGTAATTGAGGATCTGCACGTCGAACAGGTCACACACGCCCTCGTTCTCATCTAGATTGAAGCTGTAGTCCATGCCTGCGTACAAAGAGAGAGACGAGAAGGAGAAGAGTACATAAACAGCTGATTCGTCCCTCTAAGTGTAGGGGCAGGAGTTGACATACTTACCATCAGTCGACATGAGCTCATCAATTAGATCAACAGCTTCTGAAAGAACATTCCAAAAAAAACCAAAAAGTTTTTTTACAACTCATATCCCAAAATAATGTATGGAAAACTACAATTAAATAAAATCTCAAACAAACTAGCAGTTCGTCATTCAATTCACATTCTCCTAATCAATACAGGAAAAAAGTGTTGAATTTATCTTTAACGGCTTGAGAGGACAAGAGTCACTAGAGTCAGTTTCCAAAACTCAGTAAACCGTTATGGCTGCCCAAGAAGTGAACATTTCAGAACGTGCGTCTCACAGTCACACACAACCCTGTTAAGGATTTATTTAAGTATGAAGCAAACCCTTTGAGGGCATTTAAGATTGTGTGAAAGTCTGAGCTTAGACAACAATAAAAAACCAAAGAAGAGTTCAGGAGGGTACGATCACTTCTGCTGAGGGACTGGTACCATCACGGGGCCTCACCCTCTCGGTCCTTCGTGTGGTCTCCTGCTGAGCTGAGCTTCAGCAGGCTGCTCATGTCCAGCACAGACTGGAACTCAGGGCCGGCCAGCTCCATCTGCTGCTGCTCCAACACTGATGGTGGCTGAGTGGGACACTCTGCGTGGAGGGTGGGGGGTGGGACGGGGTGAACAGTAAAGATCGATCGGTTACGCTACGTTGCGGGGCTGTGGTTAATTATTCCTCCAACTAGACTGGGTTTCACTTCCAACATTTTTCCCAGAATTTTCTTTTGTCAAACCCCATTACAACACAGATTCTTATCACCTCTTATTTTAGCTTCGGCAAAGGGAAGTGGTGCATCTGTCCTACCTCAGACTGAAAGGTCAGATTAGTCACACCTGTCTTTAGTCTGCTGCCCCTCATAATGTGGGTCCACATCTATATGCAGTCTCACTGCCTGGCTTAAAACTAACAAATGCAGAATGTTGTGTGACGTGCAGGATGCACCTCCTCCACCCCGCTGGTAAACACACACTCCACCCAATTACATCACAAGTGCAATGTCTGAAAGCCAGAATCATGTCAAGTCACAAATGCAATCCAACCCCAACAACAGTCCCCATGTACAGCAACGGCTTCTATAGCGACTCCAACAGTTCACTTCATGCTGAAGAAATTCAACAGATCATTTACACATCAAGGATCCTTTCCATATCAAAGTAACTGTCCTAATTCAATTGAATGAGGTATTTTCATTTTTTAAGGAAAGGGAAATTTTAGTTATCAATTTATTGGATTTACAAAGTTCAATCTTTTACATCCTGGTTGTCCCCATATCAATTTCTTTGTCTTGTCATTATGTGTCATGCAAGTGCAACAAACACATTTCTTAAAACCGTTTAAATGACCTTAAACTATTTAAATTAAAAGAAAACAACTGTTGATTATTTCCCATGGACATGGCAGATGATTATTTGTTTTTATTTACTAAATGAAACCCAATTGTCATAAACCATTGTGAGTGATTCGATGCGTCTTCGCTTCATGACAGTCACACGGTTTAGAGGCGTTTCTCTTAGACTGTCCCTGCATGACTGGGCCTGCTGAGCGTCTGGTATTTCTGAGTCATCTGCTAAACAGGAACCATTAGAAGCAATAATCACCCAAATTCACATGATTCGGCTCATTACAACACGGCTTGCTTTTTGTTTCTCTTCAGCAGTGGATCGATGTCACATACTGCTCTCAGTTGTATTAACACAGGAAAATGTGAATTTAATGGAGGAAAAACTGCTTAAAGTGAACACAGTCTAATTAAAAAGGGCTGCACTGACTCACACGTACAGTGTTTGCTTTGTTGAAAGCATATTTTAGAGGAGTTGATTCAACTACTTGCTCATTTTAGAGGTTGTAACACAGCAAACAAGTTCACTTGAATAACCTGCATCGGCATGTAGAAGCACTGTGTTACATTCTGCTGCATCACGACTGCAGAGTTTCCCGTATTTATTCTCCAACACTTTCCATCTCTTTGTCACTTAACTTAGGACACTTTGATTGGTGACTTTAATGAGATTTTTGATCTGCACAAAGCCAAAAGAGGCAGAATCAGGACCATTTCATACAGATTCATCAGAGGTCCCTCAAAAACAAACAGACATCAAGATCAGCTGGGACGTTTGATAAGATTCCCATAATCACTGCCACCGCCACCCGACACCAGCTCAGATGGGCTGGTCACTCTCACATTCCAAAACAAGTCCTATATTCACAGCTTCTCAAAGACACAAGAATAAAGTGAGCATCAAAAAGAGCCACTGACCATAACACCTGGAAGGATACAGCAACCAATAGAGAGACCTGGAAAAAAATCGCTGCAGTCAAGGAAGGAGCTGCGCTTCATAACATTTATGCAGAGAAGTAGAAGTGCAGACTCATAAAAGTTTCCACCAACTTAGGCCAAACTACCACCCCAGCTCACTCCAAAACTGCATGTAGCTCCAGGATCAGCCTTTTCCCAACCCCCAAAAAACGTCCAAAAACAACCAAAATGGACGACAGCTATCCTTCACCCCAAGTGACCCCTGATGATGACGGTCCAGCGTGGGTACTCAACACACCACATAAATACAGTCTCTTGAACCTCCATCAAGCTCAGGCAACACTAAAACTCAACCTTAGAACAACACTAAAATAGGATTAAGCACAACAGTTAAGCAGGCGGCACATTGTGAAATACATCCGACAGGCTTGCTTCCATCAGTGATATCACTCGTGTTACCATGATACGTTTATCAAAGGCTTGTTCAGATTTGGCGCAAAACTCGACAGTAACAGCCAAATTTTATAGCAGCAACAAATGTGGGAGATTAATGTCCAACATGTTAAAGTTCTGAGTGGAGGATCAACACTCGAGGTTTGTGAAACACAGAAATGAAGCTGCTCAGGAGTGACACAACTGTGGAATTATCAAGACAGCCAATTCTTCTGTCTGCTTCATATCAAATATAAAATTATAGATATGTTTTCCACCATATGGATTGTTAGATTGTGAAGAAAGAGAAAGTTTAAATCTTCTGCTGGATTTATCAGATGTGAGTTTCTGCAAGATATTAAAAATGGTGTTAAAGCTTTTTCCTGGGAGATTTACACTTGCCAGTAAAAGCTTGTAAAAGTAACTCGTGGATTTCAAAGGGAACAAAATACATTTATTGTTCTTGTAACAAGCCCTTTAACATCTCATATTTGTGCTTCTTACCCATCTGCATACCAGGAGGGGTGGATGAGGGCGTCAGCAGTTCATCGTGTTCTGGCAGCGCCATCTGGTGGTCTGGGCACAGAGAGTCCTGGCTGCAGTAGGATGTAGTGGAGGCAGATGTGGAGTACATGGACATAGAGAGAGGGAATCTCTGCAGCCCGACGGCCATGCTGGGCGGAGATGGAATTGGGCAGATCTCCTCGGTGGGTGGCACAGGGAAGACCACAGGTAATGTGGCCTCTGAGTCCTTGTTGATGAGTATCACCTGGATGGGAGCCGTGTGGCTGCGTAGGTTCACCTGGTACTTCTTCTGACCACTCTGACCCTGCGATGCAGCAGCACGGACATTCAAGTTCCTACACCTTTTTCTAGTCCAATTCTAGCATTTCAAGGATTTTTTTCCCGTTTGTTTTAATAGCACCTTTTATCTGTAGCCTGCAAATAAATTCCTTCAAAAGCTTTAAATATCAGAGCACAATATGAATTTATGTTATGTGTTCTTGAAGTTCTTGGTTATCTTAGTGTGGTGTTTTGTCTGAGTTTATGACCATTTGTATTGATTTTCAAGCAAACAGAAGAAGCTCAAGTTATTGCCAAATCTGTGTAACAAATCCTACTAAGTAGGACAAAGTTGTATGTGTCCGCATCAGTGGAACATGCTTGTGAGGGGTGACAAACCATTTCAGGCAGCGGCACCTCGAGCTGAGTCCCAGCAGGAGCCACCACAGCAAGAAGTGTCTCTCCACAGAACGCATTACAGATGTCTTCATGTGTTACAAACTTATAAGTGAGGAGGCGATAAGGAAACAACGGCGATTACGTGCAAGAGGAAAAATGGAGACACTAAACTGGAAAAACTGGACTTAGCGTTGCGCCATTGAGGATTAGCTCGGCTTGGATTTCACACGAGATGGACAACAGTAATTATATCTATGAAGAGGATGGAGTTGGGGATTTCATCATCACTGGCATTAACTGTTATAAGACAGAACCAGAATTAATCATGAACATATAGTTTCACTAGAACGTGACATCACAGGCTTCAGCTCTACATGTAGGCGGACGCATCTCTGCTTTCCTCCGGCTTGAAGGGACCAGCTAGTTTACTGCACTCAAACATGAATGAAGAAACCAGACACAAACCCTGAACTAGTGTCAGATAGTGTCAAAGGATATATGCTGGTGATTGGATCATGGTTGAGGTGTTTAATGTTCTCCTCCAGCCACATCCTCTGGTTGTCCAGCTCCTTCTCTTGGGCCTCCAGCTCAGTGATCTGGGCTTTCAGAACCGTCACCTGATCCAGCACCTCCTGGCTTTGGCTCCCCTTGTTCTCCCCCCTGTACACAAGGATCAAACACCAAAGAGTAGCACTTCCAACATCCAAATACCCAGGCATCTTTTGTGTCTTTTTTTTTGTTGGAAAATATCATAATCTATTCTGACGAGAGAAAAATAAATACATAATAGCTTGATAAGTGCTGTTATGATATTAAAGTTTCAAAATTTTAAAAAGGTGATAAAAAGGTCTTTTTTTTTTTTTTACAATAAAGAAGATGTTATCTCAAACCTCCACTGGATTATATTCTTGTTTTTCTTCTCGATCAGCCCAACGCCTTCTAGGACGTTAGTTATGTCATATATCCTCCTCTTCTGCTTCACTGCCAAACTGTCTGCAGCCTGTACATTTGGAAGAAATGTCCATAAAGGTTCTTGTTCACTGGCGTAAATACATCACAATTTAGGCATCGGGAAAAGTTCTTCAGCAAACTCTACATGGGGGGGGGGGGGCTCAAAGAATTTGGCAAATCAAGAATGTGGCAAATCAGCTGCACAAACAGCAAATCAAACCTGTTGGCAGAGGAGGACAGTTATACAATAGTGGTGGAGGAAGGAGGGGGAAAAGGCTCTGCTGTGTAAACATTAGCCAGCTTTGGCGCGCAAGAGGAGAGGGAAAACTCCCTCGCCACTCCGATCAAAATCATGTATTTATACAAAGAAAAAGACAGTCATTTTCTTTTCTTTTTTTTTTTTTGTCTGATCACAAGTCACAGCCGCAAGTTAGAATCTATAAGCAAATAGTGGTGATATTTCAAATTCCCTGACAAGCCTTTACATCCGAGCAGTATTCTAAATGTCCAAATTTCTAGAGTGTTGTTGATGTAAAGTGAAGACATCCAGAGGAAAATAACACGAGAGATGGCAGGAGGGACACTGTGGTCAATGAAATGCCAACACACACACACACACTTGCAATCAGTGCTCGCCACTTTCTGCAAAAGAAAAAAAAACAAAAAACTACTAATCGCCCCTCCTATACATGGCATGTCACTTGCTCATCTGTCACCACCATTTCCACTGAGTTGTCATCTCTAACTGCTCTGTCTCGTAACCTTAACCCTAACATACACATCTTTACCAATACATTTCCAGAACGTTTAAATGCTTTTGAGGAACATTTTCATGAACATACAATCTCTGAAACATCTATTTGACAATTAAAAATAAACTGGAAAAGGTTGACATGGATTTCTCTGAGTATATTTGACAAAAAGTAAATCAATGAAACAGGATTTTCTCAGCAGATCTTCTTTGTGATGCAAATTACTGTGACTTTTCCCAAACTTTTTAGCTTTACAGATTTTTCAAAGACTTTGGAAGGCTTGCTATTTTCAAAGAGCATATCTCCTCTAGGTTTTTCCATAATCCTTATCCAAGCCCCACTTTAGATTTTCTTGGCACGTTTTGGTATAATTTGTTTATCTGAGTATTTCTTTTAAATCCTTGTTATTCTTTTTTAATTGATTCAACACGGTCATCGGGATCCTGCTGTATGACAGAAAATACAATAAAATGCACTTTGAGTAAAAAAACAACTAACTACTAAGACTTCTTTTTTACACTGAGATCATTGACATATACAGATGTCTTCATCTCATGAATATAATGTTTAACTTCTTGATAAGTATCAAAAATTGTTACCTGACATGTATGAAGAGAAAAAGCTGGAACTTCATCGCTAACATGTGAAAGTACTGACATCCAGCAAATCTGTACTGGGGTTTGTAGTGAGATTAAATGTGGGCATACCGAGAATATATGAAAGCATTCTGAAATAAGTGACGTTATATGTCATTTTACAGAAACCTGGTTACAAAATAAATCCTCCAAACGTGTTTTTGACGTCTTATTTCAGCTAGTTGACCCCAACAACATGAACCGGGGAGGCCTGCTGGGTAATGGCGGCTAGCTAACCTCCACCACCTGGGGGACCAATCAGTGCACCTGACCGGCCCCACCAGTGATTGACAGCCCTTTGTTCACGTCTGCTGTCGGAACCGTGGCTCGGTTTAAGAACGTTAATCTTTGACCGGAAATCGCGCTTTTACTGACCACTTTCAGGTCCAGGACGCCATCCTCCGCCTCCTGTAGCAGACTGACAAACTTCATCGTCAGGAGCCCCAAACTTTTCTCGTAGCGGCTCGGTGTCGAGCGGACTCTCTCCGTCGTCTCAAACTCCATCTTCGTTCGATAAAATAGAACCTTACCTAATCTCAGTTAACCACCTGCGTTTAACTTCCATCTACGAACATTTCTAATCCCTCGGACACGTCTCCTCCTCAGCGGGACGATGGCAGTTACCTGTTGGGAGTTTTAAATGAATGGTCGGTGCGTTAGTGCAGTTGCCAGGGCAACCGCTGTCCCGCTCGTGCCCACCCCCCCCCCACCCTCCAACTTTAGGCGTGACTCCGCCCTCTCCTCGCCACATCAATAATTTGTTTTGAATAAAGAATAAACTCGTAAAACACGATAACTTAACTCAAATATATTTTTGATTAACACATTTTAAACTTGCCATATATTTTTGATCTGAAACTCACTGAAATTAACTCGTAACACTGATTTTTTTTTTTTTTTTGAGGGAGAAAAACTAACTTGTATCTGGTACCTCAGAATTAATACTATATTTTGCTACTATTACTTTGTTTGGTTAAACATTCCACTTAATTAAGATGGATTAGTTTCCAACTGCAAATTTATTACCTGAATTTTCTGCCAGAAGGTTTTTTTTTAAACCACAGGATTAATACAATTCATAGTTTTTCTTTGAATTTTTCAGATTTGAATCCTTCATCTATCAACCAATACCGGCGATCCGTTCCTCATCTCTTGGATTATGCATTTTAAGACTTGTTGCCTCAGAATTATTGTTATTGAGATTTTTTTCAAAATACATAATGAATATAAGTAGCATAATGTACGGGGCAGGAATCATATTCACAAAGTTAATTTTCTATTTTGCAAAAATACCATGTTACCATTATTAAAAGAAAAGAAAACCACCCATGCTGAGAGAATTCATTTATTTGGAATTATGACATACTATAAACAATAACTTAACATTGAAATTATTTTTTTTTTAAATTAACACATATGAAGAAAAACTACAGTCCTTTGTTGCCTGTGTATTTTCATCCAGTCCTCTTTCAAGCGTTAAATTCTTTCAGCACACTGGTTAGACGATTCATTTTCTCCTCCATGAGTCTCTTGCTCGTTTCTGTCTCAACCAGCAGCTGACGCATCTCCTCCTCCACTTCAAATACCTGAAGGACCCACAAACAGAGAAGCTCAGCAGCAGGAAACACACAACCTAGTTAGGTTAGCATATAAGAAAAATGGGAATCATTAGAGGTGAGACTACCTGCATTACAGAATTCCTCATATTTTCTTCCATTTCTCATTTTCTACATGTGTTTATTTTCACTCACATTTGTGAGCCGGGAGGTGATGAAACGCAAAATAAGAATCTTTTCAGAGGCAAATTGTCTGTATATAATGTTAAACAGAGGTGCAGAACAGATGCCTGTCATGTTTGCGTTACTGTCAGGCAGGAACAACAGTAATCAGTGGAAACATATCAGAAATCCCTCGAACGAACGGCATAGACAGATCAACTTCTGGAAAACAATTAATATGTTAGTGTCAAACGAAAAGCTTATTCTCTTTACAACATGTAGCTAAGACCAAAGACCAATTAAACCTGATCCACAATTTAATCTAATCATTAAGTAAAAAAAAAAAATTATTTATTTTACCTTCTGACTGGCCTGTTCCATCTGTTTCTGCTTTTCATTAGCCAGCTGTAGCATCTCAGTTTGATGTACAGCCTGGAGGGACTCCAGTTGCTGGCGAAATGCATCGTCGACATAGCGCAATTTCTCCATTGCAGCTCTGCAAAACAGAAAACCACAAAGCAAAAAAAGAAAAAAAGACACAAAGTAAGGCACTGTATGGATCAGAACCAAACAGCCTTTGGTGCAATATGCCTGCACAGTTTTTAGGCGAATAGCCTTGGAAATTATGCAGACATAAACTTCTAATATTCCAAACTTTATCACCCACCTGCTCCTGTTTCAAGGACAATATCACTGAAAACAGCAATCAAGCTCCAAGAGCGACATTTAGCGTCGCATTATGCAAATATAGCTACAATACCATTCCCCACCACATATAACGTAATAACTGTAATTAACTTTACTGCATTCATGATTAATCTTTTAATGAGTACAGCACATAATATTTGATGAGAAGACATGCAGAAACTGAAAGAGCAACTGCTGGGGAATCTGGTATTTCTCGCTTTACTATCTCCATCTTGTGAAATACCTGTGTTCTTGTATTGCTTTGTCTCTTTCCTCCAGCAGCACACGTTCCTTTGAGTCAAAATTCTCCTTCATGCGCTTTACTTGGCTCTCTAGCCGAGTGAGTAGGTCTGCCTTCTCCTGCCATTTCTGACAGGAATCACTAAATGGAGAAAGAGAGTTGTCCGGTGATACAGACGCCCCAATGACGCCGCTGATGTTTCAGCAGGAGGAAAGACCGTCTTAAATCATATGTGCTGCAACTATGGGTCAGAGACCAGCTTTACATCTAAACAGCACTCCAACAAATCACATTACTATATCAAAAATATTATTCATGTACACATACAACACCTGTATGCATGTATTCATACATTTATTATGATGCACTTTCAACTTTGAAGGATAGAAAAGTTTTATGCCAGGAAAGTGTGTTTGAGATGAAAAAACTTGCCTGTGAACTCTTTTCACCTCCTCAAGCTCTGCCTCCTTGTTCTCCAACAGCTGCTTCAGCTCCTCCTTGCGGAGCCTGTGATGTTCCAGGCGCTCCCTCAGTTCAGTCAACCGAGCCGTTTCCTCTTCATGCTGCTGCTGGAACTTCTTCTGGGCTTGGACCGCCTCGTCACGCAGCCTATGGATCAGTTCATCACGCTCCTGCGAGGCCTACACAGCAGGGAGCCAGGGGTGACATGATAACTTCCACGGTGTTTCTTGAGATAAATATGTCATAGGACAGATAGAAAGACTGATAAAGAATGCACATTCATGTGGTTGAGGAGGTGACTGGTTTCAGTTACCTCTTTGAGTTTGCGGATGGTTTCAGTCTGGTCACTGATGATTTTGGTTTTGATTTTGAGGGTATCGTTGTCCCTCTCCATCTGTTTCTTCTCTGTCTCCAGCTCAGAGCTCAGTGCCTCTATCCTGGCCTCCAGGCGCCCACGGTCCTGAGCTAATGATGCACCTTGTAAAGAGATTTTGGCAATTAGTATCACTCATGTTAGCAATTATTTTGATACTGTATAATAAAATATATTCCTTTCCCTATCATTCTCCAGTGTTCCCTCCATCATGTTAGGGTAGTCTGAAATGCTGCTGCTTATCCAATCACCGAGACTAAAAGATATGAGTACATTACCAATGTGTTTGACCTGCTATACTGTTTCTCAGTTAACATTTTTATTGATTAAAAAAATCAATTATTCAGTTTTAAAGCATTAAATGGTCTTGATCCTCATTATCTCTCTGCAACTCCTAAAATCTGCAAAATGGGGTCTTGTTGGTCACTCCAAGGTCAAAGTTGATGAAAATGGGATGGAGATTTTGCTGTTCAGCTCCCACCACCACCACACACACACACACACACACACACACACACACACACACACACACACACACACACACACACACACACAAAACCCTAACCCACAAAGTCTGTAGTGTCATTTAAAACTCAATGGGAATTTTTTTTTATTTGAAAAAACTTGGAAATGTTTGCTACACCTCTTATATTCTTACATTTTGGCTCTACGTTCACCTTTGCTTAATTTTTATCAGCCTTGTTTAGTTTTATTTGTGAAGCACTTTTCAATATTATTGAGAATATTGCTACATGTATACAGATAAAGTTTATTATCATTATATCACTCTTGGGTCTTTGTTGATGACTGTATTTCCATGTTTTTGGCATGAAATATTTTGTCAGATATAAATTACAAAGGCAGTACTTCACACCATTTTTTTGCCTACCCTTGCTGATAAGAGTGCCGTCTCCCACAAAACTGCTAGATGGCAGGCTTTACTTGAAACAGGTCACATGAAACATTAGCACAGAGAGTACTAAGCTTTTTTCATACTCCCTAGTCATCCCCCATAGTTAACAGGGACTCACTTTACCCAGAATGAATATAGACAATCATCTGTTGTCTGGAGGATCTCTCAAACAATTAAAACTATCCGTCTGTATTTTGTGCACTTTAAGGATCATTCAAAACAGCAACAATGAACAAGAAAGTGTCCTTGTGGATGTCTCACACCTTGCTGGGCAAGTTCTTGGCCCCAAATCTTTCTCTCTGCCCTGAGGCCGTCGATCACTGACTCCTGAGCGGTGAGCTGAGACAACAGTCGTGCCTTGTCTTTCTTCAGCATTTCAAGCTGGAGGCTGAGGCGCCGGTCCTGCTCCACCTCTGCTTCCAAGGAATGCAGACGCCGCTGTCAGAGAGACAGTATTAATGATCAAAAGCTGTCATGGGTGACAGATGGAAAGGCAGCTGGATCATCCAGTATTTATGGTATCTCGAAGTAGTCCATCTTAGACAAGATCAAGCTGAACATATTTGAGAAAATGACTAATGATCATGACTTATCATGTCTCGCTTATATATCATGTGACTTTACAATCTGCTACAAATTTAAGCACTCAGGAACAGGCAGCTCTCACTCTTGTACTTCGGAGGTGTACCTTTAGTTCACTGACAGCATCTCTCTTGGCTTTGATAAGTTCAGAAATGCGTTTTTTCTGTTCTTTGACCATGGCTGTGAGCTCCTGCACTAGTGTGGATGATTTCTTCTCCCTCTGCTGGGACTGGGCGAGGGTCGCTTTGAGTTCCAACATCTCTGGGGTCATTTGATCACACACTTCCTTTACCTACAGGAGTATAGCGAGGAAGTTAATGTACATGAGACATCAAAGAGGTCAGTGTGAAGCACTTTCATCAGAAAAACACCAGATGTGACCATTTGATCAGTCAGTGTCACATTTGAGGTCATGAAGACTTAAAGTAGCAAACTGTAAAATCAAGAACAAAGTTACACTTTGTACAGAGAGTGAATAAAAACTAATGATGTGGAAACATACAGATTCTTTCAATTCAAATTCTTCGATAGTTGATATTCTATTTACCGGTGTCCAGAGTCAAATGACTACTACTACTACTTTTTTTTACAGGACATAATAATCATTTCAGCTTGACTGTAAAACAGTAGTTACAGTATATCTGGGTGGTGCTTGTGTGCATCTTTTATCAAACCTCAGAGAACCGAGCAGCCTCAATGGTTAGCGCCATGCGGAACTCATCCTCCAGAGCAGCATACGCTTTCCTGCCTTCCGCCACTTTCTCCTTCAGCTCTGACTCCCTGTGGGCATGTTTTTGTTCCAATGATGCAACTTCTTTTGCCACTGCCTCGTTGAAATCTGCTCCTCCTGGTTGCAGACGCATCTCCAGCTGCTTTCTTTGGAAAACATGCCAAGAAGCGTGAATAGGAATGTTAAAATGGGTACTTATAGAAACCCTTCATGCTTTGATTTGTTATCATCGTTGAAGGCTCACCAAAGAGAAAAAAGTCAAAGGGTTATTATGACATTATGGCATGACATTAGTATCTCTTTCAAAATCAAATATGGATATAGTATTTTCCAGTAATCAAAACTTGAATAATAATATAAGAAGAAGCTTGAGGAAACAGATTTTCCATGCTTTTATAAAGTTGATGTTAAGCACATGTTCTTGTAGTGACAGAGAATACAGTCTTTCCTGAGTACCTGTGCTCTTGTTCCCTGGTTACCAGCAGTTCATGCAGCTGCTGCAGTTTGTCTTTGTGCTGGCACACTGAGGCTCTCTGGATGTCTAACTCCCTCTTCAGAGCTGCTGCCTTGTTCTCCAGCTCTTGGTGCTGCTTCATCTGAAGAAAGTCAGCAAATCACTTCAACAAGCATGTCACGTCCAATGACCCTCTCTGCTGAATTCTTTTATCTGTCTGCATTTATTCACTCTGCAGAGTAGTTCGCTGAACAACTGCAGTAGTGTAATAAAAAGTTAGAGTGGCATAGGGAGTTCACGGGTTCACTGGTTATCACAGGTAAAAGAAACAGCATGACCAGATCATGTTTGTGCTGGAGGCAAAATTACTATACAAAACTGAGAGATTATAAGGAAAGCCTTGACTAAAATCAATATTATCTGTACTCAATAGTAATCATGGGTATACTGAAGAACCCACTCTACCTCTTCAGCCTGCTGACGAGCCCTCAGTGCTTCACCATGGGAGGTAGCAGTCTTATATTGTTCTACAGTGCCGCAGGCCTGCTCCAGTTGCTGGCTTAGGGATTGACACCTTCCCTCCAGCTCCTCAACACGAGTCTGCAGTTCGGAGCGCCCTGATCGTTCCTTTAGCAGCATTTCTTTCAGTCTGGGGAGAGAAACATGATGGAAGCATATGAATTAGAGTAAGAAATGACATCCCAATTCTGTATTATCAGTCTATTAGAACTATAAATGTGATGTGTATATGACATTGGAGAAATCGAACATTGTAATACGCACAGACCAATATGTAAAGAAAATCCATCCAAATGTAAGTGCAGAAAATTTAGGACACGCAATTTAAAGGTAGTGCTCATCACATCATATGAATGAACAAGTTTTCACAATGGTAAACCTCTCTGTGTTCTATGTTCTACAGTAATATATATATATATATATATATATATATATATATATATATATATATATATATATATATATATAGCCATTTTGCAGGGATTAATGGACTCAAACAATCTAACCATTGTTTTAAAACCACAACAATATCAAGAGTAGGCTAACAGTGACGCACGTCAACAGTTGTTTGTACTAACTGTCACTGCCAGATGATGGGAGACAAACATTCCCTACCATAGCTTTAAAGAAACCCCCAAATGTATGGACAACCTCATTCAGTATTTAACAGCCATCCATCCATCCATTATCAGCTGCTTATCCTGTTTCAGGGTCCCTGCAGGGCTCTAGCCTGTCCTAGCTGTCATCCAGCGAAAGGCGGAGTCATACAGTATATAATTTTCTTTTGCCTTGATGAGCCATTTCTCTGTTATTTCACTCATGATGAGCAGGAGTCAACAGCAAGAGCCTGTATCAGTATCATTAAGCAGAGACAGTTAAGATTGATTCATGTAATACCAGTGACATATGCTTGTCACTGTGCTTTTAATTACAATCATAACGCAGATTTATCAAAGCAAGCAGGGACATTGCACATGGCAGCCACAGCTGGCTGTATCTGTCGAACTGAAGCAAGAATGTTTTCAGATAAATGGTTTCACACATGTAGGGGGAGAGATGGGAATATTTAATAATAGATAATTAGAAACTCTGGCATTTAAATATAAGATATAGTATAATGGGTGCAGAGGTTAATGATCTTTACACTAAATAGCACATCATCACAGACAACTGCAGGCATACAGGAAGGTTTTAACGTAATGGAGCCAAAATGTCTGCTCAATTTCATACGAGGCCATGGGACAATCAGTGTGGAATTTTAATGGCGAGATGGACATATATTGTTAAAAAATGAGACAGCCGGCAGGCACTGGTCTCAGGAGAGTCAGTAGAAAAGATGAAAAGGGTACAAATGGTTGAAAATCCATTATGCACTTGACAACTAAAATCCACAGAGACAAGTTCAATTATGGCTTTTCATCATGATATCTGCATTAGAGCAGCTGAACCCATTCATGGGAAGGTTTGTGTGCATGCTGCATTTGAGTGAATGTTAAGTGTGAACCGTAAGTGTACGTCCGACTGGCTGTCCTCTTACCTGTCTGTGGTGTGCAAGGCCATGCTCTGAAGGTCTTTTTCTTCACTGACTTTTGTCCTCAGGCACTTTAGCTCCTCTGTAAGCTTCCTCACAGCCTGTTCTGCCTTCCAGCGTCGCTCCCTTTCTTGATCACGCTCCTCCACAATTGCCTGAGCCACACAAATGCACGTACAGTACCCATTAATTCCACTAAAGATTGAGTAAACATTAAGAAATACGAGAAGAAGATGACCCAAATAAGGTCCTTTTGATCCCCTCTTCAAGAGGGGAATAACATCTTTCTTAACATATTCATTCAATAAAGCACTACCCTGTAGGTTTCTTCTTCCTTGGTGGACTTGTTTTTCACCTCGCTTGAGGCTATAGTACCGCTCAACGGTACTGTCCTAGTTGGCCTTGATGTGTCTGCATCCCCTTTGCCACCAGCAAACCGCCTGGGTCCGACAGCAGTCTTTGAACTCCTCTGTTTACGATTCTCCTGATCACTGCACATAAACCAAATCACAGGTATTGAACCAGCACTAAAATCGACCATAAACTGCCCTCCAGCTCATGCCTGGCTCAATAAAGATGACTTGTCCACTTTTATAGCCAAGCAAACTTTGAAAGCAACTTCAGCTAATTTTTCAAAAATCACCTTCTTTTGATTTGAAAAGGAGGAAGTTTACTTAAGCTAGATAACAGACTTTTCAGCACATGTAATGTTCTTGTCATGGCTGGGAGGAGGAAATAGAACACAAAAGTATGGTTGGTAATAATGATTTTAACAAAGAGTTGTAATTGTGAGTGCAGAAAATATTCAGGTAGAGAAATCACCTGTCTGATCGCCTGCCCTTACTCTCCCTTGTGGGCATCCTTGTCGTGGTGTTACGGTGTTTTGGGATCCTGCTGCGGCGACTGTTCTCCTTCCCATTTTCACACTCACTCTCCGATGTATGGTCTGTGTCCCTCTTGGCTTTCCGTACCGGTACCACAGGATAGGTAGAGATACTGCATTTGTCACCTGAAGGTGCCTGAGTAAATATTTAAAAACATTCTTAATATCTAAGGTGAAGAAGAGAATTATTCACAGACTACATGTCAAGGTAAGTGAAAAATAAATGATTTAAAATATCGTGAATTTGAACTAGAACACAATTTATTAAAAACTGTGACTATCTAACAAATGTAGAATGTAAAAGGACTTCACCAAAAATAACAATATCGCTGGTGTTCAATTTGTAATATGTCCTGCATGCTACTTATTATAGCAAGGACATCTCACCGTGCACCTCAAAAAAAAAAAATACTGCTCTCTGTAACATTTTGTGTGATTCAGAATCAGTTGACTAAAGAAGTGAATGTTTTTACTGGTTTGTATTTAAGTAAGACCTACCTACTATAAATCTCACATAAATACTTTTGCAGTAAGCACCTGCTGGATGAGCTGGGACACCTGGTGTTCCAGTTTCCTGATGCGTTGTTCATTAAGTGGGTCTGCGCGATCAGCTGCTGTGGAGCAAACCTGCTTGAAGCATCGCCGCCTATCAGATTGTGCTGCAGGATCTGTAATGGTTTCAGTGGCAACTGGCTGATGAAAGTGGGTCAGCACCTCATCAATGCGGGGTGTGGTGAGGGGGGCATTTTCTACAACCTACAAAAGGTAAATTAAATATTATTTCCTCTTGATTCCAACAAGGACAATGCCATATATTGGGGTTTCTGCGACAGCTGAGATTTTTTTCAGCACTGCCATAAAGTCAAAAAAATGAAACATCATTCTCTTCTTACTTATATCTTACTTCCATTGTAGTTGGTGGTAAAGAAAACATATTCCTCAACTATCATGACATGAATCCACAAAATTATGTAGTATTGCAGTTGTTCATTGACTGGTGGGGACATGGACATGTACTTAAAGATCTTGGGGTGTATGGAAATCTAGCAGTTGTGCCTCACAGTAACATGGTCCTGTTTTTCTCACATTTTGATTGAGGCATTGTGCTCTGCTGATGATAATCATTGTTTTTACTGTGTAAGATGGAAACAAGCAGGTTGGGGTTTGGATTCAGTTGTTTTGGATATTAAATAAAAATAAAACAAATCATATCACAGAGACTCATACATCAAAATGATTATTTAGTAATAGGTCCTTTTCACAGTGGTTGCTTTAACATGTCACTACAGCTTAAACACAGGAGTGACTGATAAAATAATTTCAGACCCTTTCCATTTAATGTCACAGTCTTTCCACTGAGCCAGCCTACACAACACTGGGGCTCAGGTCCACCCACATGACATATAGCTGAAATTCATTTAATTAATTACACCTGTGTTTAACCTTAAACCTTTAAAAGACAGGCTGAAATGGAAGGGCTAATGACATTGTTCTATAAAATTTTTTACCATGGCACAGGCTCCCGGGAATAATGGCAGTATATTGTAACATATACAACTGAAGTACAAATAAATTTAATAATTAAAAAGGTTAAGACCAATTACCACTTCATTGTGACTGGTATCTGAGGAAAGGAGGAGGTCCAAATAGTTCTCCAGACCAGGGATATCACAAGGACTGTCAGCCTCCAGATTTGATGGATTTCCCAGCCGATCGAGGCCATCCAGAACAGAGATCTGGGGCAGTGACTGCATGACAACCTCCCTGTAATCTGCAGCACAACAGGAACGCCCCAAAAGGACAGTAAAAACGTGATCAGACTAGAGAAATGACCATTATTCAAAGTACTATATTTCTACTCAGCAGTATATATACATTACATTTGACCTACTGATGTCCTCCACATATCCTATAATAGTGCAACTTACATCATGAGAGCTGAGCACTGCTAATATTCAAATATATCAACTCACATTGTTAGTGAGATGCTTCAAGTGTGCCATTATGGTTTTAATCAGTTCAGGCTCTCAGCACATCTCACTTTAAATTAAAAATGAACATTAACATTATGGATGGTGTGCATATGTCATATGTTAACACCGCTTTCACACCAGTATTACCGCTGTTAATCCAATTAAGAAGAGGGATTACAGTTAGTGCCTGTCAATAAGGTCACAAGAGTAAGTTTGAATAAATTTAGTTTGGTTTTATTATGCCCTTGGACTGATGTACTATCTTTAAAAAACTGTACTCCAAAAAAAGAAGTGTGCTATATGATGTGCAACTATTGTGGGCTATGACTTAAATAACCTTTATCTGATTTATCTAAAAATTACACTATTATTTGTTATATTGTTCATTACAAATTAAAAATAAAATTGTTCCAAAGATTCAAGATTTATCCTGATATAGTGCATAACTATACCATGCTCAAAATAACAAAGTGTGACAGTTGTCATTGTTGTGCCTCACCTGTTGACCTACAGACAGGATTGTCTCTCCCATCTTGGCTCAAAGTGAGCTCTCTTAAACCTTGCAAACCCAGCAGGCACTGCAAAAGGTGGTTGGTGCTGCCCAGGTGGTTGCAATGGAGACTGAGGTCCCTCAGCTTGTATCCCGTTCCATGAAGATACAACAAGCCTGATGAGGGCATTACAATCAACATTAGTGACCTGTCAGTCACTTAGTTGAGTTATTGGAGTGTAGAAAAAGCAGTGTTCAGTCAGTACTCAACTCACCAGTAAGGTCATTTATTTGATTGTAAGACAAATTTAATCTTGTTAAGGTCACAAGGCCATTCAGTCCTGTGGTCCAAGTAGGAGACATTAGCAACTAAGTGATTCCACATCTCACGAAGATGATCAATTCCAGAGTAATCACAATGATAGCACTCATTATACTGTCAATTATTGAGTAAAATGTGACTAAAGACTCACCCTCGACCTTGGTTATTATGTTGCAGGATAAATTCAAAGTCCTCAGGGATGTGAGGGAACTTAGACCCTCTATCTTGGAAATACAATTGGATGAAAGGTCTAAGTGCCTCAGGTGCCAAGCTGATGTCAGACCCTCAATCCTTGGGATGTGATTGCAGTGCAGATTGAGTGATGTTACCGTGGGACACAAGGGGACAGCCAGTAAACTAGACAACAAGGGGAGCCAGCTTAATAACTGTAGAAGCTTTGATCACATGGTGTTCAGACCATGCACCATGTGATCTTAACCATGTACACCAGGATATGACAATTATTTGTACCATTAATAATGCGGTTTTACTGTTTTTCTAATGCAGTGACTGATGGATCTGAAAACTAATTTCTATGACCCTTAAGGCAAATTGTGATTAGGGGCTTTACAAATAAAATTTGATCAATTAATTGAAAACTATTTTTTTCCACTGTAAATTATGTGTTCTACAAGCCCATGATCATGTTCATAAACACTCCTGAGAAATTCACTTTAATCAAAGAAAAGTATAAACACAGGAAAACAACAAATCATCACATTAGAAATGCTGAAACGATCCATTTGTCTTTGGGGTGATACCAACTCATCAGTTCCTAAACCGTCATGTTTGGCATTTATGTTTATTTGCTATTTGTTTTAATCATTGCTTTCATTTCTTTTAATTATGTTTAAGTTTTGAGGTATTTCACATGAGAATTAAAATTTGCGTCTTGACGTCCGATAGTGACTTTCCAAACTACCAGTACCATATACATATAACATATGTCTACATGTAACTGTAATCTTGTTAAATTTAATACACTATAACAGAGTCAACTAACGGCTAATAAAAGCTTTGGTAGTAGAAAAGAATGACGTAGCTCATTTTGTGTTTGAGTTGCATGCACCCCATTGTAAATGTCATATTTAAAGACGCTTATATGGCACCGACTAGAGCATCTCCGTTTCGGGAACATACTTCTAATAATTTCAGACAACTTCTAATAATTTCAGACAACTAGTGCTTTCATGTTATGGTGAATTGGATATTGAATGAATTGAATTGGATATTGAATGAATTGAATTGAATATATGGTGACCCAATGAAACTGAACATTTTAGATACAGAAAACAAGCTTTCAGTAGCGTTACAACATCGAAAGAAAGAGAAAAAAAAACTGTGTTGTTACCTTGATATATTCTTGTCAATGAGACTCAGCTCCTTCTCTACCATTACGACAACATTGAGCGACGAATATTTCACGATAAGTGTTGGCAACCCAAAAAAGAGTCAAGTTCCGCGATTGTTTGTTTTATAGCAAAAAAAAATAGCCAACAACTAAGCTAATGTTACCACAACTGTAAAGAGAGGGCAAACTCACACGAACCGTCTACACGAAGTTAAAACCAACAACCCATCAAACACTTAACCCGTTTCAATGTCCAAATTGGCTAAAGCTACATTTAGTTACAACTTTTTGCGTTGTTTAGCTTCTCTGATGGAGTTGAACTAGCCGCTCTGGTATCGCACTTCCGGTTTACCTGACGTCATCAACTAACATCCGGGGAAGTTCCATACTTTTTTACCGATCTTGAAATGTTACAGATGTTCGCAGTCTATCTTTTTTTTTTTTTTTAAACCAGTATTTGGTATGGAAACATATACTTTCAGGAGTACATGTCAACGAGCAGCGAGCGTGTCCCTTGCATCTGAAAACAGTCATGCCAAT
This sequence comes from Aulostomus chinensis, assembly GCF_037954235.1. Classification (NCBI taxonomy): domain Eukaryota; kingdom Metazoa; phylum Chordata; class Actinopteri; order Syngnathiformes; family Aulostomidae; genus Aulostomus; species Aulostomus chinensis. The sequence continues at coordinate 24,887,533 of NC_141324.1, forward strand.
TTGCAAGAAAAAAGAGAATTGCTAAAGCGTTTTTTTGTTTGTAATTGTAACGTATTGTCACCTTATTTGCAGTTTAACATGCACACATTGTGAATTATATGCACTTTTGCACCTTAAAATAAATAAATAATTCTAATATTAAAATTGTAAGTTCCAGTCGATGTTTTAGTGACATAATTGTTCATGTGAAAAAGTAAGAATAGTCAGCACTTGGACTTAGGACTAAAAAAAAAGAAAAAGTGATACCTAGCCCTAAATGGCCACTGTATGAAAATGAATCTTAATTCTTATTTTGAAAGAAATGTTAATTCATTCTATACGATGATAAACTTAATGAAATAAGACTTGAAGAAAAATAGGTGGCGGCATGGCTCAGATATTGCGTGGCCATCTAGCAACTGAAGGGTCACTGGTGCGATATTCACTTCCTCCAGCGACCATGTCAAAGTATCCTTCAGCATGACACTGAACCCCTAAGTGTACCTGATGGCCCTACAACATGGGTGGCACCGTGGTGCAGTGGTAAGCATTGAAGCCTCACATCAAGAAGGTCCTGGGTTTGAGCCCAGGGTCTTTCATTGTGGAGTTTACATGTTCTCTCCTGCACCTGTGTAGGTTCTCGCCGGATACTCCTGCTTCCTTCCACAGTCCAAAGATGTGCAAGTTAGGTTAATCTGCAACTCTAACTTGACTGTAGGCGTGGCTGTGACTACATATGTTGGCCCTGCGATGGACTGGGGACCCGTCCAGGTTGAACCCTGCCTCTCACCCGGAGTCAGTTGGGATAGACCCTTAAATGATAAGTGGTATAGAAGATGGATGGATGGACTTTAAGAAAAATAGTAGTACTTATAGAATAATAATGACCGTTTTACCTCTCTTTGGACAGTGCAAAGTTTTTGTAAGCACTTGAAAGTGTTACATGAGAAAATATTTAAGAAATTGCATCTAAATCTGAAACTGTGTATCAACCTATAGGGAGCAAAGAACAAGAATATATATGATAATAAAAGACAGTCCTTGCTTTGCTTTGAAAAAACATACAGTGTAGCTCCTTTTATGATTGCTTTCCTTGAACTAATTTCATAAAACCTCTACTTAGCTCTGCCTTTAACATTCAGGCTGGAACAGTACTTGCTTTGAGTTGTTTTTTTTGTGACTAATCACAGACGTATTATTAAGATTCTGACCCCTTTTGTATTCAATTTCTCTAGCAGCTACAGGTCAGTCATTGATTCACTTCACCACACTCTGAGCATTGTCCACATTATAAAGGAGCTACATGATGGATCATTGCACTCACTGGCAACTTGCCAGTACTGATAGAACCAATTATAGCTGCAGTCCAGCCTTAACCTGTGATGATTGTGATGAAAATGATGATTTGGTGCTAATGAAGTGAATGAATTGCCATCTGTTGCTGCCTCACCACCACTTATCTCTCATAGGACATTGTGTTCAAGGGCAGTGTATTAAAAAAAAGATGAATAACCTTATAGCTAATTAGAGAATTGGACTAATGTACAGGAAAGCTATAATTAAACTTAAGTGGAGACATCTTTTTTCTGTAACTTTATTTCACCTTGCTGATCCCATTTGTTTCAAAGATGGGTAGACAGATGTATTATACCGAGATAAATCCTGATAATCTTTTTCAATGCCATGCATGATTTCATTTAAAAACTTGAACGCACTAAGAGAGAAAACCATTGCCAAGGTGAACTTTTGGCCCCTGGCACTTTCTTGCATGGGCCCCAATTAAATCTGCACGCTGCATTAAGCCAAACCTCACGCCACCATCCACTTTACAGTGGCTCTTCTACAGAGCAAGAGAAACCTATCATTTTAATATCACTAATATCATTGTAAGATGTGAGAATATTGACAATGTTTTGCTCGAGGGAGCAGACCAAATATCACTTCCTGGGCGAGTGAACATTTATTCTGTTGCTATACCTTCATGTGGACTCCTGGTACAATTTCCTGTTTCATAATGAATACCAAAATTGTTTGCTCCATTACTCACAGTTGTCACAAAAACCCATCACCAAACTGAAAACCTGATTTCCTTTGCTGAGGCCAAGAGTTTGAAAAGAATTTCAAAAGAGCACCACTGTACTATACTGCACCATTTTTGTCAGCGGGGCCACAACACAAAGGCATGTACTTTTTTGGGAGGAACAGGTTTATTTCAAAAACTGTTATCATCCATAGGTGTACAACCAATGCAATGAATACAAATGATCCATAACAGCCACATTTGACATGCTGATAGTAAAAAACAGTCATCTTCTGATTACCATAAAGAAAACATGAACAGAATACTAAATGCATGTTATCATGTATAACAAACAGCAAACATGATATGTATACAATACTCTGTGGAGACATTGTGGAGATCGATAAAAGTCAATACTTTACAATTCAGCAAGATGTACAAATAAAGGAAAATCACATAATAATAAATGTTAAAGAAAATATGTTCCTCTTACATTCATATTTATCCCTCCCCGGCTCGTCTTAGTTTTCAATGCACAGAAACAGAACAAACATACATTTGCTGTACAACACAGGAGGGCATCTCATGGTTCATCTGATTGATCACGTTACTGTATTCTTATGCACGATACAGACCATAAAATATGAAGCACACAACATACTGTCCTCATATTCCGGAGAGGCAATCAGTCGGAAGGTAAAATGATTAATTGCTCTTTGCAGTTGATCTTGCATGAGTCCAGAGAATATTCATAACCAGCAGTTTTGATGAAGTACAGATCAGTTTCTAATGAGGCAAAGAAGCAACAAACAAGTCTGAAAAACGCCGCTGTCAGTCACTCCCCTCATTGTTCCTTTATATTCAAATACACCTTCTAGATCGGGAAGGTGGTGCTGGTTTTGCTGATCCTCGTGCACTTTAGTCTTCATTTTTCCCAACTTGAAAAAAGAAATGAAAGAAAGGCTGCAGTGAAAAGTCTCTATTATTGTTTCTTAGTTGTTGTTTGTTTACAGTTTCGCTAGGTAGAGAAGTCAAGAGCATTTGTGAAATAGTCAACAATCAGCACAAACGTTACTTCATGTCACATTTAGATATACAGAAGAGCAGGTCTATGAACATGTACTCAAATTGATTGGGTTTAATTTAACAAGACCTATCATTTCCCCATGAGCAGGCACTGGTAACACTGACAAAAAAAAAGCCTTTTAATGGGCAGAAATGCCAGAGCAGTCCTGGGTGGCCATCTTCCTTGACCGGTTGTGGTCAGAGCGGGAGAGAGAGAGAGAGCGAGAGAGAGAGAGAGACAGACAGACAGACAGAGACAGAGACAGAGAGAGAGAGGGACAGAGAGACAGAGACAGAGAGAGTGGTATAGGGGCAGACTGAGATACAAAACAATCTATAACTGTAATAACAGCTTAATAATAACTACAATAATAATTATACTTAAGCATTATACTATTATCAATACATCAATACATGCTACTGCTAATACTGCTGATATCAGTAATAGCAAGGGTGGCTTTAATTTCAATATGTGCCTTCTAAAATCCTAATATGACCTGCAGCCTACAGAGATTTCCACCTGAAGACAAACAGTTTGTTAAGCCATCGTCTAAATGATCTATCGTGCTGGGTGAAAGTGATTTCTGTAATCGGGGCTCTTGAGGACAGCAGGATAGAAATGTCAGCCAAGAGGCAAATTACATCCTATAGCTATTTGTTCATGGGGGGGGGGGGGGGGGGGGGCAGGGGAGATTTAAATGATGTTTGGTGCAAAGTGCGGATGAGAGAATCCTATCTCTGTTCAGAAAGTCATCAGCGATAACTGCAGAGAGGCTGCCTTGCCTTATGCTCCAGACGGGGAGAATGACAGGCCATTTAGATGAGCAGTGTGCAAAATTAAACTGGAAGGTGATGAGCAGTGTTTTTCACTCTCTCACTCCCTTTAAAAGTGGAAAATAAGCTGCAGATCCAATAATTTGCTCATGCTTTAGAATATAAGATGGACTCTGAAAGTGGCACTTATTTTGCATATTTTCCATTGGGCATTACATTTCCACATACTGAAAGAAAAAAAACATATAGACCACACTGCTTCGCCTCCATATGCAATTTCAAAGAGAGATTTAATACTGACCTTATTCAGTTGTCAATATCCGATATGTGGTTCTCTATCTGTAATTACAAACAATATATATTCACAACAACAAAACTGTGCTGCAGTGCTGAGAAAATCATGCAATTTGGAAATGTCAACTCATGAGCACAGAAAAGCTTCACTATTTTCATCTTTGCATTGTAAATTATTTATCTCTCTCCAGAGGCAGAAATGTCTTAACCCGTTAGGAAAAACCTTTGGTGTTTCTGAAATAATCAAAATTTGAAGACCCATGGATTTCCCTGGACAGTGACTGTAAATACAGAGGAATTAAATCCGAAGCCTTGATAACGTTTCTATTCAAACTCAACAACAAAAAAAGAATGCTTTTCTACAACAGCAAGCTAGCAAGCGCAAACACAATTTGTTAATTCAGTGAGCTCACTACCCCCCCAGTGGCCATATACAAAAATGCATGCAGGATTTAAAGCTATTGTATTAAAGCTATAGTATTTTACTTTTACAAATGGACATGCCTCTCCAAATGAGCACATGCAATTCTAATTAAACACTGAGGCTGGGTAAATCTTGCTACATTTAATACCAGATGGCGTTATATTGGTATATGTAGCAACGTTTTTATGCTGCCCATAGGATACACACTGCATGCTCTCTTGGCAGAGCTGGCTACTTCTGGTTAGCCTTTTGTTTATTAGAACGTGGCTGAATAATTTGTTCATTTCACACTTTTAGACTTCCACATTACTATCAGACAAAAGGAATCCGAATGAAGTCCCATGGTAGACACAAGTCATTTCATGGGGGTTGTGCAACATTTGACAGAATTTTACTAACCTACAGCACAGCCTATTGCATAATATTACAGCCTATGGGTTTAAAATAGTATTTATATTTCTATATGAAGAACTAATCATGTATTGTCATGCCTGGCTCTGAAATATTATTTCTGAGAATTTGGTTTCCATGGTAATCTTCACAATTTTCCTCAGTGGTCATATCAGTCTGGATATGAAAATGCACCAACTGTTATCCACTGAGCATCAAAAGAGGTTCAATTTATCAGAAGCTGGCTGTGAATGTTTGGTCATATTTGTAGTTTTGTTTACTTATTTGATTGGTTGCCACAGGTCTAGAAAAGGGAAGGTCTTATCTACCAAGAGCTGGTCAGAGGGAAAACATCCAGAGAGGAGAATTCTGTGGGGCTGTCAGTGAGACTCCTTTTGTTTAGATTGCGATGGTGAATGAATGATAACTCTCCTCCCTGATATGTTTTGATTTTGTGTCTGTCTGTGTCTATTTGTTCACCTGAATGAACTGAAAGCAACAACACGTTTAGTGCATGGTTGATGAGGCATAAGGACAACAGGCCGGTCTCCATCCACCCATTCATGCGCAGGCCATTCACCGATAGACAGATATTTCATCATTCAGCTCGTCTATTCAAAGGATTTTAATCCATGTCACAACTCATC